>NC_083095.1:166337076-166937076 GCF_949774975.1 Lagenorhynchus albirostris | reverse complement strand
TCTCCCTGGGCAAGGGCAGGGCAGGGCAGGGCCGTCCCCGGGGAGACTGGCACAGGGGGAGGGACGGGCAGGTCCCTGCAAGGCGGGGGAGGCAGAGGAGCCTCCAAGACCTGTCCTGCAGGTTCCTCGGTATTTCACCCACAAAACCCAAACAGCAGTGGACGCACTGGCGTGTATTCCCGGGTCAGGGCCCTGGGAAGCTGAAGCCACCTGCCCTCGCGCTGGCTCTGGAGGCCTGCACACCTCCCACCAGCACACACTCATGCACACACGTCACTCTCACACAGACACACGGCTACTGCACGTGAAGCCTCTTCCGCCCCAAGGGCTCACCCAGCCGCCCTGGAGGGGGTCACCCGTCCTGTCACAGCTGCAGGGGACTCAACATCCTCCAGGAAGGGGATGCCCCTCCTCCTGCAGGGTCCCCACGGCCCGAGCTCTTGATCTAAACTCTGCTACACAGAGCAGTGGGCAGAGATGAAACAGGTAAGACCGTGGGTCCAGGGAGCTTCCTAAACGGGTTTCTGTGCTTGGGGCTGACTTAGTAAACCCACGAGCCAGGCCAAGTTCACAGCTTCAGCCACCCGATTCTACATCCTCCTACCCCCTGGCATCTTCAGGGGCTGCCTACTCCAGCCCAGTGCTTTCCAGTCTTCCCGCAGCTCCCAGGCAGGACCCCTCTGAGATCGTAAATGAAGGGTCCCCTCCTTCCTGGTGTCTCTGTAGAGAACCCTAGTCTTAATAGAACGGAATCAGAGAAACTAGGGAGCTAAAGGAGGAGTATTCTGCAGGGACAGGAAGCCTTCTCCTCAGCTCTGAAATCACACTTTGAACATTCAGCTAATAAACAACTCTCAGCACCACCTGTGCACCAGGCTCTGCGTGCAACTGGCTCCCCGCTTTCCCGAAGCAAAAAGGCAGGCAGCCGCATCCCCACCTAAAGATCTGCCAGCCACACTGGGCTGGAGGGCGATGACGCCCGCAGTGCCATTCTGGGAGAATCCCACTCAATTCTACCACTATCTGCCCTCCACCAGCCCCGCCCCATAGGATGAGAGCTGGCCAGCAGCCCCGAGAGAGCACAGGAACGCTGGACACAGCCCTTCCACTCCTCCAGTGTCTGCCATGTCCACTGAGGGAGGCTCCTCTCCCCTTCCCACCCGTCTCTAAAATTGGGAAAGCCCTCTTGAGCCCCCCTCCCCAGCTTGGCCAGGGTCCCTGTGGGAGTCACATGGGCAAAAGCCTCTGGGGTGCCGTGGTTGGCCATCGGGAGTAGGTGAGGCCCGGGGTGCCTGCCACCTCTCCTGGGCAGACCGGCCGCTCCAGTTCCTGCATTTCTCTGCTGTCCCTCCCTGGGAGGAGGATTTCACCCTAGGACGTGGGGTGGGGAAGGAGTCTTCTTGCTCACTTTGCTCGGATTTTCAGCAAAGGAGGGGTTCCCATCCTGTGGCAAGGCTGCCGCTGGAGCTCTGTCCTCACGCCGACACAGCCTCGGTCCCACCGCTTGTCCCAGCTCTGACGTGAGCCCCTTGGGCGGGTTGGCAGCAAGCTCTGTAGAAGGTGCGAGAGACATGGCTGAGCAGCTGTCCAAAGAGCAGGCAGCCGAGTTCATGGAGACCTTCCACAGATTCGACAAGGACAAAGACAGTGCCATCAGCACCCAGGAGCTGGGCGCCGTGATGCAGGAGCGGGGCCTGAACCCGTCGGAGGCCGCGCTGAAGGGGTTCATCGCCAGGGACGATGCGGACGGGGATGGTGTCATCAGCTCCCAGGAGTTCCTGGCAGTGATAGCCAAGGGGGTTCGGGTCAGAGCGGATGACCTGAGGACAGCCTTCCACGCCTTCGACCTGGATGGCGACGGCCACATCAGCATGGATGAGCTCAAGCAGGCCATGGCCCAGCTGGAGGTGTCCCAGGAGGAGTTGGACATCATGATCCGGGAAGCTGACGTGGACTGGGACGGGCAGGTGAGCTACAAGGAGTTCGTGCGCGTCCTCATGCTGAAATGAAGCCTCCCGACCGCCGCCCCCTCCTGCCTGACTCTGGGCCTGCTGCGGGGTCCGGCCCGGCTTCTGAGCCGGGGACGCCAAGGGACAGTCTAGGTGGTGGGTGGGTGGGTGGGTGGGTGGGTGGGTGGGAGGGGCCTCCCCGTGGGGACCCCTGGCCTCTCCTGGGCCCGGGGTCTGCTCTCTGTCCGGCGAGACCTCGTCTGCTCGTGCGATGGGGGTGCTCCCTACCTCGCAGGGCTGTTGTGAGGACCCCAAAGTGACGTGGTGATTGGAATAAAAGGGATCTGAGCTTCGAGGTGGTGACACTGCGCTTGAATGGGGGGGTGTCCAAGGGCCCCAGACGATGGGGTTCTGTTGAGCCTCTCCCTCTTTCACTTGGCCCTAGTGGGGGACACGGCCAGTAGACCCCCATCTGATGCCCTTGGACGAGGAGGCTGGTGAGCGCCATGGGGTGGGAGGGGGATGGAGGGGGATGGAGGGGGATGGAGGGGGATGGAGGGGGATGGAGGGGGATGGAGGGGGATGGAGGGGGATGGAGGGTCTGCCTGAGCTTCTGGTCAGGACCTGAGGCCGGAGCCTGGACCAAGGACTGGGACATACCTGTACCACAAACGAAGTTTATCATCCTTTGCGTGTAGCCAACTGTTCTTCAGGCTCGAGCTAAAAGAAAAAGATGCGTGTGTACATGCGTGCATATGTGAGCGCGTGCATGCACGCGTGTGCTTGTCCTGCCTTTGAGACATGGGATCATCTACAGTGAAGGTGGTGGCCCCGGAGGACCGGCCCTGCCCCACCTGAAGGAGGGCAGGACAGGTGGGAACGGGAAGGACGAGAGGTGCTGTGATGGGTAAAGGGCAGGGGGCTGCACTTGGGGGGGCGTTTCCCAGTCAGATCTGAGGAGGACACGGCTCAGGGAGGAAGGGGCCCCCCCAGACCCCTTGGCTGCAGCCTCTCAGGGCCTTTCTGTGGTGGGGGGCTCTGAAGTGGCTCCCAGGCTGGGGAGCGCCCATGGAGGGGTGGGGGGAGTCCAGAACATGGAGATGCGAGACGAGGGTCTGCCTGCAGCACCGCCCCCCGCGTCAAGCTGAGGTACCATTTGAACTTGGGCTTCTGTGCTGTTGCTGTGTTTTTAAAAAACTCTCTTAGCCGGGGAATTCCCTGGCAGGCCAGTGGTTAGGACTCTGCACTTTCATTGCCCAGGGTGTGGGTTTGATACTTGGTCGGGGAACTAAGCTCCTTCAAGCCGTGCAGCGCGGCTAAAAGAAAAACAAAACAAAACAAGACACAAACCAAAAAACAAACAGCAATGAAAATTATCCTAGCCAGAGCCAAGGCAAAGGTTCTCAGCGCAGGGTGGGGAGAGGCAGAGCCCGCTTACCTGAGGAGTTATTGCAAAATACCTGCCCGGCCCTTTACCATCCCCCTCATTCCGGCACGTGGGCGGGTGAGTGACAGCTCCGTCCCAGTGCAGTGGGAGCGGTATCATGCTACCCAGGTGCAGCTATGGTATCGATGAAGTTGTTCCATTTGGGGACATTTTCAGTGGGTCACTCAGCCTCCCGTGACCTCACAGAGGGCTGCCCTGTCCATCCTAGCCCTGACTCAGGGTCTGGCCGAAGTCCTTTCCTCGGGCCTAGGTTGGAGGGTGGGGAGACAGAGAAGAAAGGCAGGAGGTTCCTGTCCCTGAGGGTTCCGGGGGTGGGGGGGCTGGAGCATCTAGAGGAGATAAGACGGGAGACAAGAAGTGGGGCACAATCAGAGGAGGGGACAGTGGCGGCAGCAGGCACCCATCCTGGATGGGGGTGGTTCCCCCGGGTGGTTCCCCCCCCAAGAAACTCCCCATCCTCTTAGGGACGCAGGTCATAGAAGTTAGTTTCTAAATGAGAGGTTCCTAAATGCCAGGCCGGTCCAGGAGGAAGTGTTCCAGGCTGTGTGGCAACAAGAAAAATAAAGACGTTTTGACGAACCTAATGTATTCAGTTTCTTAAATTCTGAGAATATGCTCTTTCTATAGTTTGTGTTAAATGTCCTTTCTTTCATGAAGTGACCATGATGGTAAGTGATAGTTTTGTGAGTTTTTTTTTCTTTCACCTACTTCCTCTGAAGTGTGGGGAATTCCACAAGTGCCCAACATTAATTTTGACATCTTACTGTCCCGTGAGGCCCAAAGCTCTGAGGACAGTGACTCAAGTCTGTGGAGTATAAAACTGGTTTTCTTTCCTTAAAAACACTACTCAGTAAACTCCAAGTTCAGGACTGGTGCTTCCTCTGGAGGAGGAGGAGGGATCCGGGAGGCTCTTGATCAATGCCTCCAGGTTTTGCTTCCTAGGCTGCCTGGTTCTAGGATGCTAATACAGGGGTGTTACTTTATTCTCCATATTCTCGTGTGTGTAAAATATGTTCTACTGAGAACAATGCAAGCAGTTCATGGACGGTTAGAACTTACAGAGGGAAGGAGAGAGGTAAAGCCACCAGCAGTCCAGGGAGGTGGGGGTCAGGCTGGGGTGAGAGGTGGGACCCCTGAGGCTCATCCCTGCCGAGCTGTTGCCGAAAAGTGTTCGATGGGGCCACAAGGCAGGAAGAAAGCAGCAGAAATATCTCTTCATCTATTGCCTGGGGAACAGAACGGGAATCTGGGGGTCTGGGAGAGGAAGTGACTTACTTCAGGCCTCGGATGAGAGAAGGACCTGGATGGACCGCAGGGCTCCACCTGCATAGCTGCTTTCCAGGGGGCGTCCCGGTGGGCCCACCCTTGGAGGAAGGAGCCCTGGGGAGGGGTCTGGTGGGGACCAGGGCTTCATGTGAACATCTTCTTAAATCTGCCGGCCTGTGTTTTAGTGACTTTCTCTTTACACCGGACACTGCAGGGGACAGAAAAAGAGCTTCACGTTGGCTCCAGGTGGCCTGGATGACTTTGGTGGTGGTGAGGGGGTGGCCCAGGTTACCTAGCCCCTAGTCCTGAAGCTTCCCTGCCCCATCTAGACCCCAAGAGGATAAGGAGAGCGAGCTAGAACCCTCCCAGGAGCCAAGGCGGCTCGAGGTCACATCAGGAAACCGGGGGCTCTGAAAGCCACCTCTGAAAATCCATTTGCTGAGACTAGCTCTGCAAATGGTCCGCTTGCTGGTATTTCCCAATTTCCCAGAAAATTATTTCTAAAGACACTTCACAGGATTACAGGGATTCACATTGGATAAGACGTTCTTAGCCGTTGCTGAATATTTCTCTGAAGTTTTGTTTAGTTTGGTATTTCAGTTTTTAGTCTGACTGTGGCTTGGAAATTGTTTGAGTTGCTGTCAGTTCACCTAAACATCGAACGATAACCTGACAGAGATGAACAGTCGCATTTCATCGCCAGGGTGGACGCAGAGCGGAGCTGACCTGTTCGCTGCTGTCCTGCAAACAGGAGCCGACACTCACCCCGAGTGCCTGGAATGTGAATCACACACAAAACTGACATTTGGCTAAGCAGAACTGAACTGATACATTTACGGGAACTGGTTGGGGTGAAACCACTTTGGTGAAAACAAAACTAATCTCAACTAAAGCAAAAATTCCTCCAAATCCTTCCAGGCATTGATTTTAATGAATTATGCTACCTCTGGTCAAAACAGATGTTTCAAATTCCATATACTAAATAATACATTTTCTTCACTGAATTGTCCCTGTATCTTTTAAATCTTAATTTATATCTATTCCTGACAGGCCTTCTAAGGTCCATATCAAATGCCTCCTCCTCCAGGAAGCCCTCCCGAACAGGACCTAGCATGTTGTGGATCCTTAACATATACCCTTGGAGTGAATGACTAAACATCTCCCTCTTACTATGAGTCTCTCAAAGTGCATCTCGTATTGTAATTCCTTGTGAACAAGGCCAAGTCTCCTTCCTCAGGACCCCACATAACAAAATAAAAGTCATCAACATTTACCCTAGATTGTAAACCCATTGAGCTCAGGGCGTGTGGATTTCTGGATTGGGGTTGGTTTAGTACAAACCCTCCCACCATCTGCACTAGATGCTAGGAGACCTGGCAGGCTCCCTCCCACATGAGGCATGACCTCTGCAGGGAGGAGGTGGCTCCCATGCTGCCGATGGGGTGAAAAGGAATCTCTACAACTTCACACTCGACGGGAAGATGTGTGACTGGAGAGAGAGGGCACCTTATGCCCCGGCTTCTAAGAACCATGAAGACAGTCCACATATGATCATAACATCCCAGCTGTTCTGTATTCGGGTTCTCCAGAGAAACAGAGCCACAGAACCGGTAGGGTCTGTAGAGACACGAGGAGATTTGTTATAGGAATCAGCTCATGCATTACGGAGGAGGCAGAGAAGCCCCAGGACCTGCCTGCTGTGGGTGGAGACCCAGGAGACCTGGGGACGTAGTTCAGTCCAAACCAAAGCCTGAGCCTCGGGAGCTGACAGGGTAAGTCCTGATCTTAGTCTGAAGGCTCAAACCAGACCCATGTCCGAGGGCAGGAGAAGGTGGATGTCTCAGCTCAAACCAGAGAGTGAACTTGCCCTTCCTCTCCCTTTTTGTTCTGTTTGGGACCCTCAGTGGATTGGGTGATGCCTACCCACAATGGGGAGAGAAATCTGCTGAACCCGGTCACATGCTCATGGCTGCTGGACACACCCTCACACACGCACCCATTTACACTGTTTCCCCAGCTCCACTTAGCCCAGCCAAGATGTCACATTAAAGTTAACCATCACAAAGTTCTTTCCCTCTCGGTGTAGGAGGGAAATAGATTCCAGGGCAGGTAACTGGTAGGACAGACAACCATTTAGATGTCAGGCCACTTGTACCAGTTGATAAGATTTCAGATCAATGCTTCTCTCTTCACAGTACCCCACTCCCCCCAAAAAAAGAAGTTGTTAAGAGTATGTTCTCAATAGATACAGGCTATGCCCTAGATTCTCAGGAACAATCTAGATAAATTATCCAGCCCCATTTTCTGTCAACCTGTTCGGGTTCTGAGTTTGGGGGTCATGAATATGGCTGCCCTACCCCTCCCCTTCACCAGGACTCTGCTGGGTGGTCACGCTCCAGAGGGAGCAGCCCACTCCTGGGAAACCAGGGCCCTCCTCCCCCCCTCCCCCGGCATTACCCAGCACAGGTGACCTCACCTGCCCCTCCTGTGCTCTGCTCCGTTATTACCACAACTTGGGAAAGGGCCCGAGTACCTCTGCAAGCTCCGTCTTGCTCACCTGCTGCTGTTGGCTATCTCGGGCGCTTGGGTCTCTTTCCCACTCAGATGACCCCGCCCTAGGGCACTAGCACGAGCTTCCTGCATCACCTCTGCCCTTCCAGCCCGAGCCTTCGCTATAAGCTGTGATTCTCACTCCTGGCTGCCAACTAAAGCACCTGCAGAGCTTTTGAGAAAGGCCACGTGTGGGCCTCCCCCTCCATGATGTTATGACCCTCTCCTTGGTCCAGGGGTCCCGGGCTAAGCCACCTGCTTCATCCTCCCAGGTGCTTGTACGGCCAAGGTTGAGAAGCCAAGAAGAGTATGAAGCCCTTACCTGCCCCAAAGCCATGGTTCTGCCCAGTGCCCCAGGCCTGAGCCTCCTCTGGCCCACTGGGAAGGGGGCGCAGTGCTGGGGGGTGGAGCAGGGTGGCGAGCACAGGCTCTGCAGCCCACACTGGGAGGCTGCTGTCACCCAAGTCCAGTCTGAGTCACTTTGGGAACAGACAGTGCTCTGCTGGGTGACCCACGGCCCCCCACCTGCTCTGCCCCCCTGAGAGCCAACATGGAGCCCCCACCTTTCTGACCTTTGGCCCAGAAGGAAGTCAGTTCTCGGGGAGGGGATGCCAGTGCTCTCAAGGAGTCTAGTTTTCCTGCATCCAGACCCGTGTGGTCACGACAGCGAGGTGGTGATGGTGGTGACATTCACTCACTCACTCATTCCTCCCACAGTGTTTCCTTGAGCCCCACGCCTCCCCGTGGGCCTGTGAGGATGGGGGGAAGGTCACAGCAGGCTCAGGGGGAGATGGGAGCCGCCCGAGTGTGCAAACAGGAGCCGACACTCACCCCGAGAGCCGGGCTCCTGCTGGAGCTCAGGGACTCCTTTGTCCTTGCATCTTCCCCTCCTTCTCTCTTTTCTTCCTTCACCATTATTTCCTGACACAGTGTTAGGCGCTGGTGATGCAAGAAAGCCTCCACTTTGAAAGCTCCCTGTATCGGGGACTAACGTGGGCACAGATGATCGCTGTTGGGGAGGGGGTGCCCACTGGAGAGCTGGTACCCCCTGGGATGGGGACTCACCCTGCCGGGGGCAGAGGCAGCCGGACATGACGTTTCAGCCGGGTCTCTCAGTGTCCAGGGCTTCTAAGACCATGTGGGTAGTGGGCATTTCGGGCCCAGGGAGAGTTCGGGGTTCACTGGAGCCAGGGCTGCAGAGCCTGCCTTTTAAGCACCCTCTGTGCCCATCTTTGGGCTCGTAGTTCGTCCTGGTCAGAAGCAGCCTCATACCTTTGGGGAGGGCACCAATCACCCGGACCTCGTGCTTGTCCAGAGAAGTGTGGACTGCCTAAACTGCTACATAATCCTCTCTCCTCGAAGCCACTGAAATTCTGGAATCTCTGTCTTTAAGGACGAGCCTCCTTCCCAGAGCGATGACCTTGGGTGGCCCTGCACTGGCTGAGCTGCCCCTGCTTCAGAGGCACCTAAGGTCTGGAGAGAGAAAGGAGCTGGTGGGGCCTTTGGGAAGGGGGTGTGCAGGAGGGGGGCTCTGCTACCTTAGGGACTTTGCCTGAGCTGCTATCCTTGTCATTGGATCTCAGCCCAGAGCGCCCGCCTCACTATTGACGGTCGTGCTTCCGCTCCAGGGAGCATGGCTCCGCTCTGTCCCTTGCTTGTTCCTCTGCATCCACCATTCCTCCCCCCGCCCCGCCCCCGCCAGAACACGAGCGTCAGGACCGCTGGACTCCATGCGTCCTGCGCATTGCTGTTATCCCAGCGGCGGGGCTGATTTCATAGGATGGTTGAACAGCATAGACACGGCCATTGCTTTCATTTCCAGGCGCCTCACTTCTCGGTGAAGGGTAGAGATGGACTGGGACCTGCCCAGAGAAGGGTGACCAGGAAGACACTGCAGGGGGGGCGTTCAGCCCAGAGCAGGAAGACCCGAACAGTGGTTGCTGCACAGCTGAAGAGCCGCCCCTGGAAAGGGGCTCGGACCTGCCAGCGGCCCCAGGGCCGGCATGTGTGCTGGGGGCAGGGGGTGAGGTGGGGTGGGGGGCCCGACGGCAGCTCAGCAGGATGACGCTCCCGGACCGCAGGGCCACCCGAGGGGTCTGGGGCTGCCTCGGGAGACGGGGGACAGAGGCGTTCCCTAAGATGCTCGGGAGACATTTGGGAAGGACCGTGGAGGAGTCTCACCCATCCCGCGTGTCCTGGGCTGGATGGACGTTGATGTTCCTCCCGTTTCTGAAGTTCAACGGTTCTGTAGCTTGGGAATCGTCTAGAAGGTGGATCTAAAGATCCTTGTTTTATTGGAAATACTGAGTGTTACGGGCTGCATTTTGTGTCCCCCCCAAATTTATGTGTTGAACTCTAACGATGTGTGAAGTTTTCCCTGGGAAACAGACCCTGGACAGAGTGGGGAAGGCCAGGGATGGGAGGGTTGCTTCTACAAGCCAGGTGTGCCGAGGATGCAGACAGCCACCAGCACCCCAAGAGGCGAGGAGGAGACTCTCCCCGGAGCCTCCCGTTGGGAACCAGCCCCGCCTGCCCACAGACACCTGGCCTCCAGATCTGTGAGGACAGAGCCACCAGGTTTGCGGTCACTCATTCCAGCAGCCACAAGAGACAAGTATAAGTGGGTAAAAAGTGTCCAGCACTTGCTCACAAATGCATGTCGAGGAAGGAGTTCCCTGGCTCTCCAGGGCATCGCCCAGCAGAGCCAGCGAGTTTCTCCTGATGCTCAGGGACGTCTGAGCAGCTCCGCCCATCTTTGATCACATCTGGAAAACAAATGATGCAGCAACTGTGGTTTGTTGGGTGAAAACACAGTTTGGGGAATAGCAGGGGTCCGGGGTGGGAGAAAAGTTAGGAGGCGTCGGATGCGAGATTCTTGAAGACCCTCCACTGCGAGGCCAGAGCAGGCGGGGGGACAGAGGCCTCCTAGGCTGTGGGGCAGCCACACGTCAGGCCCTGGAAGTGAGAGCCAGGGGTTTGAGAAGGGCTGGTGGGGGCACCCACCCCCCAACTCCCGAGGCCGAGCCCCCCACCCCCCAAGGCCGAGCCCCGTTAACCCCGGGCAGAGGGGTTGGGTGGCGGGGGGTCTTTGACGTGAGGATGCAACCCTGTAACTGGGGCCCAGTTGTTCCCTGGGGCTATGGCCCAGGCAAGGACAGGCGTCATGGTCCCTGAGGGGAGAGAAGGCAGGACAGGGCGCCCTATCACCAGGAGAGGAGGCCCAGGGAAGTCTGTGGGCATGGCGGGGTGGGCTGGGGGCACCAGGGCAGAGGCCGACCCAGGCTCTCCCCCTACAGCTGCTCAGAACACACAAGTGGCCTCGGGGTTTGGGAAGGAAGGGCAATACATTTGGTGAGGACTTACTCATGCCCACTGTGGGTGCGGGAGCGAAGCTGGCCTTGTTAGATCTCTGGCAGAGCTCTTGGCCCTGGTTTGCTCGTTTGCAAAACGGAGGTAGCAACAGCTCTTCCTCTGCGGGCTTTATCAAGTGGTAGTTGGACTCCAAACCAGCTCGGATCTAGTAAAACATGGTGCAGAGGCAACCGCATGGGGCCTCAGTGGTGTGTGTGTCTTGTCGCAGGCTCCCGGGTCCCTGCAAGCGTGTGCAGAGCCCGTGGGCTTCCGGACCCGAGAAGATGGGCTGGTTTCACTCCAACATCTTGGGGTGGAGCCTGAACAGTCCTCGCAACTCCACTTCCTCCTCTGGGTTTTCCATGAGGCAGAGGGGATTTCCTGGCAGGAACCACCACGGTATCTGTCAGGGCCAGTGGGCAGAGATATTGGAAACACAGCCTGTTATCGCTCCCCAGACAATGCTGGTGTCTTGCTCCGTAGCTAGTGCTAGCAAAAAAAGAACAAAAACAAAAACACTTTTTTGGCATACTCACTTTTAGACCAGAGGATTGTGTTTGCATGTATGTTATGATTATTACGGGGTGGGGGCAGAAGAGAGGGGAGAAAGAAACAGAAAAGTAACTTGTAGACTTTTTTCTTTTAATTTTTTGGCCATGCTGCGTGGCACGTGGAATCTTAGTTCCCTGACCAGGGATCGAACCCATGCCCCCTGCAGTGGAAGCGTGGAGTCTTAAACCACGGGACTACCAGGGAAGTCCTAAACTGGTAGATCTGAAAGGGAGTCCGTTGTTGACTAAAGTTTGGGGCCTGATGGTACCTGAGATGATTTTAGGACTTAACCTGGCAAAGGTAACAAAGGAGAGAGGTGACCTCCCTTTCAAGGCAAGAGTGTCTCGGGCAGGACTTACCGTGTTGCTTTCAGGATGGTGATTGTTATTGTTTCCTTCTGGTTATAGCGAGGGAAGCTGGTTTTCCACTTATAATCACCATCTTTTAAATACACTTACTAAACGCAGAATGTGTCGATTAAAGAATAGCGGGTAGAGAATGGTTAAAAAATGCAGAATTGTGACTGTGGCTCTAAATGACTGGGCCTGGATGTGCTCCAAACCTTCCATTATACTGAGGATGGGCTGAGGCCACGGAAGGGGTGGGCTTGAGCGAGTCCCAAGAGGAAAAGATGAGTGCCTTGGAGAATGAGAAAGACAGAGGATAAGTGACAGTGAGGGATGCAGGAGAGAACTTCACCTACATAGACTCTTCCAGGGGGAGCCGGGGGCAGGGCAGGCGCAGGTGGGGGCAGAGGAGCCCTGGGCCTCGAGCTCCTGCAGGTGCAGCCAGCCTGCCTACCTTGGCTCTCCCCCTGGGGAGGGGGCACAGCACAGGCACTTCCTGACCCTTTCTCAAGACCAGAGGGAGCTCAGAACTCAAGCCAGGGGCCAAAATCTGGCTGCAGCCACGGGGGGACCTTTTTAAAGATTCAGCTTTCAAAACTTCTGATTCATTTCCAAAGGTTTGCAAAAACTCCCCGAGGTCTCAGAACTTGTTTTTGCTCATCAAGAAGAGCACCAGGGACCACTTCCTGCGTCGTGACCTGTAGGTTTCCATCCAACCCAAAGGGAGGCGGAGAAGCAGGGGGTGGGAGGGGGATGGTCACTGTTTGGTCTGAAGTGAGGAGAGAAGAGAGAGGGCTTGTTCTTCGGGTCCAGGGGAGGTGGAGGACGAAGGGCCAGTTAAGGAACTCCAGGAGGGAGTTCGGAAGGCATCCAGAAAATATTCTCAATACGAATGAATAGGTGACAGTCGGCAGGTCATCTGGTAAACCTGCCCAAGCTCTGAAGCCAGGGGCTTAGCCAAGTCACTGCTGGAACCTTCTAGTGTACACAGAAGCCTGGATGGAAGGGTAGTGAGGAGGTGCAGAGAGAAGAGAGCCTTTCTGAGACTACCCTGCAGGCTCTCCTCTGCATCTCATTCTCCTGCTGGGCCTCCCAGCACATTGGGGACACGGCTGCAGAGGCTGGGAGACAGCCCTGCTTCTGAGGAAAGGATCTCTCCGGAGACTGAAGAAAGGACGTCTCCAGGGACTGGGTGACGAGAGTCCTGCCCGGGCCTGGGGGTGGGTGGGAAGCTGTGTAGCTGAATTTAAGGGGTCCCCTGGGGAACACCAGGTAGAACCTGGGGGAGATTGCAGACACCACCCAGGCTGGATGTTGAGTTACCGCCGCAATTAGTGCAAGAGCCACCAGAAGCGTGAAGGACAGGCCGTTGGGGGAGTGACTACCGTCCTGGCCAGTAGGCGGGGGCAGGTGATGCGTGGGTGAGGGAGGCGATCAGCCTTGAAGCCAGTCCGTGGGGCAGTGCAGCCCAGAGCAGCTCGGCTGGAGTCAGAGGAACGGGGCGCAGCTCTCAACCCAGCAGACAAGTCAGTCCTCCGCTGTAAAGTCAAGAGATTGAGTAAGACCGGGGCTTTCAAGGTCAGCTTGTTTGCCTTGTCCAGTGGGATGCAGGATTCAGGGACAGAGGGCAGCAGGCCTTAGACCACAGCTGCGTCTGGTTGATGTTTATGACCTACTCCCCTGTTTGGGGCCCCGGGAGACAAGCCTTGGTTTCTCTTCCTGAGGTTTGCACTAACCTGCTCTCTCTGGTTTGGTCCAAACCCCAGGGCCTATGAGCCCCCTCGGACCGGGCTCTCCCCAGGTCTCCCCACGACAGCTCCACCCCAGCTCACCTATCAGGGTCTGTACTTACCTATCACTACGATAAGAAGTTCCGTAAAAACTGTTACTAAACCTGGCTCAGTTTGCGTAGCAGCCAGACACCGAGGCACTGAGGTTTGCAGCCGAGAAAGAGCAGAAGCAGCCGGACGAGTAGACTGGAGAACAAACCGCAAATCTACGTCCCCGAAGGCGAGAGCCTGGGGTATTTATGGGGTAAGGAAGCAGCGTAGTCTGAGGCGTGGGGCGTGGCAGAAAGGTGATTGGAAATAAGAAAAAGGTGAGTTTCATTGTTGTTCTGAGCAGGTGTTAAGCTGCAGGCTTTTCCACGGGAGCTTGTTCAGAAGACGGAGGAGTTAGCAGTTCTGAAGGTGGCGTTTTGGGATCCTGATGACAAAAGGTCACTAAGCAGATACTTGTGCATGCCCAGTTGGAGGGTCAGTGGTCCTAAGAAGCCTTAAGTGGCTGGGGCTTGAACTAGACACAGCTGACTCCAAGTTCCTGGAAAACAGCTAGGGCAAACATCTTATTGTTTGGGCTCCGTGACATGTGGAGGACGTTCAAGTCTTTCCTGGCAGCAATGAAAGCGAGCTTCATGGGTGAGGGCAGGTACAGGTGCAATGGACTTAACTGGACGTCACCCTCGGCTTCAAAACCTTCATCAACACACACAATCTCACAATTTCTCCAGGAGCAAATTAAAGAGTGGTTCTGGCCCAGCATCTTTGATGAGGTTGCATCATCCAAAGGCTCGGCTTGGGGCGCGAGGTCTGCCCCCCACCCCGTGTCTCCCTCACGCGGTGGGCAAGCTGGTGTTGGCTGTGGGCACGAGGCGTCAGTTCCTCCGCCCTGGGGCCTCTCCACAGGCCAGTGTGAGTGTCCTCACAGCATAGTGTCTGGCTTCCTCCAGGACCGAGTAAGGCGGAAGTGGCTTCAAAGTCACATGCTGTCATGTCCATCTTATTCTGTTGGTCATGCAGACCAGCCCGGATGCATTGCGGGAAGGGGCTGGAGAAGGTCTGAATTCCAGGATGGGGGCTCATCGGAGGCCTGGCTGCCACAGGGCCCTCGTGGGGCTGGAAGTCTTCAACCAGATCGTTTCCTGTAACACTGACTCTTGCTGAGGCAGAGCTGAGATAATTTAGCCTTCCTGGTTCATTTAGCAAACACGTCCGAGCACTTTCTCTACATCAGGAGAACTGGTGGGTAGGACACAAAGACCAGTAATCTTACAGACGAGTAGAGAAGGTGATGCTCACACTGGAAAGTGTTAAATGTCACAGGGGTAGCCACAGACCCCCGGTGCGGTGGGGACGCAGCAGGGGGATGGGTCTACAGGGGTGTCAGAGGCCTGCAACAGGGGAGGCCTAGCTGGGTCTGAAGGATCAAAACCGAGGGTGGTCATTAACTAACTCCATCGCACCTGCCTTTACTAATCAAGGTTGTTTTAATTGTTGCTACAAAAAACTTGCTTGTTCTCCAGGCCGCATGGAGCCTAAACAATAAGATGTTTGCTCCAGTTTTTTTCCAGAAAGTTGGAGTCGGCTGCGTCTAGTTCAGCTGAGCGAGAGTCAGCTGTGTCCAGTTCGAACTGAGCTGGTTAAGACTGGGTGGGACCACTGACCCTTCAACTGGGCAGGCGTGCATATCCACGTGGTGGGTGACCTTTTGAACGTGCAGAGGCCTGTAGCTTAGTTACGCCTGCGCAGAACGACCATCACCACACCTTTTCCCAATCAGCTCTCCCCAGGCTCCCCAAGCCTCAGATCACCCTGCTTCTTTAGTCCTCATCCCTTAAGTGCCCTGGCCGCTTGCCTTCGGGGAGCCGGATTGGAGATTTGTTTTCCTATCTCCTCGTCTGGCTGCCTTGCGAATAATCCCTCTCTTTGCTGCAAACCTTGGCGTCTCAGCATTTTGGGTTGCTGTACACGGGGCAAAACAAGCCTGATTCAGGATGAGTAGGAGGTCACTAGACAGAGGGAAGGAGAGAGAGGGGGAGGGAGGGGGGAACAGCTTCCCAGGTTGGGGAGCCAGCCTGGCTGCTGCAGGGGAGGGAGGCTCAAGGTGCCGGCATTGCCGGGTTAGGGTGTCACTTTTCACTGCTCTGATTTCGGCACCTTATTTCGCATCCCTTGGACCCATGCTGTTCAGCAGGCATATGCCAACAGCTGCACTTGTTTGTCACTGCAACAAAGAAACTCACTGCACAGTTCTCAGAGATCCAGCCCCAGAGGACCTAGCCTGTAAGTTAGAGCAGCAGAGAATGACTGCAGAAATAGTTTCCTCTTGTGGAAAAGATTCACGCCCCTGCCGTGCAGGCAAACATCATTTTGTGCTGCAGGGACTCTGCCCAGTTGCTCTCAGATGGGAGGTGCGGGAGTGTGTATTTACTTGCCTGTGTGTCATTTTCCTTTGTTTTGGGCAAGTGCACTGCCCGCTGGGATCAGGCACGCGTAGGTCTGAGGGAACACACCTGACTCAGGCCTGCCGGTCCCCGGGCCGCGTGAAGGCGGTGCTGGGTTTCCAGCTACCTCTGCTGCCCTGTAAGAAGCATGTACCTTTGACGCTACGGAAACATCACCTGCTATTTGTCTATCCCTGTGGTTTGTGACGTTTGTCCCGTGTGGGTTTCACTGCTGGCTGTCTTGGGCCACATGTTCCTTTGGGGCAGAGACTCTGTGCGAAGGTGCCCCCCGCCCCCGTCCCTTGCCTGGAGGGCACTGAGTACAGGCCCTGGAAACGGGAGAAGAGCAGGAAGAAAGTGGGGGCGAGGGCTCCACCCTACACCTCATTCGCCTGTATCTGCAGCGTCGACCTCGGGGAACTGCCTGCCCTTCCCCCTCCCTCTCTTCCCCGTCATCACAGCTTCCACGTGTTTTCTCTGACAATTGGGTGAAGAGCCAAGCCCTGAGCATCACACCTGGAGATGGCCCGAGATGAACATCCAGGTGGGCCCGCGGGGGTGCCTGGTAGGGAGAAGGCGGACCAGCTTGAACTCGATGCTCCACGGTTGGCGAAGGTGCGCGATGTCAGCTACCAGCCTTTTCCCAGTCCTGGGGCAGTTTCTAGGAGCGGAAGGGGGCCTGGTGCCAGCCTCTCAAGTCACGTTCAACGGGCAGCTATAGCCCGAGCCGCTGGAGGGGAGAGAATTACTTCAACCAGAGGGCTGCAGCCTGCTCCTTCCTCATCCCGTCCCCCAGCGCTGCCGGGGAGGGGGCGATTGGCAGCCCTGGGCCTCTGCCCACGGGGCACGGAAGAGAGGCCCCGCTCGGACTCCAGGCAGAGACACAGAAGAGGCAAGGGCTTCTGCCCGGGGCTGGTCCACCCCTGCTCAGCTGGGACAGAGGCAGCTCCAGCCCAGACTCAACAGGGGTGGACAAACGGCAGTTCGGAGCCCCTCTCACCCAGACTGCGGGCACCCCGGGCACATGCCTGCCTTAGGTCCTGACCCTTCAGGAGCTGGAGGTGCGGCTGCCCTGGGTGGGCGGGGCCTGCGATTAGAGCCTGAGACCTGGCCTCTGGGTGCACAATGTCCCCGAGCAGCCGTGGGCTGAGAGCGAGGGCTCCTGGCCCGGTCGTTCAGGCAGACGGGCCTGAATCACTGTGCTAGGTGCTCGCCGGCAATGCGTGTAGAACGTGTGCTCTGTCACCCCAGTTTTGATCTCTGTAGACAATCTTTGAAGGATGTGTGCTCCTAGTGGCACATTGGGACTGGGTAATTTTTTTCTTTCTCTTAAAAAAAAAAAAGACTTAATTTTCTTAGAGCAGCTTTAGGTTCACGGCCAAATGAGGTGGAAAGTGTAGAGTTCCTGCATCCCTCGGCCCTCATACCCGCGGCCTCCCCCACCATCACCATCCCCACCAGACGGCACATTTGTTATAACTGATGAACCTGCATGGACACGTCATCCTCACCGAGAGTCTACTGTTGACATTAGGGTTCACTCTTGTGTTGTATATTCTGTGGGTTTGGACAAATGTATAATGACGTGTATCCATCATTACAGTAGCATTCAGGGTAGTTTCACTGCCCTAAAAACCCTCTGTGCCTCACCTATTTATCCCTTCCTCTCCACTGACCCCTCAAAATCAATGATCTTTTTACTGTTTGCATAGTTTTGCCTTTCCCATAACATCTGTATGGTTGGAATCATACAGCATGTAGCCTTTAAGTTTCCTGTCTTTTTCATGGCTTGACAGCTCATTTATTTTTAGTGTTGAATAATATTCCACTGTCTGGATGCACTGTAGTTTATCCATTCATCTACTGCAGCACATCTTGGTTTCCAAGTTTTGGCAATCATGAATAAAGATGCTGTAAAAGCATCCATGTGCAAGTTTTTGTGTAGACATAAGTTTTCAACTTCTTTGGGTGAATGCCTAAAAGCGTGATTGCTAGATCACGTGGTAGGTTGTAGTTTGGTTAGACTGCCAAAACTGTCTTTCAAAGTGGCTGCACAATTTTGCCTTCCTGCCAGCAATGAATGAAGGGTTCCTGTTGCTCCACAGCCTCGTCAGCATTTGGTGTTGTCAGTGTTTTGAATCTGGGCCATTATGATGTTGAATATCTTTTCATGTTTGCCACCCGTGTATGTTCTTTGGTGAGCTGTCTACTCAAGTCTTTTTAAACTGGTTTGCTCATTTTCTTATTGCTGAGTTTTAAGAGGTTCTTTTTAAGAGGTTTTTTGTTTGTTTTTTGGGTATATTTTTGGGTAACAGTCCTTTATCAGATGTGTCTTTTACAAATACTTTCCTCCAGTCTGTGGAGCCTGTGGGGTCTGAGATGAGGGTATTCTCATTCTCTAGAGGCAATTTCTTTTTTATACTTTCCTGAGTTATCGAAATTTTCCATGATGAAAATGTATGATTTTATTTATTTTAGTTTGGGCTGCGCTGCTGCGCTCGGGCTTTCTCTATTTGCGGCGAGCGGGGGCTGCTCTTCGTTGCGGTGTGCGGGCTTCTCATTGCGGTGGCTTCTTTTGTTGCAGAGCACGGGCTCTAGGCGCACGGGCTTCAGTAGTTGTGGCTCATGGGCTCTAGAGTGCAGGGTCAGTAGTTGTGGCGCACGGGCTTAGTTGCTCCATGGCATGTGGGATCTTCCCGGACCAGGGCTCGAGTCCGTGTCCCCTGCACTGGCAGGTGGATTCTTAACCACTGCACCACCAGGGAAGTCTGAAACTGTACGATTTTTAACAACAGAAAAAATTATTTTTAGAGCTCTAACATTTTGCTTTGATATATATATATATAATATATATATACATTTTGAAGAGCAAATATCAATTCTCAGAGGAAATAGTTAAATCTTCTGGATTGAAATAAGGACTACGCCACTTGAAACTAAATGTGAAAACAAGAGCAAGGAGTTAAAAAAAAGAGGATGTTTGTGCCTTACAAATAAAAACCACCCAGAGGAAGACCAGGAACGAACTGGAGAGCAAATGTAAGGACTAGGATATACAGCCGGCACAGACTATCACTGACCTACTTAAGGAAGACTATTATTGTTATCTAGGGTAGAAACATGACCTTTACATTTATTATAAGACTTAGAAGAGAGCCTTATGTAGGAAATTTACAGTTCAGCCCATCTCCAATTTTCCTTTCTTCGGGTACCATTCTAGAAAGTTGCTAAGATGTTTTGAAGGTGCGTTTTAAAGGTTTCCCTTAAAGACTTAGTGTTTAGGATAATGACCTTGTTGTTTCCATGAAGTGGAGTACACAAAACCAAGAGATTTGATAACTTATCATGATCTAATTCTTTAGAAAGATCATTCTGGTTGCTGTATGGAGGGTGGATTGAGAGTGGCGAGGAGTGGAATGTAGGGACCAGAGTTTACTGCCCCTCACCCTGGGTGGGATTCTGAATGTGATGTGAAGTCAAGGTGACGCGGCTCAGAGAGTGAGTGGTCATGGCACGTGAGTGAATTAGAGGAATCAAGGGTGGATGGACGGTGGTGTCATCTACGGAGATGGGGTAAGGTTCAGGGTGGCGGGGGAGAGGATTAGGGGTGGACAAGCAGTGGTCCTCTTGGGTCACGTCAAATGTGAGATCTTAGATTTCCAAGTGGGCACATGGGAGAGGCTACCATGCCAGGTGGCGAGTCTGGAGCTCACGGGAGGGGTGAGGGCTGGAGGTGTCCTTTGGGAATTGTCAGGCACTGGTGACAGTAAAGTCATGGGAATGGATCAGGTTTCCCAGGAGCATAGAAGAAGAGGTCTGGGGACCGAGCGCTGTGGCTCTCTGCCATTTCAGGTCTGGAAGAGAAGGGCCCAGAGGAGAGAAGATGTGAGGGAGGGAGGACTAGGGGAACGTGCTGGCACGGCAGCTGGAGGACGAGGGCCTTCAGGAAGGAAGGTGGTGCCCGCTCCCAGGGACCGAATCTGGAGAATTAACCCAGAGGGCGAGGCCTACCGGGGACGGGAGGGATGGTGGGTTTAAGTTGGCTCTTCTTAGAGGAAGCTGAGGGGTAAGGCACATGCTGCTCGGGGCCACATGGGCCGCAGTGCGAGCTCCAGGTGCTCAGGGCCAGCGTGAGGGGCGGACGAGGCCTGCCAGGAGGGGACCCCAGACAGTGGGAGCCGTGGGGACGGACGCATATGGTCCTCGAGCTGTGCCCGCTCGTCTGCCGGGGGCGTGGGGCTGATTTTGCAGAGTGCTGGGAGCACAGCAAGAACAAAGACTCTCAGGGCCCGTGTTTGGGATTTGGCAGAGTGGGGTTGGGGAAGCGCTGGAGACACCCTCTACCGGGAGCGGCTTGTGTCCTGGAGGGAGCAGGCTGGGGGGAAGGCAGGCTGGGCGGGCACCAGGCAGCAAGTTGGGCCTGTATTCAGAGGGACGAGGGAGCCACCTGATCACATAGGTTGTGGGTAACACAGCGGATGACACCAGGCGCTGGTCAAACCTGAGGGTGCGGGTCTCTAAACGCACAGAGAAGCCGGTGTTTGAGGGGAAAGAAAGGGAGACAGAATGTCCAGTTAAACCTCTGCTTCCTAGTTTAGGGTGGGCAGCACCCTGGTTGGAAGGCTGGGACCAACAGGCCTTGAGGCCTCGGCACAAGCAGAGAGCTTAGAGGCCAGGGCCGTGGAGCCCAGGTCAACCCACCCCCCATTTTCTAAACCAGGGAAACGGGGTCACGTCTTTTCTTCCCCTTCACTCCCAACACTTCTGCCAGCCCTGCACCACCCTCTTCCCTTTCAAACTGAAAGAGCACCTGTGGCCACCTGGGTGGGGGGACACCGACAGGCCACCCTCTGCCACCCCTTCCCTGCACCCCAGCTTTAACATCCCCCCACCCCCAGACCTCCTGGGACGGCAAGTTGTGAACACAGTGAGTGGAGTAAACAGCACTAGCAGTCCGAGCCCAGTTTCCAGCTCCATCTTTGTCACCTGCCAGCTATGAGGCCCCGGGTGATGCTTTGACTCTGAGCCTGCACCTGCATAACAAAGAAGATGGCACTCAGTCTGAGAAGTACAAGGCATCAAGGCTGGAGAGAGCTCTGGTTTTCGGTTTCCGATTTGAGAACAGTGTCAGCTCCTGGGAACAGAATGAAACCAGTTTCTGCAGAGCTGTGTGAAGAGGTGAACTGACCGGGGTCGTACCTGCTGCCTATTGGAACCAGACACGAACCTCTGCTGTGGTCACTACTCATAACACACTCGTTTCCAAGGTCTGCGGGAGTCCTCCAAGGCGGGTCCTCTGAACCTCCGTGGGCTGGCAGCAGAGGCGGCATCTTCAGGGGACGCACACAGGCCGGCACAGGACTTTAACCTCAGCTCTGCTACACACCCGCCGGCTTATCCTGGGCGAGTCATGTGATGTTTCCAGATCTCAGATGCCTCAGCCGGTGAAGAGGGGATCAGACTAAACTCTGTGTGAGGTTCCAGGCCTGACTTTATTGATTTGTCTCTCCTGGCCCTGCCCAGAGAGTGAGGGAAACAAGACCCCCACCCCTGCCCCCAGCAGCAGCTACAGAGGAATCTGAATTCCGTGGAAGGTCAGCT
This sequence comes from Lagenorhynchus albirostris, assembly GCF_949774975.1. Lineage (NCBI taxonomy): Eukaryota > Metazoa > Chordata > Mammalia > Artiodactyla > Delphinidae > Lagenorhynchus > Lagenorhynchus albirostris. The sequence continues at coordinate 166,915,791 of NC_083095.1, read as the reverse complement.
GAATTCTTCGAAGGTAGCTGATTTTGTCTCACTTTCTGGGCTACTCAGCAGCACAAACATTACCAGAGACTGTAATGCTGTCTCCTCTCTTAAGGGGCAGAGATGTAGTTAACCAACTGGTCCTTGCTGGAAATTCTCAGGGTCAGGCCGCATGGAGTCACTTCACTGGGGACCTGGGAACATCTTTCTCACTGCCTCAGCTCAGGGTGGAAAACACGTTCGTGTGCCTGGGAAAGAGGACAGGTGAAGGAAGCAGATGATGGTAGAGGGAGACATACAGGGAAAGGAAAGTAGAGGGAGGAAAAGGCTGTGTGGATTAAACCAGAATCCAGATTAGTCTGATCCTGTCGCCAAACTGTAACAGAGGATACAAATGTTGAATTTAGGCAAAAGGTTTGTGTATCTGTGAGAGGGTAGAGAGCAAATCATCTATATTTGATAAACATTCTGCCTTTATTTTGAAAAGTGAAGACTGGGGGTTCAGAGTGGGTTAAGAGACTGAGAAGTTGGAAACATTAGGATCCTGGAATTTCATTAAGTTCTTTTTCTTTTTTAACTTCTGCTTTTTTAGTGAAAAATGTCACTTATCTTCAAAAAGATATGCAAAGAATATAATGAATTCTCATGATCTCTCATCCTGTTTAAGCAATCCTGAACTGCTGGCCAATCTGGTTTCATTTTTATCCCTAACCATGCTCCTGCCCTGTAATTTTGAAGGAAATCTCAGACCTCATACAATTTTATCGGCACAGTGGCTAAGAATCCTCCTGCCCATGCAGGAGACACGGGTTTGAGCCCTGGTCCAGAAGATCCCACATGCCGCAGAGCAACTAAGCCTGTGTGCCACAACTACTGAGCCTGCGCTCTAGAGCCCACGAGCCACAACTACTGAGCCCACGCGCCTAGAGCCTGTGCTCTGCGATAAGAGAAGCCCCTGCTCGCCGCAACTAGAGAAAGCCTGTGTGCAGCAATGAAGACCCAACACAGCCAAATATAAATAAATTTATATTAAAAAAAACCCATATCTAGGGGACTTTAAATATCCAGTCTATCCTGGATATTTCAGATTGTCTTATTTAAAAACAATTTGATTTAGGATCCAAGTAAGTCCATACATTGCAATGGTCTGACATGTCTCTTAAGTCATAGATACCTGCATCTTTCTCTTTCAATTTTATTTTGTTGAAGAAACTGTCATTTGTCTTAATTTCCTGCAGATGCAACTCAGGCTGATTTTCTTGGGAAGACTGCTTAGGTGGTGGGGGGCACCACTGTCAGGAGGTACGCCGTGGCTGGTGGTCTTTATTAATGGCTGAAATCTAGCTCCATCAATCCACCAGGGCTTACAAAATGGTGATATTCTATCATGCCTTCTTCATTGATTAGCTGGGCTACTGCTATAAAGAAAATCTTCCCTTCCTCAGCTGTTCAGTTACCCTGAGATACAGTTTGTAGAGGAAAAGGCAGAATAAATGCTTGATTTTTTTTTAAATCAGTTCTCAAAGGAGTAAGTTGGTTTCATGAGATACTCCAAAGGCGATTTAAAAGGTTGTGCTTTTTCTTACAGACTCATTTTGAAGCTATGGATTTAAACATTTATTTGTTACCCTAGTGGATGCTCCCATTGTCTCAAAGCGTGCATGCTAAATAAGATTATGTACCACCAGACCTGAGGAAACCACCATATCTGGTAAGTTCCTCAGACTTGCAGTTGGTTCTGGAGTTGCTCAAATATGCAAGCAAAACCCCAAACTCCTCTGATCTAGGAAGTTCTAGACTCTAGGACTGAGGGAGATTTACTTTGCTAGGATATTCCTCTCATGGGTATTAGCTTCAATGGACAAAGGAATGCGATTCTTTCAAGGGTGTTCGCTAATGCTGATTAAGAAAAGCCCAAGTTTGCAGGTTGAGGTATGACCTGCTTTGAATCCCAGGACTTCTAACCCTAACAGACAATACTACCCACCAGTTTCCCCTTTAGGGACAGGCAAGAGTTCTAATAAGGAAGAGAACTGGAGAGATGCCCCCTTTGGTCTGTATCTCAGTCATCAAGACTGACAGATGGGAGCCTTAGCCAGGCATTGGCAGATGGCTGTAAAATGAATTCAGTAACATTAGCATTAGCCATACATATACTGTAGAAAACCAAGTACTGTGCTGGGTCTGCACATTTACTCAAGCACTAAACATAAAGTAGAGCTAAGCCAGCACAAGACAGGCGAGTCGCCTCCCGGATCAGCTGAGAAAATGCCAGTCTTAATAGATTCAAGGGTGATTTAGTGACACTGGTGTCCCACTGGCTGACAGTTAATCCAGATACCCGAGCTTCCCCTCCCACCTGTGTGCACACATCCTAGGTTGAGCCCTCAGTTCAGAGAGACTACCTTTTGCTCAAAATATACAAACATGCTCATGGAAAGAAGTTAGAAGAAAAACTGTACTTACTTCAACTCAGACTCTGAAGAGTTTAAAGGCAAACTGAGAAGCTAATAGATACATGTCAGTACTTACTATATAGCATTTACATAATGGCTACTGGCTAGATCAGTGATTACTAAGTGCTGACCCAAGGAATGCACTGTATCAGAATCACTAGGGGGGAGTGTTTACAAATATAAATTATCAGCCCTCTACTCCCACCCCCCAGATACTGACTCAGTGAAACAGGTGTAGGAATTGGGGGAGGGGAGCTAGGGGGTGCGGCCCAGTTACCTTTATTTTTTTCAAAGTACCCCTCGTGACTCTGATGCCCAAACAGGCTTGAGAACTACTAGGCTAAATCGTCAGATGTTCTCAAATATAGATGCAATTTATGAAGAGTGTCCATTCTACACAATTATTCAGTTTCTGGGTCTTATTTTTTCCCTCGAGTGAACCCAAGGAAGCTAGAGTTTTCAGTAAAACATCATTTCATTAACAATATTAGAACTACTATTGTTTCTACAACTTGAGGCTGATCAAGGTAATTCTGGAAGAGACTGTATCTTATAACATCTCTACAAATGATTAGAAATCTGCTGATTTTTCAGATCACAACCACTGGTATAATCTACACTACTGACTTTGAATTTCCAGAGTTAGAAACCTGAGATACCTAAGTTAAAATCTGAAATTAATCAAATTAATGAGGATGCTTTGCTAATAGCTTTACTATTGTATCCAGAAAGTGGCCAGATGTTCAGCTGTCTTCAATTCAACTGCTATTTCTGATTATAATGTGTTCTAAATGGTTTAATAAGATTCAAAAAACTTGACCTAATTGAATCTTTTTCTCTTACTTTTCAATGAATTTCAAAGGTGTAAGTATTTATGACTTTTTAAAGAACTTTGTGAGGCTTGCCATCACCCCCTTTGCTATACCAACGCATTCTGGCAAACGTCCCCCAAACATCCACCAGCCAAGAAACCTTTAAGGGTGATTATGTGTGTGACTTTCTTTTTTTAATTGTATAATTCATTTATACAGAGAAATCATTTGGATGTAACTATTTACAGTCTTTTTCAATTTTCATTTCCACTGGCCAAATATAGTTCACATAATAGTCAACATTTACTTGAGCTGATCACCATTACAAATCTGCCATGACATAGGGCTTTTAGCACCCCCGCCTTAAAGACTACGATCTCATTTGAACAGAAACATTTCATAGTAAAAGATTCACCAGTCTCTTATGAATACATCTGCCAAAACTGATCTCATATGGTCAAATTTTCAACACATTTTCTTTTCAAACCCATTATTTGCAAGTATTGTAAACCAAGGCAAATACAGTTCACTTCCCTCAAGCCTTCTACAACTTACTACACACTCTCAAGTTTAGCTTTTACTATCTTTCATAAATGTCTGACACAACCAGACATTTTTTACTTTAAGACAAAACTACACTCTTTTTCCCTCTTTTTTTTTTTTTTAATACTTATTACCAGCCAACTTCCTTCCCTCTTGCTTTTCAGACAATATTAACTTTCCATGAAATCCTTAAGGTGGTTTTCTTTCAGTAGTCCAGAATATACTGAGTCATTTCATGTATGTTCTAACCCTGAAATACTACACTTTAAAAACTGCAATTTTCTTAACTGGCTCAAAAACAGTATGGCTTGATTTCACTTGGTAAAGTTAATATGATTTAAAAAAATACACACACACACACACACACACACACACACACACACACACACACACATTTTTAATCAAGGAAGAAAAACACTTTAAAGACATGCCAATTTGAAAAGGCATCAAAGTAAAAAAATAAAAGCAAATACTAAAAACTACTTTACAATGAAAAAATTAAATAATTGGCAGGTTAAATCAATGAAAAATGAGGAATGTGCAGTGAAAAACAAACTAATAAAAAGCATTCCAGTTGGTAAAATGGAAAACCTATTAAGTTTTGTTTTTCCAAGGAACTTATGTTTCAACATAAATTCTGAAATATTGCAAACATATATTCCAAGTAGATCTTAGATGCCGATGTTAAAATTTCAAATTCTGCATGCAAAGTTTATCAAATAAACACTGGTAAAATCCTTGTATTTGCAAAATTTTAAGCTTTGGCCAATATTATAAACATCACAATTGGTATTAAAAAGTGATGGGGCTTCCCTGGTGGCGCAGTGGTTGAGAGTCTGCCTGCCGATGCAGGGGACACGGGTTCGTGCCCTGGTCCGGGAAGATCCCACATGCCACGGAGCGGCTGGGCCCCTGAGCCATGGCCGCTGAGCCTGTGCGTCCGGAGCCTGTGCTCTGCAATGGGAGAGGCCACAACAGTGAGAGGCCCGCATAACGCAAAAAAGAAAAAGAAAAAAAAAAGTCACGATGAATGCAGAATGAAGAGAAAACCCATTTCCTAAGTATTTCATTTGATTAAAAATACCAGACTTACATGTTCTAGATGATCTGAGGAAAAAAAAAACCACTGCAGTTTAACAGTAATCTGCATATATATCTTTAGCTGCCATTAAAAAAAATTAAAAAATAAAAAACCACCACCAAAACCCAACCAAAAACACAGAAAATGTGAAGACTGGTATTAAGTAACCCTGCAACGCTCCCATACTCACATTACAAGAAAGAACAACTGTACACAGTTATAAATAAAGTCTCTCCCCCGGTTACCACAGAGCTTCCTTTACACCAGTGTCTCTTTCCGCTTGCCACCGACCTGGGCTTTGTCCCTGGCTTTTCGGAGGCCAGCCTGGGCTCGGGGCGCTTTTGTGCCCTTAGCATTGTCTGCTGTGTGCACCGGGGTGCCACTTTCGGAAGCGTCTCCATCAACTTCCACCTGAGTCACGCTGGATGCCGTGGACGCCCGTCTCTGGGCCCTGGCATTGCTGGCAGGGGGGCAGTTCTCTCCGTACTCCTCGTGGGGCTCCGGCAAGCCCTGCAGCTCAGAGGGGCTGGTGGCCTGTCGGGAAGGGGCCATGGCAGCTCGGATACAATTGAACCACTGCTGCTTGTGGAACACATCATTGGCTTGTAAAGTGTGGGACTGGCCTGGAGAGGGGTCTTGGAAGCGAACTCGAAAGATATTTTTAGCTAGAAAAAGAAAAATTAAAAAATGGAAATCAGACTTAAAAAGTTTATTCTAGATAAAGTGAATATGGGTGCTGGTATTTATACAGCATGCACATGTTAGGCAGATACATTACATAGTGCCTAGATGTTACTTATTAGGTACATGTGCTGGTGTCAGAGCAGCACAGCACCTGCCAACTCAAGGAGTGTAATAGGTATAGGATGATGGAACCCATTTCATTTTTAGTTTTTTGTGTGGGGACAGAATTCTTATAGATTAAAACTGAGTTTATGATTATTGAAACTATTTTAAAGCGTGTATTTTTACCTTTATCTGAATTGCTGAAAGCCCCTCGAAAGGACCCTCCCATCCTCACATCTCCATCCTGCAGGTCTTCCAAGACCAGCTCCTGGATTGGGATTGGCTGCCGGTAAACCTGGTAGGAGTGACGCTCGTTTCGTGTAACAGGCCGAGTCAAAACCAAGATGTCTTGAAACAGGAAAATGTAGAGTTTCTGGAGAAATGAGAAAAAAAAAATGCTTCCTAAATATGGAACTTTGTGACTTTAAGTTGACTGAAATCCATTGTAAAAACAACTTGATTTGATCTTACTAATTTCATCAAATTGATTTACTAAGATCCCCCTTACAAATGACTTCATAACGATGGTGATTTTAAAGTTATGCATGTTCTCCTCGGAGAGCTTTTGTCATCACAGACTATATGCAACTTTTTTATCCGTGTGTAACATTAGATTCAGCAGCAGCTGAGCAAACGCTATGCACCACAAAGACCTGACTGTTGGTGGTAACGTGACTGGAAACACCAGGACTGTACACCACAGTCTTCTAACAGGGTGAGAATTTAAAAATGTAAGCTGGTAAAAATGTTAATTGTTCTGTTTTGTCCCACATAAATTTAAGCTTTTATAGAACAATGAGGCCTCATGATAGAAATCAGAGATGAAAGATTAACTCTTTTCCAAAAAAGAACCTCAACTTACAAATTGGGCTTCTGAAAAGCACGTAATGAAATAAAAATACCATCCCATGCTTATACTTAGTTCTAGCAGGTAACTTTGTAATTAAGATTTAAAAAACAAGTTTGCTCTCATTCAATCTGCTACAAAAATTTGTTTAGTAGTGCTAAAAACTACTTCTATTACTATAAACTCTGCAAAAAATTTTTTTGAAGGATCTGCTTTTTTATTAAACATCATAAAACTAATAATTTATTTAGAAAGGAACCCCTAGCCAAACAAGTTGATTTATGCTTCAAAACTAAAAAATAAATGATTACTGATTCTCCACCAAGACATTTAACTTATTCGGTAATGACAGAAACCAAATGTTTGCTTTACCAAAGCTGGTAACATAAAATCCAGTTACCTTCTTTCAGTATGTGATGAGTTTATTTTATAAACCTGCTTCATAATCAATGTGGAAAAAAATTAAACAGTGAGAAAAGGGCAGTAACTGCTCACTTCATATGTTAGTGTCCAAATGCACTTACATGTCCATTTTTATTTTTCAGTTCCCCATGGCAAAGCAATACTTTGCTAGCTTCAATTCTAGGGTCCTTCTGCTTTTCATCCAGATACTCCAGCTTGTCAATATAATACTGGCATTCTGATTCACCTTTCTTCAAGTTGATATCAGAGAGAACTCCTTGTATTATCAATATCTAAAAATAATAAAAAAAAAATCAATGTAGCATTTTCAGCATATTAGTTTATCCTGTTTCCCTACAGGACTAAAATGTCACATTAAAATGATAAAATGTTAAAGCTTGAAGGGACTCTAGAAATCGGGTAATTCAGCCGTCCCTTCATTTTACAGCCTCAGCCAAATGGGTGATTTGCCCAAAGTCACACAGCTAGCTGATGGAAGAGATCAGATTAGAATCCGGTCTTCTAACTAAAATATAAATATAAAATGTGTTATGTATTACACATCTCTTTATTAGTGCACAGTGCAGTAACATACGAGAACTTAAAACGACTACAGAAAACTTCACTGTGCTGATTCAACATGCAGACAGTGTGAGAGTATCATTGTATATCTTTCTCAGGCAAGCTAATATGTAAACTTGAAAAACGTAAGAATCACTTATTGGACTACTTACAGCTTCCTCCAGAAGCTGAACATCAGAGTGGTCTTTTGGAGTGTGTCTAAGAATTTCTTTCAACAGTAAAGGGTATTTAACGAGGCGGCTTCGAGGAATATCTAGGAAGCTCCAAAGATCTAGTTTTCGACTGAAGGGAGACTCAAGACATCGCTGGAGGAAGTCTTGGACTCTTGGATCTTGTTTCTTTTGATCAAGAAGAGCTTTGGCTGCCAGCTGGTTACTGCAGTAGCCTTTGTAGGCATTCAAGCCTGGCAACTGAAGAGTAATAAGAGAAAACAAAGTATAATGAGTTCCTGTTACAATTTAGTCCATTAGTAAGACTGTGGACACAAAACAGAAAACTTATAGCTATTCTTTTTTTTAATCAAAAGCTTATTATATGATCCTTTGAGGTTTATCACAGTAGTTCAGAATCAGTTTAACATTTGAAAAACCAACATAATTTACCATAGAATACTTATAGCTATTCTTGAAAGTTTTAACAAGCTGTGAAAATTCTCCTGCAGGTGATAATGGGGGTTGGATAGTATTTCGGGCCAATCTGAGAATGCCCTTTTTCAATTTCCCTAATATGGCTAAATCCAAACAAAGACTCATGCCTCCTACTTCCCCAGCCTCAGTTACATGCTGGTCTCCTGTATTCCCAGGACACCTGAGCCCTCCTCTCTCACATTCTTCAACAGCCTTGAGACTGGTTATTTACTGCCTGTTCTCTCACTTGACTATAAATGCAGAGACCATCTTTTATCACTGAATCTCTAGTCACCCCTCCTAGAACAGTGGCTGGCATCTGGCAGGCACTCAAATGTTAACTGAGAGAATAAAACAGATAACTGATGGTATATAATGTGGGAATTCTGTCTAAGGAGGAACATATTCTTAAAACAAATGAAACTGCATCATTCATGAAATATTTTTTAAACAGAGACTATAACTTCTACAGCTATGTAAATTTGTTCAGTTTTAACGCCTTATTTATCTGATTTTAGAATCCAGTAACTGGATCAAATCAATGTGATATTGATCATAAATGACAAGTCTGGCACATCTGTATAAACCTATCTGAAGGCAACAACTTGCTACATACCCAGTTCACAAGAATGTGACCAATCTGCTCTACTGTTCCACCAGGCTTGGTTGCTTCTCCTATTCTTGCCAACAAATCTGAAGTGTAAAGAAGCAGAAATGCCAATAGGTTTATTTAAAAAATAATTCAGGGAGGAGCAAGATAGGGGCAGGGGATTAAGAGGTACAAACTACTGTGTATAATATAAATAAGCTACAAGGATATATTGTACAGCACAGGGTATATAGTCAATATTTTATAGTAACTTTAAATGGAGTATAATCTATAAAAAATCTTAATCACTATGCTGTACACCTGAAACTAATATAATATTTAAATTAACTATACTTCAATAAAAATTTAAAAAATATTCAGCACTAAGTTAGAAGTTTAGATTTAAAATTACTTGTTACTGCTGTTCAGAATCCTATGAAAATTAGGTAGCATATCTTACCTTCATGCAGGGGTATATAAGCATCCAAATCACCAAATATCTGTGTGAGTTCCTCTTCTGACATAATAGACAACTTTAACATGGGGTCATGGTAGGCCTGTCAGAGGGGAGAAATGTGTCACACAAAGAGATCAAGCAAATAAAATATGATGAGAGATCTGTACTTGAATGCAAGCATGACGAACTATGTAAAACTAGTGTGGATTCTATTTTATACATAAAAGAAATTAAAGTATATGTTAAGCCCAAAATAGACTTACTGATATTCATATTTGAAGAGATGCATCTAATAAACCTCATCTAAAAGAAGTATTCACCAGTAGATATTCTCTACTTTTCAACTTCTAAAGGTAAGAAAATCATCCTTTAGAATTTGTGAAATGTAATTTTTAAAAACTATGGCACATGATAGAAAGTTATTTACTGACCTTTCTTGCAAGCTTGAGATCCTCAATTAAATCCTGTTCACCTCGGGACATTTCATATATTGCCTAAAAAAAAATCCAGCCAACATCATAGATCACTCCTCCCTTTGAGAAACAAAAATTACATACAACTGGTATTTACCATTTAACTGACGTTTTGAACGGCGTTTTTTAAAGTGATTCCGTCTGAAAACTAATTCAGAATGGAATCTCAAATTAGCGGATGCCGTAGGTTTCATAATTCTACCCCATCCGAGTTGTTAAACTGGATGACCATCCCCCATCTCAGGTGCTGCTCAGCATGTGTTATGAATGGCATTCAAGTACAAAAATGCAAGTTTATCTTGCCATAGGCATTAGTTTGCTATTCTTCTGGCAAAACATATGTTTAAGAATCAGGGTCGGGGCTTCCCTGGTGGCGCAGTGGTTGAGAGTCTGCCTGCCGATGCAGGGGACACAGGTTCGTGCCCCGGTCCGGGAGGATCCCACATGCCGCAGAGCGGCTGGGCCCGTGAGCCATGGCCGCTAAGCCTGTGCTCCGCAATGGGAGCAGCCACACAGTGAGAGGCCCGCGTACCGCAAAAAAAAAAACAAAACAGAATCAGGGTCTATTTTTTTTTAGTTTAAGCCAGTACACATGGTCTTGCTACTGAGCATGGCACACCTCCTGACGTTTGATCTCTCTGGAGGTTAAAGACTGCTTCATGTTGACGTCTAACATCTCTGACCACAGGGCACTGCTTCTCCTTTTGGTGGGCGCCGGGACTGTAGACCTGCTGGATAACTTCTGGGCAGAAGCGGGGGATCTGTTGTCACCACGAAGGGTAAATGACTGAAAAGAAAAGAAAGAGGTGAACGAGAAGAAGGTTTGGAGGATACAGGAATTATTACTTTTTTTTCTTAAAAAAAAATGGAAAGACAAATTAAAAGCAAGGTTCTGAGAATTTCTCTATGCATAAAACAATCATTTATCCAAGCTTCTACCTAGCAGTATTCTAAATATTTATCAGTCAAAATTCTCTCTGGGAATAAAAACTATCAAAGATCTTGCTTTGATATAAGATACAAACTAATATAATGAGGTTATATAAATATTGTTCTGGCAACAATATGCCTTACCAGCACATTCCAAAAAAGGAAAGTTATGTTTAAGTATAATAGTAAAAACCTGTTTGTATGACTCAAAGAAAATGCAAATTTTAGGCTTCTATAAAAAGTCCCCTCACTACATTACTTGTCCCTACCTGTATGGTTTGACCAAATCGTCTGACGGCTCCATTTCTTACAGGAGAAATTAAATTTGCCAAGGATGTGACCCGAGCTAGAGGCCGAACTCTTTTATTGCTTGGCTCCTGTGAAAACAAAAACAAGTTATACTAAATGTGTGTTTAGGTGTAATGATTTCAAACAAGTTTGGACAAAGTTAAGCCCTCTCAAAAACCAGATATTTGTACAGTATAAAATGCAGAAACATGGAACTCTGAAAATGAATGTTGTTTTTCATTGTTGAAATACAAAGAACACTAAAGAATAACAGTAATTTATTAAATAATAAATGGTATAAGAAAGGCCAGTCAAATATCTGAACATCACTCTGAGAACATAACATACTATCATTAAACAGAAAAAAACCCAAAATTAAAACAAACAGTTAGATTCTAAAAACCTTTAGAAGCTTTTAGCTTAATATAGAGAGTAACTTTTAAAAAACACCCCCTTATTTAGAAAAATTTCAAACATACACAAAAGGGGAGAACAGCATAATGGACCTCATGTACTTAATCACTCAGCTTCAGTGGTTTTTAGTATAACAATTTGTTTCATCTCTGCCTCTACTGAAATATTTTAAAGCAAATGCCAGACATTCTATCATTTTACTCCTGAATACTTCAGTTAGAGAATAGCTTTTAAATGAACACATCTGACATTGGAATGGGTCAGCTCTAAAGGCAGTGAGGTAGGTCCCTGTTGTGGAGGTATTCTAGCACAGTTAGGACAGTGGTTAAGAGGACACTCCGCCTCTGGAATCAGACTGACTGGGCCCAAATCCTGGTTTGGACACTTGATAGGAAACATCCTCGGTCCCAGTTTTCTCATCTGTAAAATGGGGTTAATATTAGAACTTCTCTTATAAAGGTGTTATGAAGATTAAGGTATGTTTAAAGGGCTCAGAACAGTTCTTGGAGCATACTAAGTTTTACCCATTACTAACATTCTTTCTTAGGAATATTTCCACTTACTATGTAAATGCTGGTATTTATAAATAATTAGATCCTCTTTCATACATTTAATTAACTTCAAGGAAAAATATATACAAATTCAGAGGACATATTATTTTACATGTATTGTTTTTAAAATAATAATAGTATAGCAAACATCATTTATCATTCAAAGACCTCAAAATTTTACAAATTTTTTTATTACTCTAATTTTACTGCTAGGAAAATGGAGGCATACCATTAGGTGACTCACACAGCTATTGAGATAAAGAAGGCCAGATCACAGAACAGGCCTATCCTTTATGATGTCTATGGAGCATAATTATTTGTTTATATTTGGTGCCTTTGACAATTGTGGCATACTTGACAAAATAATTTTAACGAGACTTCAGAAGGATATACGATAAAAAATTATATAAAAATTACCACTTAAAAATGACAGATAAAAAAATTTTTTTCCTAAGAATTATTTGATATGACCAATCAAAGAATTGATTGGTCATAAAAAAGAGATGAGGAAAGTGAGTAAAAATAATTCCCTAAGAATAATTTAAAAGTAAAGTGGCAGAAAGGGTTAAAATCCTCTGGAAAGAAACTTAAATGATTTGAATATTCAAAGAAGCAGTTAGACTTATTAAAGCTCCTAAAGGTATATACACATATGAGGAGGGAATGTGACCCACTAAGGTAAGAAGACTTTGTGGACAACCAACAGGGTTCAGGCCCCTGAGTCCTTAAGAGGTGGTGCTGTAGACCAACCCTCCCCCGCCAAAATAATTAACTCCAAAGTAAAACTATGACTATAAAGCCACTAATGTGCCAATGTTAAATGAACCGAAAAAGAAGGCTCCAGGATATGTAGTAAAATGACACTGTGTGGCCAAGGCCATGTGTGGATGCCTTTACCAGACCCATCTGTGCGAGACTGAAGCGACACATGCATGGGCAGAAGGCGGCAGAAGGCATTCCTTTCTCTTGAGTAAAGACAGGACAAAGACGCTTCTGTTTGAATGGGGATATAATTACCTCACAAAGTAAGATATGCCAACGCCAACTAGAAACAAAGCAGTTGTCAGAAAGTTCTGTTCCATAGTTTGGAAAGAGGTTAATTCCTCTTCCTTGTTTAGATCATAACCCATTTGACTTCCTAGTAAATCATAAAATATTTAATTTCAATTTAAAAGTGTTTGGAAAGGTGCTCTTCCCAGTGAAGTTGAAAGGAAACGTTAGTTTAGCTGGAAGGAAAAGAATTTTTGATATCTAATTTAATACATAAAATCAAAAAATTCTTATCTTTGGATCAGTACAACTATTAATTTCCTGGTAATTTAAAACTGTGATATTTAAAATAAAAACTACAGAATTTAGATTTAGATAATTAAGTGTAAACATATCTAAAGCACCTTTCTGAAACTAAAACTCTGAAATGTGGATTTTGTCTCTTTAGTGTGTCAGGATATAATGCTAATAAGCAGTATTTTGTTATTAAATATGTTCCACAGTCCTTTAGAAACCCACCTATAATCTCACTTCTTCACAAAGAGATGTTAGTCTCAGGGCTGTATCTAATCTAAAACGTCTGGTAAGAGCGCCTGGCTAGCTCAGTCAGTACAGCATGATACTCTTAAATCTCTCTGTACCAAAGTAGTGCTGAATCAGGAAGTACATGGGGGAGGAGGTGGGGTGGGAGGACACCTTGTACTTTTCACACAGGCTTTTAAGATCCAAAAGTAACTCTCCTGCCTTACTGAAAGTTCATATGTGATGAATGTTTGGCAGACACAACACAAACTTTTAGCATATATATTTACTTCAAAAGTATGAAGAATTTTAATGAATAAAATAACTCAAAAAGTGTGACTGAAATGTAAAGGCTTAATACTGAATATGGCTCACGAATTTCAGGATAAATACATTATTTGAAAAAAATCATACAGACAGCTTTTGTGGAAAAGTGTTATGAACTACGCATTCACAGGTCACCTACAGGGTAGGGACAAAAAATTGTCTCTTTATTGATTAGAATTTGGTTCATGTGAGCTACAACCAAAAGCAGTTTTTCTTTAGAGGTCTAGACGAGCCACTTTATTTTGGTTTGGTGTTTTGAGAGCTGGGATTCCGCCCACCTCTGCCCCTTTGCAGACACAATGCAGGTACAGGGTTTGGAGGTAAAGAAGGAAGAGAGGAGTAGGACTCTACCTATCTTACCATCACCCAGAATAAGGCTTTCATAATGGTTTTGCTGCCGTGGTTGTTTATTTTTGTTTTGGAGCATTGTTAACAGCATTATGGTAAATACAAGAAGCTTAAAGAACGAGTACAGATACTGAAACTACACACCCTCCTCAAAAGACAATCTGAAAACTTACGGGAATAGATAAAGAACACCAACAAGTTGTACATACTCAAGGAACTTTTTCTACTGTAGGCAACCTTTCACCAGGGCTAGAGTTCACTTTACGAACTGTAATATTCATTTATGTTGTTTACTTAGGTTACCTTTTAACCACACTATCTAGTTTAGCCAGGCAATCACATGCGTTGTTATAGGGAATCTGACTTGAGACGAGTTTTTAATCAATCTATTTATTTTACTAATCCAGTTGTAGTCAGATTTTATGCCTTAAAATATTTTCTGGATATCTATAAACAGAAAATTGTTAACATCAATTTCAAATCTTTTACTGGAATGTACCTTGCACATAAAAGCAACAACATGGAAAAATTCTGTTGTGAACCCGGTTTTTTTTCTCCTGATGATGTCACATAAGAGAATATATTCCAGGAGGGTCTCTTCTAGAGTCAACCAAATCAAGACACACAAAAAAACATGTGTCTGGGTTTACTTATTTGGGTTACTAGATAAATAATTTTCTCCTCTACCTGGCAAGAACTTTAAGAAGAATGAAAAGAAAAAGTTATTTATAAAAAGATAAAGATGAGTTATCTCACAGGATGTCTTCCCTTTCCTCTTAGTAATAGAAATAGTCAAATTTAGTTATTTATTTAAGGCTGTGTTGCTAAAAACCTGACAACATTCCTGGTGTTTTTAATCTTTGGAATAAAGGTATGCCAGAACATGGCCGGTGTCTGATACCAAACAAAAAGACTAGTTCAAAAGACTAGTTCAGTTTTAGTATTTACACTGATGACCACTTTTGAGAAAACAGAAACATATAAACAAAAGCCAAAACCAAACAAATAGAAAAACAAAGCCAAATCACACCAAATAAAAGCATACCTTTGAAAGACGGCAGCTATTCTAACTACCAAAAGGTGTGCGTATGTATGATACACAGCGATACTGAGATATACAACACATTGCACATATTTAAAATGTATAATTAGATAATTTTGATATATGTATACAGCCACAAAACCATCACCCCAATGAAGATAAGAAGTATAATAATATAGTATAACCATGGAGTGTATATATATTGTGGTGTGCTATATAAATAGAATGCCCACAATTAAGGCAACTATCAAAATTAAATTAAATGGCATAAAAATCACTTATTTTGATAAATGTTCATAAAGACTTTAAAAAAGTACGACTTACGTAATTAAAGCAAGGAGGTCAGAAGCACCTAAATAACGGTTTGTTGGCTTAAATATTTTAACACATTTTGCTTTCTTAAGAACAAAAGTCACACACAATGAACTTATTAAACGTGGAAAGAAAAATGAACACTAGGTCAGATGGCATTTTGTTCACTAGCACTAACTTGCAAGGAAGGGATTCTTATTTTCCTCTTACTCCACAAAGCAGTTAAGACTTACTAGGTAATATAAATAAATGCAGGTCAAAACCCCCCCAAAACCAAAAAACCCCAACCAAACAGAAAACTGTATTAAGCATCAGAAATGTGACCAATTTAACCAAACTGAACAGCATATACATTTAAAATGTTTTTCTTTTGTATAAAAGTTTGTGTACACTCAAGCTACACTGTGCATAAATAGTTCCTAAACACATTTCAAACCTGCATGTAAATCAAAGTCATACATTTTAATACTCAGTTAGATCAAAAGTTAAGTTTAACAATATACTGTTAATAAACTGTTAAACATCGTTCAAGTTCCGTGGAGTTAGAAACCTTCCTTTGGCTTTTCAAGTCTCACCTCCTGCTCTCTGAAGGACTGGTTGTTCACATCGAGGACTCGTATAGTCCTTTTAATAGGTAGGAGACCTCCGACCTCATCGTGCGCCACCATGCTTTCCGAGTACCCTCACGCCCCCAGCCCGAGTCCTCCCGGAGTCGGCAGCCTGCAGGGAAGTTCCCGGCTCGGCCCGGCTCGGCTCAGCTCGGCTGGGCGCTCAGCTGCCCCGCGCAGCCATCACCCAGCGTCTCCGGCGTAGCGGCTTCTGCGGGCGCTCGAGACGCCAGCAGCACTCCAGGCTCTGTGGGCGGGGCCGGCTGGGCCGGGTCTAGTGGGCGGGCACCCGAGGGACACGTGACAGCCCTTAACTGACAGCGGGGCACACCTAGGCCTCTCCGCTTTCTCTGCCAGAGAAAGCTCTTTATCAAGAGGTTTGGAATTTCTATAGTGAGACCAGAGGGGAAAAGGAAACTGGGTTACTGTAAGGCTTTTCCTGATTTAAAAAGCATTCCCAAAGACAAATGAATTGCGTATCTAGGTTACCTTTCTTAGTACTTAGCTGCACACAGGGATACTTTTTCTATAAAACCCTATTTCCTAGAAAATAATTTAGAACGGACAACTTGACAACTTTAAGAAAATTGTAATTCAGAGTTAAAAAATGTATATACTAAAGAAAAGCCTAATTATCCAGGAGCCTTGCTTTTATATTACGTAAGTGCAATTTCTAGTCCAAAGCCTTGCATCTATGAAGCAACCCTACTTCTGTTAGTTTGGTAGGCCTGCAACAAAGCAGTTTCTTCTTTAACAGTAAGTACTGTATTCTATTTCGAAAAGTAGGATTTCCTCTTAACCATATGCTACTATGAATGATATGATGCTGATAATTTGCAAAAACATTTCTATTAGGATTTATTAGGGTCAGAGAAATCTGAGAAATCTATGTAAAAGGCACTATTCTAGATGCTATGGGTGATAGAAAAAAATAGGTTTCATATACGCTCCTAAAGCGCTAACAGACCATTGTGTAAAGCTAGGCCACACGAAGAGATAAGTAATGCAAGACAGCTTTTGACAAGTCCAAAATAAGCTGTACAGCTAGCAAGGAGTTCAGGAGAAGAAACCAATTCTGGCAGATGAGATGAGGGTGGCAAAGACACTAGGGAAGAGGCTGTAACATGTTGTTTCAGTACCTTGAACGTCATGTTATTTTTTTCAAAGGTCTGAGCAAGGGAAAAGTGCAAGGCTTTCCTAAAGGAGCATGAAAAGCAAACTAACAGCCTGACGTCTCAGGCTGTGGGTAAAGACAGACGAGCAGAGGGTTTTACTGAGCACGTGAGAGAGATAATGAGAGGTATGTTGTAAGGTGGTGTTTAAGATGGCTTGAAAGATGGCTGGAACCATAATGCAAAAATCACAGTCAGGGATCAAGAACTTTGCCTAAGGTAGGACCAGTGGGAAAGGAAAAGGATATATGCAAGAAGTCAAAGATGCCAACAACTGTAAAGTTAGGAAGGGTAACTGTTAATGCAAATAAAGAAATACAGAGGAATAAGCTTTGAAAGAAAATTCTGGGTTTCATTTTAGATATACTGAGTCTTGGGTGGTGGAAAAACATGCAAATAAAACTATTGAGCTAGAACCTGGAAATGTTGGACAAGGACTTGAAGAGGTCAGAGGGTGGATTTAGACTGGGGAGTCGGAGACACAGGGATCAGAGTTGAAGCTCTGAAGTGTATGAGATGCCTGGGGGAGAAAATCTGGACAAAAAGAAAAGAGGCCCAAGGATCTAACTTTGGAGAGATGCCAAGGGAAGAAAAGGTGTTAGTTACGGCAAAAAGATTAAGATGGGTAAGAAAAGATTCATGGATTTAGTGATTACAAGTTTAATGAAGACCTCAAGTGTGCTAGTTCAGCAGAATAAAGACAAAAGAGAAACCACAAAGGTTTGAAGAGTGAATAGAGCAGAGTAATAGTGGACATAGACTATAATGACAAATAATCTATAAAAAACAATTTACTAAGGTTCGCAGGACAGTGTTACTTCTTGCAGGAAGAAAGAACGCTGCCCTTACATAAACACCAATGTGTTTTGCATTTGGGATGATGTTCTTAATTTGTCTTTCTGCTTTTAGACTTTTGAAAAAAGTAATGGTGATTGGTTATATTTCGTCAACTATTCTTTATTACCAGGTCACACCTGGGCAACATGCGTGATGCAGTTGGCCTTGAGAGGCTGTTTGTGGTAGGTAGTTCTATGCTATACAGCATTAAAGTGGAAGCACCTTAGAGATCATGGAATCCAGTTCCGTAATTTTACAGGTAAGAACGCTGATCTGCTTAAGCCCTCAGAGTTAATAAGAACCCAGTAGTCTGGTTCAGTTAGTTTCATCAGTTAAAAGATGGTTGCAAGTAAGGCCAATACTTTATGGCTACTTAGTTTCATAAGGGAATAAAGGACTTATGCAGAGTGGGAGTGAGGAAAGAAGTTGCTAGGGCATTCTCATGGTCTCTTACCTGATGTCTTTCTCCAAACTATCTTTTTCTATTTAGTTCTGATAGAGGTAAGGCCAAGGTAATGAGGGGAAAGGATATCTCTCATTTCTCTCCTTCAGTAAGGATCCGAAGGGTAAAGGTAGAAGTCTTAAATGCAGAAATAGCCTGCAAAAACCAAGTAGGGTCTAATAGTGAATAGTCCCAGTAGAAAAATCCCAGCTCACCAAACCTAAAATCTTAGTTTCATTTTGGATGTTCAGGTTTGTGGTCTAAATATAATTCAGACAACTGTAGACAGCATCTATAAAAGCAACAATGGACAAGGAATGTTCAGTTAGCACTCTGAGCCATGAGCCTGAGAGAATCTTGACTCTAACAATGCTCTATAAAATACGAGGGCTGAAAAGGTCCTTTGTGATCATTAATTCATCCTCCTCAGTTTTCTTAGGAGGAAACTGGATAGTGAGGAAAAAGAAAAAGGAAATGTGAGTCCTTACTCTGTGCCAGGAGCTTTATGCATATTATCTTATTCAACCAACTTTATGAAGTATGTATTATTACCTTCATTTTACAGATGGAGGAAACTCAGAAAGTTTAAGAAACTTGTCCCAAGTTGCATGGGTCATCAGTGGCTGGACAGGTTTGAATCTGGTCTGCTCAACTGTGGCTGCAACGTCTCTTCCCCGTGAGACAATCCGTGTACCACCTTCAGCACCGGTCTGTACAGCTCAGTGCTCAGGCACTGCTAGTTGTCATTCTACGAGTTAGGAGCAGAGCTGGGTTTAAAACCCAATCTCCTAGTCCCAGGCTAGTTTTGCTAAATAACTGCCAACATTTTATAGAGAAGGAAAGCATAAAACCACAGTAGAGAGATTACTTGTATTATAGGCAGGTAAATAAAAAGATAGTAACAAAATAGTTCCAGCTGCTTAAGTTTTAGAAGAGATCCTATTTCAATCAATGGTTTACTTTACTGATCATGTTATTAATAGCAATTATTTATATGACTTTCTACAATTGAAACACAGATTGGTTGAGTGTCTTTTCTTTGTGTAGAAAATCTAGAGTTTATAAACTTAAAAACATAACTGTGTTATCTAGAAATAATAATGCAGCTTTAAGAAATCAAGTTTTTGATAAAATTACTGTTTTCCAAAAACCAGGTTTAGTTATAGCCTCTGTTCTTCTGTTTGTATGGAGCCTTCAATGCTTCCTTTCCTAAAATTTGAATAAGGTAAAGAGAGAGATGTTTCCCTTCTCTACAGAAAAAGGACTATTACCCTACTTACCGTTTTTCTCCTTTTAATGTGAAATTAGAATTCTGGAATTTAGAAATAAATTAAAGCTGAAGAATAATCATTACTTTTTTTGGTACAGATATTTGTTTTTATTTACTTTTGTCTGGAACAATAACAAGCAATTGGAACTTAGGCTAGGAAAGCCTTATTATGGGTAAAGAAAAAACAAAAATCTAAGCTCTCTGCTGCCCTCTACAAGGGATATTGTGAAATGCAATTGCCAACCTACTTTTTTCCACTTTATGTTTGTAAGGGCTTATATTGATAGTAAAATTTTTATCTTTAGCCCTATGTAGCTCTCATGTTTTATATTGATAAATTAAACATATATTTTAAAATTGTACAAGTGTATAAAAAGATTCCACAGTTCACAAGAAATATTTTAAGGACTTTTTCTAAATATAAAAAAACGATGTTCCATTTTAAAACTCTAGAGTTCAAGATTACAAATAACTACTATGTATCTCACTAAAAATAGGTTAGTTAAAAACAGAATTTCAAATCTTACTAAAAAAGGAAACACTGATTGAAATATTAACAAGATGGAACTTCTGAGGAATCAGAGTTCTAAAATATCTAGTAATAAGTTTAAAAACAACACTAAAACAGGCAGTTACATTTGGATGAGATGAGTATGAAAGAAGTTAGTAATGACGTTGTACATGGATTTGAGTTCTTAAAAGTCATTTGGATTAAAATTTCAGTATGTCCAAGCTTTACTAAGAATTTACTTTGGGAAAAGATCAACTCAGATCAGTTAATACTATTAGAAAGACTAAGAAGCTTGGTGTTATCAAAACCATGGTTCTTTTTGCAATGATAATACAAGCAGCAAATAAAACTGGGTATTGGTGCTGTTAGTGGTGACTTTTTATTTCAAGTACACAGGGATCTTCCAGTATCATGTAAAGATCGCTTATACTTATGTAACAAAATGTTGAGTGGGATTTTCTGCCTTTTTTCCCTGAAACTCAGCTAAGGTCAAAACCTGACGACCAACAACACTGTCTCGCACCGGCCTCCTGTTTTCTCAGCTCATTTCTTACTCCAGTTGTTGCTGCAGCAACCAGCCCCGCCTCCAACAGGTCCTGGCCTCAGCTGCGCCCCTCTTGCTTTCCACCCTTGGCTTCTCGGATGCCGAGTGTGGCATTTACACGTGTAGCCTGGAAGTGTGAGGGATTAACACCCCATGGGACAGCCATTGACTAATGGAGCACAGGAGCTAGTGGATAAAAGCCCCTCTTCAGACCCTTGAGAAGACAACTGTGTGGTGTATTTTACATGGCTCTTTAGAAGGTCCCATAATTAGATGTGTGCATGAGCTGCCTCCTTGTTCCCTGGCACCACACCTGAAAAGAGACTACCTGTCAATTATCTCGCGTCTCAGGCTCTGATTTCTGGAGGGAACACCGGCTAAGACACTGACACTGAGACTGGCGCTAGAGATTAGACACACCGGATGGGATTCTGGAACTGGTCACTCATTGATAAAATGGTGATAAGGACCAAGATATGAATTGGGTACAGATGGAGCAGTGAAGCAATGACATATGTATAGCAGTGGTGACAAATGAACAACATGGGGGCAATAGTAATTGTAAGGATTGCAGAGTTGGCTGGCTTTTGTTAATTGCTTTAAAAGCCTGAAAAAGTAGGTGGTAACCTTCAAGTTCTCAGAGTCATTACAGAGGGAAAGGCCAAGTGGGAGCCCCTGAAATTTCACCCCCTACACCTGGGCCAAGGTAATAAACCGAAGCAATATTGCACACCGAGAGAAAACGCAGAGATGGCCATCAGAATTACAGCAGGTAGGAGTGGTAGTCTCTACTGTATCTCCATTCAGTTGATCTGTGTGCCTCCTGCAGCGAGATGGCCTGTGATGGCTAACAGTGGACCACTGAAAACTTAAGTGGGAGCTTTAATCTCAACTGTTGTGCAAGATGTAGAACCTTTACTGGGACAGATCAACACATCTCTAGTATTTGGTATACAGCTATTAATCTAGCCTGTGTGTTCTTTTCAATAACCATTAGTAAGGAGCAAACGTAGTTATCTTTTACGTGGTAAAGACAGCACTCTACATTTCATGTCCTGAGGCTGTTAACATTTTTGTTCTCTGTCACAGAGTCCACAAGGACCTTGACATCCCATAGAGCATCATGTTAGTCTAGAATACTGATGACACCATACTAACAGGATGTGGTGAATGGGAAATGACAAGTATTCTGGACAGTCTAGGAAGTCAAATGCATGCCAAGAAAATTCAAGGGCTGCCATATTAGAAAAATTTTAATAGGTCCAATGGCCTGAGGCTTTCTGGGATCTCCCCTCCTGGGTAAAGGTCAAATTGTTGCACCTTGCATCCCAGCACTAAGAAAGAGGCATGGCACTAGGTTGAAGAGAGCAGATACTGCACATGGAAATTCTGCTCTGACCCATTAATGAGGTAATCTGAAACGCTCACAGTTTTGAGTAGGATCCAGAGCAAGAGAGGCCACTGTAGCAGGTCCAGGCTGGGTGTCAGGTGCCCTGCAGGCCATGTGAGCCAGTGTATCTGATCAAGCTTGAGATGTCTATGGTAGACAAAGATGCTGTGTGACGTCTTTGGCAAGGCCAGGAAGAGAAATTCAATGCAGATTCCTAGGGTTCTGAAGCTAGGTATGCTTTCCATGGCAGGAAACCACTTGCTGTTTGAACAGCAGCTCCTGGTGTGCTAGCAGCCATAGTAAAGACTGAGGACCTGCCCACGTTACATCATGTGACTAATGCAATTAGAGCCGCCCCAAATGAACAAGGCCAAGTATACCAACTGAGTCACAGGATTGGCCAGGTACCATGGAAATGGTCATTTGGAATCAGGCCTGAGCCAGTCCAAAGGGCATAAGTAAATTACTGAACAGATTGCCATGTTACCCGGTACATTACACTTGAAATTTCCCCTTCAACTCCTCATCTGTTGGTGGGGGTGGGGTGGGGTTCTCAATAATCAACTAACATAGGAGAAAAACTTGGCCCTAGTTCACGGGTGGATAGCTTCATCTGTTGTTTTGAGCACGATTACGGACCCATTTAGGGATGGTAAAGCTCTACCCAGTGGGTAGAGCTGTAGGCAGCACATGTGGCTGTTCACTTTATACAGAGGGAGAAAGGGCATGAAGTACTGATCCATACAGGCCCCTGAGAAGTGGTGAATGGTCTGGCTGATTGGTCAGGGACTTGGAAGGAGCAAAATCAGAAAGATTGAGACAAAATATTTTGGAGAAGAGGCATGTAGATGGACCTTCGGAGTGTGCACAAAGTGGGAGAATCCCTGTCTCATGTTAATGCTTATCAAGAGTACAGAGGTGCTAGTATTCTGGAGGCATTAGTTAAACAGGATGATTTATCTCGTGCATATCAGCAGGTCTCTCCCTGGGACTATCCCAGCAAAATAAGAAAAGGCCTGAGAAATAAAGCTGTTGGTCTTTGGGGCCCTGCACTTTTCATGGAAAGAGATTATTCTCTCTTCTCCTCAAGCCCTCCATCCTTTAGGGACTCTCAATAGCAGAGAGGGCCAATATGGCCCTGACTCCACATGAGTTTCCGGTTCTACCAGTATGAGGAACAGAGAAGAGACTGGGGAGATGGTGTTACTGGCATGGTTGCATCAGGGTAGGCAGACCCTACCCTGGGATGGTAGCATGCACTGGAAGGGCTGTTGGTATGATGCTTGCTAAGGTCATCAAAAAGATGTGGCTAAATCTTGCAAGAGACTACCAATACCTAGGGGAGTTTCCCAGAATGGATTCCTCATTAGCCATCACTCATTCTCATTGATCCCATAGAGGGAAATTTAGAACAGAAGTTACAGCCAACAATGAAAAGGATTGTAATCTCATCCAGTAAGGTGACTATCTTATTTCCAGTCCTTTCTCCCTGCCTAACATCCTGGAGGAGACTGGGTCTTAAGGAGGTGAAGAGAGGTATTCAAAGACTAGAATACATGTCTCCCCCACAAATTTCTAGAGTCACAGACAGCTATAATCTATGACCCCAATAGGATGTAAGCTTCATGAGGGCAAAGACTGTTTTGCTCTCTGTGTCTGGCACATAGTAGGAGCTCCAAAATATATTGATAGAAATGAGCGAGTGAATGAATGAATGAAGATCGAATATGCTGGGGAGTGGAGAAGAGCTACGAATGAAGTTTGAGATTAAAATTTTATCTTTAAGTACAGATAACAGAGGCTTAGAATGGCTATATAAGTTATACAGTCAAACAACTAGTAACACACAACTGTTAAGTCCAAAAGTTAGAGTTCATAACTTCTAAACAAGCTTCACTGGCCGTAGCATAATTTCATTTGATTTATGGCTTATTTTATATTAGTTAGTAGAGCAAATAGGAGATGTTAAAAGAAATATAATTAATATCCCCAGAAACCTAACAGAGAAAATATATTAATAAAAAAAAGACTATTATGAGAAAACAAAACAAAGAACTAGAGATTGTGGAAATTAAAAAGAAATTGTCAAAATAAAAATGTCAATAGTTAGGCTAAATAGCAGAACAGGCACTAATGAGAAATTAGCACATTAAGGAATTCTCCCAGAAAATAGCACAAAAGACTAAGAGATGGAAGAATTAAAAAAAAAAAAGAAAGAAAAAATGGAAGAATAAAAGAGAGTAATAAACATATAAAGTAATTCAAGATGTTCCAGATATTCCAAAATCTTCTGAATAGGAGTTTTAGAAGCAGAGACCAGAGAATAAAAGGATGAAAATAAACTAAAACAAGAAAATTTCACAATGCTGAATTAAATATTAATCTTTAGATTAGGTAGGTTGGTAGGTTGTGTGTTTCTAGAAATTTGTCCACTTCATCTAGGTTATCCATTCTATTAGTGTACAATTGTTCATAGTACTCTTGTAATCCTTTTTAATCCTGTAAATTGGTAGAAATATCTCCACTTTCATTTCTAGAATTTAGTAACTTGAGTCTTGTCTTTTTTTTCCTTAGTCATTTTACCTAAAGGTTTGTCAATTCTGATCTTTTCAAAGAAACATATTTTAGTTTCATCGATTTTTCTCAATTTCTCTCTTGACTGTTCTATTCCCTATTTTATTTCAGTCTACTCTAATCTTTATTATTTCCTTCATTCTGCTAGCTTTGAGTCTAGCTTGTTTGTCTTTTTCTGGTTCCTTAAAGTGTGAAGTTAGGTTGTTGATTTGAGATCTTTCTTTCTTTTTTTTTTTTTTTTTTTTGCGATACACGGGCCTCTCACTGTTGTGGCCTCTCCCGTTGCGGAGCACAGGCTCCGGACGCTCAGGCTCAGCAGCCATGGCGCACGGGCCCAGCCGCTCCGCGGCATGTGGGATCTTCCCGGACCGGAGCACGAACCCTTGTCCCCTGCATCAGCAGGCGGACTCTCAACCACTGCGCCACCAGGGAAGCCCTTTACTTTCTTTTTAATGTGAGCATTCAGAGCTATATATTTCTCTCTTAGCACTGCTTTTGCTACATCCCATTAGTTTTGGTATATTTTGCTTTCATTTTCATTTGTCTCAAGGTCTTTTCTAATTTCCCCTGTGATTTCATCTCTGACCCATCAGCTGTTTACTAGTATGTTGTTTAATTTTTACTTACTTGTGATTTTTCCAGTTTTCCTTCTGTTACTGATTTCTAGTTTCATTCCACTGTGATTGGAATAGTACTTTGTATAATTTCTATCTTTTCAAATTTATTAAGACTTGTTTTGTGGCCTAAAATATAGTCTATCCTGGAGAATGCTCTATGTGCACCTGAGAAAAATATATATTCCTCTGTTTTGCAGTAAGATGTTCTGTATTTGTCTGTTAGGTCCAATTGGTTTATGGTGGTGTTCAAGTTCTCTATTTCCTTATTAATTTTCTGTCTGGTTGTCTATCACAACAATTGGAAAAAGGTTTTACATATTAATAAAATCCAGGGCTAACAAGAGTATAGGGATATGTTTATTATCATAGACTGATGGAGAAGTGAAAATCTATCAAATTTTTCTGGAAGGCAAATGAACAGTATTATCAAAACTGAAATTTGCAACCCAGCAATTCCACTTCTGGGTAACTGTATTAGAGACATAAGCATGGTCCCTCCTTTGTGCACAAGCAAGAGGTACATTAAGCATTATTTTTAATGTGGAAAGAAAAGAAAAATATACTAAAGGGCCATACTTAAAGGACTGGTTAAGTAGACTATGGTACTTTAATAATATGGAATACTATTAAAAAAAAAAAAGCACGAGGTAGCCCTATATGTAGTGATAAGATATAAATAGCAAAAGCAAGCTATAGCATAAGTACAGGATAATCATATATATGTCACCATTATACACCCTGTGTGAAAGTAGGTAAATAAACAGAAAAGGACCTGGAACACATAAAATAATAACTGGTTGCCTCAGAGGATGGAGGTGATAAGAGGGGACTTGAAAAAGTTGTTTTACTTTTGTACAAGGACAATGCATTTGTGTGTTACTTTTACAATTAAAAAGCACACAAAAGTATTTAGATGCACATAGCAGTCTAGGAATGATTCATAGCTATCTAGGAATGATTAAGTTTAAGGATAAATAGCTCTGGATTAATGGCTTTTTAGAGCATTATCAGGAATAATTGTTTTATATTTAATTTTTATATTTTAAGTTAAGAGGAACCATTTTGATATACCTTTGGTTTCTCTTAACTTTTATCACCTGTACCAGCAGTTGGCTTTATTTTCTGGACTTTTGTCACAGAGAAACAATGTTTTATTATTTTACAGGGCAACCAGTAGAGATCACAAGTTATATCAAAATGCAAAGTGAAGGGCGGTAAGGTAGCCTTGTTCAACAAGTTATATCAAAATGCAAAGTGAAGGGTGGTAAGGTAGCCTTATTCATAAGTTAAGTCACCAGCTTTTGTGTGTCAGCTAGCTTCAAACTTTTCAAATCTGTGCCCCAGGAAAATAACCAATTACCTGTCATAGTTATTAAGGAATAAAATACATAATTTAGTATTAGGCTTAATCTAAAATTGCACAGTACAGCAATACTCAAAATATAACACTTCAATAGGCTATTTAACTTTTAAGAAAATGAGATCCCCAAATCTGAACGTTGAGAAAAAGAACGAACCGTTCATATATTTTAAAAGATTTCTTCTGAAGTGTTTTGGTTTGTTTTTTGATCACTGACTATCAGAGTTAAAGAACTTCAGTCATAAAAATGACTCAGTATTACTCATCCCAGTATTATTTCACATTAACAAAGTAAACAGTCACTTCTGACTCTTCCTATCAGAAGAAAAAGGCAAGGTTATGGCTGCTAGGAAACAGAGCTGAGAAACACCTTTGGAATGTGTTTTTTTTTAAATGAATAAACTTATACATACCACAGTAGTAAGACAACCTGATAAAAGATAGTGCTGAAATTTTACTTAGAGACAAATTTGATAAGCAATCACAGCTTCATAGCCAATGATGCATCACATGATAATTCAATTAATACTAAATTCTTCATATAAGATATCCTAAGTCAAAATACATAACACAATGCTCATGTTACATCCTTACCCAAATCCAAGGTCTTATTTCATTTATTTGACCAATATTACTTATCTGTTCATTCATCAAACAGATGGCTATGAAATATAGAGGTAAATAAAGTGAATGATTTTCAGCAACAGGCATTAACTGATCATACGAACTGATTCCATTTAGCTTATTACATACTAACTATCGTACTTAGATGAAAGCCCACGCAAAAAACGGGTTGGGGAGTCGACACAGTATCTATTTTTGGGGGAAGGATAAGTTTAAGAATGCCATACTCTAACTCAGTAGTTTTCAACCCTGGCTATAAGCAAGAATCACCTGGACATCTTAAAAACAAACAAAAAAACCAAACAAATTCCCTCCTCCCCAGATGTTCCTAGGTCCCAATGTCATCCACCCTCATTCCTTACACCATCACCCCACTTTCACATAGTCTGGGATAAGGCCCAGCAGCACATTTCTTCCCCTAAAAGCTCCCAGGTGACTCTGACCTGCCGGCAGGGTCGAGCACCTCTGTTTTGGCCGGTCATTATTTTCAAGGTATATATACAGCTTAATGCTACTGTGAACTTCATTGCTAACTTCTTTCCTCCTCATGGAATCCTAACTTGCTCCTTCCCCATTCAATTCTCCCTACCAAGGGGCATATAGGAGAAGTAGCCACCCTAGGCGGGTGGGGGCATGAAATACACAAAGAGAGGTAAGACTCTGGGAAGGGCTCCTGGAGATAATGCCTGAATAGCGGATAAAGAGGCATAAGCCAGGTAAAGAAAGGGAATGAGGATGTGCAAAGGAAAGGGAATAGGAAGTATGATACGAAAAATTCTGGAGCGATGGAGTAGGGAAACTCATCATAAAGGGGTTTATATGTTAAGTGAAAGATTTGATTTTTATCTTTAAAGCAATAAACAGCTTCTGAAAGAACTCAAGCAAGGTACTAAAAAGACCAAGTTGTGAAGAAAGATCAATATGGCACCATAAAGAGGCTATAGGCAGGGAGGCCAGTTACAAACCCCTAGAAGCAATTGGATAAAAAGTTCTGAACATTAGGACTGTGATCTGGCTTAAGGATTCAGACTAGGAGTCATCAGTTTTAGACAGCAGCATCTACTGACTGAATGAGTTCTCCGAGAAGGAAACTAAGAAGAAAAGATTGATAAAGATGGAACCTTAGAAGAAAAGATTGATAAAAATGGCTGTTTTCATTTCCACAGCCATTACTCCAATTCAAGGCCTCTAGACTATACCAGACCATTACTAACCTATACCAGACCATTACTAACCCATACTTTCTATACAGATGGAAAGACTATACTTCAGAAAATCATTTCAAGAATCCAGAATGTTGTTTCTGTTGATTTTCATGTGAGATCAATAAATTCTTCAGCCTATCATTTATAGCCTTCAACTAAGTGGCCAATTAACCTTCTGTACTTCATTTCTTCGTTCTCCTATATTTCTTTGACTCTTTCCAAATCATTTGTTCATCATTATATTAATATAACTGATTTTAATTCCTAGTATTTGTAGATGCCCCTTCTCTATCTGGGTTGGTCTTCCTAAGTTCACATTTGCTTTCATAACAACCCAACTCCAAACCAAGACCTGCAAAATATCTTCTATTACTCTCATTCCTCCTTCTAATACCAACTGGTACTTCTGCACAATCTATTGTAATCTATGCAGGCATGATTTTGTCAGAGGTTCTTGTTTCCTGTTTGTATATAATCTTATCTCTAAGGTCCAGTATGGTGCTTGGAACATTGTGGGTGCTCCATGAATGTTTGTGGAATTTAAAAAAAAAAAAAAAGAGGGCTTCCCTGGAGGTGTAGTGGTTAAGAATCCACCTGCCAATGCAGGGGACACGGGTTCGAGCCCTGGTCTGGGAAGATCCCACAGGCCGTGGAGCAACTAAGCCCTTGCGCCACAACTACTGAGCCTGCACTCTAGAGCCCGTGAGCCACAACTACTGAGCCTGCATGCTGCAACTACTGAAGCCCACGTGCCTAAAGCCTGTGCTCCGCAACAAGAGAAGACACTGCAATAAGAAGCCCGCGCACTGCAACGAAGAGTAGCCCCTGCTCACCGCAACTAGAGAAAGCCCATTTGCCTAGTTGGTGAGTATTAGTTCATAATATAATATCTACCCTAAAAATTATAGTAATTCAAATAATTCCAGTAAATTCAATGTCAATAAAATCTGCTAAAATTACATTAGGTTTAGAATGCTGAATTTGCCTTTCACCACACTGGGAACAAAATAACATGAGGCAGAATTCTGGGAATAGGGTGGTGGCAGTGGTACAGTTTTACAATTTTTCCAAATCCTTCCATAAGGACATGTAGAGCAAGTACAGCAAAACCAAAACCCAAAGTCAATATGCACAGCACTCTGTAACAAGATATACATCTCCATGAATCCAAAAATACATGTTAACATGGATAAACTAACAACAACTCTAAGACCTATACGGTATCGGATGAGAAAGCAGAGAAAAATAACAAAACATCTGCCAGATCTGAGTAGAGAAGAATCCCCAAAACTATTAACAGCTCCTCACTGCAGAGTGAGGCAAGCCATTCTGAGAATAGCAACTGCAACTGGAAAGAGTTTTATATACTCAAGGGTGACAGTAAGGAGTTTGTGACTGGAACACCTGAGCGTAATGGACTTTCAAAGCTCACTCAAAGGACAAAGCCCTACACATGGAGCACGTTCTGGGAAGATTTCAAATACAAACACAGTAGAGTAGAGCTGACAGATACAGGAAAGAAAAAGTTCAGATAAAAGTTGAGGAGAAAAACAGGTCCTGGAGAACTCAGAAAGTATATCTATATATTTATCATTTCTTTCTTTTTTTTAGCCACACAGTGCAGCTCGTGGGATCTCAGTTCCCCAACCAGGGATTGAACCTGGGCCCTTGGCAGTGAAAGCACAGAGTCCTAACAGAAGAGGAATTTTTAGAGTCATGAAGCTCTGCTGACTCATTCCTTCTTTCTAAAACTATTTTCACATAACAATGACCAAGAAAAAGAATCATAATCAAATCCAATACAAAGTTTTTATATTAAAAAAAGATATAGGGGAAAAAACATCCCTACAAAAAATAAAGGCATTGGGGCTTCCCTGGTGGCGCAGTGGTTAAGAATCCACCTACCAATGCAGGGGACACAGGTTCGAGCCCTGGGCCAGGAAGATCCCACATGCTGCAGAGCAACTAAGCCAGTGCGCCACAACTACTGAGCCTGTGCTCTAGAGCCCGTGAGCTACAACTACTGAAGCCCACGTGCCACAACTACTGAAGCCTGCGCGCCTAGAGCCTGTGCTCCGCAACAAGAGAAGCCACCGCAGTGAGAAGCCTATGTGTTGCAACGAGGAGTGGCCCCTGCTCACTGAAACTAGAGAAAGCCCACGCACAGCAACGAAGACACAACGCAGCCAAAAAAAAAAATAAAAAAAAAAAATAAAGGCATGGTAGAAAAACATATTCACAAAAACTATAATATTCCAAAATTAGCTATGAAGGGACATAAATCAGAATTAGAAAGGCAATAAAATTAAGGAAAGAATGAGGCAGAAAATACCAAAACTTGAAACCAGACAAAAAGGATGCCCGAATGCTTTTTCATTAGATTATCTCATTTTCTAGGGCTGTGTACCTTTTGCTTGATTCACTATTTGCTATTAAGGTTTTTTTGTTACAACTCTGTAAGGGTAGATGTTAACTCTGTAGGGACTGATAGCAATGTAAATATATTTGGTAGGCAGACATGTAGATGAGGCTATTAATCTATTTTGTATCAAATTTAGCAATTGTACTCCACCATTCCTTATTTCAGTTATTAGAATACTTCAGTGTTTCCTATAGCTCTTTGACCAGCTTTACCATTCTGTTGGCTTACTCATCAATACATTAATACACTAATCTTTGACAGGTCTTCACTCTTTAAAGAAAAAGAAAAGGCAGATAGAGCGACTACCATAGCAAAACAGAAAACCCAATAAACACCAAAAATGAGAGTGCTTCCCCCCACACCTTTTGTTGGTCAGATGGAGGCAAACTGAACAGCTATGAGACCCACATGGTTTCAGCATTTGTGCACAGAGAAGCAAAGGGAAGGCAACAGGGCTTGTCTGATGGCCCCAAGAATAGGGGAACCCCCACAGTGGTGCACTGCGAACAGTGGTCTAAACTGGGAAGGATTCCAAGGACCAAAGCCTCACGCCATGGGCAAGAGCACTCCCAAGTAACAAGGTTTATTGGTGCTGGAGCAGTCTGGGCCACAGAAACTCTTGAAACTAACACTGCACTGAGAAAAATTTCTAGGAGTAGGATCCAAATTGAGCAGAACAGGTTAACAGAAGCAAAGACAAGAAACAGTCCAGATAAAAGAGAAAGGGAGCAGAAACGAAAGATTTCAGAAAACATGAGGCCATACTTTTTTTTTTTTTTGGTATGCGGGCCTCTCACTGTTGTGGCCTCTCCCGTTGCAGAGCACAGGCTTCAGACGCGCTGGCTCAGCAGCCATGGCTCACGGGCCCAGCCGCTCCGTGGCATGTGGGATCTTCCCGGACTGGGGCACGAACCCGTGTCTCCTGCATCGGCAGGTGGACTCTCAACCACTGCGCCACCAGGGAAAAGCCCCATACTTTTTTTTTAATAGATCTTTATGGGAGTATAGTTGCTTCACAATACTGTGTTAGTTTCTGTTGCACAACAAAGCAAATCAGCCATATGCATATACATGTCCCCATATCCCCTCCCTCTTGAGCCTCCCTCCTATCCTCCCTATCCCACCCCTCTACGTCATCGCAAAGCATGGAGCCGATCTCCCTGTGCTAATGCTGCTGCTTCCCACCAGCCAACTATTTTACATTCGGTAGTGTATATATGTCCATGCTACCCTCACTTCATTCCAGCTTTGCCCCCGCCCACCCCATGTCCTCAAGTCCATTCTCTATGTCTACCTCTTTATTCCTGCCCTGCAACTAGGTTCATCAGTACCATTTTGTTTTTTAGATTCCATATATATGCGTTAGCATACGGTATTTTTCTCTTTCTGACTTACTTCACTCTGTATGACAGACTCAAGTCCATCCACCTCACTACAAATAACTCAATTTCGTTTCTTTTTATGGCTGAGTAATATTCCACTGTATATATGTGCCACATCTTCTTTATCCATTTATCTGTCGATGGACATTTAAGTTGGTTCCATGTCCTGGCTATTGTAAATAGTGCTGCAATGAACATGTGGTACATGTCTCTTTTTGAATTATGGTTTTCTCAGGGTATATTCTCAGTAGTGGGATTGCGTGTCATATGGTAGTTCTATTTTTAGTTTTCTAAGGACAAAGGAGGCAAGAACATACAATGGAGAAAAGACAGCCTCTTCAATAAGTGGTGCTGGGAAAACTGGACAGCTATATGTACAAGAATGAAATTAGAACACTACCTAACACCATACTCAAAAATAAACTCCAAATGGATTAAAGACTTAACTGTAAGACCAGAAACTGTAAAACTCTTAGAGGAAAAATGGTCTTTGACATAAACCACAGCAAGATCTTTTTTGACCCACCTCCTAGAGTAACAGAAATAAAAACAAACAAATGGGACTTAATTAAACTTAAAAGCTTTTGCACAGCAAAGGAAACCATAAACAAGACAAAGAGGCCATACTTTTAAAAATCACTTTGTGAAAACAACACAAGAGGGGCTCTAGAGTCATGAAGCTGAAAACAGGCTACCGTGGCCCACTCCTCTCACCTAAAAATACAGGAAAGGAAAACTTAATGTACTTCATAAAAGAATCATGAAACCCATTTAAAACTACTATAAGAAAACAAAATGTGGAGTAGAATAATGTCTTTATAGCCTAAAATAAATGAAAATTATAGAAGCTATGAAAGAACATAAAGTTCAGAAATTAGCTAAGTGGAGAAAGGAGGATTTGAAATGAAGTGATAGAAGGAAAGAATTAAAAATAAAATTATTTCAGAATGAAAAAAAACAATGACTAATGCATTGAGAGAAAAAGAAGGTAAAAAAGGAAGATGAATTTAAAAATAAAAAAGACAAAAAAATGTTTTGAAAGAAAGTGATAAAAAGATACAAAAAGAAGACCCAACCTAAGTATAAAGGGCAGGGAGGAGAGGCAAAAACAATAGAAAAAATACCAAAAACTATAATTCAAGAAAAAATGCTCCTAAAACAAAAGATGACTTGAAACTATATTATTATAACTTTTCAACAGTGGCACTTTATACCAGAAAACAATGGAGTAAAATATTTAATATATTCAAGGAAAGAAAATATGAGCCTTAGATTTCATATTCATCCAAACTAACCTTCAAGTATAAAGGCTGCAAACAAACTGATATGAACATTCAATAACTCAGGGAATACTGCTCCCATGAACACTTCCTCTGAATTTACTCAACTCTAGAGCAGGGGTCAGCAAACTTTTTCTGTAAAAAAAAAACAGTAAATATTTTAGCCTTTGCAGGTCACATGGTCTCTGTCACAACTATTCAACTTCTGCCACTGTAGTGTTTTTAAAAGCAGCCATAAACAATATGTAAATAAATGGGCAGGTCAGATATGGCTTGTGGGCCACAGTTTGCTGACCCTTGTGCTAAAGAATGAGCTTCAGAAAACCAAAAACCTAAAAAGGTATAGATATAAGGACTGGTGCTGATCATTAAATATATACTTACCTGTAGAACTAAGTCTAAATGGTGGTTATCAGGGTACACAGCATAGTTTATAATGGCTGAATGTGCTGACCCTGGAGATAACAGCAAAACTATTTTTTTAAAAATGGAGAATGATGAGTGTACATGAAAAGTAAAATAAGCACTTATTACTTTAAATATATTAATTTAGAATAAAGAGAGATTACTTCAGTCAGAGGAGAGGAGAGGAGAGGAGGGAGAAGAGATGCTAGTTAATTAAAACAATGCTCACAGGAATGAACAAATCTACAATAGACAAAAAGAGAGAAGTGAAGGCATCATAGAAAGATAACCAATAGAACAAATACATGAATCTTCCTAAACACTGAAAGATATAACAAAGCTAAAACGTACAAGTAAAACAAAAAGGAGAGAATAACACAGAACACATAAGGAAAGATAACATGCTATTGTTTATCCAAGAAAGTGAGATATACAACATATGCAATTACTTATAATTTTAAAAAGTGGAAGGATAAACCATGAAATTAATAAAAGGAAAAAAAGAACATTTTGTATAGAAGAAAGAAGTAGGGTAGAAGAGCCAGGGATAGAAACAAGAATCTTGTAGAACTGACTTTGAAATTCTACACAATTTTGTTACATGGTTATAAGAAAAATTAAATTTAAAAAGCAGTATTCTTAACAATTGCAAATAAAGTGAGTTGGCATAACTACACATAGAAGAGAACTAGTTCAATAATTTTAAAACATAAAATTTATATATCCTCACTATAACCTATATATAAAAAACAAAAAATGTGAAACATAAAATGTTTTCAGTAATTTTATCATTTGTAGTAATGTGGTAGTAATTTGTAATAATGTAGATTTGTCTTTGAACCAAGGGTAAATCAAGTGAGTAATTATGTCAGTGTCCCACAGAAACCAGATTTTCGGTGCAGGTGAAAGAGATCTAGACAGTAAGATTAATGAGATTAAGTAAAAGATCCTTTAGCACTGAATTTAAAATATCAGTATAAACTCATAATTTATTTTATCTTAAAAAGTATATATATATTTTTAGCTCTGTCCATTAAAAAGGCCTAAAAACAATGATCAACTGGTAGCAACAAGTGTTCAAAATGCCCAGATTTTAGCCTCTAAAATCAGGGCTTTTAGAAATGACCGATTCCAGGTATGGAGCAGGAAAAAAAGAAATGTACAAGTTGGCTTGGAATAACCTGTCATCCAGGAAGAAAAGGAGGCCATTTAGCCTCTAGATATAAGGTGAGGGTCATGTCAAAAGGACATAGGGAATCAAAACGTTGTACACCTTAAATTTATACAATGTTATATGTCAATTATATCTTAATAAAGCTGGGGGAAAAGGACATAGGAGCCCTCCTGAGGCAGCACCCAGAGACCGAAGATGGGAAAATTTGAGCATAGTAAGAGTAATAACTAAAATGGATCAAAACACAAAAAATGTGTTCATATCCATAAGTTCATAATGATATTAAAAAGAAAAATCATTAGTTACTTTTAGAGCATTTTAATGAATAAAACTCATTATTTTTGAAAACTGATAAAGGAAAGGAATCAAACACTTGTCCTACCTTTATTATAAATCAGTACCTTTGAGTAACCAAGGCTGATGAGGGGAATTTTCTCTTTACAGAAGTATTCCAGTTAATAAACAAAGGACTGATAAAGGCACAATATAACCACTTTGCAACCTCCAATGAATAAATGGATCTAGGCAATGATAATTAATGTTGGGAACATCACAAAAAGACATTACATACCTTCTGAGGGAAGTACATAATAGCCCCAAACACTCTCTAGATCTAACTACCAATTTATCAGAAATACAGAGAAAAGAGGAACACAGGAAATGATACCATGGGGATGCAGTCACAACTTTTCAGGCTGTGGAAAGCTCCCCAGGAAAAAAGACATGGTTCCCTCAACAACAACAAAAATTTGCAAGAAAACTAAGAGCTAGAGAGGAAACCTATATATCAAAAGATACTAAAGAGATATAATCAATCCCCCTGTATGGACCTTACATGAATTACAATTCAAACAGATAAAATGAACAAAAACAAAACAAAACATGTTTAAGACAATCAAGGAAAGTGAGAACACTGAATCTGATGGTACAGATGAAATAATACAATGTCTAGGATTTGCTTCAAAATAATCCAGGGGAAGGTAGGTGAGTGGATAGATGATATGAGACTGATCTGTTGGTATATTAATTATTGCTGAAGCTGGGGTGAAAAAAAGGAGGATTGTCTTTAAGTAGATCTGACCATGGATTTTATTGTGGCAAACTCTTATTTCTGCATATGATTTCATTTGAAGCATACCTAAAAATACTCAGGGTTGCCATTCACACCTTTTTCTTTCTTTGAAAACAAGATTTAAAAAATGTAACTAAAACTGTTTTGCAAACAGCCTAACACTTAAAACACATAATTCTTCTATAAAGACATGTACACATACCCACAAAATCTGGATTGCCAGATTTGCTAAAATGTTGATGGGCAGACCTATAAAAATTTAATTTTTAGAAAATACCTTGTCTTTAAAAAGAAGCAGGGACTTCCCTGGTGGTGCAGTGGATAAGAATCTGCCTGCCAATGCAGGGGACCCAGGTTCGATCCGCGGTATGGGAAGATCCCACATGCCATGGAGCAACTAAGCCTGTGCGCCACAACTACTGAGCCTGCGCGCCTAGAACCTGTGCTCCGCAACAAGAGAAGCCACCGCAAGGAGAAGCCTGTGCACCACAATGAAGAGTAGCCCCCTGCTCACCGCAACTAGAGAAAGCCTGTGTGCAGCAACGAAAACCCAACACAGCCAAAAATAAATAAAAAATTAAATCTTAAAAAAAATTTTTTTTCCAACCCTTTAAAAAAGAAAATAAAAAGCAGCAGCTGCCATCATTAAACGTGATGTCAAACATTTTTTTAAAATCTTACTTTAAAAATGTATAACTTTTCCATAACAATCTTTTAAAAAAGGTTCCTTAAAACCAAGATGATTCTGTAAAACTTGCCAACTGACAAAAATGAAATAAGTAATTTCAAAGATGCCAGAGTTTTGGACTTAACTACAATTTTACAGAAGAGGATTATTTGGGGGGGGCAGTTTTTAAAAATATTATTACATTTTTCTTATTCTTTTTAAAAATTTTTATTTGAGTATAACTGATTTACAATACATTATTAAATATAATTATTTACATAATTAAATAATTTAAAATAATTATTACAATTATTAAAAATAATTATTTTTAAGTTTGCACTGGGTTTTAGTTTATCATAGATCACACATTGGAAACCCCTGGGCTACATCTGGCTTGTAGACAAGTTGTTTGGCTTGCATAGCTTTTTAGGTTTGGCGGCTAGAGCAAAGGAGCAGCTACCTCTCTTGAGGAGAGGCATGGTGCCCTTCTAGTTCACCACAGTCCCCCACCTACTCCTTTCTCTGCATAGACTACAGACAGGCCTGGTCTCCTTAGGCATGTGAGTTTGTGTTCACTATTATTCTGAGGGAGGTTTTCTACCTGTTCTTAACCAAGAAGTAGAACAGAAAAAGGAGGTGATCTGTAACAGCCAATATTATTCAGTTTTGCACTTAAAAAATGCAAAATGCAAAAACCCCAGCATTCATTATTTTTACAGCAGAAATAAAATGCTATCTGCATACTCTTAAATGCTTTTCCTTGCCAGAGCAGTAAGGCTTACCTTCAGATCAAGGCTGCTAAGGCTTATGACATCATCATCTTTTGCTCTTCGTTTTCTTTTCTATAAAAAAGAAAAAATTTTATTCTTATATAGAAGGCATGCATGTTAGTCCATTAAACAAAGACCACATACAACTAGAAAAATCAGTTTTAAAAAGTGAAGTCTTAGGCTGTATTCATAAGAAAATTATTTTTGTGAGGGATGCCCATAAATTATCGCCAGCACATACTATATACTTTCTAAAAAGTCCCCTCTGACTAAATCATCCCTTGCTGTGAAGTGATTCCACCCTATTAAAAAACTTACTTATCTAAAGTTTTTCAGAACAGAACTCTTATGTAAGTCAAGTCTATACTTGTTAGAGAAAAAGTAAAATATGTTTTATATATAAAGATAACAAATTTCTTAAAAAAGGAACACATATTATTTATCCTATGGGGGGGTTGATTTCACTAGGAAAAAAATATCCTTTTCTCATGGCCCAAGTAATTAAGATTTGTTGCCTGAAGCAGGATTTATCAGGTGGAAAATGAACATGCATGTACCGGGAGTACCTTCCAGTTATCATTCATCACCTTCATTCAGCCCTACTGGTGCCAGTAGTGACAAAACTGTGTATATAGCTTTAAGTTCTGGTCCTTAATCAATACTGAAAAAGAATCCTTAAGTAACGTTTCTTCCCTTAAACCTCAAAATAACTTTTCAGGTTACTTGTGATACAGCCTAGCTCTTGTGAACTCTCAAAACTGACAAGCCAGGGCTCCCTTCCAGGACCTGGCCCCACCCTGAGGAGAAACTGTTGAGAGCAGAATCAACATAGAGCAGGATGGGGGCAACTGAGAAAAGGAAAGATAAAGTCCAGATAGAAGTGGGGGAAATATATGGAGCCTGGAAGTCTCAGAAGCAAGCCCCATGAAAACAACAAAAGAGGGAACTCTATGAAGTTAGAAAAGCTATCTGCACCAAGCCTCTTTGTAAAAGTTCAGGAAAACTAAATTCATATTAAAATGAACAGAAAATTCCCCAAGTCAAATTCTACACAAAATAACTGTAAGAAAAAAGAGAGAGAATAAGGGGCAGAATAACATCCCTACAGGGAATGAAGTCACCTCAAAAGGAAATGCTCACAGATGCAGAGCAAACCTATAAAATACTATTTCGAACTTAGCTAAAAAGACATTAAGAAAATGATACAAGACATGAAAGAACAATATAAATCAGAACTGGGAAAAACTAAAAAATGAGGTGACAGAACTCAAGAAATCTCTATTGATTCTAAGGTTATATCCAGAAGATGCAGCAAAGTATGAATAATATGGTCCTAATTTTGAAAAGCAAACTAAACAAAAATCCTGCTTATGTGTATCTTATCTGTGAGGCTGTGTATTTGTGAATAATTATATGAGCAAAATATAGAGGGATACATACAGTGTTGGTGACATGGGTTAGCGTGGAACTGGGGGAATGGAAGGACTTACATGGGGAGAAGAGAGGAAAGGGGGAGGAAACTGCCAAGCAAAAAGAAGATTGTACTGAGGGAAAAAAAGCATGTACAGGATCATACTTATGTATTTATATAAAATCTACACATGTGTGGGCATATGTATAAAGAAATTTAACAGACTGTAAAACATTCTACTGTATTTTCTTTTAACTATTTTAAAGTTTCATTTTTCATATTTGTATATTCAACCCATCTAGAATTTATTTTTGTATGTATGTGGTATAAGGTAATTTGGCCAACTGTCCCCACCCCTAACATCATTTGCTGAGAGCACCATTCTTTCATAACGCCTATGATACAATAAGTTCTCATAAGTCGGTTTCTGGGTTCTCTATTTCACTCCAACGGTCTATTTATCTACACTTGCACCCATATAATGCTGTGTAATTTCTGTACCTTTGGAGTGAGTCTTAATAGCTTATACGCTCAGTCATAATGCTCCCTGATGGGTACACTACTTTCCCGGTCCTGGGCCTTCTATTTCTCTGCATGAATTGGGATCTATTACATTCTAATGAGATTTCTATCAGAACAGCATTGCCTTTATGAATTAATTTGGGAAGAATGGACATTTTTATGCTATTGAGCCTTTCCTTGCATGAAATGGTATATCTGTCCATTTCATTAGGTGTCCTATGTTCTTTACTAATGCTTTCCAGTTTTTCCCATAAAAGTCTCACCCATCTTTTCATAGATTTATTCCTAGTTTAAAATTTTTTTATTTCAATAAAAGCATCTTTAAAAATTACATTTGTTGGGCTTCCCTGGTGGTGCAGTGGTTGAGAATCTGCCTGCCAATGCAGGGGACATGGGTTTGAGCCCTGGTATGGGAAGATCCCACATGCCGCGGAGCAACTAGGCCCGTGAGCCACAACTATTGAGCCTGTGCGTCTGGAGCCTGTGCTCCGCAACAAGAGAGGCTGCGATAGTGAGAGGCCCATGCACCGCTATGAAGAGTGGCCCCCGCTTGCCGCAACTAGAGAAAGCCCTCACACAGAAACGAAGACCCAACACAGCCAAAAATAAATAAATTTTAAAAAATTACATTTGTTTGTTACTAACATACATATGTGCTATTGATTTCTTTTTATAACTTTTATGGCCTTGCTCAAACTCTTATTAGTCCTAATAGTTGCTATTAATATTCTCTTGGATATTCTATGTAGACAATCATATTGTCTCTAAGTAATGAAATCAGACTGTCTCTTCCTTTCTAATTTGTGTACCACTTGTTTTCCTGTCCTACTGTGTTGGCTAAGAGCGCTAGTACAATGCTGAATAAATATGATGACAGCATGCTTTTTTCTAAATTTAAAGGGACTGTCACTATCATTTTATCATTATGTATGTTGTTTGTGGTAGGTCTCAGGCTAAGGAAGTTCTATTCTATCCCTGGTTTGCCAAGAATTTTATCATGATTGGGTGTTGATTTTATTTTTTCCACTCTTACTTCTCCTCTTTTCTTTGATTTACTCTATTGTTCTTTTTCTCACCTCTTGAGTGCTTAATTTTTGTTCTTTTCCCTTCTTAAACTATGTATTTAAAAAGTTATAAATCTCCCTCTTAGTATTCCTTAATCAATCACATTCCAAAAGTTTTAATACATGAACCGTTAGATATTTCTTTTGTCACAGAGACCTCTACACAAGTGTTTTCCCAAGTGAGATGCATCTATCCCAGACGATATGCAAGGTAACTTTCCTGGAATACAGGAGGAAAATGTTAGAACTTCATTTTTATGTATTTCTTAATCCTTAAAAAATAAGCTTTACTAAAATTTAATACACAGATGATGAGCTCATCATCAACCACATTTAAAAATGTGAGTTAAAGATAATGGCAATCTTATCAAATCCATTTTAGAAGTCAGCCCCAAACTGAAATGATCCCGACTATTTGAAATATACATTTATGTCCACTATCATTAATCTCACCCTAAGTGAGTACTGAGCTTTGAAATATTAGCTAATAAAGTTGCTACATACCTAAAAATTATAAATAAATATATCAGGGGTAATGCTCAAAATATTTTTGCTGATAGTCTTGCAAAATCAAATTTGGAGACACTTCTCTACTAGTTTTTCTGTTTAAGTTTAGGTTCTTCAACTAGTAAGGAAAAGGGACCAAGATGAAAGAAGTTTGAAAGGAAAATGTGGAACTGCATTAAAATCAGGAGACTCTTACCATGAATGCTTTACTGACCACTTAATGTATGTAAATGCTATTATTCACAGAAATCTCGAACAGGAGTCCCCAACAGAAAAACAAATTAAATACAGCAGAACAGAATACAAATGAAATGGCACATCCTCAATACAGGCACATACGTAAAGTTTGGCAAACTAGAGGCAGAATCGTTTTTGCTATTTCCCCCAAATAAGAAGAGATAAGAATCATGTTCTATTTGTACATATTTTATTTATATGAGTATTGTGAAGTAATGAGTATTTAATTATAAAATCCCCCAATTTTCTGGTGTCACTTTGCACAAGATTAGATGCCTCTGTAAAGTCTCATTCTAAAAATAATGGAGTCCCTCTATACTAAGATGACTAATAAAAGATTCATTCATTATATATATTATCTACAAGCATTTTTATATTTTTCAACCAAGAAAAAAGCTGTTAGAGTGTGTGCATAAAAATAGCCTCACGTTTCATTAATATAGTCTCTTAAGTTTAACACGGGTAGGGATGAGAGAAGGAATTGCATAGAGTTAAAGATGAATAGATCTGATACTTTTCAAAATATATTTTATATTTAATTGAAATAAAAATTTCTTTCAGTTTGTTAGCAGAAAAGAATTAAATGAGGCTGCCAAAGATGGTGATAGAAACTCTGTACTTCAAGGTTTTCAGAGAGGTATAGACAACTGAGCTGTACACCAGACTGAAACACAACCCAGGAATTAACTAATGTCTTGAAATAAAAAACCTAGGTGTCTACTCACCAAAGTGAAGTCCCAATGGGGGCCAGGTGTTAAAAATGTGAAGGAGCTACCTCTCTGAAGGGAATATCTGTTAACAGAAAATTCAAACAATAAATACACTGAGAGTAACTTCAGTAAAATAAAGCACTAGACAGATAAAAAGCTATCTTTTTCATAGTTTCAAAACTGTTCAAAGTAGCCTTTATTAGTCATTCAATTGTAGAAATAAGAGGAAGGGTATGTAAAAAAGAAACCACAAAAAGTAAAAAATCAGGGTATAGGTTCTGGTCATTTTCAGAAACTTTACAAAAATGAAAGGAGCTTTATAAAATTAGTGAACAGATTAAGAGTATTTAAAGAAAATAATTCAAAACAAGCAGAGTTTATTCTAGGAACATACACATGGCTCAATAATATGAAATATATTTATACAATATACTGCACTAATAGGTTAAATAAAAACCAGTAAATGATGCAAAAATTACTTGATAAAATTCAGCATTCATGCTTAATATTTTAAAAATAAGAATAAAAGAATACTCTTAACATAATAAAACCTAAATGCATTTATTTTGTATTTCATGTTCAAATCTCTTCCATGTACTGATTTTTTTAAAAAAATTATGATTTAATAAACCAAATAAAAAGCTTTGAATAACTATATAGGAGACAAAGGTCTCAAGTAAGATTAAAATTTGACTAGGATTTTTTCCTTTACTACTAAGTGATACATTTTTATTCTGTGTCATCTTGTCATTCAATGTAAAGAAACAAAATAATCCTTATGACAAAAATCTGTCTTCACCTTTATAAAATATAAACCTCTATGTTTATAAAACATGTAGAAAATCACGAAACATAGCTAGCACATGAAATAAATTTTATAAACTATACTTATGAGAAAAGCAAAGGCTATTTATTCAGAGCTTGCTACGGCAAGGGAGATGGCCATCATCACTTGCGTTTAGGCAGACTCAAAGGCAGGCTGAGCAATGAGAAAGCTTTACAGTGGAAAAAAGGGAAGGCTTCTGGTGTACCCTGACTGGCAGGGGGAAGCTGTAGGCAGGCTAACTAGGACTAGGGCATCTTATGTGATTTACTGGGTGCAGATTTGATTTGCTCTAGTTGGTTTTAAGTTGGAAGCAAGGACAAAAATTAGGGAAGCTGGCAGCTACTGATCAAGTCCTGGCCATCTGGGGCTGATTATTACAGAAATTACTGCACTTAGCTTCCTGAACTGTCAGGCCATTGTCCACTTGTATATTCTGTCTCTCACCCTTGACCCTCATAAGGGGTCTGTAGGTTACAGAAAACCACAGATGGCCATTATTTCTACAAATATTTAGAAGCTTAAATCAAACACAAAAACTTTTATAGTTTTCTAAGTTAAATATAAAGCAGAAGTTTATTTGACAAGGAACACAAGTGAAAATGGCTACAAGGAGAAAGAGGATAGCAAAATGGCTTCACAGAAGAATTAATACTTAAGTAATACTAAAGCTGAATCAAAGAGAAATAGCAATTAGCAAAGCATACAAGAGCCAGGAAGGCTCTGTGGGGAAAGGGAATAGTACATGTTAAGGGGGAGTGAACTGAATTATATTCAGGAAACTGCAAGTAGTTCCTTATGTTTGAGTATCAAAAGAAATAAAAAAGGGCTAGATCATGATAAAAGGCCTCACATACAATCCTTAAAGAGTATGGACTTGATCTTGAATATGTACAGCAACTGTCAGCAATTGAGTTCTAAGAAAGAAGAAGGCTGGATTGGAAGAAGGCCGCACTGGTCAGGAAGACAAGTTAAGAGGCAGTTCCAATATTGCTTACAACAGATGGTAAGGGGCAGAGGGGCAGCAGCAAGGTTAGAGAGGAAAAGCAGACCAGAGAGAGGGCTCAATGGCATAACTGGATGGAGAATTCTTTTCCTCCCTAGGCCTGTTCAGTTACTATTAAGGTTCCTGACATAGCGAAACAGGATGACACTAATAATAATTAGAAACAGTTGCACAAAGATCTTAAGTTTTTTTTTTTTTTTTTTTGCGGTACGTGGGCCTCTCACTGTTGTGGCCTCTCCCGTTGCGGAGCACAGGCTCCGGACATGCAGGCTCAGCAGCCATGGCTCACGGGCCCAGCCGCTCCGCGGCATGTGGGATCTTCCC
This sequence comes from Lagenorhynchus albirostris, assembly GCF_949774975.1. NCBI lineage: Eukaryota > Metazoa > Chordata > Mammalia > Artiodactyla > Delphinidae > Lagenorhynchus > Lagenorhynchus albirostris. The sequence goes on along the minus strand of NC_083095.1, from coordinate 166,871,504 downwards.
AGACCAGGGCACGAACCCGTGTCCCCTGCATCGGCAGACGGACTCTCAACCCCTGCACCACCAGGGAAGCCCCCAGATCTTAAGATATTTAAAGCAAACATTTCCTAAATAATTATTTGGAGCTCAAAAAAATTTTTGAGGGCCTCTTTAGTGGAGCAGAATAACCTAAGGAACTGATGATTTCTTGCCATTGCAGAAAAGTCAAGCAACAATGAAGAAAATAGCATGATTTTTGATAAAACACTAAGACATCAGCAATAAATTATAATTCACATGACTAAAGAATACATGGGGGGCTTCCCTGGTGGCGCAGTAGCTGAGAATCCGCCTGCCAATGCAGGGGACACGGATTCGAGCCCTGGTCCGGGAAGATACCACATGCCGCGGAGCAACTAAGCCTGTGTGCCACAACTACTGAGCCTGCGCTCTAGAGCCCGCGTGCCACAACTACTGAAGCCTGCGTGCCTAGAGCCCGTGCTCCGCAACGAGAAGCCACCGCAATGAGAAGCCCGCGCACTACAACGCAGAGTAGCCCCCGCCCGCTGCAACTAGAGAAGAGCCCGCACACAGCAACGAAGACCCAACGCAGCCAAAAATAAAAATAAACAAATCAAAAAAAAATAAAGAATACATGGATATGGTATTATAGTATACATAGGTAATATCAATAATATTATAAGCAAATGCCAAAAGATTACAGGGAAAACAGGACCTTCATACCTTATGAGTCCACAGAGCACACTTTTTAAAAACACTCCTCTAGGTAAGTGCTATCATATACTACACAGTTAAAAAGAGCCCCAGTAGGGACTGGGTTGAGAAGCAACAATTATGATTTCCCAGATTATCTTTAATGTAATACAAATATTCATTACAAAGTAGTAATCATAGTGGCACTTAAAACAGTCAATAAACACTTCCTTTTGGATATAAGACAAGTATTAAGGAGAACACAAAACCAAAGCTATTCATTTCTTTATTCCCTAGAATTGTCCATACTGACCTCAGAATGAATCTGATGTTTGAAAGCTGGAAAGAATTAGCTGTTCGGAATTTTAAACAGGTCAACAAACTGGAAAAGTATTTCCAATTGGATGGCAAGATTCTTTCCAGCACCAGTTGTAATCAGCTTTACAGTAATGCTATTTTTTCCTATTTCAGTAACAAGTACCTATTTATTTTGAAAACTCATGTAAAACAGGAACCCAAAAAACAAATTGTGCCCTGAAAGCATGTGAGTCAGTGCCGGCTTTCAAAAATCTTGGAAAGATATATAATCATTTTTTCACAGGGGTCAGACTCAAAATGTAATACAGCTATTTTAAATCCTTGTGGGAAAAATTTTTGATTTCATAAAACATTAAAAATGGCCTTTCTAGAAGATACCCAGTACAGTCCATTTAAAAGGGAGCTCAAAGGCTGAAATAAGAAGTGACAGTTCTTCATCTTTTCAAGAATTTTTGTCCAATCCCTTTTTTCATATATCCAAATAATTATAACATTTAAAGCATAAAATAAACTAATACCTAAAGGAACTAGCTTGGTATATTAATTGTGTTTCCTACTAACCCCATTGTGATTATTCCTTGGCCTCTAACACATTTCCTTTTGTATCACTTGGTGTGTTTTCAAACTATTATTTTTACACTAAACTAAATTTAGTCTAAACAAAGCGTAATTAAAATGGCAAAGTTGATGTTCAAAAGAAAATCATCCTGTTATTTCATTCTTAAACCGAATTGTATTTTCAGAGATTATGACTTGTGTCACTGTCCTCCTCTATCATGGCAGGTAATTAAGAGCTGAATTGGATTTATGATGGCAGATTTATAAATGGCAACATTTTCATAAAGTGTACCAGACAATATAAGTGACTATTCTAATTAAAAAGGAAAATAAACCACAAAAATATAAAGATACTGGCTTATAATAAGATAGGTATTTAAGGTTTTACAATGAAAATAACCAAAATGAGTTAGCAAAGTAATGTTTTTTTAAAAAGCAAGCTAAATAGAAGGGCTAATGATAGGAGTATAGCAGAGTAGGTCACTGAAATTAGCAAAAAAGAAGACTTGAGGCATAGGGGCATTTGAAATATGACAAAGTATAACTGAAAAGTTTTTGGATGCCTCCAGATCTGTTAAGAAAAATTACTTCCTATGTGAAAACAAGAACACAGTATTACTGATATGCAGCTGTTGGGTGCAACTCAAACACATTTCTCAGCCTGATTACAAACAACTATACGTAACTCACAGATAGCTAAATTAAAAATGTAATCTGTAAATGCCAAAGGTACCATGAATGCATCAATCTTATAGAATGAATGGTGTAAACTATTCTTTATAGATAACATTTGTTGGTATTTAGGGTGCTGAACTACTCAGTGTCTCAAGTGCTTTGCAAATTAGACAAACAATGACAAAATTCACTTATCTGGGCTTAATATCTGAGGAAGCAGACATCTCCTACTGCTTTGACTGCTTAGCATCTTAAGGGATTGTCTCCTCTCCACTTCGGAAAGAGCCTGGTGGAGCTGATAATCATGTAGACTATCTCCTCTACCACACTGGGGTTTTCTCACCTGTATCTGAGAGTCCCAAGTAACAGATACATCTTGGAACATCTCTAGTCCAGAACACAGCTAAACATCTAGAAACCAGCATGCACACACATTCCAGACATCACAACATCCTACACTAATACTCAAGACTATCATTCAATGCCTTTGCGTTACGAATTTCTAATATACTTATCAGGTTGCCTTGCCCACAGCATCAGATTCAGGAGACAGGGTACAGGGGATAATGCCAGCAGCAAGTAATAGTGAGGGAAGAGAAAAATATCTAAAAGCTACTTCGTTAAAAATCTAGTAGCCTTTGGAAAACAGTTTGGCAATTCCTTAAAAGGTTAAACATAAGCTTACCATATGACTCAGCAATTCCAGTTCTAGGAATCTACCCAAGAGAAATGAAAACATATGTCCACACAAAGACTTGTATGTAAATGGTCACAGCAGCATTATCCATAATAGCGAAAACTGGAAACAATTCAAATCTCCAGCAACTGGTAAATGGAGTAACAAAATGTGGAATATTCATTTCATATAATGGAATACTATTTAGCAGTAAAATGGAATGAAATACTGATACATGTCATAATATGGACAAACTGCAAAACATGCAAATGCAAAAGATTATATATTGTATAATTCTATTTATAAGAGATGTCCAGAAATAGACATTTATAGACATGGAAAGCAGATTAGTGGCTGCCTAGGTCTGGGGGTAGGAGCAAGGACAAACTGCAAACAAACTTGAGGGAGTATTTGGGATGATGAATGTTCTAACAGTGAACTGTGTCTATAAATTTACTAATAATCACTGAACTGCACACTTACAATGGGTGAATGTTATGACATGTAAATTATATCTCAATAAAACTGTTAAAAAGTACAGTCATTTCAATGTGGGAGGAAACAGCCTTAGGAGCTAGGTGGGGGCATCCTTTTATTTTCAGCAACTAGTAATATAAATAGTAATAATAATGACAATCCGGGATTATCAAGGATTGGCTCAGTTTGTGTTTATATGCCCTAATTTAGTTTTTTAAATGTTCTGAAAAATAGTCCATCCAAAAAGTTAAATTCCCTTAAAGGCAACAGGAATCCTCAGCTCTAAGTTAACAGAACAGCTAGCTTGGCTTAAGAATATACCTTTAACCCTGGATGTCCATTCTACAAATTCATCAGTTTCACTAGGAAAACAAAAGTCAAAGATCTAGCATTGTGCTGTTACCAACTATACTGTACCACCTCTACAAAAACTGACAACAGAGGTAATTGCTAAATATTCCTTGATAGAGGGTAAGTAAGTTATAGCTCTAGTGCTTCCTGCAGAAAACGAAAATAATGACACAAGATTTCTGGAGTATTTGCTGTGTCTAGGTACTATTCTAATGTTTTACTTGAATTACCTACCATAATTTTCACAACCTTATGAGACAGATACTATATGAAGTGAGATTTAAAGAGATTAATCACAGCCTTATGAGATAGATACTAATAATGAGCTAGACACTATGAAGTGAGACTTAAAAGAGATTAAGTCCTCAAGAGCAAGAGTTTGAACCCAAGGAGCCTGACTGTAAAGCCTAAACTCTTTAAACACTAATGTTTTATTTGGCTGTGGGTCACAGTCTCAAAGAGTGTACATTCCCAGAGAAAATAATTAGCTGAGTCAAAGCTGGGGCTAGAACAAACACAGTGTCAGGAAAACTGGGCCAGAAAAGCAAGCCGCCTTCTGAGCTATGGGCTGCGTGGTGGGGCCCAGGGCTGCCTGAGGACAAGACCCTGGCCTATTACTACCCAGAACAAAAAGAGAGGGACGGTGGCGCAGGGGTTAAGACTCCACGCTCCCAATGCAGGGGGCCTGGGTTAGATCCCTGGTCAGGGAACTAGATCCCACATGAATGCCACAACTAAGGAGCCCACCTGCCGCAACAAAGACCCTGTGCTAATTAATTAATTAAATGAAAAAAAATAATAAATAAATAAAATTTTTAAAAAACAAAAAAAATCAAAAAGAGAGGGACGGAAGAGGAAAAAGGAGCGAGAGGCCTGCCACATAAGAGGCAGCTGCACAGAAAGCTTACACCCCAGTGGATTCCAGACGTCTCCACTCTTTTCTCCCTAATTATCTTGCCCCTGCCATATCCTGTAGTAGTCATCACACACATTATGTTCAAAAAAATTTATTTACACGCAAATGTGTGTACACATGTACGTACACACACACACACACACACACACACACACACACACACGCTGCCTAGTTTCACTATGAATTCCTGACCACAAATTTCAAGTGATCCTCAGTTCTGCTCAGCAACGCTATTAGATTTCCCTTGTCATTTCCTCGCCTACCCTCTGAAATAACTATTTCAAACCTTTCTCTCTTTACTCTTCCAATACTCCTTCCCCACCCCCACCTAACAGCTTTGACTCTGCACCTTATTATATTATATCCTACATATTTACACTGTCCAGTCTACCAACCATAGACCTTTTCTTCTCTCTTGTTATAGTGGATAAGCTCTATTATTTAAGGCCAAGCCTTCCACTTGTACACTGGGTCATATCCCTGTTTCTCTACTCTTAAAAGCAGTCAGAGACAAAGAATAAGAATTAGATATTAAATATAAATGAATCAAGTGTAACGATACAAATTCCAGGAGAATATCCCTTCTGAATAAGGGAAAATGGCCAGTGTAATAAGGTTGTCTTGAGGAAAAGCAATTGTGTGATCTATCAGGTTGTGAACCAAATTAGCTTTGCAGAGAACAATATTTTTACTTGAGAGAATGACTAACAGATAAACTGTCATTTGGACTTGAGTATTTTGCGGACATTTATCTATAATGAAGTATTGCTGCTGCCAATGATAAAAATTTGAGCTTTCAAATGAAAATTAGAATTTTTTGAAAATTGTACCCATCACTATGAGCATGGCATCCTCCCAATACTTAAAAGCTTTCATATGAGATTGGTGGTACTATTAATAATTGTGATTTTCTGATAGCATGTAACAGTATGTATCAACCTTTAGAAGATTTGCTTAACTCCCTGTGCCAATATTTTCCAAATGACAAATGCATAATGTCACAAAATCAAGGATGGGTAAAATAGATCTATTCAAAGTTTTAACAGACCAATGGATTTTAATGTAACAGAGAATGAAAAGTTCATTGCTATGGTTTCAGATTCTAAATTCCAGCCACCTGTTAAGAAACTACCACTTGTCAAGCTCTGGTATATTATAAAAGAATATCCTCAATTACCTGAAAAGCCTATTAAAGTACCCATGCCTTACTGAACTGAAAATCTATGTCAGGGCAGATTTTCTTTATCTACTAATATACTTCATTCTTTATATACTTCAACTTTATACATTGCAACACATTATATACAAGGCGATATAAGAATCCAGCCCTCCTCTGTTAAGCTAGATTATCAGTGATGTCAAACTTATAGAACTGCTGCCCTAGAGAAAACCTGCACAGATACACAGAGGAAATGTACCAAAAACAACAAAAAAGAAACTAAAAACCAAATATACTGTATACAATATACCAAATAAACTCCATCTGAATTATGAAAAGAGATTTTAAAAACTATTATAGCTAATGATATTTCATTGTATAAAAGTATAATGTATTTAATTTTCTCGTTTTTTCTAAACTTATTATAAAAATGTGTTGTGATATACTTCCTTGTACATACATCTACATATGCTATGCAACTGCTTTCTTAAGATAAATCCCTATAATTGCTTGGTTTAAATATACACCTTATTAAAATGTTGTTTTATCTATCAGATTTCGCTCCAATATACATGCAGTGAGAGTACCAGAAGGAAAGGAGAGAAAGGAGCAGAAAAAAATATTTGAAGAAATAATGGAGCAGCAGAGCGGTGACAGGAGGAGGCAGAGGAGGGAGACCTCTAGGGAGGGTCTGCCCGGCACCGTCCCCCTCGCCACAATGCCCGAGCTGCCGCCATGGCTGCTGCTGGAGGAGGAGCAGAACATGGCTCTACATTCAATATTTTGCAATAAACAATAATGGAAAAGAATCTGAAAAAGAATATATATGTATAACTGAATCACTTTGCTGTACACCAGAAACTAACACAACTTGTAAATCAACTATACTTCAATTAAAAAAAAAAAAGACAACCCACAGAATAGGAGAACATATCTACCTGCAAACAATGTATCTGGTAAGGGACGTGTATCCAGAATAAAGAGTTCTTATATCTTAATAATAAAAAATATAAATAACCCAATTTTAAAAATGGGCAAAGGATGACTCACTAAAAATGGCCACATGATTCTATTCATGTGAAATGTCCAGAAGAGGGAAATTCATAGAGACAGACAGTAGATTAGAGGTTGGGGTAAAGCAAGAAAGGAGTGTTGGGGAGGGGGGTGAATAACTAAAGGGTATGGGTTTTCATTCTGAGGTGAAGAAAATGTTCTAAAATCGCCTGGTGATGGTTGCACACGTCTGTGAATCTATAGGACAACAATGAATTATACACCTCAAATGGGTGAAACTATAGTATGTGAACAATGTTTTTAAAAAAGGTGATATTTTCCTGTTTTTTTTTGTTTTTTTTTTTTTTTTGTGCTACACGGGCCTCTCACTGTTGTGGCCTCTCCCGTTGCGGAGCACAGGCTCCAGACGCTCAGCGGCCATGGCTCACGGGACCAGCCGCTCCACGGCATGTGGGATCTTCCCAGACTGGGGCACGAACCCTGCATGGGCAGGTGGACTCTCAACCACTGCATCACCAGGGAAGCCCATCCTGTATGTTTTTTGTCTTTCAAATCAGTGTATAGTGAGTTTGTCTAGAAAAAGTTATAATATTTACATTGTCATATACATCAATCTTTTTCATTACGATTTCTGGATCTGATGTTATGCTTAAACAGTTGTCTTGCCCCACTATTAACTGACACTATCTTGTCAAACTTCACATGTTCTTGTAGATGATCTTACATCCTCTCCCTCCAAGGTTCTTCTAACTTCATTACTCTCCTCATGCTGCCTTTGCCACCACCCTTTTCTCAGCTGACACCATTTCCAACCTCACACAAAAAATAGAACCCTGGTGGGAAAGCCCTCAAATTCCTGCTTACAACATACCCCATCCCCCAAACTTACCTAGCTCTTAGCCAGGCTAGATTCTCTACCCTTAATTTGGATTCCATCCTTTTCTGCCTTGCTGGTCACTTGTTTCATCATCTTTTCTCTCTTGTCTCTTCAACCTCTCCCTGTACTTGCTTATTCCCCACAGCCCCCACCCCATATCAAGTTTACCCCTTCTTAAGATTCTACCCCACAAGCTTGCGTTGCTTCCATTATTCTTCCTTGCTCTCCAGTTGCAGTGAGAGTTCTTCAAAGTGGAACCCACACTTAGCGTGTCAAGTCCTCCTATCTCATTGCCAGCCATCAGATTCAAACACTCATCTAGGCTACTGCAGATAGAGTTCCCACCAATTCATCATCTTCACTTGGGGATTTTTAACTTGGTATCCATAGTTGGGCTGCAAGGGTCCACAAATCCGAAATTTTATGTATATGAGCACTTTTTAGGGAATAGTTTTCCTAAGATTTACTGTCATGGCATACAAGGTCCCTTCATGATGCGACTCTTACTTCTTCAGCATAATCTCTCATCACTACCTCCTCTGGGTCTGAGTCGTCTCTCCTACACAACTAGCGTCAAGCCACAGTGAACTAGTTATGATACCTAGAACTCATCATGCTCATTTGCTTAAGGGCCTTTTAACATTTAACATCCTTCCCCCATATGATGTCACCCATTTACACCTACGGTCTAAACTGGTCCTCCAAGACTCAGGGATTACTACAGGGAATCATTTCCTGTCCTCTCCAGTCAGGGTAAGTTCTCCTTTTATTTGCATCTATGGCATCATATATATACAGCTATAGTAACTGTTGTCATACACTATTATAATTATTAACTTTCTTCCCTATATCATTATAAGTTCTTCCAGAATAAGGACAGTTTTTTCCATCTCCATACTCCTAGTGTCTAACGCTCACATATTTCCGGAACAAATCACACCGCATTCTCTTCTCAACCCACTACAAACATTCTAAATTCAATATTTTAACTGTTTCATGGAAACTATCCGAGGTCAATATGCTCTTCTCATTAGCAGATTTAATGGTCTTTTCATTCCTTATCTAACTAAACTTTCCAGTCCTTCCTTATAAGTCACATTTGACATAGTTTCCCATGTCCTTTCTCAAAATCCTTTCTTACATTTGGCGTCCTGGATCCTGAGCTCACTTGGCTCTTTCTTACCTCACCAGCTGTTCCTCTGAGCATCCTCATTACCCCGACCTTTAAATGTGGGGAGTGCCTCAGGGTTAAGTCCCCAATCTCTTCATTTTTTAAAAATAAATTTATTTATTAATTTATTTTTGGCCACGTTGGGTCTTCATTGCTGTGCACGGGCTTTCTCTAGTTGCGGTGACCAGGGGCTACTCTGCCTTGCAGTGCGTGGGCTTCTCATTGCGGTGGCTTCTCTTGTTGCGGAGCACGGGCTCTAGGCGCGCGGGCTTCAGTAGTTGTGGCACGCTGGCTCTAGAGCACAGGCTTAGTAATTGTAGTGCACGGACTTAGTTGCTCCGCGGCATGTGGGATCTTCCCGGACCAGGGCTCGAACCCGTGTCCCCTGCACTGGCAGATGGATTCTTAACCACTGTGCCACCAGGGACGCCCCCCCAATCTCTTCTTTATTCAGACCCACTATCTAGATGACTTCGCAATGCTGTGATTTCAAGTCTGCTTGCTGACAACCCCCCGATTTATACCTGGTTACACAGATGCATTCACTTTATGAAATTTCACTGAGCCAAAAACATTTATGATTCATGCCCTCTTTCATTCGACTGTTACACTTCAATAAAGCATTTTTTTTAAAAAAAAGAGAAAAAAGCAGAAAAAGAGAAAAGGAAAAAAGAAACTGGTGTGATGAACTCCTTAATAAGAGTCTTATAACATATCCCAAGGCCAACTCCCCAGGTCTTTCCTTTGTAGGAACATGGAAACCCATTCTTCTGGTGCTCAGACCAAAAACCTTGGAATCATTCTTCATTCCTCTATTTCTCTTAACTCCACATTTAATCCATCTGCAAATCCCGTCAGCTCTACTTTCAAAACACATCCCAAATATGAATATTTTCCACATCTACCACTCGGATGTTTCAACTGCAATGGCCTCTTAGTTGGTCTCTCGGATTCTATCCTTGCCACGTAACAAAGTGATCCTCTTAAAAGCCAGATCACATAATTTCCTACTGCTTCCCAACCACGGATTCAAATTTAAAGTCCTTTTGGCAGTCAACCATATACTACCCGATCTGGCCCTAGCTATCTCTCCGACCTCATCATCTACCTTTCTGCCCTTTGTTTCACTCCACTCTAGTGACCCTGGCTTCTCTGCAGTCCTTGAACATACCATATAGATTCTACTTGCACTTACTGCCTTTCTCCCCAAATATTCACATGGCTTTGTTCCTTAATTTCTTCAGATCTCTGCTTAAACATCATCGCTATCATCAGAGAGGCTTTTTCTTGTGATGTTTTAAAAACAGCAACATGACCCTCTCCTTATCTCTATCCGCCTTAGTATGCCTCTTCACAGCAATGACCACCTGATATTTTATTATTTATTTCATTATTGTCTTTCCTCCCCAAGCAGACTTTAAGCTTCAGGAGAGCAGGGAGTTCATCTGTTCACCAGAATTCCCAGTATCTACAACAATGTCTGGCACTAGGTAGGTGCAATGAATTTAACACTGCCCCACTTGATGTTTTTGAAATTCTATGTTCATTTTCCCTTAACTAGGCTTTCCCGATTCTTTCCCGATTCTCCTATTTCTCAGTCTCAGAGATGATGACATCTCTCTCTCTGCTCTTTCACTTCTTCTTAAACTAGGCTGTAATCAGTATAAAAGTTTCAGGCAAGGGTTACCGTAAACTTCAAAATAAAAATCAGTATCTAATGAAAGATACTGTTCTCTCTGCATGATAACTTACAATGAGTTTATAAATGCCTTGTCCATGAAAGTAAGGTGTTTTCCTTTCTCTCAAAAAGGGATTGGCGGACCTCCCTGGTGGTGCCGTGGCTAGGAATCTGTCTGTCAGTGCAGGGGACACAGGTTCGATCCCCGGTCCGGGAAGATCCCACATGCCGCGGAGCAACTAAGCCTGTGTGCCACAACTACTGAGCCTGTGCTCTAGAGCCTGTGTGCCACAACTACTGAGCCTGTGCTCTAGAGCCTCTGAGCCACAACTACTGAGCCCATGCACCGCAACTAGTGAAGGCTACGCGCTCTAGGGCCCATGCTCCGCACGAAGAGAAGCCACCACAGTGAGAGGTCCGTGCACCTCAATGAAGAGTAACCCCTGCTCGCTGCAACTAGAGAAAGCCTGCACGCAGCAACCAAGACCCAATGCAGCCAAAAATAAATTAATTAAATAAATTTAAAAAAAAAGGGATTGGCACATGCAGGCATGACTGGAATGTAAATTATGTAAGGAACTGTAGTTTATCTCAAGTAATAATGTGAAGTGGACCACAGTGCTTCTGAAAAGATGGAGCAGAGGTGGAATTATAGATAAAAATCAACAAATAACAGTTAACATTTGTTGAGAGCTCTCTGTGTATGGGGTTACACACATGACTTCACTGAATTTCACAACTTACAGGAAGTGGGTACTATTATAATCCCAGTTGACAGATGAGGACACAACTTCAGGGATGTAAGGTTCAACCGCCAGTCACTGGAAACCCACCCCCTGCAAAACCGTGAGGGGAAAGCCACGCCTTTACCACTTTTTCACCCTCTCCTCTTGCAGACACAGCCTCTGAAACCCTCGGCTAGTGTCCTTCCTTTGTAGACACACGGGACAGAATGTGAAATGTGTCAACAGCTAAAAAGTCGGCGACCATCCTCTTTGCTCTCTTTACCCAGGAGGCTGGGGCCGTGAGCTGCGCTGAGCACCGACGTGGCCAAGGCTCCAAAGGAGAGACTCTGACCTCGGCAAAACTTTTCATATTAATGCTCGTTTTTAGGCTAAAAGTTTGCTGTCTGGTAGAAGTCCTCTGGCTCCAGGGATGATTCCCGTCCCCCGACCCAGCAGTTCCCCGGGGGCATTTAGGAACCTTCCCAATTCCGGCCCGAAACCTGATGGATGTTTAGACGATCTCCAAGGCCCCCTGAGGGAGGTGGGGAAGGAGACTGGAGGGAGGGGGAAGGAGAGAGGTAGGAAGGAGAGGAGTGGGAAAAGGAAATAAAGGACCAGGGAGAAAATGATAGGAAGAGGGGTAGGAGGGTGAGAGGAGGGGGAAGAGGAGAAGGAAGGAAAAGAAGGGGGAGGAGAAGGAAAGGGGGGGAGAAGAGGGAGGGGGGAGAAGGGGGAGGAGAGTAGGCAGCCCGGCCCTCCCCTGCCCCTCCCCTCCTCCCACCCCCTCCCCAACCTCGGACCCAACGCTAGGGGTCCCCAGGCGCCGCCGCCCCCAGCGCTCACCTGCCATCTGGCCCCGGCCCGGGGGTGTCGGCCGAAGGCTCTGCGGCGCCGCCCGCGCTGAGTCCCGAGGCCCGGCGGCTTCGCCTCCGCGGCCGGCTCTGCTCCTGGGCCGCCAGCTCGGGCTCCATGGCGTGAAGGGGGCGGCGCGGTGGCCGGGTGCCCGGGAGGCCCGCTGGGAGCCGCACGGCGCCCGGCCGCTTCGGCCCGGAGAAGGGTTCCTGTCAGGAGGGCGCCGCCACCGCCGCCGCCGCCATCGCCATCTTCCGGGGTTTGAAAATGGCGGCCGCGCGGCGACCAGCCAATCAGGGGACGGCGTGCGGTTGCTAGGAAACGTGGAGTCCCGCCCCTCTCCTCCTACCTCCAGGCGCTTAACTTCATAGAAGCTAGAAGGGGAGGGTAGCCGAGGGGGTCACCCTGCTGAAAACGCGTGACCTGGGATTTAGTTCTGACTCCATTCCTAAATCCCCAAGACCCGATTAGTAGTTCACAGTTCATTAGGACTTTCACCACAAGCCAAGGCAAATTGGAAGCATTTTAGAACTTTCTTAGCATGTGGGGAGAGGTTGAAAGTAAAATGAGGTTTGCACACGCTGTATTATTCATGTGAGATAAATCCCCGGTCACCAAAGGTATTGGAAAAATGTGTTCTCAGGGCTCTCTCTAGGAAACCAGTAAATCTGATTATGAGACCTCCTGTCTCCAGAGCAGAAGAGTCCAAGTGCCTTCATCCTCTAATTATAAGAAGGCACTACAGCACGTAAAGGACCTTCTCAAATAAAAAAGAAAATTGTTAAATAGCACATTCTTTGGTTTAAAATACTGCTTTCTTTATGTCTAAGGCTTTAAAAATCACCTCCCCTTTCACACTCTGATTCCCTTTCTGGGAATCTATCCTAAGAAATAAAATTGTATATACATTGAAGGGTAGCAATATATGCCACCTTAAACATGCTGCTTTGGAAGGAGGATTATTTTTAGCTGCAGGCACTTGAAGAACACCAGGTGCAAAAAGGGCCTTCTGACCTCCCCCCTTCTTCATGAAAGCAGGAGATAAATCTCCCCTGTGATAGCGGCCCTCCCCATATCAGGAGGATGGGGGGAGTCAGAGACAGAATTCTCTACAAACAGAAATTGTTTAAATAACTCTTATCTTCCTTTGGTCTCCCCGTGTATTTTACTTACTCTTCCACAATTCCCTCTCATTGTCCAACCTCGTACATAAGCACTAAGGTTTTGCTCCTTCTTTGGGTTTTTATTTTCCTATGGAGGATCCTCTGTACATGTAAAAATCTGTTTGCTTTTCTCCTGTTAATTCTGTCTTTTTTTTTTTGCGATACACGGGCCTCTCACTGTTGTGGCCTCTCCCGTTGTGGAGAACAGGCTCCGGACGCGCAGGCTCAGCGGCCATGGCTCACGGACCCAGCCGCTCCGCGGCATGTGGGATCTTCCCGGACCGGGGCACGAACCCGTGTCCCCTGCATCGGCAGGCGGACTCTCAACCACTGCGCCACCAGGGAAGCCCCTCATACATTCTTAATACAAGAGGAGGATTCTTTCTTAAAGACATTTGTTATTTTCAACCTAGGTATACGTCGCAAGCAGATTTGGATAAGCTTTAGAGAATTCATCGGTAGTTGGGCACAGACTTTATCACAGGGTGTTCAGGTAGGCCCATCACAGCTCCTCTGACACCAGAGAAGTGAAAAACTGAAAAGAGGCTGTGCTGCTTTAAGTGTCTCAGCCCTCAGGTAGAGTCACTTCCTGCCCTTTGATAAAGCTTACCTGGGCGGCTCCTCCTGTCAGTACCACTGGGCAGTGGGGCACCTGCAGATCAACATGGTAAGTGGCTTCTATGTTGCTGACAGTGTTGCTGTCAACAGTTGTAGCAAATTTTTTTCATCATGTGTGTCTCTCTTTTCCCCCACCAAACAATTCTTCATAGATTCCTGACACAAGAGAAGAAATTTTTAAAGAGGCATTTGTTTCTTTAAATATCTGTGTTTGGATCAGATTTGAATCTGCTCTGAATCTCATCTATTCATCTATAATTCTGCTGCTTTTAGGACAAGCTTTGTTGATTTGTAGTGGTTCACTGCCTTTAACGGAAGCACTGAGGCAAGATCCTCTCCTTCCTTTAGTTTTTACATTTGCTTTAGACTGAGTGTGCTGGTTTTTCTGTAGAAACCAGTGGCTTCGTTTTTAGTAATGCTTTCAGAGTTTCTGGGAACTTCAGACCCAGGTCACCGTTGCTGAGCTCATAAATGTGAGGCTGGGTGAAGGGCAGGAACCTCTATTTTGTCCTCTCTTGAGTCTAGCTCTTTGAGGACAATAATTAATACAGTTACTTACAATAATTCTGTTTGGGGACCACCTCTTATGATCCACTTTCCTTTCACTCTCGGTTTTTTATTTCTTTTTTTAATTGACGTAGAGTCGCTATACAATATTATATGTTACAGGTGTGCTATATAGTGATTCACAATTTTCAAAGGTCATACTCCATTTGTAATTACTATAAAATACTGGCTCTATTCCCCATGTTGTACGATGTATCCTTGTCACTTATTCTATACCTAATAGTTTGTACCATTTAGTCCCCTACCCCTAAATTGCCCTCCCCCCTTCACTCTCCCCTCCGCTAACCACTAGTTTTTCTCTATATCTGTGAGTCTGCTTCTTTTTGTTATATTCACTAGTTTCTTGTATGTTTTAGATTCCACATATAAGTGATATCATACATGTTTGTCTCTGTCTGACTTATTTCAATTTTTCAAGTCCATCCATGTTGCTGCAAATGGCAAAATTTTGTTCTGTTTTAATGGCTGAGTAATAGTCCATTGTGTGTGTGTGTGTGTGTATGTGTGTGTGTGTGTGTATATATATATATATATATACCACTTCTTTATCCATTTATCTGTTGATGGACACTCAGGTGGCTTCCATGTCTTGACAATTGTAAATAATGCTGTTATGAACACTGGGGTTCATGTATCTTTTCGAATTAGTGTTTTTGTTTTTCTCAAATATATACCCAGGAGTGGAATTGCTGTTTCATATGACAGTTCTCTTTTTAGTTTTTTGAGAAACCTTCAAACTGTTTTCCACAGTGGCTGCACCAATTTATGTTTCCACCAACAGTGTTATTATCTCTTATGTTCCAGTCACAGTAATTTTTAGTCTTAGAATTTTTAATTCTTAAATGAAAGCAAACATCGAATTGCTTTTTCATCTTTGATCTTCTCACCCCATTGGACTTTCTCTCCAACATTTTAAGGATGTTTATTTTATATTGTTTTGCTCTTAAAAATTATGCCTTCCTACATCAGGGATCCTTGCAGTAATGGAAATGCTCTGTCTTGAGTGTATCAGTTTTGATATTCTGGGTGTGATCTTGCAAGATATTTCCACTGGAGGAAAACAGGTAAGGGATCCATGAGCTCTTTCTGCATTATTTCTTATAACCACACATGAATCTACAATTCATATTTATCTCAAAATAAAAAGGTAATTAAAAAACTGTGCTGTCCTAGTAATTCCCAATAAGCTTTAAAGCAGCATTTATGAATGTGCTGTGACATCACTACTGATATTCAGTGGGCATTTTACAGTCTTTATTTTATATAGTGTGACTAATATTTTAACAGATAGTTTGGAAAGGAGGAAAAGGCTAAGAATAAAGTGGAGATAGCCTTCTGTCCCCGGGACACAGTTATGAGATAAACTCAGCTGTTTCTCAAACCAGGATGGGCAAGATTGGTCCTTCTTGGGCCAAGTATTCCTGCCAAGTTCAAAAAGCTCAGTTTCCCTCCTATGTCTGTATCACTTGGGAGAACAGTCCCCATGAAGATCAGCAATTGTTTTTCATGTTGGCGATTATTTTTACCGTGAATATTAAGAGCAAGTACCCTGTGTGCATGACCTGTTGGACTGGGTGGAAAACAGCCGTGGAAGGATGTTGTGAGAGAAATCTACATGCAAGTGGTTTTAATGATGCAGAAACAAGGAATTCGCCGCCCCCCTCCACCCCCTCCACCCCCTCCACCCCCACCCCTCCGCCACTTTTAAGTTTGTACCTAAATCTAGGAATTGGGGTAAGTTTTGATCTGATCACAGTAGCTAATGTACTGAGATCATCTTAAGTCCTTTGGGAGGAGAGAGGATTGAAGCTGTGCTTTACAGACTCAGGTGTTAGAAGGCTGTTGATGATGGAATATGTTGTTTTGATTTTTCTGTGCCAGATAGAGGTTGGAAAAATTGGTTGGTACTAAGTGAAGTGCTTTGTAAATTGAGTTCACTTCCTTTGTCGTGAGAGACATGGTTGCATACAAACGAAATCAAAGGGAAGTTCTACTCAGGTAATGAACTTGAATTCCTCGTAAAGCACAGAGCTCTGTGTTACGCCCGTGACTCAAGGAGACAAAGTACAGGGTTTTTATGGCTGAGCACAAGCAGAGTGAGCAGAGTCTGGGTCAGATGGCAGGGCTGTGACTGGCCACAGAGACCTCCCTCCCCTCCTCCAATCGGTGGTCTTTTTGTGGTTGAATCTCAGACCTTGGGAATGTGCAGCCACGGACAGACAGAGGAGGGCAGGGTTGCCTATCAGCATATCAGGCAGACAGCCTGAAGGGTCCTGATGATGCAGTAAACAGACTTCTCACCCTGTAAGACCCTCTGCACAGACTTGTTCCATGACCATTGGCAATCAAAACACAACGATATTAAAGCCGGCAATTGCTGTCCCTTTAGATTTTTAGGATTTAACTTTTTCTCCCCTCTCTTAGATGAGTAGATATTTAAATTACAAAAAAAAAAAGTTGTTTGCCTTAAAAAAATAAAAGTGAATGGTAATTTAAAAGTGGGAGAGGAGAGGGGAGGCTAATGAGGGTGAAGAAAATAGGTAAGTTTAAACAGGAAAAAAAATTCTACCCAGATGTAACTAGAGTTAATATTTTGATGCATTTAAAGACTTTTTTTCTGTGCTTATTTTTACTTTTATTTTATTTTATTTTTTTATTTTTATTGATGTATAGTTGATTTACAAAGTTGAGTTAGTTTCTTGTGTACAGCAAAGTGATTCAGTTATACATATATATATTCTTTTTCATATTCTTTTCTATTATGGTTTATTACAGAATGTTGAATACAATTCCCTGTGTCATTCAGTAGGACCTTGTTGTTTATCTATGTTATATGTATTTATATTTATTTCTCCCCTCTTCCCCTTTGGTAACTATAAGTTTGTTTTTTATGTCTGTGGGTCTGTTTCTGTTTTGTAAAGAAGTTCGTTTGTATCATTTTTTAGATTCCACATATAAGTGATATCATATGATATTTGTCCTTCTCTGACTTACTTCACTTAGTATGATAATCTCTAGGCCCATCCATGTTGCTGCAAATGGCATTACTTCATTCTTTTTTATGGCTGAGTAAGCTTATTTTTAAATGTATTTGACATCATACTTTATATACAATTATATAACATACGCTTTCACGTCACATTTTAACATAAGTATTTCCCATGTCATACAATTTTTTGGTAACTGTTGAAGGTTTGCATAGCATGCCATTGTATCGATGTACTTTCCTTTAAATGCCCAACAATAGGTAAATGGTTAAGTAGATTGGTTCTTGGTTTTTACTCTTATAAATAATGATACTGTGAATGCCATTGTGCCTAAATCTTTGCATTTTAGATCATTTCTTTCTTTTGTAATTCATTTGTTTATGTCATTTTCCTATTTATCTAATAGATGTCTCAAGTATTTTTTAATTGATGTATATAAAATTGCCTTATGTATAGCTCATATATGAAGGGCTATACATAAATCCTTTTTTTTTTTTTGCGGTACGCGGGCCTCCCACTGCTGTGGCCTCTCCCGTTGCGGAGAACAGGCTCCGGACGCGCAGGCTCAGCGGCCATGGCTCACGGGCCCAGCCGCTCCGCGGCATGTGGGATCTTCCCGGACCGGGGCACGAACCCGCGTCCCCTGCATCGGCAGGCGGACTCTCAACCACTGCGCCACCAGGGAAGCCCATAAATCCTTTTTTATATACATCAGTATTTTTGTTTGTTTATTATAGTATGGAGTTTTTACATTTTGGGGTTATTAAATCTATAGCATGTTTCCTTGGTAAATTTTGCACTACTTTTAAGCTTAGAACATCCTTCCTTATTTAGAGCACATATGAACAGTAAATGTAAAATCTCAAGATATGAGATTGACTGCAGTGGGTTTTAACATATATCAGGCTGTACATTGATTTTGGTTTTATTCCTTTCCAATAACTAATTTTTTTTCTGGGTGAGAAAGCTTGATTTTATTCCTATATGATATGTCTTAACTCATCCTTAGCCCATTACACAATAGATGCTTAATTTATGTTGTGTGAACTGGAGTCCTTGGTCTACTTGTTCCTGAAGCTTACCTGTACCTTGGTTTTTGGTTTGCATGAGACAGTTTTCATTAGCTTTATCACAAAATTCTCTTGCTGGCATACGCTAGCCTGCTTTCTCTCAGCCCTGAGCGGACCTGCTGAGTGATGTAGCTCGTATTATCATGTTAGGAAGATGCACAGCTGTAACTTAAATACTACGGCTCATTTCAGAGGGAGTGCCTGTCTGTCCACATTGGCCAAGCTGGCGTCCAGATTGGGGATGCCTGTTGGGAGCTCTACTGCCTGGAACACGGAATCCAGCCAGATGGCGTTGTTCTCGATGGCAGGCAGGACCTGCAGGCACATGCCAAAACGGAGCCTATGGGTGCATCCTTCGATTCCTTCTTTTGTGAGACCAGAGCTGGGAAGCACGTGCCCAGAGCACTCTTCATGGACCTGGAGCCAACTGTTGTAGGTAATGTACATTTTACGTTCTAGTGTGTTTAATCGGGTCCACAACCCAAACAAGCAAGTATCAGTGGGTGGGATCATCAGATTACATGAATCTATCTGAACAGGATCATATGGCCCTTTTCCAAATTTAGAGCATCTCTCAGTGGACACTTAGGGTGATCAGCATGACAAACAAACCCAAAGGGAAGACTAGCTTAGCCTTCTTTCTCTGTGTGATGAAAAGAACGAAAACCTTGTTAGTTTCTCCACACAATCTACTGTAACAGAACACTAAATCTTTTCCTGGGTTTGAAAGCCAGTTGCTAGAAGCTTCTGACAAAGAATCTGAAATTTGGCATTACCTGCTTTTAGAGAATAGAATACTTGAACATGATTCCAAAGAAGGAAGGAGCTAAATAACTCTTCTAATTGTGGGGAAATGATGATTAATGATTATAAAATGATTACTTATGATTATTAACAGCAGATGTTGTAGTATCTGGTGCAAAAACACTTGAAATGGAGCTGGCGAAATGCTGGGGAGAGAAAGGGTCTTGCTGACTTCAGAGAAAACTACAGAGGAGGGTGGGTTTGGGTTTGGTACTCTGTATCAATTATTTTCCGCTGTGTGAGAAATCGCCTCCAAACTTAGCAGTTTAAAACACCAACAACCATTACTTTCTCCACGAATCTGCAGTTTGGACAGGGCTCAGAGGACAGCTCCTCTGGTCCATATGGTGTCAGGAAGGTAGACTCAAGTGGGAGCCGGAAGATTCACTTTGAAAGTGGCTCACTCGCTTGGCTGGCGAGTTGGTGCTGGCTGTTGGCTGAGAGCTAAGCCAGGGCTGTGGGGTCTCTGTGGGCTGCTCGTGCGTCCTTGTGGCATGGTAGCTGGGTTCCAAGAACAAGCATCCCACGAGAACAAGGCAGAAGTCCATGGCATTTTTATAACCTGGCCTCAGAAGTCACATTGTGTCACTTCAGCTGTCCTCCATGGGTTGAAGCGGTTACAAAGATCCATCCTGGGAAGGGATATAGACCTCACCTCTTGATACAGAAATAGTGAGGTTCTAGAAGCACAAGTGAGATAGGAAATATCATTACAGTCTTCTTTGGAAAATACAATCTGGATTGGAGTTCATTTCCTCATCAGAACGAAGTCTGAATCAAGTAACAAAACTGATGGAGAAAGTATGTTGATGTCAACGTGAGGGAAAGGATAGAAAGGTTTTTTAAATTAATAGGTGGAAGTTAAGAAATGTCAAGGCCAAGATTTATATTGATTCAGTATTACTCTGCTAAATGTTGTGAAAGAATTAAAAATAAGGAGCTACTGATGGCTTCAAGAACAGGCAACACTAGTGTGGAACCTGAGAGAGTCAGTCACGTCATATTCTGACTTGTGTTATAAGTGCCCTAAGAGAATATCTGAATTTTCGTTTCAAACAAATGGGAGTTTGCAACTGTGAGCTTTAGCTGGAGTCTGGTGTGCCATGATCCTGGGCAGGGTAGAATACGTCCCCGGAGGACCTTGGTAAATGTGGCTGAAGGAGCAACGTGAGAGGCCACACCCCAGCATTATGAATATTGTAGCAGATATTTTAACTTGTGCTAATCCAAAGACCTAGGCAAATAGGAGGACCCAGGATCAGAAGCTAAGCAAGCTGGAGGAGAGACAGTCGGCAGGCAAAGACCAGAAGAAATTCCCCAATCCTCTAGAACTCAGCCTGGAGGGAGGGCAATTTTGAGGATCTTGAGCTGGTCCAAACAAAACACCGTAAGCTCCAGGGTTTAGAGAGGAGGCACTGATTTTCCTTGTTTTATTCAACAAATAAAAATGCCTCGTATGGCCAGACACTATCTTGACATTGGAGAGATATATAGTATCAGTCTTCCTGGAGCTTACATTCTAGTGGGGTGCAGACCTATAAAAGCCAAATAGTGTGTCTGGTGGCGATCGGAGCATGGGGAAAAACAAAGCAGGGCCATAGGGGAAGGGAATATTGCGTGTGAGCTGTTTTTCAAAAGGAACGTCAAGGAAAGCTTTACTGAGGAGGTGGTGTGTAGGAATCTGAAGGAAGTGAGGCCTGAGCTTTACCTCTATGGAAAAGATCAGAAAAGACCTTATGGACCAAGTGGTAGTTCCTCTGAGTCTGGAAGACTGGGCAGGGAGATTTTAATAGTTCACAGGTGAGAGAGATGGAAACCATGAGCAAAGACACATCCAGACACCCGTGAGTGTTGTTTCAGCTTGAAAATGAGGAGGACATTGATATAGGGGAGTCCTAGAAGGCTTAACCTGGAATGGAGGTAAGGAAGCCAAGGAACCATCAAATAATAATCATGTTTAAAAACCACCAAAGTCCCTGTGGATGCTGGTTAAGGATGCTGGGCCAGGTACATGGTCTCTGAGCAGGGTGGAAACATGGCAGAAATTTGTATACTTGTGATTGGTGGTGCTATATCACTGATCTCCCAGAAAGTGGATTTTACTGAAGGAATTTATGGAACTAACCACCCTCAAGAACTCAATTGGACATTGTCTTGAAGAAGCAGGCTTCCATAGATTCCCTACTTAAACTGAACTCAGCCTTATTTCTTCAGGTAAGAAGCAGGTAATCTACCTGGAATTATATGCCCACTTGTTTGTAAATATATCTTTAAAACATCCCAACTTTGGTGGTTGTTTTTTGGTGTGCATATGTTAGTTAAAAGTAATTTCAACTCAGTTTTATTAAATTTAAACATATAGGGGTGTACCAAATTGTGGTCATATACATGGTCATACACAGGAGAGCAAGGTGTACTGAGGGGACCACCTTGCTCTTAGAAAATGAATGCTTTTCCTCTTAGGCAGGAGCTTCTGGGTATCTGATGCCAAGGCCATTGAGGTACATCTGCATAAATACATGACATGAAGCCATTATCATTATTATTTATAATTGTCATATGGGCCATGCATCATGCTCTGTGGTCTTTAATCCTCATGATAACTCACTGGGGTAGGTCTTGCTATCATCCTTATTTGTGAGAGGATATAACTGGGGCTTAGAGACACTAAGTAACTGCTCTATAGCTAAGTAAGGAAGGCCAGCCAAGCACCCAGGGAATTGATTCTTGAGCACATGCTCTGAACTGCTATGCAATGCGTATCCCACCCGCTATAACCAGGGCAACATTCCCAGAGCCTCCCTAGCCCTCAAATACCGCTGCGTTGATCTTCAGGAATCACGCTGTTTGGATAATTCTAAGGTAGGTGAGTGTGACCCGGCCCTTGGACATGCTGTGTCTTGATGTTTTCTTGGTTTAAAAGGGAATGAAACCAGCAAGGGTTATGCTTGGTTGTATGGAATACTGACATCTTCACGCTATTTCCCTGCTTCAGGCATTTGTGTTAACTGTACCAAGTGGTGTGGGCATTTGAGTTTGCATGCTTCTCTTTTTTTTTTTTTTTAACATCTTTATTGGAGTATAATTGCTTTACAACAGTGTGTTAGTTTCTGCTTTATAAAAAAGTGAATCAGCTATACATATATCCCCATATCTCCTCCCTCTTGCGTCTCCCTCCCACCCTCCCTATCCCACCCCTCTAGGTGGTCACAAAGCACCGAGCTGATCTCCCTGTACTATGAGTCTGCTTCTCACTAGCTATCTATTTTACATTTGGTAGTGTATATATGTCCATGCCACTCTCTCACTTTGTCCCAGCTTACCCTTCCCCCTCCCCATGTCAAGTCCATTCTCTACATCTGCATCTTTATTCCTGTCCTGCTCCTAGGTTCTTCAGAACCATGGTTTTTTTCTGTTTTTTGTTTTGTTTTTTTTAGATTCCATGTATATGTGTTAGCGTACGGTATTTGTTTTTCTCTTACTGACTTACTTCACTCTGTATGACAGACTCTAGGTCCATCCACCTCACTACAAATAACTCAGTTTTGTTCCTTTTTATGGCTGAGTAATATTCCATTGTATATATGTGCCACATCTTCTTTATCTATTCATCTGTCAATGCACACTTAGGTTGTTTCCATGTCCTGGCTATTGTAAATAGAGCTGCAATGAACATTGTGGTACATGACTCTTTTTGAATGATGGTTTCCTCAGGGTATATGACCAGGCGTGGGATTGCTGTGTCATATGGTAGTTCTATTTTAGTGTTTTAAGGAACCTCCATACCGTTCTCCATAGTGGCTGTATCAATTTACATTCCCACCAACAGTGCAAGAGGCTTCCCTTTTCTCCACACCCTCTCCACCATTTATTGTTTGTAGATTTTTTGATGATGGCCATTCTGACTGGTGTGAGGTGATACTTCATTGTAGTTTTGATTTGCATTTCTCTAATGATTAGTGATGTTGACCATCCTTTCATGTGTTTGTTGGCAATCTGTATATCTTCTTTGGAGAAATGTCTGTTTAGGTCTTCTGCCCATTTTTGGATTGGGTTGTTTGTTTTTTGATATTGAGCTGCATGAGCTGCTTGTAAATTTTGGAGATTAATCCTTTGTCAGTTGCTTCATTTGCAAATATTTTCTCCCATTCTGAGGGTTGTCTTTTCATCTTGTTTATGTTTTCCTTTGCTGTGCAAAAGCTTTTAAGTTCCATTAGGTCCCATTTGTTTATTGTTGTTTTTATTTCCATTTCTCTAGGAGGTGGGTCAGAAAGGATCTTGCTGTGATTTATGTTGTAGAGTGTTCTTCCTGTTTTCCTCTAAGAGTTTTATAGGGTCTGGCCTTACATTTAGGTCTTTAATCCATTTTGAGTTTATTTTTGTGTATGGTGTTAGGGAGTGTTCTAATTTCATTCTTTTACATGTAGCAGTCCAGTTTTCCCAGCACCACTTATTGAAGAGACTGTCTTTTCTCCATTATATACCCTTGCCTCCTTTGTCATAGATTAGTTGACCATAGGTGTGTGGGTTTAATCTCTGGGCTTCCTATCCTGTTCCATTGATCTATGTTTCTGTTTTTGTGCCAGTACCATACCATCTTGATTACTGTAGCTTTGTAGTATAGTCTGAAGTCCGGGAACCTGATTCCTCCAGCTCCGTTTTTCTTGTGAAAGCCTCTTTTTAAGCATATAACTAATCATATAGATTGGTATGCTTTTCCAGCACACAGCTGGCTCTTTATCTTAAAATGCAAAAGTACCACGCATGTGTGGTGGGTTGAATGTTGTCCCCCCAAAACTCTGCACCCACCTAGAACCCTAGAATATGAGTTTATTTGGAACTGGGGTCTTTGCGGATGTATGTAGTTAAGATGAGGTCATACCAGATTAGGGAGGCCCTATGTCCAATGATCTGGTTGGATATATGGATGATATATGGCCCATATAACAATTATAAATAATAATGATAAAATTGGCTTGATGACATGTATTTATGCAGATGTACCCCAATGGACTTGGCATCAGATACTTAGAAGCTCCTGCCTAAGAGGAAAAGCACTCATTTTCTAAGAGCAGGGTGGTCCCCTCAGTACACCTTATGAGAAGAGAGAACACACGGACAGGAAAAGGGGGCATTGTGATGGGGGCAGAGATGATGTGATGTAGCTGCCGGCCAAGAACTCCAAGAACTTGTATGCAGTCACCAGAAGCTGGGAGAGAGGCATGCGGCCATTTCTCCACAAGAGCCTCCAGAAGGAACCAACCCTGTCGATATCTGGATATTGAACTTACAGCCTCCTGAACTATGAGGCAATAAATCTCCCTTGTTTTAAGCCACCAAGTTTGTTGTACTTTGTTACAGTAGGCCTGAGAAACTAATAAAGGGTGTATGACGGAAAAACGTGCTTTCAATTTATATGGGGATAATTATACCTTTTCCTCAATTAAGGAGGGCCAGTTGGGCAGTTTAAATCCATTTCTTTATAGGACATTAGAAGAGAGAAAGCGAGTCAGGGTACAGGGCTGTGCAAGAGTTAGGGGTGGGATGGAGTGGACTGCACTGACCTCCTTTCCTCTTGGCAGATGAGATCCGTGCAGGCAGGTACCGCTCACTCTTCCACCCGGAGCAGCTCGTCAGCGGAAAGGAGGATGCTGCAAATAACTACGCCCGTGGTCGCTACTCTGTGGGGCCAGAGATCCTCGATCTGGTGCTGGAGAGGCTCCGAAAGCTGGCAAGTGGCTCCTCTCTCCTTCCACAGGCAGTGCCTGTGTGCCTGTGATCCTGCGGGACCCGCCCAAGCAGCACTTTCTACCTACGCCTCCATCACCACCCAACCTCTACCCTGGGAGCCTCCTGCGCATGCTCAAAGCTGGGCTGGTCCTGATGTGGGCACTGACTACCTTCCTTACTAGGCAGGGGAAAGAAGCCTTTGCACTTACTGTACAGCCCCCATCGACTATTTTGTTTTTCTTTTTATATTTATGAGGAAATATTTTATTTTATCTCCCCCCGTTTTATTGAGGTATAATTGACCTATAACATTGTGTAAAGTTAAGGTGTACATCATGGTGATGTGACACAGGAATATATTGCCAAATGATCACCACAATCAGGTTAGTTAATACATCCATCCCTCACATAATTACCTTTTTGTGTGTGGAGACGACATCATTTAAGATCTGTTCTCTTAGCAGCTTTCAAGTTTACAACACAGTGCTGTTAACTACAGTCACCATGCTGTACATTAGATCCCAATAACTTAATCATCTTATAACTGGAAGTTTATACGCTTTGAGCAGCATCTCCCACCTGACCCCAGTTCCTCACAACTACTATTCTACTCTCTGTTTCTATGAGTTTGGCTTTTTTCGATTCCACATATAAGTGAGATGATGCAGTACTTTTCTTTCTCTGTCTGACTTATTTCACTTTGCTTAACTGCCCACAAGGTCCATCCACGTTGTCACAAACAGCAGGGTTTCCTTCTTTTTAGTGACTAGCCCCCATCTACTCTTGCTTCTGCTGACTCGTGGCATATCTTTTTATCAGAGACTTCCAAAGAACTCTAAAACTTGTCATTTTCCAATAGTTACTAAGATCTGTAAAGTTAACAGGAGGCACATCCTACCTGGAGATCAGTTACTCTTTACTGACAGTTAATTCTTTCCTAAGGACCTGTGTCTGGAGAATCCTTTGTCTAGTAAAAATTTTGATGTTTGGCATAATCGTTAGGGAATACAGTACCTTTTACACCAGCACAGTAGATTGGGTATGAAAATGAAAGGTACTTCATCTACTGGCGGGGGGGGGGGATTATATTACTTCAATATTTTGCTTGTCATTTTCTTTGTTTTTGATAAAGACCTTACTTTAGATCACATACAGATAAATTCATCAGGGGTGGCAAAAGACAGTTGAATATTTATGCTTTGCTTACAGTAAAACTCTAAGCACTTGCCCCACTCCAGAAGTAACTTCTCAAGTATGTTTCAAAGTAAATATGTTTGTGATGAGTTAGTGATGGTAAACCAGTTCTTTCTGAAAGTTTCTGTTTGTTTTGGGGTACTAGTTGTGTCCCACGGTTACCACTGCTTCTGGGTTTATTTGGCTGAATTCTTATGTCCCTTTTACTTTCCCTAGGCAGAACAGTGCAGTGGTCTTCAGGGATTTTTGATTTTCCGAAGCTTTGGAGGCGGCACTGGATCAGGATTTACGTCTCTCTTAATGGAGCAGCTCTCCAGAGACTACAGCACGAAGGCTAAACTGGAGTTTTCTGTCTACCCAGCCCCCCGGATCTCCACAGCTATAGTGGAGCCTTACAACACCATCCTCACCACCCATCCCACCATAGAGCATGCGGACTGTACCTTCCTGGTGGATAACGAGGCCATCTATGACATATGCCATCGCAAACTTGACGTTGAACACCCCTCTTATGCCAGCATCAACAGGCTGCTGAGTCAGGCAGTATCTTCCATCACTACTTCCCTCCGGTTTGAGGGGGCCCTGAACGTGGACCTGATTGAATTTCAGACCAACCTCGTACCTTACCCTAGAATACACTTCCCCGTGACCAGCTTCGCCCCCATCATCTCTGCGGACAACGCCCACCACGAGGAGCCCTCTGTGTCAGACATCACAGCTGCTTGCTTCGAGTCCTCCAACCAGCTGGTCAAGTGTGACTCTCACCTGGGGAAGTACGTGGCCTGCTGCCTGCTCTACAGAGGGGATGTGGTCCCCAAGGACGTGAACACGGCAATTGCAGCCATGAAGACAAGGAACTCTGTCCAGTTTGTAGATTGGTGTCCAACTGGATTCAAGGTGGGCATCAATGGTCATCCCCCCAGGGCAGTGCCGGGAGGGGACCTGGCCGAGGTCCAGCGGGCTGTCTGTATGCTGAGCAACAGCATGGCGGTCGTGGAGGCCTGGGCCCGCCTGGGACACAAGTTCGACCTCATGTACGCCAAGAAGGCGTTTCTGCACTGGTACATTAGGGAAGGCATGGAGGAAGGCGAGTTTGTAGAAGCCAGGGAAGACTTGGCAGTCTTGGAGAAGGATTATGAGGAAGTGGGGCGAAGTTTCTGATGCAGATCTGACTGGTGACAATGAATGCTAAGCTTAAGTGTCACGCTTTACACTTAAAGGCTAGAGTTCCCTTGATGAGCAGAAAAAGGAAATTAAGTCAAGCGAGACCCCGAGTTCCAATCAAATGGGTCCATATTAACAATGAGCCCACATTTCCTTGTCTGTTAGTGTCACTCAGCACTGCACCCTGTGAACCTTCTAAGATTTGGAGTCCTTTGAATTTCTGGGGCTCATCTTTTTTTTTTTTTTTGTCAGAATGGAAACCTGGCTTTCTTCTTTGCTTTTTCAACCAAGTGACTGTGAAACCCTAAAGTGAATGCTCTTCCTTTCCTGTTCCTGAGATGGAAAATAGCATGTAATGATTATTAATGTTATTTTCCCATATATATATTTTGTACATTGATTAAATAATGAATATTTTCAATATGAGTCTTTTCCTTCTTCCAAGGCCTTAAGGTCTCAGTTTGCTTTTTATACAGACAAACAAATAAACAAACAACAAGAATATTCTTGGGTTTTTCAGAAGTTTGAATCTGTGTGTCCTGCAGGTCAGAAGGTGAAAGTGATTTCTTTCCGCTCCTCTGTCCTTGAGGACGTGTTCTGGAAGCATGGCCAGCAGAACCCTGCGTGGGAGCCATTTAAGATGTTGAGAAAATTTGCAGATTCTTGAGCTTCGTTATGGACTTGCTAAATGAGAAGCCCTGGGAATTGGAGGGAGGGTCATCTGAGGATTTAAGTTCAAAAACCACTTCATGGAATTAACTTTGGGTATTAAACTGACTCATGTTCAAACAGGTGATAATTTAAAATGGACAAAACAGCTATAAATGCATTAAAACGACTAGCTAGATTTTAAAGATCCATGATGTTTAGTCTACTAGTTGGAAGTAAGATAAGACACTGCAAAGGTGCTCGCTTGGGCTTAGGTGTTGCTCTCGAGCGGATTGTAGGTAGGTTTCAGGTGCCTCGTTCATCTACAGGGCTGACCTTTCAGCCTGGGCCCTCCAGTTATGCTCTCTTGATCTCCACGTGGTCTGTGCTTTTGGTCCGGCTGGACAACTGAAGGTAACAGGCTCTAAAGCCTTGGCTGGAGGCCTAACGTTGTGGTTCTTGTTGTGAGATTTATCAAAGTGCAATGCTACCACCTTCTTTTTGCGTGTGCCACCTGGACCCGAGAACTGCCGCTCCATCTTTAACACTTTCCTGGTAGATGCTTTTACAAACCAAAATCACTGCGCTGAGATGTGGCCTTTAAGAGCTTCATTCCAACAATGTACCACTTTGCTTATTTTCAACTCACACTGCTGTCACCACGGAGGCTAATGACTGCAGTTTAGTGGAAGTATTTTTTAGACACTCTTCACCATGTTCACACGCATTCCTTTCAAGCTACACCGCTCACCCCTTCCCAGCACGTTTTTTTTCTTTTCTTCCTCTCTCCTCTGCCTCTGCTCCTTCTCACTACTTTCTCTCTTCTTTCCTTCTGTGACCGTGGGGTGTAATTCCGACTTCAAACCCAGATCAGACGTCACCTGTTGCCTGTGGCCTCTTGGGAATATAGGGAGAGTGGAGATACACTATGAGGTTTCTCACTATATTGAAAATACTGTAGTAAATTCTCATTGATGATATATATTTTTTCATGTGAATATCCTACATAGTAGTCTGAACGTTTAGTAGGCTTTTACTAAGAAAAAATATTTTATGTACATGTGTTATTCCTCTCTTTGGACACTGGAGGGCGCTAGTGAAATGCTTAAATAATTGCCGTTCGTATGTTTTTTTTTAGTGTTCTAGAGGGCACTTGCATATGTGTGTGTGGGGGGCGTGCGCACATGTGTGAAAAGACATTTAGAAAACTCAAAAAAGAACATTTAGAAGTTTCCTTTTGTTTTTAAAAATTAATAAACTACTAAAATTAAGATTAAAATCCTAAACATTTCTTAAATTTTTAAGTTCAGCTTGTAAATCTTATTATTTCTAAGTTTATCAAAGTTAAATAATCACTTTTAAAGGGAATATGTTTGAATTTTTGGTGCCCTTTGCAATCTTAGATAAATGCTCAAATATTTTAGGTTGTATTTATAAATTTATTTTATTTTAAGAATTTTAATTGTCTGACAAACTTTCCCAAGTACTCTAATTCTTTTAGAATTTGAAAAAGAATACATACATGTATATGTATAACTGAATCACTTT
Organism: Lagenorhynchus albirostris; assembly: GCF_949774975.1. Lineage (NCBI taxonomy): Eukaryota > Metazoa > Chordata > Mammalia > Artiodactyla > Delphinidae > Lagenorhynchus > Lagenorhynchus albirostris. Next base: position 166,841,874 of record NC_083095.1, on the reverse strand, counting down.
GCTGTACACCTGAAACTATCACAACATTGTTAATCAACTATACTCCAGTATAAAATAAAAAGTTAAAAAAATCTAATTCTTTTAAAATCGAACAAAGTAAACTATAAATATGGTGATTAGTATTCCTATATGTTCCAGACTGTCTATAAACTAGTAAGATTTTTATTTAAGATCACAGGTGTAAATTATTTACTCAATTTACATATTTAAAATTGGAATTATCAGGCTGACTATGATTCTTTTAGGCCAAATACTCTTAAATATTATACATACTGCACTTTAAATGCTAATTATGCACAGATTCCTTGTCACAAGAACTTTAATAATCCTTATTTAATTAACTCATTCACCAGTTATTTACTGAGTGCCTGTCATGTGTTCCTCATTATTCTGACCACCGGGGATAAACATTAAGCCCTCCCGCCCCACCCCTCCAAAAATCCCTGCCCTCATGGTTTATATGGTAGTGAAGGTGGGGTGAAAGATAATAAACATGTTAAATAAGTAAGTTATATTGCATGTAAAAGGTGATGGGTACAATAGTGCACAAAGGAAATAATAGAGCCTGGTAAGGGGAAAGGAGGTTGCAATTTGAAATAGGGTGGTTACTAAAGGCCTCAGTGAGAAAGAGGCATTTGACAAGGAGTTGGAGGAAGTGACACAGGGAGAATGCAGATGCCTGGAGGAAGAACATACCTGGAAAACGGAACCTGCAAAGGAGACTCAGAAGGAGGGGCTATTGAGGAACGAGGGAAACAGAGTATGATGTCCTGAAAGCCAGGCTGGAAACAAAGTGTGTGCGGGGGGCAGGTGGTGGTTCAATGGGTCGAGTGATGCTTACAGATCAAGAGGCGTGAGGGCGGAGGCTTGACCACTGAATTCAGCAACGTAGGGGTTCTGGCTGACCTTCGTGAGCAGTTTCAGTGGAAGGATAGGGATGGACGTCTGACTTCGAGAATGAGAGGTAAGTAGAGGGAACTTCCAAGGGAGCGCTGTCAAAGGGAGCAGAGGGATGGCCACCGCCCGGAAGGGGTCAAGGGCTTGTAGGCTGTCGTGTAGGTTTCTGTGCCGAACCAGGCAGCGGGTGAGGTGACACTGACGATGTGGGAGGAAGAAGGGCCAGTTGTTGGCTCGACATCATAAGCAGGCGAGAGGGGATGGGAAGCTGGTGCAGAGCACAGCGTGGCCCTCCACCAGGAGCGGCTGGGCGTGTGGGTTTCTAGCGTAGAAACAAGGGCAGAGTGCGTGAGTCCAGGTAGGTAGATGTGGGGTGGGATTGTGAAATTTTGCTTCTGAAGCATCCAATTTCCTTGGTGGAGTAGGAAGCAAGGTCACCAGCCGAGACTGGATAGGGAGGATCTATGAGAGGTTTGAGGAAAGAAGAGGAGGGAGAGTCGAGGACAGTAGGCAAGTGAATGGTGTAGAGAGATGTGGCCTAATTGCTGAACAGCTTTAAGAGCCCATTTGAGGCATCTTGTCAGGATTTTAAAATGAGATCAATCAGTGGTGTGTGTGTGTGTGTGTGTGTGTGTGTGTGTGTGTATGTGTGTGTGTGTGTTAAGCTGTGTTCAGCTTCAAGGTGCAGGGGCAGTATGGTGGAGTGTTTGAATTTCTCAGGGTTTAATGAATTAGGCAAAGCAAAAGTGGAACAAGAGAATGACAAGTGTCTACAAAAAACAATGATAATGATTGACCACGGTGTTTAAACTGATAAAGCGTGAAGAGATGTTATGAGCAGAGGGTGAGGGACAGTGAAAAGGTAGCAGGATCAACGGATTACTGGTCTCAGTGGGGCTGAAAGACCATTGGAGTTGGTGTCCTAGAGAAAGCGAGCTGGAGAGACAGGAGGGGCCGGTCCTACAGTGTATGATCTGTGAGGATGAAGTCTGGGGTGTGGCCATGGGATCGCGTGGCCGAGAGATGGTGTTGGACGGGGTCAGGGAGTAGACCTGAGACCCGGGATGTGGGGCAGGTCATCTTATGCATATTAAAATCACCAATCGTCAGGGCAGGAGGGGTGTCAGAGAGGTTGATGAGCTAAAATGATCAGGAACTGAGGCAGGCTGACCCAGGTTCTGGTAAAGAACAGTGTCAGCAGGGTGGTTAGGCTGATTCGATCCTAAGACATGAGGTTCAAGCTGGGGGATGATGATTTAGGGAGGAAGGAGACAGGACTACCTCCTGGGGTTAAAGATGCTCGCCCCTTAAGAAAGCACCATGTCATCCCATAGGTTTGGGGTTACCTTCCCAAGATAACTTTTTTGTCTTTTGCCTTCCCAGCTTGCTGAGGCTTCTAAGTGATGCTGACTAGGCTGTGACAGGATCGTGGCAGCTCTCATGGACGTGCTGAACCCTAGGCAACAGTCCATAACAGAAACTTCATTAATTAAAGGACGAGGTGGGATCATTGTGTCCTATGCCTGAAACTAATATGACGGTGTATGTTGATTACACCTCAATAAAAATACATTTAAAAAAGAACGAAGTGTCCCATAGCGCACCCTTAGATTTGAGTCTAACTAACTAACCTAACTAAGGTTAGTTTTCAAGTCTGATTCCATCTGTGATTCTTACTCAGGTAGCTAGCTACACCATTTGATTAGGTTTTGTCTTTCTCTGGCTCTTAATATATAATCAATGTCTTTTAGTTTAATACTACATACGTTTGAGCTCATGTACCTCCCAGTTCTTGGAATTACATAAAATGTCTGATTGAATTCTGGATATCACTCGGCTTTCCCTGATTATTTGGTTACAGCTTCCAAAATTATTCCACTGCCATGAAGCAGGCACCGTTGTCAGCTGTTGGTATTTGTTTGCGGGGTTTCTTGTTGGGTAGAACATTTGGAGATCCTGTTATCCATGCACTTGTCTCCTTGGAGAAGGTTCACTTGGCGTTTGAGCCTCACTTTATTTTAAAAAGAGAGCTTAAACCCGTTTTTTCAAGAGAGCTCAACACAGTTCTCCCCCTTCCCCCCCCCCCCCGCAAATGATTTTACAAAGTGAAATCGAGAGTGAATCTTGGTTTTACAAGGTGAACTCAAGGGTGGCAGATGGCAGCGGTAGTGATCTCTGGATGTGGCCTTCTCCCTTCTCACATGTTGATGTGACTGTGACGGGGTCCATTCTGGGGACTGGAGCTCGGACAGCAGAACGCTGGGCTCAGCAGGAGCCCCCGGCAGGAAACCTGTGCTTTCCCGCTGTTCTTGGTGGGTCCAGCTTTGGCAAATACTCCTTAGTTTATTAAGCAGATGCTTCTGTTCACATTTAAATCACCTGTAAGGCTCTGAGGGCATTCTAAACACCAGACCCACCTGCTGAAGACATAATAAGTCCTAGTATCTGTGTGGGGCTTTCCCAGCTGCTTCCACGTTTGTGGTTCACTGGGGCTCATGCTAGCCCTGTAAGGCAACAACATGGTTCATGTTTTTATGCCCTTTGTACACGTGAAGGGCCAGCTCTGCATGGAGGGATGAGCAGAGGCTTTGTGGCCAGAGAGATCTGACTGTCACTTACCAGCCGGGAGACCTTGGACAGTTCCCTCACTTCTCTGGGCACCAATCTCTTGCTTCAGGTGCAAAGCTGAATCTTCTAGGATTCTGTTACATATGCCATTCCCCTTCCCCTGCCAGTAAACCTCACCACCTCAGATACATTTTAGCTTATACGTGATGGTGTATTTGCAAAAAGAGCAAGAGAAAATCTGGCATTTGCAATGATCTGTGCCTTCTTTTTTTTCTAATCACCCTTTTGATTGGAGCTTTTGTGATATAGGTACCGTCATTCCAAACAAAGCAAAACGAAACCTTTTAAAGCTGCTTATCAAAGTCCGCTAGAGGCTGCTGTTATCAAGGCTTTGCTCACTAGCCAAAGGTCCTGAGGAAACAGCTGTGAACTTGGGCGTGCTTGGGGGTACCAGCTGCAACTTTTAAGTTCTCCTAGCTTTCGGTTGTTCATGGAAATGTCACACCTGCTTGATTTTTTCCTTAGCCAAGCTAATCTCCTGCTTCGTGTCCTTTGCACCTTTGGCGTGAACAGAATATGCACTATTAAAGCAAAAATAAATATTAAATGCAAATTTTAAGAAATCTTCAAAATGGAAAAAAAATAGTTACTTTAAAATATACTCATGAGAACTCCATGGGGTCACATTCATAAAGAGATTTCATGGGACATCAGCACTGAGGCAAGGTAAAGGGTTTGCTCAGAGGCACATAAGAAGAGGAACCCAGACTCAAGGTAGGTATTCTGAGTCTCGGGCAGGATTCTTTCTGCTCTATCATGAGGGGTTTTTTCCCAGGATGGAAACAACGCTTGCATTTCGGTTTTTTGAACATTGGTTCTGTTAAGAGATGGGGTATTTTTCACTTCAAGTTTAGGTTAACATTTCAAAAAATGCAGTTTCGCTTTTGCCCATAATGTCCACCAGAAGCAGGATTGTTGAGTTAAAGGTAAAGTGAACTTGTGATTTTAATAAGTATTTCCAAACTGCCTCTCAGAGTTTATATTCCCGCCAGCCAGCAGTGGAGGAGGGTGGCTTTTCACCTCATCAATCACCGTGTGGGCCAATTGTCAAACAGGGACATTTGCCTATTTGATGGGTGACAAATTCTATATGAGTACAGATTTAATTTGTTTTCTTAGCAATGAAGTTTAGCATCTTTTCATACATTTAAGGATCATTTGTATTTGTGTGTGTGTGTGTGTGTGTGTGTGTGTGTGTGTGTATGATCTATTCATGTCCTTGCTTATTTTTTGGGGGGGATTGTTCTTTTCAGTTTTTAGTAGCTCTTTATATATTTGGTCAGTAAGCCATCTGTGTTTTACATGAGTGGCAAACATTTTTCAAATCTGTCATTCATTTGTCTCTTTCTGCTGGTGGTGATGGGGTTAGTTGCTGGTGTGTGTGTATGTGGTTTATTTTATCATGCGGAAGTTCCTTTTATGTATTCATGACTTGTCACCATGCAGAGGCTTTGCTGCCAGAGACCATCAGAGTTCTTGCCGATGTCCATGTCTAGTGAACTTATACTCATATTAAACCTTCTCATCTTGCTCTAAATTCCTCATTTTTTTTTACACTAATTGCTATCACGTTGCCGTTCATCACTTATATACTCCCCAGTGGTATCTGCTTCTTTTCAAATTTTGCTTTTGTCTGTTCACTTAGACTGTTGAGGCATGGAGAACAGAGGCCTTGCCTCCCACATCAATATCCCCCGCTGGGTCCAGCACTGGGCTGGACAGTGACCATGGGTTCAAGAAGCACCTGTTAAAGATTGGTGGCCCAATCCCTAGCAAGCATGGAGGAGCTGAGGATGTCTCCCATTAAACCCAGGGGCCCACTCGGTAGCAGATCCCAGGCTGTGTCCCTGGGTGGGACCAGGCCATGTAGATGGCTCTTGATCGAACGACAACCGGCACAGTCCTGCATCTTGGCCTTTCCCAAGCTCTTCTTCAGCCCCCCTAAAACCTCCAGGAACCATTCCTGTCCTGGGAGAGTTGGAAATGGACTCACATGTAACCTCCCTCACTAGCTGTCCCCTTTCCGAGCCCGGAGGCCTGAAAGCAGCCGGCTGAAGGAAGAGGAATTGAAACCAGCCAGGGGTTCAAGTAGCCATCGGTTTTAATGGGGGTGAGAGGGGAGGGGAGGGAATGCTGAGTGCCCTCATCTTCTGGCCTTGTCTGGGGAAGGTGGGTGTGTGGAGGGGAGAGGGGCTCTGCACGCCCTCTTCTCGGGCATTGGGTCATGAGGGAGCAGCATGGAGGGCAGGAGCGCATGACCTTTGCCTCTCATCGTGGGGAAGAGAGAGGAGATGCAGAATGTAGGTGGAGACATCAATGGCCTGGTATCTGTGAAGCGGGGACTATACTGCATTGGTGTGTGCATGTACAGAGGAGCAGGGAGCTGGGCCAGAGGCAGGAAGAAGCAGAGGGGTTGAGCAGTGAAGCAGCCTGGAAAACAGGGCAGATTCTTCCAATACGAACAAACCCTCCCCTCCACCCTGACCTCTGTCCCAGATGGGCCGCCCTCCTGCTGGCCTCTGCTTCTACTTCTTCCGCCCAATCTGGGCCATCAGGTGGGCATTGGCAGCTGCCTTGGCTCGTAGGTTCTTAGCCTTGGCAATGTTGAAGAGGATGTTCATGATGTTAGTGGGGACATCGAGGGAGAGCGTGAACTTGGTGCGTTGGTCACTCTTGGCCTTGTCCTGGTACAGCCTCCGCCGGAGCTGCGCCTGGGACAGGTATTTGTGCCGGGTGCTTCTAGCCCCACCGCCACCGCCAGAGCCAGGGAAGGTCCTTTTCTCCTTGTCTTTCTCCTCCTCCTTCTCCTGGTCTTCTCCTGAGAGTGAGTCTTGGCTGGGCAGGGAGGGGAAGCTTCTCTTGCTCAGCAGGGGCGCATCCTCCAGCTGGCTTTTCTTGTTGAGGCAGCTGAAGATGGGCTCGGCTTTGTACAACTTTTCGGAGAGGCCTGTGCTGGGGTCCCCTAGGAGCAGCAGCAGTAGCAGCAGGAAGTGCGCTGGTATCAGCATCTCTCCCTGTAGCAGAAAAGAGCAATGTGGGAAGAGGGTGTGAAAGGGGGCTTAGGGCGCAGGAGGAAATGGATCAAATCCAGTAGGGCTTTGTTCATGTTCAACTTCACTGGTTGTCAAAGTGTGGTCTCTGGACCAGCAGCACCATGTGGAAATTTGTTAGAAATGCGAAGAATTCTCAGGTCTTGCTCCAGAGCTAGTCAATCAAAAACTCTGGGGCCAGCAATCTGCACTTTCACAAGCCTGATGATGACTGATCCTTACTTTAAATAATCCAAATGTATGAACTAGCTGCGTAGCATGCAGGGAAAGCAACACAGACTCTGCAATTAGTCAGGCGTAGGCTCAAATTCCAACTTGGTCCTTATTTGCCTGAGGGCGGTGGGCAGGTTGGTTAACCTCTGAGAATGTCAATTTCCTCATCTGATAATTGGGGATAATAATAACTACCTCATAAAGGTTAAGTGAAAGATTAAATTAAAATGGAAAAGCTCCTGGTCTAACGAAATACTTAATGAAGACGGTTGGTTCATAACTATTTATATATAAATCATCTCCAGGTCCTATTAGGATAAGATTCAGTACACACACAGCCATCTCAGAAGTGATCTGTCTATATCTATATATCTATAAATATACTATAAATTATATAAATAATATAATATAAATATAAATTATACCAATTATATCAATATAATATAAATATAGATATACAAATATGCCAGGTAATTGGATCCTGCAGACCAGTATCTTTGTTGGGTTGTGTTTTTGGCTTTTCTGTTTTTTCTATACACCATTTGCTCCATCCTAACCCAGATAGGCTCTCCTTGCCTTGAACTCATTCTAAGTCAGCAGTTCTCAAGCTTCAGAGTGTTTAGAATCATGTGAATGGATTGTTCAAACACCAGCTGCTGGGCCCCATTCCAAGCATTTCTGAATCAGTAGGTTTGGGGTGAGGCCTGAGAGTCTGCATTTCTAACACATCCCTAGACGATGCTGATGCTGTGGGTTCATGGACCACGCTTTGAGAACCACTTTCTCAGTGTTCCAATCCATCTCTGAGCTCCTTAGAATTGTGTGTCCAATTCCCTGAGAACATTTTACAGGGATGTGTGTTGACTGTGGAAAAGTGGACTTTTTTCCCCTGTCAATATTGTGTCAATAACCAGACTTCCTGCTTTATCATTTACCGAGGAGCTCCTTAGTTGTTTTGCATAATAGTAGCATGAAATGTGGCTTAGCTTAGAATTAGCTGCCTCACACCTTGGAGGCATCTTAAAGCCTGGAAGAACTTTCAAAGGGCTTGTTAAGGCTGAAAAGATTTAAAAAACCAAAAACTAATTGACAAAGAAAGGGTTAACACAGGGTGGGGAAGTTGTTTTCTCTGTCATTCTATCCCTTTGTACCCCGCTCCTTTCATGGACCAGACTCAGCCCTGGCCTCCCACTAACTTGCTCAGCAATTAAATGCTCTGGGTGCCAGTAGTTCCATCTTTGAGATCAGGGGATTGAGTTCCAGGCTCTTCCCTCTCTCTCTATCTCCTTGTTTAGTTTTGTTTAGCATTTGCAGCATAAAAGAACAGAAATGTCATTTTCTCCTCACTAAAGTCTGATTCCTAAGCAAGTTTCTCCTCTTATGTTCTTTGGATTCTTTTGCCGTTACCCTAGTGCAACAACACAAAGGTTTAAGATTTCCCTCCTACCTGCTCTGAAAACAAGTGGTCCCCGCCTAGTTAGATTTAAGAGGTAAAGTTCTACATCTTTATTTTTCTCATTTGGATACCTGAAACTGAGCCATTCTTTAGGGTTATTATAAGCAGTGCTTCTCTGAAGATACACACTTACTTCTGAGAGCTGTGACAGCCACGTCACGCCCTAGGATGAGAGGCACTGAGGAACCTGGGCTGGCCTGAAATTCAGAGCACCTGCAAGGGAGAGAGTGCTTGAAGGAAAAAAGTGAAGCGAGAAGGCAAATGTACAACTCTGTGGCTTCGCCCAGTGCCAGCCCCGTTTTCTAGCAGCGAGGAAGGCGGAGATAGTCCCCATGTTACCCAGCTCGTCTGCAAACACTGATAAGATGTTGAATTAGAAAACACTTTATAAAACGTAACTGCTGAACCTAGGGGGCATTAAAGCATTTCAAAAGGTATTATAGTAATGAGATGTGGACTCGTGGAAGCACTTATGTGTCACATATACACACACAGACTTCCAAGCAATTCACCCTCAAGAGAGCAGAGAGGGTTCACTCATGAAAGACCCTTCCCCCCAAGAGGGAAGAGCGGCCAGGAGAAAGTTGACATGTTACAGATAACACTTGTCATTGGCAGCATTAGCATTCATGTTCTTACTTCATTCATTCTCAGAAGAGGGGTGTGCATGTGTGTGTGTGTGTGTGCGTGTATGGGTGTGTGTTTGCTGGATTGCTATGTTAGAGGAGAACATTGCAGACAGGATTTCTCAGAAGACTTGGACATCAGATGGAGACAGCAAACATCCATCTTCATGGTCCCCCCTTCACAGGTGGCACCTAATCATTACAGACATCTGTCCCCTCCCTCCACTGTCCCCAGTATAGCCAGGGGAAAAGGGTTCTAGGCTTTGAGGGCAGAGGACCTGGGCTGGGAAGCTCCCCTACCCTCAAATGCCTTCCATCAACCACTTAACCTCTCAGTTGTCGCACCCTAAAAAGGAGACATTACCTGCCTCACAGGTTCATCGAGAGAAAGAAAGGAGATGCCCTTGGTAACCAATAAATGCAAGCATTGTCCGGCTCCGGCGGGCAGCGGGGCATTGTACCCTGAAGTTTCTACCCCACGCCTTCCCCCATCCACTCCATTTGTAAACACGATTTTCATATTCACAACTAGACTCTGTTCAGAAAAATACATTTGTAAGAACACATTCTGCCTCCAGTCTATTACCTTTTGCAAAGCAGGTCTCTCTACCAACGAAGGGAGGATCATTTTGCCCCCCCGGAGAAACTTCCCCATGGTCCCTTTAGAGCCAACTTCTTATTTAAAACACAGACCTTGGCGTTCAGCACGGTGCCCCCAGGGGCGTTTGCAACTCTCATCTCTTACCCCATCCAGTCCCCAGTACCTCCTGCCTAATTTAGGGCAAATCAATTTACCCTTCATAAAGAAGTCCCCAACCAAAACCTTACCCGTGAGTGGACTTCCCTCCGGAGTGGAAAAGCGCAGTGAGATGTGCAGCAGCTTCAGGACCGGGGGATCTGCCCCAGGACCATCCCCCCGAACTTCTGTCTATGCTGGGGTCGCTGACTCCTTTTCTTGTATTGTTCGTAAGTGGGCCGTGATATTTCCTCTCTATGGAAACCACTCCACTCCCTCGTGTGTGTGTGTATATAAAAGTGACAGATCACGGGGTGGATCGTAAATCCAGACGCAGTGTCTACACTGGGATGCGATTCCGTTTAAAATACAACCAAAGCAGCTGTCCGCGTCATGGAGATGACAGGCTGCCGGCATCCTCGACCCCTCCTATCCACCTTCCCTCCCAGCCCTCCCATCACTTCCCCCTGCCCTTCCTGCCCTAGCAACTCGATTCACTGATAAAAAGGAAAAACACTCTGTTGAACTGAGAAGCAGCTTCTTTGAAGAGTTTTATTACTCACCTTAGTTCTCATTAACTTCAGCTTTCCCGCATCCCTGTCTCTCTACCCCTCCTTTTGGAAACCTGGCACCAAGACCTGCTTGAAAGTAGAGAAGAAAGGTCCTCTGCTGTCCTGTGATTCTTGTGGGTTCTGACTTGCAGTGTTCTCTCTGGTTGCTTACAAGGCTCTAGATGTTTGCGTTCATCAAAGGGCACGCAGAGCGGGTAGACACCTACCTAGAGCTTTTGGTGGGAAATCACTGGAACTTTACCCATTTTTATTTATCTATTCATCCAATATCTTTAGAGCACCTGCTGTGTGCCAGGTCTTGCAGGACCCTCAGGAATTCAAAGTGAATTAAGACCCCCGTTCTTATAAGGCATTGGCAGTTTAGAAAGATATGTAAAAGCAGGATAATTTCTGTGTGGCAAATGCCATAGCACGGAAGGGAGCATCCCTGTCCTGGAGACTCGAGACAGGTAATGTACCAGAGCAGAGCAGAGGGACTGCAGACAGAAAAGAGGCCTGGGATGGAGAACGCAATGCAGAGAGGGACCTGCAGGAGGCAGGTGGGCAGGAGGTAGGGGCACTGCATGTGGCAGAGGCCGGACTCACACTGGGAGGTACTATGAGTTGAATTTTACTCTAAATGTAATGGTGTAGGTGTAAGGGGATTTAGGCAGGTGACCCCCTTATTTCACAGCTGAGACTGTGAGAGAAGTGACTTGTGGGGATTACACAGGCGCTTGGTGACTGAGAATCCAGGTCTCAGGTGGGCCCAGATCTCTTTTCACATCCACCTTGAACCTCGGGCTTAACCATCATGAAGGGCCGTGCAAGACCACGTTCTCTCCAGGTCTCCAGGCCAGACCACAGCTCCCATCCTGGATGGGCACTTTTAGATCTTGAAATTCCTCTATGATGATGAAGAGGTGAGTGGACTCCTGGAATTATCAAAACTCTTCAGTGCTCACAGGTATCTGTGTGAAACACATGGAAAGCCCTTATCCAGAAGGACCCCAAGCTCTGGCAGCTTCAGCCTTCATTGTGGCTACGTGGGGATTGGACCTCATTCGCGCTCCTTCTTTTGGAGCTGCCTTTCTCTCTGGCTGGCCTCCTCCTGAGGTTAGTGGCAGCATGGAACTAGGAAATCTAAATTCATTCTTTCGTATATTCTGGTCTTTGGGAGAAGGTTGTTGTTTTTGTTTGTTTGTTTTTTCCATTTCAGATCCTGAGGCAGTCATGGAATTTGTGTAGGTTGAGGGGTAGAGAGATGGAAATCTGAGTTTCACTCCCTCGTCTGCCTTTCTGAGCTCTGACATGCCAGGAGGGCAGTCTTGTGAGGATACCAGACGCTGCTCCCCTCGAGCGGGGATCCTCAGCCTTGGCCCTCCTGACGTTTGGGGCCAGGTGATGTGGAGGGGCTGTCCTGATGTTCGGCAGCTTCCCTCTAGCTACTTGATGAAGTATCAGCCCTCCCCTGCCCAGCTGTGATGACCAGAAATGTCTCCAGAAATGTCCCCTGGGGGCAAAATTGCTCCCTGCCCCTCTCCCACGCCATGAGAACCACTGCCCTAAGGTATGGGGTTTAGGAGGAGAGACAATGGACGTTGCCTTCTCTTTTTGTGATCTGCTCTGACTCCTCTCAACTTCCTAGAAAACCTCCCCACTTGACGCTGGAGCTCCATGGCACCAAACCATCTTTGTGTCAGGGGCTGGTGGCTGTCTGCTGAGCCTGCCAGCCCGTGTCCAGACACAGATGGGCTCTTGTGTTCCCACTGGCCCATCCCAGGTCATCTTTGGGATTGGCTGATGGCTCCCAGGAGCTCTGAGGGTGTGAGCAGGCAGGCTCCGGATGGGATGCTCACAGACCTGGGCAGTGGGGGAGGGTCCTAAAGGTACTTTTCTTAGAGAAGAACACTTCAAGAAGCAGTCTGTTTGCTTTATAGCTTGTAAAGTGCTTCCGGCTGCATCTGAGGGAGGATTGGGGACAGTCTAGGAAAGAAAGAGGACGATTAGTGAGCAAAAATCCCCAGCGTTTTGGTTCATATAAATGATGATTTCCCTTCCCACTCTTCTCTGAAGTGCACACGAAGCATTCTGCTATGCTGGCCCATTTCTCTGGCCTTGGTGAGCCATTGGTATTGAAGCCGAATCCAGCCTCTGTACCCTGACACCGAATTAATTCTCAGAGCAGAGTTTTGCGTGAAGTAGAAAAGAATAGCTTTATTGTTTTGCCAGGCAAAGGGGGCCACAGCGGGCTGATGCCCTCAAAACTGTGTGTCCCAACCTGGAGGGGGTAGTGAGGAGTTTTATAGTAATGGTTCAAAGAGGGCGTGACCAGCTTGTGGACATTCTTCTGATTGGTTCGTGGTGAGGTAAGTGGGAGTCAGCATCATCGACCTTCTGGTTCCAACCGGTCTGGTGCTTGTGGGCAGCACACAGTTAACTTCTCCCACCTGGTGGGGGCTTCAGTGTCTGCAAAACAGCTCAAAGGTATTGTTATGTGTATCCCTTGAGGGGGAACCAGGACCCTGCCCCAGAGCTGCACTATTGTTTCTTGACTGCTCCTCCCCTGTCTCCCGGTCCCCTCCCTTCCCAGATTAGCATCTGTTTGAACCTGCCCCTTGGAACTCAGGGAAGGTCGTGGAGGCTGAATGAAGCCTATTTCCTGTTATCAAGAAATGGGGGACACAGAAAGGCTTTTGTGCCTAGGAGCCCCACAGGGCCCTGCTCCGTATCGGGTATCGGTATCTTCCATGAATTCATCTCTATGAATGAGGGATGTAAATACTCGGTAGAGAGTATGTGGAGGGCCCAGGTGGGGAGAAAATCTGATCAGCTTCATATATAGATAGAAATGGCTCTTACTTATAAAGCTCATTTCACCAAAGTTCCCAAAGCACTTACACATAATAACATAATTATTTTCTTAACATCTGAGCTAGGCAGTAAAAGAAAAAGATAAGAAAAAGGAACTAGGGAATTGGAAGGACGCTTGATTTATAGGAGAGAGGCTTTACTTTGGTGTCAGGAGAAAGGGTTTTCACTTCTGCCTCAGTTTCTAGCTTGGTGACTGGATTGGGACGGTCACTTACATTCTCTGCTCCTGTTTCATAAAATGTAGATTAGTGTATCTTCCTATTTTTCTAAGGTCAGTGTCAAGATAGTATTTGTAAGAACTTGATAAAGTTTTACGTGGACACAGAGTATTATTCATCCTTATTTTTCAATTCTCCCCTTATTTCCCTTTTACTGATTTTTAGTTTACTTGACTCCTCAGTTTTCGGAGGGTGTGTGTTAATCTCCCATTGTATTTGTGGGTTTGTCGATTTCTTTTGGTAAGTCTGTCCATTTTTGCTTTATGTATTTGGAGTGTTGGGTACGTACAGATAGCCCCTTTTATCATTTTACTATAAACACTTTCATGCCAAATAAGGGTTGCCTTGGAGTCTGCTTTGTCTGATATCAAAATTGCTATTCCAGTTTTCTGTTGGTTAACATTTGCTTGGTGCATTTTTTCCAGTTTTTTTCTGTGTCAAAATTCTTTTGTAGATGACATATACTGAAATTTTAAAAATCCAATCTAGCAATCTCTGTATTAACAAGGCATTTGACATATTTGTACTAGTAGTGATCACTGATGTGACACATTTGTACTAATAATGATCACTGATGTGACACATTTGTACTAATAATGATCACTGATGTGACACATTTGTACTAATAATGATCACTGATTTTCTGCTGTTTTAGTGTGCTTTCTATTTACTCTGTTTTTTTTCCTTTGCTTTATTCCTGTTTTTCCTTTTCTGTATTCTTCTAGATTGATTAATTCTTCATTTCATCTTTCCCTCTATTATTTTATAATACAAGCATTTAAAGCTACAATTTTTCCTCTAAGCACTGTTTCACAATATCCCACAACAAATGAACAGGGCTCCCTTTAACCTGCTGAAATTATTCTGGTCTGTTGGGTAGGGGAGACCCTTGCCTTGACTCACATTTTTCCCAACAGGCAGGACTGGTTTAATTACTAATATTAGTACTTCTGCAATAATACCGCACCCATTACACTGCACTCACGTTCAGTCCTTTCTGATGTGGGTTCGCCAATGCTCTCTCCCATGGGCCTATCAGAAATCGGTTTCATTGGACTTTGCATCCACCTTGCAACCAGCAGCAGTGGAAACAGGTGGGGAAAGTTCCAGCCTGTCTCCATGTCCAGGTGTCCTGGCAAATCACAGACATTTTATGATCCTCTCTGATGGACTTTTGGTGGCTGATTGATTCCTAGAGCGAAGCTCCTGGGGGCCGCTGGTAAGAGGCAGCTGCCTCCTCAGGGCCACGTGAAACAGAGCATCAAAGCTCTCTGTCTCCCTCCAGGGAAGGGGGGACGTTGCCTTCTTGGGTAGCCTTGCAGGGCTGTCCCGTTGTCGCCTTCCCAAACGTGGGCCCAATCAAAGCGTTCTGATTACCTGACGTGTGGAAAAGATGATCAATACCAACAGATCCACTTAGGGGATATGTTTTCTCTAGTGACAAGGTGACTTCTCCACAAAGCAGCAGACTGGGCAGCGTGCTCCTAGGCAGGGGGGCCAGGATGGCAAGCTCACCCGTGGTTCTGCACAGGGGCTGAGTCAGTAGTCATGGTGGCCAAGCAGCCCATATTCTTCCAAGGGCAATAAACTCTCCTCTGCCACCCCCAACCCTAAACGTGTTTTGGAACCTCTGTCTACATGCCTGCAGGTTAATCAGGTACTGCGCTCAATCAATTCACCAATCAATCAATCAGAAATAAAGCCAGTATGTTCCTATCTGCTGTGAATTTTAATCCATTTCCCTTGTCAAGCCTAGGCTTTGAAGTTGGCTGTGGTCCATTCCTGCCTGTCTCTGTTTGTCTGTAAGCAGCTTGAGACTAAGATTTATGCCAGGAAATGTACAACTAACACAACATCTGAAGTTTAGTAGAGACTCAACAAGGAAAGCTGTAGCTGCATACACACATACACACACACACACACACACACACACACACACAATTGCAATCAATTACATATACCTGAACAGATATTCTTTAGGTATTTTAAATGCCTTTGTTTCCATGAACTTTTCTAGAATCATAGAGTGTTTGGCCTAAAAGAGAGGTCATGCTCTAGTTCAATCACTTAGCTCAGGTCACACACAGGTTACCCTCATAGCTCAGGCCCCCAACACGAACAGTCTCGAGGGTCATCTTCTTTTGCAAAGCTGGATGAGGCAGCATTTCTGACCATGAGGAGGGAACAGGACTTGGCCTTGAGAGTGAGGGATTGTTTCGGACATGGAGCCCCTAATTGAAGATCATATTATTGTAATGAAATTAAAATTAGAGATTATTAGAGATTTATTCAAAAAGACAAGTTGTAGAGAGTCAGACTGCATTGAGATTCCATTTTATCTCTAATAATCAAGGAAGGGTGAAGAATGTATGCGTGGGTCTCCACAGCTCGAGGCTGCGTTAGCAGGGAGTGGTACCTCTATAGTCGGCTTTTGAGAGTGTGAAGTCATACAATTAATTTCCATTATAGAAGCTGAAGGAGTAATTCAAATTTCAAGGAGTACGCTTATGTGTATATATATGTGTACAAGACAGGGAAAGTAGGGGGAGAATAAACAATGGATAAATCTGCAATTTTGGCCAGTAATTGTTAGGAAGTTAGGGAGAGAAGCTGCTATAAGCAGGTTCATCCCATGATGCCAGATCACTGGCCAAATGGGCAGGGTCCTCCACTATTGATGCTCTCTCTTGTTTTGTTCTACAAGTCAAAAAATAAATACCACTTTGCCACTTCTGCCTCCACCCAACAATGCCCCAGATTACTTACTCCAAGTAAAAGGAGGATCATGAGTAGGATGAAAGGCAGCTGTCTTGATAAAGCTTTCCCCCTCTATTCTACTACTATAGAAACATTCAATAAATTCAATCATCCCTCCAAATCAGGTTTATTGGAAACCTACTAAGGACAAGGAATATAAGTGCTAAGTACTTAGTACTAAGTATTATAGTAAGTACTAAGTATTACAGGAGTCTGCTGCTCAAAGTGTGGTCCTTGGACCCCCAGGCTCAGCATCCCTGGGAGCTTGTTAGAGATGCAGAATTTCCGACCTCATCCCAGACCTAATGAATCAAACTCTTCCTTTTAATAAGAGCCTCAGGGGAGAAGAGCAGCTATGGGAAGCACTAACAAATGGCTTTATTTTTATTAATGAATTAATTAGACCTTGCCGGGCTGCTTGCAGGACCACCAGGGAATTCCCACAAATAGCTTTATTACAGGAATATTTTTGTAGACATGTTTGAGGAATCAGGTGATTGAAAGAGAAGAGAGCCTTGCAAGAAGACTAGAAATGATCAGCTTTTTAATCCTTTGTGGGACACAGCTTGACTTTACCCCAGGGAAAGCCGAGGGGAATAGTGTCACTTTGCTCCCATTAGGGTCTGTAGCTTTGGGAAGGACACCATGTTACCGTGGTGGGGGGCTGGAAGTAGATGAAATTAAAAGTACTGTTCAGTAAGACACCCCAGAAATAGCTCGTTGGGCCTTGGGGGCAGTGTGGACAGTAGGTTCCATATTATCAGACCAGGGCATGAGAAATTGGACTTGTAACCTGAGAAAATGTGGGTACATGTATTTGTAGCCATAGCATAGATATTATTTTATATTCTGCCCTTTCTCCCCCTCCCACTGCATTTTTGAACATTTAAAAATCTGCTTCTCTTTCTGCCCATCTGAGACTTACTTTCCCAGCCACTCTGTGTCACAGGGACAATAACATCCCTACCCTCAATCTCACACTCTGTGTACCAGGTGGATGGCTCTCGGGGTTGCTCCAGTTCCCCTGTGGGAAAGGGAGGTCTGAACAGTCATCTTGGTGAGCAGCAGGCACCTTCTCAGGTCCCAGGGTTTGCAGAAACTATCGCTAATGTTGTACCGTACAGAAGGCAGAGAAGCCTGGGTTGAACTTGAGCTGCTAACGAGAACATCACTGCTCTGTGGAGTCTCCCTGCGGCAGCTCAGAGGTGAAAATGAGATCGTCCCAAACAATAATCTGTTGTTCATTCCAGCCAGCTAGTCCTTCTCTCCTAGGCTTATTTTCAAACATCCAAACTTTGTTATTGAAGAGATGGCTGGCTTCTCAGTGCTCTGCCGTGATGGTAACTCCACTATCCCCGTTGTAAAACAAGGAAGTTGCCCAAATAACCCTCTGTGCACTCTTTTTTGACCCCAACTTTTTTTCAAAAATTTTCTAGAAACGTAGAAATAACAGTGTGATGAACACAGGTATACCCTTTATCTAAATCAGCCAATTGTCAACATTGTGATTGCGCGCGCGCGTGTGTGTGTGTCTTGTGTATGAAGAATCCAGGCCAGGTATCTTGTGGAATGCCCCACATTCTGGATTTGTCTGTTTCCTCATATTTAGATTCAGGTTAAACACTTTGGGCAAGAATATCACATTGACGATGTTATGTACTTTTTATTGAATCATATCAAGAGTGTGTGTTACTGGTAGTGTTAATTTTGTCATGTAGTTAAGATGGTTTTCCTAGATCTCTCCTTTGTAGTCAATAAATAATTTGTGTTGATGTTTCGAGAGCATGTGAATATCCTTTTTCCCCCATACCCTTTCACCCAATGGTTTTTAGCATTTATTGACATTTGATTGAATAAATTATAACATTGGGGGTTGCAAACATTAACTTTCTAATTCCATAATCCTTCACGTTTCTTGGCTAACATTCTTCTGCAGAGAAGAATTTCTCACCCCCAACTTTCCCCTTTCTTTCTCTCCCTCTCTTTTTCTGTTTTGTTTCTGAATAACACCATAGACACAGATTCTTTGTTAAAAAACTTCCATGTGTTAAAATCCATCACTATAATTTTCTAAAATTCTCAAATTAGTCAAAATTTGTCGCATGGTGGGCCTTCAAGCTCCTATGTCCTTTGACATGTCCCTATTACTTTTTTAAAAAATATATCCTTACTTTCTGGTAAAGCAAGATGTTCTAGGCTTACCTTGTAATTTCACTATCCAGCTGTCTGGGATCAAACACTGTTCCAAAGAACCCTGGTTCTTTTTAGTGGGAAGGGTATATAGAAATGGTATTTAGTGGGGATGCTTCTTGCTACTAGGGTATCATTGTTTCTAGCCCCTTTCTATAGGCAGAGCTAGGAAATGTATTTTAAGAAATAATGAGGCCTTCCCAAGTTGATCTATAGATTCAGTGCCATCCCAATCAAAATCCCAACAAAGCATTTTGTAGACATTAGAAAGCTGATAATAGAAATTTTGATAAATGATGTGTACCAAGAATACATAAACAGCACCTATGACTCAATAATAAAGACAACACCCAATAAAAATTGGCAAAAGCTTGAACAGACATTTCACAAAAGAAGATATCAAAATGGTAATGTGCAGATGGCAACACTGTTAGCAATATCAATCATCAGAAAAATGCAAATTAACATTGAATTGAGAAACTTCCAGTTTCTGCTTTGGATATAGGAATTTAATCTAAGAAAAAACAAGTACCCCTATCTTACTTTGGGCTGCTATAACAGGATACCACAGGTTGGATGGCTTATAAACAAATAACATTTATTTTTCACAGTTCTGGAGTCTGGGAAATTCAAGATCAAGGTGCCAGCATGGTCATGCTCTCATGAGCGTCCTCCTTCTGGTTCATAGGTGGCACCTTTGTCTTCCCACAGTGGAAGGGGCCAAGGAGCTCTCTGGGGTCTCTTTGATAAGGGCACTAATCCCATCATGGGGCTCCACCCTCATGACTGACGCACTTACCAAAGGCCCCACCTGCTAGTGCCATGAACTTTGGGGGTTAGGATTTCAACATATGAATTTTCGGGGGACACAAACATTCAGACCATAGCAACCTCCAAGGAGGGATGATTGTAAGTTCTCCTCAAACCTCATTGGGTGGCCATGAGAAAGATTGGACAGAGTGAGACATGGAGAAAGCCTGTCTCATGGTGTAGACTTAGAAGAAGTCACCTTGGGAAAGATACAAAGTGCTGTCCAGATGCTTTGGTCCATCTCACCCACAGAACAAAAGCTCTCTACTCACAGGAGAGGGGACTATATGCTGGGTCCAGATCATTGGAAGCCCCCTACCAGTATGGGGGAGGCAGGATTGTTGAGCAATCCCATCCCTGACATCCAGGCAAAATTCTATTTGAAGGTAGAATATAATTAACTAAACCGTATATTGTAAAATCTAGGGTAACCACCAAAAACATTTTTTAAAAGGATAAATAATAAGGTAAGAGTGGAGATAAAATAAAATCATAAAAAATAGTCAATTCAAAAGAAGGCAGAAAAATAGTTTAAAAGAAATGAGGAACAAATGGAAAAAATAGAAAATGGCTAGCAAAAATTAGATTTTAGTCTGACAATATCAATAATTATGTTACATATGATCAGTATAAACACATCATTTGAAGAGTTTGTCAGGTATGATAAAAAAGCAAGACTCAACTACATTCTGTCTGAAAAGTACCTAGCTTAAATGTAAAGTCATGGATAAAAGAAAAGGATGAAAGAGATCAACTATGCAAACACTAATGAAAAGAAAGTGGGAGTAGATAGATTAATATCAGAGAAAGCAGACTTAGAAGAAGAAATATTACCACAGATAAAGACGGAGGTTACATAATGGTAAAGGAGTCAAATCACCAGGAAGCTAGAATAATCCTAAATGTGTGTGTGTCTAACGACAGAGCTTCAAAATACATGTAGCAAAACCGATTGGACTGAAAAGCAAAATACATAAATCTACAATTACAGCTGGAGATTTTAACCCTTAGGTCAGTAATTGATAGAATAAGTAAAGAGGAAACTCATTACGAATTGGTGACTTGAACAATGGTCTCAACACATTTGACCTAATTCACACTTAAAAAACATTCCACTTAACAGCAGAATACACATTCATTAAAACTGTACATGACTGAATCACCAAATACACCATATTCTGGGTCATAAAATAAGCCCTAATAGATTAAAAAAAGGAAATATTACGAAGTATGTTGTTAGACTATAAAATAATTAAACTGGAAATTAATGACACAGAGATATCTGGAAAAATCCCCCAACTTTTGGAAATTGAACAAAAACAATTCTAAATAGTCCATTGATCAAAGAGGAAGCCCCAAGGAAAATAAAAAATATTTATAATTAAATAAAAACAAAAAAACCAATGTATTAAGAATTGTGGCATGTATTTAAAGCAGTGCATAGAGGAATTAAATGCTTATATTGGAAAAAGAGAAAGGTCTCAAATCAAAGATCTAAACTTTGTCCTAGAAAACGAAAAGCAAATTAGGTCCAAGGCAAGGAACTTAAGCAGTAAAAATAAGAGTATCTATCAATGAAATTGAGACTAGAAAAAGAGAGAAACAATGAAAATAAAAGCTGGTATTTTAGGCATAGCCAGATAAATAAGTAAATATTTTTTTTAAAAAGCTGGCATTTTAAAATATTTATTTATTTATTTATTTTTGGCTGCACTGGGTCCTGGTTGCTCTGCATAGGCTTTCTCTAGTTGCGGTGAGCGGGCTTCTCATCATGGTGGTTTCTCTTGTTTTGGAGCATGGGCTCTAGGCATGCAGGCTTCAGTAGTTGTGGCACGTGGGCTCAGTAGTTGTGGCTCACGGGCTCTAGAGCACAGGCTCAGTCGTTGTGGCGCATGGGCTTAGTTGTTCCGCAGCATGTGGTATCTTCCTGGACCAGGGCTCGAACCCGTGTCCCCTGCATTGGCAGGCGGATTCTTAACCACTGCAGCACCAGGGAAGTCTCCAAAGCTGGTATTTTTAAAGATCAACACAACTGATAAACCTCTAGCTAGGCTGACCATGAAAAAAGAGAGACGACGCAAATTACTGATATCAGGCATCCAAGAGGGACATCATTGCTGACCCTTCAGGATAGTAATGAATATTACAAACAGCTCTATGCCCATAAATTCAATGACTCAGAGAAAATGGAAAAAGGTCTTCTGTGTTCTTTGCATCTCTCAGTCACAATGCATAGTTCTTTGCTGAGTGCTAGGACAGGCATCTGGTTCCTTTGTCTCTTTCTTCATTCTGACTAATTGTCCATTAAAGCTTTGCATTCACTTGATTCTTTGGCTGTCACATGTCTCTGATGCCCTAACCTTTGCTAACACCCCTCCCCTGAGTGTAATCTGAAGAGAATTAGTTGTAAATGAGGGGAAATCTGTCCAGAAATGAATTTTCTTCAGAAATATTTGCAAAGGGGGAGCAGGTGGGAGCAACACTTAAATATCAGTAATAAATATGTTTCAGTTTTCAACAAAGGAAGTGCTTCAGAGATGCCCTGCTTCGCCATTTCAAAATTGTAGGACTAGTTAATTGTTCCATTTGGAAGAGGAACATGTTGGGTTTGTAAAAATAGATTTTACATGATGAAGGAAATCTGAATTTTTGGTAAAGTCATTTGTGCACTTAAATATTTATTGAATGCCTATGGCTGTGAGGGACAGTCTGGACTTCGGGAGATTAAAGGTGCAGCAGGACAGTCATGATTCTTGCCTTCAAAGCAGCATCTCTCAGAACAAATGATGAACTCATTTCCTGTTGAGAAGGGATAATTCCTATTCACCCTTCACTTCAAAGATTAAGTGTCAGGTTAGATGTCTAAGAACTGCCAGATCAAAGATTCTGTACTTTTATAATTTTAAAAGATACGATAATATTTGAAAAATACTGCCAGTTGTCCTCTATAATGACTGTAGCAATTTGCAGTCTTAATAGCAACATATGAGAATGCGAGTTAAGGTCTGTTGAATCTGAACCACCTGACAGGTGGGCTGAAGTGGGCTGAGGGTGGGTAAAGAGGCAGTGGCCAGACGGTGGGATAACCCACTACTACAAGAGAGGAAGACCAGGGTTCTGTGAGGACATGCCGAGGGGCCTCGTCCAGTCTTGGGGTCCACCAAAAGATTCTTAGATGTCAAAGCTCACATTTAGTATGAGAGTTGAAGGATGAATAGGAATCACCCATTTCCAACAGGAAATAAGTTTCCGTTTACTCTGAGAGAAGTTGCTGTCTTGTTCAATCTCTAATGTAACTTTCTCCAAATCCCAGATGAAGATAAGATTTCCTGTCTGTCTGCGAACTTGGGGGGATTGTTTTCTCCCCCCCTTCCTTGATCATGCACCTAAAAAGAAAGCACTTTTTTTTTTTTTTTTTTTGCGGTACACAAGCCTCTCACTGTTGTGGCCTCTCCCGTTGCGGAGCACAGGCTCCGGACGTGCAGGCTCAGCGGCCATGGCTCACGGGCCCAGCCGCTCCGCGGCATGTGGGATCCTCCCAGACCGGGGCACGAACCCGTGTCCCCTGCATCGGCAGGAGGACTCTCAACCACTGTGCCACCAGGGAAGCCCAGAAAGCACTTTTAACAAATACATTCTTTATGATTGAGTTTCCTTCAAGCAAGACCTTTGATGGATTGTTTAATATCCTCCCCTAGCATCAGCTTCTGACAGACTGATGGAGAGCAGAAGAACTTTGTGAATACCAACGTAAAAGGACTGCTTCTAAATATGCTCCTTCAAGCCTTAACTCCAAAGCATATTACAGCCCTGACATCCTTAGAACGTTCAAGAACCTTTGCCCCTGTTTGGACTGTCCAGGAAGAAACATGAGCAAGCTGCCCTGAGGGTAATGAAGTAAGGACAGACTGAGGGGAGAGAGAATTGCTGAGGCTCAGCTGGGCACAGACTGATCTATTGCTTCCTTAGTAGCTTCACTAAGAAATGTGAATGAGAATCTGGTTCAACAATATTCAGAATGCATTTTTTAGAACACAGTTTTGTACCAGGTTCTGTTTATGGGTCCACAGATACCAAAACAGAGGTGACAGAGCCACTCCACTGTCCTCCGTGACCCACACACCAATGGAGAAAATACAAATAACACAATTCAGTCTATGAGACATACCATTATTTTTTTTAAATGTTATAAAAATTGAGCAATTATGATATGAGTTGGGTGTATGTCAGTGTCCTTATTAGGAAAGACAATACCTATTCCGTCTCCAACTAACCACTCAAGAAGGAGAAAGAAATATACTTACAAAGCCTAGGTGTATTGACAAAGTGGGTGAGTTATTCCTTTTCTCAAAGTTTCTCCCTCTCTGGACATTAAGAATTGCTGTTTCAGCAAGTGGTGCTGGGAAAGTTGGACAGTTGCATGTAAATCAATTAAGTTAGAACACACCCTCACATCATGCACAAATACACTCAGAATGGCTTAAAGACTTATACATAAGACATGACACCATAAAACTCCTAGAAGAGAGCATAGGCAAAACATTCTCTGACACAAATTGTACCAGTGTTTTAAGTCAGTCTCCCAAGGCAATAGAAATAAAAACAAAAATAAACAAATGGGACCTAATCAAACTTACAAGCTTTTGCACAGCAAAGGAAACCATAAAAAAACCCCAAAAAGACAATCTATGGAATGGAAGAAAATATTTGCAAATGATGTGACAGACAAGGGCTTAATCTCCAAAATATACAAAGAGCTCATACAACTCAACACAAAAATCCCCACGAACAACCCAGTTGAAAAGTGGGCAGAAGACCTTAACAGACGTTTCTCCAAAGAAGACATACAGATGGGCAATAAGTGTATGAAAAGATGCTCAACATCACTAGTTATTAGAGAAATGCAAATCAAGACTACAATGAGGTACCACTTCACACCAGTCAGAATGGCCATTATTAAAAAGTCTATAAGTAGCAAATGCTGGAGAGGGTGTGGAGAAAAGCAAACCCTCTTGCACTGTTGGTGGGAATGTAAACGGATACAGCCACTATGGAGAACAGTATAGAGGTTCCTCAGAAAACTAAAAATAGAATTATCATCTGGTCCAGCAATCCCACTCCTGGGAATATATCCAGACAAAACTATAATTCAAAAACTACATGCAACCTTATGTTCATAGCAGCACTGTTCACAATAGCTAAAACATGGAAACAACCTAAATGTCCATCAACAGATGAATGAATAGAGAAGATGTGGTACATATATACAATGGAATACTACTCAGCCATAAAAAAGAACAAAATAATGCCATTTGCAGCAACATGGATGCAACTAGAGATTATCATACTGAGTGAAGTAAGTCAGAAAGAGAAAGACAAATACCATATAATATCACTTATATGTGCAATCTAAAACATGGCACAAATGAACCTATCTTCAAAACAGAAACAGACTCATAAAGAACAGACTTGTGGTTGCCAAGTGGGAGGCGGGGAGGGAGAAGGATGGACTGGGAGTTTGAGATTAGCAGATGCAAACTATTTCATTTAGAATAGATAAACAACAAGGTCCTAATGTATAGCACAGGGAACTATTTTCAATATCCTGTGATAAAATATAACGGAAAAGAATATAAAAAAAGAATGTATATAGGTGTATAACTGAGTCACTTTGCTGTACAGCAGAGATTGGCACTACTTTGTAAATCAACTATACTTCAATAAAAAAATAGAATTGCTGTTTCAATTGGGATGCTGGCATTTCCAATTCAATCAATGTTTTTGAGGACGTACCATGTGAGAGGTTCTGCAAGGGACACAAAGATGAAAAGTGTTGGCACCTGTCCTCCAGGGCTTACAGTGTGTGTGTGTGTGTGTGTGTGTGTGTGTGTGTGTGTGTGTGTGTGTGATTACAGACAAAAAATAGCTACCAGAAAAGCTATTGTAAATTGAGTACTTCCTATATGCCACGCACTACTCCAAGTTATTTTTAATCTCATTTAATCCTCTCAACAACGCGTAAGGTAGGTATTATTCTCAACTTACAGTTAAGTGACTTTCCCGGGGTCATGAAGCTAATAAGATAAGGATCACAAGAGAATTCCAAACAAAGTAATGTGGGGGCTCAGAGGACGAAATATCACATTCGAATAAGAGGATATCCAAAGTTTTATCATAGAGGGCGTTTATGCAAGGCCTGGACATTGGGGAAGAATTTTGAAAGACAAAGACTGTGGGTGTGGGGCGTGGGATGTATTCTCAGTGGAGGGAATATATGAGCAAAAGCCGAGGGTGTTCATGGAACAGCGTGGCTGGTGGGTTGGGAGGTGTTGGGGTGCAGTGAGAGATGAGGCTGGAAAGATAAGACCTTTTTTGGGAATGGTGGCTGCAATGTAGGGAACATTAATGGCTGAGTAGCAGACTTTGTGATGCAGTCTTAGCTGTGCTTTGAGGAGGACCCTGCTAGGATTAATACTGGAGACCAGGAATGTAGGAAGCAGTGAGACCCGTGAGAAGCACGCCCCAAGAATTTCATTAAAGGTAATAAGAGTCTTAACTAGGGCAGGGACTTTGGGAGTGGACGCCATTATGATTTTTAAGATGAGCATCACGTGGGTTATTTGGTTTTAGGACTCCCAAGGAAGAAACTGTGACTATTTCCAGCAAGTAAACCCTGAGTATAAATACTTTGATGGATAATATGGTTCTACTAATTCATCTAGAAATTATATATGCTAATCCTTTCCAAGGAACGTTGCTTCCAAATAGCTCCAGTAGCCATCTGCTGATGCTTAAGGCAAAGCACAGGTGGTAACATCAGCCCTCAGCCCTTAGTCCCATGTGACAGGCCAGTAGCTCAGCCCCTTGCTCACAGGCTACAGCAGGCAGACCAGGGCCGATGCTGTACCTCCAGGTGCCGACGTCACTCAAGGAATTAATCACAGGGGACCATGCCAGGTCATACAGGGGTGCTTCTTTTGAGAGGTCAACTAAATGTGGTGGAAAAGTAACTTCCTCTACAAAAGTTTTCTGGAGGCTGGTCTTTTCTATCTTGATGCTCCCATATCACCTTGTACGTACTCTCATGAGACCACTTACCACGTTTCACTGTTATTGTCTCTTTACCCAGCTCACTCCTCTATTATCTTGTGAGCTTCCCAAGGGCAGGGACTGTGCCCTATTTACCCCAGGACATTTATCCCAAAGCCCAGCAGTAAGGAGGTGAAGCCCTCAATGAGTGTTAACTGGATGAGGATGAGCGAATGTTAGAAGGAACACAACATCTTTTGGAACCAACTTTGATCAGAGACCAGGATCAGAGTGAGAGAAGCCTTGTGGAGGAGGGCAGACAGTGGGGGGGAAAGTGTCAAGACCCCACGCACATTGAGCCCATCCTCTCCTTCCTGTCGCCTAGAGCTTCTCCTATCCACCAGTCTTCTGTTCAAAGCTTGGAGGGTTTTCAGTTTGGTTTTTATCACAGAGATCATTTCCCTTTCAAAACTGGAGGGGTTTGGCAGGTTGAATGTGAAAACTATGCTTTTCACTGTGTAACAGCCAAACTCCTCCAGCCATAGTGGAAGGAAGCTTTTGACCTTCTTGGTGTGAAAATGAGGAAGGAGGTGAGTATTGGAGTGAGGACAGCAACAAGTAAAATCTGTGGGGTGCCCACCTTTCAATCTGGGAGGAGATATTGGGCAGAATTCATCTGACCAAATTTTGTTCTTGGGAGCAGGTGAAGTTTTGTTGTCCTTATTTTACTGAAGATGTAATTGGACCCAAGGTTAAGAGGGTCCAACAGCTAGTAAGAATGCAGATCTTATGACTTCTAAGGCAAGACTCTTTTCTCAAACTCTCTGAAGCTGCTTGAGCAATAAAGTAAAGAGATCACCTGAGCTTCCTCCAAGGAGTGAGTCAACTTCCCAGCTCTTTCACATTGACATAAGTGCCTTTCTTTTCTGGGCTCTGGAATAATCAGAAGTCATCTTAGATGTAGACACATCACGTAGTTTGGGTTAAGGGAAGGGGGTATGGACCCCCCCACCCCCAGGGTAAAGCAACTTCCTGCTTTCCCATCACCCTTCCATAGGAAGGCATTATACAGAACAGTGCTCTAGAGAAATGACATCCTTTTCTGAAAGTTCAATATCTTTTAACTTTGCTAAATACTCACTCATTCTATTTATTTTTGTTACAAACTCCATGGCAAACTCATTAGTAGCTTACTAGCCAGGACTGTTGGAGCTGAACTGATGCTAGTTAAGGAAAATTTGTTTGTGGAAGTTCAATCAGTGCTGGAAGTGACCCTTGTCTGGGCTAACGAGAGCTTGATAAATGTCACAGCAACAGTGACAAATGTCGGCAATCAGAGGCAATAAAACCTTTAATGAATTTCAATAATTCTGTCAAAAAAGGTCACATATTAGTCAGGGCTGGGATGAGCAGAAGGAGAATGTAGGAGTCAGAGAGTAATCTCATCAGGAATTCAATACATTTGCCAGGTTTTGGAAAGGAAACAAACAGATCTTTTTTTTTAAAGTTTTTAATTTAATTTAATTTATTTTTTTATACAGCAGGTTCTTATTGGTTATCCATTTTATACATATTAGTGTATATATGTCAACCCCAATCTCCCAATTCATCACACCACCACCCCCGTGGCCACTTTCCCCCCTTGGTGTCCATACTTTTGTTCTCTACATCTGTCTCCATTTCTGCCCTGCAAACCGGTTCATCTGTACCATTTTTCTAGGTTCCACATATATGCGTTAATATACGATATTTGTTTTTCTCTTTCTCACTTTGTATGATAGTCTCTAGATCCATCCACATCTCTACAAATGACCCAATTTCGTTCCTTTTTATGGTGGAAACAAACTGATCTTGAAGCCCAAACTTCAGGGCAATGGTAAATATATTAAAGGAATCTTGCTGTTAAATGTTAAAGAAGTATTGATATGTTAATTCTTGATAACATTATCGTCTTGGGTTCCTTATAGAAATGATTGGTAAGTTTGGATTCACAGTGAAAGGGAAGAAAAAGAATGCTTTCCACTTGTAAAGCTCTTAATTCTGTTCTTAACCACTGCCCCTCTTATGTGATTCTTAGGCATTTCAGTCCAGCGTGGTTTAGTGTGTTACTTAGAGGCACAATGGATGGATGACTAGGTGACTGGACTGTGCCGTCTTTGAGGGCCCCATCTAGCCTCCAGTTTGGATGCTATAAAATGAGATCCAAGAACCTATAGAATGAGTGGACTTTGTCTTTGGCTCAATGAGACTCCAAATAATTTAATACGAGTAATAAGGAGAAGCCCACAGTCACAGCCACCCTACTTTATAAATACCTGCCCTTCCATCTTACCTGAAGAGGTCATACCTTCTCTTTAGGCTGACTGGTACCTTTGGAAAACTTCAAAGGCAGAATTTGTGAGACTCAGGCATTAAAATATATATATTTTATATAAATTTGCATACAGTAGAATTGACACGTGTGTGTGTGTGTGTGTGTGTGTGTGTGTGTGTGTGTGAGAGAGAGAGAGAGAGAGAGAGAGAGAGAGAGATGTTTCAGCTCTGCTCGCCAAATAGAAAAATTTCCATCATATTTTACAAAACAACAGATACTTGAAGGCAACCTATAGGACAAAATAACTACTGCCAGAAAAAACTTGCATGCCTGGTGAGGAGTATCACCCAAGCCCAGAGCAAAGCCCCTGCTGGATAATAAACACGATAGATAATCTGTCTCTATGTGCTCTTTGTCCTATATGGGAGAAGGGACAAGCATTTTGCATGTAATTTTCAGATCTATTTACTCTTGTATACGTACGTTCTTAAGAATGTTTTGTCAGCTCAATTTCCTCCGGTGCTGATGACTCCCACACTTACATATTCATATCTTCGGGTGCTACCTGTCTTCTAATTCAATTGTATACAGTCCTTTTCAGTGTCTTTTCTGCATCTCACATTTCACATGTACAAAACTGAGCTCTGATTTGTAAACTGCCCCCCTCCCCCCGCCCAAAATCAAACCTTCTCCCTGCAGCCTTCCCTGTCTGGATTAACAGCAATTTTATTTACTCGCTTGCTTAGGACAAAACTTTTGGCATCATACCTGACTATTCTATTTCTCTCAGAGTTTGTTGCAGCAAAAATAGAAATGAAGTTTTCCCTCTCCTGAGAACAAGGAAAATAAAGGGAACAGTGAACAGGCTAGAGAAGAAACATAAATTGGCCTGAGTTAATCAATCCTAGTTTTATTTGAACTGTTACTAATCTGTAGTGTCTGTAACTAGATTTGCCCTTCACGAAGCTAACCTGTCATCCCTAATTCTGTGTAAT
Organism: Lagenorhynchus albirostris; assembly: GCF_949774975.1. Taxonomy (NCBI): domain Eukaryota; kingdom Metazoa; phylum Chordata; class Mammalia; order Artiodactyla; family Delphinidae; genus Lagenorhynchus; species Lagenorhynchus albirostris. The sequence goes on along the minus strand of NC_083095.1, from coordinate 166,812,530 downwards.
TTAGGTAATTTACTTCCTGCACCTGGTATTTGCTCTTTACTCTCCCTATAATTTCTTGTAGCAAATCTCTCTTTGTAGCTGTATTTCAGAAAGGAGGTCGCAGACCGATAACCCAGAGACACTAACGGACCCAATTACCGGGCTGCCAGACCCAATTACCGGGTTGCCGGACTCCAGTGGTGACTGTTTTGAAATAATGCAAGAAGAAGAATGCAAGACCTTCACCATTTTGATCCTTACCATTCACTTTGGACTGCGATTTTCCCTATAAGAATCCCTGTAATTCCCCAGGAAGGGGGCGCACAGTTCTTGAGGCGCTAGCCTACTGTGTCTTCCCTTTGCCTGGCAAAGAAAATAAAAAGCCTCTCTATTTCTTATCTTCCAAATCTCTGTCTCTGCCTTATGCACAGGGAGCCAAGATTTGGCAACAGTATCACATCTGAGCGGTCAGCAAATCCTGTAGACTTGATCTTTAAAATACATTTGGAATTAAAAAAAAAAACTATCAACATAATTCATCACATGCACAGATTAAAGAATAAAATGATATGATTATCTCAATAGCTACAGGAAAAGCACTTAATAATACTTAACATATTTTTTGATTTAAAAAAACCTCTTCATTAAATTAAAAATAGAAAGGAATTTCTTTAACTGGATAAAGGGTATTAAAATCTATAAGTATCATCAACCTAAATGGAGAAATATTAGAAACGTTCTCTTTAAAATCAGGGCACGGCTGTGGGACTTGTATGACCTCCCCAGAGCCTAGCCCCAGGGTGGACACAAACACAGCAGGTCTTCAATGAATAGCTGGCAAATAAATGAACAAATGAATTAATGAAGGAGATTAGTATAGAGATGTATCAAAGTCACCTCAGGTGAAGGGATAGAAGCTTCGTGAGTTCATTGAACAGATGGGGGGCCGTTTCACATAAGTGTGGGAAAGAAATTCCAGTCTGTTCCAAGAAGGTAAGTCAAGTGTGCTGAGCCTGCCCCCGCCAAGACTGACCCCTCCCCCAGTTCAGGTGCCAGTCCCAAGTCCAGGTTGTCACCTGTGCTTCTGACCAACTGACTACAAATCTGCGTTCCCACAACCCCCTCCGAAGGTTTGATGATTTGCTATAACACTTCACAGGTCTGAGAGAAAAACAGTTTACTCACTAGATTAGCAGATCATTATAAAAGGATACAACTCAGGAACAGCCAGATGGAAGAGATGCACAGGGTACGGCACAGGGGGAAGAGGCAGGTCCTCGCTGATGCTCCACCCCACCAGCACCTCCACATGTTCACCAACCTGGAAGCTCTCTGAACCCCTTCAGTTTAGGTTTTTTATGGAGGCAGCATTACATAGGCACGATTGATTGAATCATTGGCCATTGGTGGTCAACTCAACCTCCAGCTCCTCTCTCCTCCCCAGAGGTTGGGGGGTTGGGCTGAAAGTTCCAGCCCTCTAATCAGTGGCTGGTTCCCCTGGCAACCAGCCCCCAGCTTCGGGGGTTTTCCAAAAGTCACCTTATTAGCATAAACTCAGGTGTGGTCTTTGGCTCAATGAGGGCTTATTACGAATAACTAAAGGCACGCCTTTCACCTTTATGGCTCTTATCACTTAAGACATTCCAGGGGTTTTAAGAGCTCTGTGCCAAGAACTGGAGAACCAAATATATATTTCTTCTTATAAATCACATATCATAATGACCAAAAAAAAAAAAAGAAAAGAAAAAAACCCCTTCAGCTTTAATGGGATTGTCTCAGGAGGACTCCTGTTCTGAGTACTTCGTGACATTTGGGTCCCTCTACTGCTCTCATCGACTGACATGAGGCCTCAGGGTTCCCTGAAATAACATGCAAAGACTGATCAGAGGGACAAATGATAGCAGTTATTATCATCTTAAACATCAAAGATGAATTAGATATAACACAGAGATATCAGTTTGCATGTAATTGGCAAACACCTCTACTCAAGTATATGGTGAGGCAGGAAGCCTTGAGTGTGAACAACCAGAACATGGTCCCTGCAGCAGGATTCTAAGCCAGTGGAAAGGATGGGTTAAGTAGATGGGCTGTCAGTTACATGGATCAAAGCCTTGTTAAGAGAGAGAGGGTTAGGGTCTAGTTCATGGTGCCTACTATTTAAGATATATTTGTTGAGTGAATTCGTTATTGTTAGCCATTTCATTTATAGGTTTACATCGTAGGCACAAAATTGTAGATTTACACAAGTCCATTTAATGGCAAGGAGAATCCTAATGGTCTAAATTGAGGACAGGCCCTAAATCAAATCCCATAAACTTACAAGAAGATAAAAGAAGCAGTACAAGTTTGGGATCAGTGCCTCCGAACTCATCAGCAGGAATGGCAGCCCCGGGGTAGAGTTCTGGGTGCCCTGTGTAATCAGCATATTTTAGGGATGTGTATGGGAGCAATTAGAGGTGACAGAGGTAGTTAAAAGGTAAGGCACAGAGGTGGGAAGGTTGAGTCACAATCTAGTATGATTATATAGTGTTCAAAAATATGAACACAGAGCTGTCCAGACCAGTTTGGCTAAAATTTTCCACCTTCATTATTTCAACTCTTCTGCATAACTCATTTTAAATTTTAAAAAATGCTATTATTATATCACCTTTAAACCATGATAATATTTGAAAAGATTAAATATTTGTCTCAAACTCACATAGAGCTACTTTCAGTTAGGTATGCTTTTAATATATTCCCACGTGAGTGAATACTTTTGCTATAATTTTAGAACACATATAACTTAGTTTGCTTCTGATTAATATTACATCGTAAGCACCTTGTTGTGTATCTATTGTCTTCATGGATTTTTTTTTTTAAATGGCTGTAGAATATTCCCTGAAGTTGCTATACTTTGTCTCTCCTCAGTTTGTGGGCCTTTTGTATTTAAAGATTTTTTCTCTCCTGTGACTGCCTTGGCACAAAGTAACTTTATGTTGATAGCTTTTTTTTTTCTTTCTGCTTTTGAAGTATTGGCTTGGGAGTAAATCTCCAACGTTGGTTTTAGTGGTTCAAAGCATAACATTTTTAAAAAATTTTATTTATTTTATTTATTTATTTTTGGCTGTGTTGGATCTTCGTTGCTGCATGTGGGCTTTGCACACGGGCTTTCTCTAGTTGCGGTGAGCAGGGCTACTCTTTGTTGTGGTGCACGGGCATCTCATTGCCGTGGCTTCTCTTGTTGCCGAGCACGAGCTCTAGGCACGCAGGCTTCAGTGGTTGTGGTGCACAGGCTTGGTTGCTCTGCGGCATGTGGTATCTTCCTGGACCAGGGCTCGAACCCATGTCGCCTGCATTGGCAGGTGGATCATTAACCACTGCGCCACCAGGGAAGCCCCTTATTTTTTTATTTTTATTTTTGGCTGCGTTGGGTCTTCGTTGCTGTGCGTGGGCTTTCTCTAGTTGCATCGAGCGGGGGCTACCCTTCATTGTGGTGCATGGGCTTCTCATTGCGGTGGCTTCTCTTGTTGTGGAGCACGGGCTCTAGGCGCACAGGCTTCAGTAGTTGTGGCTCACGGGATCTAGAGCGCAGGCTCAGTAGTTGTGGTGCACGGGCTTAGTTGCTCCAAGGCATGTGGGATCTTCCCAGACCAGGGATCAAACCTGTGTCCCCTACATTGGCAGGTAGATTCTTAACCACTGCGCCACCAGGGAAGCCCTGTACTAGTCTTATTCTCATCAATTTTAAGACTTTTAGCTCCTCCAATTTCAGGAGGAGCTAATTGCCACTTTGAGAGCAAATGTTGTGAGTTATATATTTCTATACACTAATTGTTTCTGTCAGTAGTACTGGGCCCACTTTTGAAAGTAAATACTTTCTGATCCTCAGTAAGTAGTTTTTACTTATAAGCTATTTCTTCCAATAGTCCTTTGAGGTATTCTTTCGAACCTTGTAATAGGCTCCTTTATTATTATTATTAACAGATAGTAGGGAAGGGAGTGTGACTTTGGGGGTGTGGCTTAACTGCTCCCAAGGGGATGAAATGCGCAGAAGTTGGCAATAAAAACAGAAAAATGTCAAGGAACATATAAATAGGAGGAAATTTATTCAAACATTGGACATATGTTGTTGAATATTAGCAGTTACTGACTGCACAGTGTTATGTAACACCCAAAAAACTCAGTTGGCTTAAAATCATAACCATATTCAGCTCACAATGCTGTGGATCAGCCCTTTAGGCTGGTGGTTCTTCTGGTCCCAACTGGGCTCAGGTACAGGTCTGGAGGTCAGCTGACTGTTGGCCGGGCCACTTAGCTCACAGCTACACATCTCTCCTAACTTTCCAGTATATCCTCACGTGAGATCCTATCTGAGCCGTGGAGTTTGCCCAAAATGTGGACAGAAGTGGCCAGAGGGAGGTGGAGAGAGCACCTGAGGTGTAAAGGAAAGACCTCGGAGGGTCCCATGGCCATCAGAGTGTTCAGAATCTCACCGGTTAGCTACAGTTGGAGTTGGAGGAATTGGGAGGTGGGAAAAACTGGGATTCAACAGTCAAGCTGTAACAGGGAAGAGCCAACTCTGACTACATGTTGGATCTGTTCCTTTTACTTTAACCTTTGCTTGCTGTTGCTTTTGTTCACTAAAAGGATACTGTCTATACACAATGGCCTGCCTCAGGGAAGCCTGCCCCTCTGCCTGAATGTTAAACCAAAGTGCCTTTGTTCAGGGAAGCATCCCGCCCCTGTCCACCTGTGGATGGCTGCAAGAAAGAAGAAATTAACACATCCCCTCCCGGGGGCTGGCCATTCCAGGGGACTTTTGCAAAACTCATGGCCTTTTACTTTACTTCCTCATCTCCTCCCCCTCTCTGTTCTATAAAAGAAACTGGCATCCAAACCCCCACAAGATGGTTTTCTGGAGACATTGGTCTGCCATCTTCTCGGTCTGCCGGCTTTCTGAATAAAGTCGTATTCTTTGCCTCAACACCTCGTCTCCGATTCATTGGCCTGTAGCGTGGGGAACAGAGCAAGCTTGGACTCGGTAACAAAACTGGGAAGATATCAGTGTCAGGGAGAGGAGAGAGATGGGGAGGGGGTTGGGGGCTGAAACCTCAGCCAAAGGAGCTGGGAGATGTGCTGGAGCTGATGGGGCTGGGGGAGAAGGGGGACCACCGCACACAGGGAGCTGAGAGGCTGTGCTCACTGAAAATCCATCCATCTCAGCGTCGTCATGGGTCTGGGGAAGGCAGGCATCAAGCTCCCAGTGGGACTGTGGTGCCGAAGCAAGGCAGGAAGGAAGGCAGGTCCTGACACAGGTCTCGCTCTCCATCTGGGATGACTGGACAGACTTACATTTCAGGTTTTCTCTACTCCCTACCTTCTCTCCTGTCAGACAAAGATCTCAACTGTATTAAGCCCAGCACCATGACTGATCTGTGTTCTCCACATTTGGAAATCAAATCAGAGTTAAATCTAATCACTGAGGAATCAGTCAGCGTCTGTGCTGGGCAGTTCCATCACCTTCAGTGGGGGAAGGAGGTGGTACTGATTTCATGCACCTGGAAAATGGACAACACCTCCGTTGGAAGGATTTATAAGAGATTAAAAGAGAGTGAGGATGCAGTCCTGGGACGACGTCTTCCCACCCACACGAGGTTCACAAGCAATGCTGTGTTCAGTCCCCGTGAGGACCCGTGTCTCTGTTCTGTGTCCTCATCATAGGAGACCCAAGAGCAGTCAGGGCACGCTGCTGGCATAACTTTAGGAGCAGAGCTCAAAATTATCCCTCCCATGGGACGATCGTGGTGTCCGGAATCAAACCATTACAGAGTTCCTGCTCTGAGGCTTGAAGATACCGTGAAAAGAGTATTTCCTCCAAATGTCACCGGTGCGGTGGGGTGGGGGGTGGGGGGCGGGGAGCGGGGAGCGGGATGGGGGACGCTTTGCGATGGGACAAAGCCTTTTTGGGAGAAGGAAGAGGAGCTAAAAGTCAACTCAAGACGAACCAGATCAGCTTCACAACCTTGTCCAGGAGTAGCTCTAATTCCAAACACTGCCGGGATTATTTTCTTCTAAAGTTGGTGTTTTGGGCAATAAGAAGAGTAAGCTGCTAGGCTGTTGGAGTCTCCGGTCTATGGAAGCTCACACGCTAAGACTTAGAAGAAATTCCCTTCTTTGCTAATTTTGAACGTCTTTCTTCATGGTTTTCTTTCAACTCTATTAAAAATATGTAAGCTTCATGCAGTAGGAGTCATGGCTGTTTTATTGGCACTGTAACCCTGGCACAGACACCCAATAAATACGTGAGCAAGATGTGTGAACCGTCGTGTTTTTCAGCCTGTAACACCTCCAAGGGAAGCAAGTTCCAAAGATTGGCTGCCCACCATGGAAAGTAACACTTTCTTTGCTTTGTTCTTAAAAACAAAATTGGTATTTCAGGTTCAGAAGAATAGGTGATCAGATTGTAAGTGGTTTTCAATTTCTCCCTTTCCTGTTTTTTAAAAAATTGTTTTTTGTTTAAAGCAGTGAGACTATTTTAACAAGTGCTAATTTACTTAGAACTTTAATATGTAAAACATATATAGGACCAGTTCATTAACTGGTTCATTAACTCCACAAGGCAGCTTAGATAGTGTCAGAATCCCGACACCTCTGGGAATATGAAAACCGCGGGACCTTCCAACTCCAGCATTCTCTGTATGAGTATATGTCACAAACAACCCATACGTGTCTAAAGAAGTTGAATTCATATTCTCCTTCTTTCATCCATTTTAGAATTTTATACTCATCAATGGTAGGAAATGCTCTTTAAGGAAAAAAAAAAACTAAGCACATTTTTTTTTTTAATTCTTCATCTCTATTTAGAAGAGAGAGTTATATGACTCCAAAGTGACTTGAAATTCAGTTACCTCCTTTCAAAATCTGGCCGTAGTCTTTTTTGTTTACAGTCAAATAAAAAAGTGAAGAGGGCTTCCCTGATGGTGCAGTGGTTGAGAGTCCGCCTGCTGATGCGGAGGACACGGGTTCGCGCCCTGGTCCGGGAGGATCCCACATGCGGCAGAGCGGCTGGGCCCATGAGCGATGGCCGCTGGGCCTGCGCGTCCGGAGGCTGCGTGTCCGGACCCTGTGCTCCGCAACAGGAGAGGCCACAGAGTGAGAGGCCCGCGTACTGCAAAGGAAAAAAAAAAAAAAAAAAGTGAAGAGACATAAAGTTCTTGGTTGTTTTATCTGATCATTTACCTAACTTGATATGACCAGGTTTTTGGAATGGTTAGAAATAAAAAATTTTTTAAGAATCAGTGTTTTTTCCTCCTGAAAACAAACAAAAAAATACACTTTTTAAGAGCAGCTTTAGGCTCACAGCAAAATTAGGGGAAAGTACAGAGATTTCCCATTCACCCCTTGCCCACCATGTGAACAGACTCCCCCAGTATCAACGTCCTCCACCAGAGGGTACATTGCTACAATCAATGAACCTAGGTTGACACATCATCATCACCTAAAACTCATAGTTTACATTAGGGGTCACTCGTATTCTGTGGGTTGTGTATTCTGTGGGTTTGGACAAATATATAATGACATCTATCCATCCTTATAATAGCAAACGTTCTTGTCTCAATGCTCTAACATTCTTCTCCTCCACCTGTTCATCCCTCCCTTTCTCTAACCCCTGTCACTCACCAATCGTTTTACTGTCTCCATAGTTTTACCTTTTCCAGGATGTTATATAATTGGAATCGCACAGTCTGTAGCCTTTTCAGATTGACCTCTTTTACTTAGGAACATGCATTTAAGCTTCCTCTATGTCTTTCATGGCTTGATAGCTTATTTCTTTTTAGTCATGAATAACGTTCCGTTGTCTGGATGGACCACAGTTTATTTGTCCATTCACCCTCTGAAGGACATCATGGTTGCTTCCAGTTTTGGCAGTTGTGAATAAAGCCGCTATAAATATCAGTGTAGGTTTTTGCGTGGACATAAGTTTTCAGTTCATTTGGGCCAATACCAAGGAGTGTGACTGCATAAGAGTATGTTTAGTTTTGTAAGAAACTGCTAGGCAGTCTTCCAAAGTGAAGCTTTCAGGAGGTTACTATTTGTTGTTGCCTCTGAATCTCACTGCTTCACCCAATAAGCAAACATTTTGGAAGCAAACAGACCTGAGCTCAAATCTTATTTCTCTCATTTATTAGCTTGCCTTGGGCATGTTACCTTCTCTAAGCTTCTGTTTCTTCATTTTTATGATGGAGAAAACGGTATCAGTCGTATTTGGCAGGATTTCGGTGATGATTAAATGCGGGTGTGTATACATAGAGTGACTTACGCATGGTAGGTAAGTGGGAGCTATCTTTCCTTCCCCTCAGAATAACCAAGAGACATGGTGCTTTCCTCCAGGGCTCAATCTCTAAGCTTGCTGGGGAAAAGGGGGTGTTACCATTTCAGAGCCGTCCATCCGCAGGGTATGGGGCAACTCACAAAGCATCCACGCATGGAGGTGCAGAATATAACCCATTCAGAGCCTCACTTTAGACCTTTAGGTAAAAGCACTTTTATTCTCCTCTCCCCTACACCCACCCCTTGCAAGGAGCTACTGGTTCCCTGCAATAATTTAATTTCTCTCCCCAAATCTCATCCCAACATCTAGGTTTTATGAAATAATTTAATGTTATTAGAATTTTCCTTATAATCTGTCTCTTCTGGTACAAAGGTTCTTATTTATACATTCTCAGAGACTCTATTCTCACCATTAGTATTTAATTGTATATTGTAAGGCTTGCTGGCCCTGTTTTCTCTCCTCTCCATCTTCCCCCATTTCGAAATCTTTCTCTTTGGTTCATGGATTGTTTAGCTAGCTTTTTTTTTTTTTTTTTTTTACATAGGACTCAGAGATAATATTCTCTCTGTTTGAGTCTATCATTAAATATCTTTCTTTTATCTCAATAGGAAATGGTATGTTGGCTGCTTAGAGGGTTCTTGGGTGGCAATCTCTTTCTAGAAGGTCTGTAGATGTTCTTTACTGTCTTCTCCCCCAATGTGCCTGCTAGTCACTAGGGGTCTTATTAAGATGTGGATCTGAATCCAGAAGGACTGGGCTGGGGCCTGAGACTCTGCATTTCTATGACCCTCCCAGTCGACACAACAGCTGCCAGTCAGTGGATCACACTTTCTGCAGCAAAGTTCCAGGTAAATGTGTAGCAGACAAGAAGTCCCAGATTAGTTGGATTCCCCCCCCTGCCCTGGTTCCCGTTATGGGTAACTGATTCTTTTCCCAGGATGTTTGCAAATTTCTCCCTTGATCATGATAATCCAGAACTTCATTAGGACATGCTCACTTATGTGCCCTTTCTCATCAATCTAAACTAGGATTCAGCGAGCCCATTAAAACGTAGACCCAAGTGTTTCTTCAACTCATGGACATTTTCCTTCTATGACTGTAGTTGACCCTCATTATTTACTGTGTGTGTATTTGTGAATTTTCCTAAATGCTCACATTATTTCTAACCCCAGAATCAATACTTGTGGAGTTTTTGTGTGCTGGGTGGTAGATCCTGAGTCGCCCCGAGCGCACCTTCCCAGCTGAGGTTGGACCAGATGACAGTCTGCCTTCTCACACTACCTCCATGTGTGCTTTTCACAGTCTACTTTGTGCCACATTTTTAGGTTTTCTGCTTTTTCTGGGTGATTTTGCTGTTCAAAATGGCCTCAGGCATAGTGCTGAAGTGTTACCTAGTATTCCTAAGTGCGAGAGGATGACATGTGTCTTGTGGAGACAATACATGAGTTAAAATTTCATTCAGTAATGACACAGCACTGTGGGTCATGAGTCCAATGTTAATGACTTAACAACTTGTATTAAATTAAATGAGGTTTCCTTAAATAGAAGCACACGTAAAGCAAGGTTATGTACTGGTTAATTGATGAGAATGTTATGACCAGAGGCTGGCAGGAACATAATCCAGTATTTCCCCAAGAAGTGATGGTTCAGTATTCACTAATTCAGTGTTCACAGCAACTTTATCAAACGTTGCCATAAATAATGAGAATCAGTGGTATTTAAAAATGTTTGTCTTTTCTCTATCCGCTTCTGAGATCTAATACCATTTGATCAAAATGTATTTATCCTCCTTACATATTGTTGGGTTCAATTAGCTATTTTGTTGACGATTTTTATATCTATGTTTATGAGGGATATTACCCTGTAGTTTCCTTTTTTGGTGATATATTTGTGTGGCTTTGGTATCAGGGTAATAAGATTTTTAATTACAAATTCAATTTCATTAATAAATACAGGGCTAGGGCTTCCCTGGTGGTGCAGTGGTTAAGAATCTGCCTGCCAATGCAGGGAACATGGGTTCGAGCCCTGGTCCGGGAAGATCCCACATGCCACGGAGCAGCTAAGCCCGTGTACCACAACTACTGAGCCTGCACTCTAGAGCCTGTGAGCCACAACTACTGAGCCTGCGTGCCTAGAGCCTATGCTCTGCAACAAGAGAAGCCACCGCAGTGAGAAGCCCGCACACCGCGATGAAGAGTAGCCCCTGCTCGCCGCAACTAGAGAAAGCCCGTGCACAGCAACAAAGACCCAACACAGCCAAAAAAATAATAATAATAATAAAATAAATAAATTTAAAAAAATACAGGGCTAGTCCTATTAACTATTTTTTTCTTGAGGGAGTTCATAGTGGCTTTCTCAACTATTGTTTTCTCAAACTATAATTTTTTCTTGAAAGCTCAATTTTTATTCTTGGCAACAAAAACTGTTAGTTGTTTTCCTTGCAAGGAGAAAATGTCTGCTATTTACCTGTGTTTGAGTAACCAGCTGGAGTTTGTCTGTCTGGCAGTTGTTCTTTTATTTTTTTGCAGTACGCGGGCCTCTCACTGTTGTGGGCTCTCCCGTGGCTGTGGCTCCGGACGCACAGGCTCAGCGGCCATGGCTCACGGGCCCAGCCGCTCCGCGGCATGTGGGATCTTCCCGGACTGGGGCACGAACCCGTGTCCCCTGCATTGGCAGGCGGACTCTCAACCACTGCGCCACCAGGGAAGCCCTGGCAGTTGTTCTTTCAAAGTAAAAATAACACTCTATGGAAAAAGTGACTTGTTCAGCCTGAAATTCAAACAATTGCCCAAGTGTTTCTCCTTGAAACAACCATTGTGCTGTGGATGTGACTGTGTTCTTCCCATTTTGTCACACAGGATAGTAAAAAGATGCCCAGTCTAGTGTTGAGAGGGCTGAGACTTATCTGTAATCTTGTGAAGGACAATCTCATGTGAAGCTGGCAGTCCTGCACTGTCTGTCATCCAATGTTAGAAACACCTTTCCTACATTTTGGCTTTCTAGTCGCCTGTGGCAGGAGGGCAGAGGTGGTCCCTGTTATTTCCTCATAATCTGTTTCTTTTTCTTTTTCTGGAAATGCTATTCATCAAAAATCAGCTCTCCTGGAGCTATCCCTTCTGTATCTTCTCTTTCCCTCTGATTTCATCTCCTATTATTATTACTTTTTGTACTTTGACACATTTCTTAACACTTGGTCTCAATAGTGACCGACCATCCTCTTCTTTAATTCATCTACTAAATTTTAAAACTCAAAGCATGTTTTGGGGGAAGCCCCTGGAAGTCTTTTTGTGCTTTTCTTCAGTTTCCTTGACTGCTCTTAGTACCTTTTACTGCAGGTGTTCATTTTTCTCCCCCCTGCAGGTTTCATTGGGTTTGTGTTCTGAATGTTTCACCAGCTCTTCTTCTCTGGCTGGTGGGTCCTTCAGACGTGCTGTGATTTTTGTTCTGTCAGCTCCCTGGGAGTCACATCTTGTTGCTAGAAGTAACATAAAGGCAGGAATGCTGATACCTTTTCATTCTAGGTCAATATCTTTCTTTAAAAATTGAGGTATAACTGGCAAATAAAATTGGATCTATTTAAGGTGTACAATCGATGATGTGATATATACGTACATTGTGAAATAATCACCACAATCAAGCTAATTAACATATCTATTACCTCACAGTTACCATTTCCTTTGTGTGTGTGTGCCTGCGTGTGTGTGTGTGTGTGTGTGTCTGTGTCTGTGTGTGTATGGAGGGAACACAAGATCAAGATCTACCCTCTTAGGAAAATTTAAGTACGCAATACAGTTTTTACTTATAGTCACCATGCTGCACATTAGATCTCCAGTATTCATCTTGTACCATGAACTTTGTAGCCCTTGACCACCATCCCTCCACAGCCCCTGCCCCCCTGGCAACCACCCTTCTGCTCTCTGCTTCTACGAGTTCACCTATTTTAGATTCCACGTGCATGTGAGATGATGCAGTATTTGTCTTTGGCTTATCTCACTTAGCATAATGTCCTCCAGATTCATCCATGTTGTCTCAAGGGGCAGGAGCTCCTCCTTTTTAAGGCTGAAGGTCAATAATATCTTTTTCCTGGGTCCTGCCCTACATGTCTTAATTCTTTGGGAAACCTAAAGACTCAAGTAGGATCGGGGTCAGAGGTAATTACTCTCTTTGTGTGTGTGTGTGCGTGTGTGTATGTGCGTGTGGGGAAAACAAGGCTCTGAGTCATGAAGTCCTTGCCTAGACTTCATCAGGGATCAGAAGCGGAAATCCAGGGGGGACATCTATGTCGTCATAGCGATTATCAGCCATCTGTTGAACTCTTACTCAGTGCTGGGCACTGAGATAAATGTTTTACACTATATATTTATTTATTTTTATTGACATAAGGTTGATTTACAATATTGTGTTAGTTTCAGGTGTACAGCAAGGCAATTCACTTATACATATATATATATTTTTCAGATTATTTTCTATTACAGGTTATTACAAGATATTGAATATAGTTCCCTGTTACACATAATATTTTAATCAAAGTTTCTTCTGAAGCTAAGTTGTCTGGTTATTAACGTACAACATTTGTCCTGGGACGTAGGTACAGGGATCCTTCCCACCTAGGGATGGAATGAAGAAACTGTGTCTTTCCCAGGTAGGAAGTGGAGAGATTGGGACCTGAGTTCAGGCCTGTCTGTCTCTGAATCCTCACTTGCTCTTGACCTCTCTGCTCTACCATCCCAGCTTTGGCCTCCATCTGCCTTGGACAAGACTGGGACCTGCATCCATCCTCTGCCGCCCCTCTACACTTTGCTCAGGGGGCAAACATCCTTCATATTCTCCCAGTGCGTGGGGTGAAGGGCACCGCCTCCTCATTTTCCCTGCATTCTTCCCAACACAATAGCCCAGATGTGATTATTATTTTTAATTACTTTCCTATTTAATGCATAAAGAGGCTGGTGGGTTGGGAGGTGTTATCAGGTGATAGATCCTGATCTCCCTTTTGCTTCAAACATCCCCGCCCTCTGCCCTTTAGAGTAGCTGATTCACAGGCTTCTCCTTATTGCCATGAAAGCTGGGGGCAGAACTATTCTATTTCTGGTTGCCATCAGCATTTTTATTTTGAAGACCTTGTGAGTGACGGGTGTCGCATACTCAAAAGTTCTCTTAGGGATCCGTGGGTCTCTGCCAAAGGAGTTTCCAGGCACAGTCTAAGAAAGAGATGTAGATGATCTGAACGAATGCTTAACCCCCAGTGATGTTTATAAAATCTTTAGAATGCAGCCTGTGGGAGAAGGTTGCAGGAGGAAGCCAGATACACCGGGTGCCCTGATGGGGGCTCCTGCAGGGGTCTAACGGCAGAAGAAGGAGTTTGGCTTCTTCCTGGTGTAGTGGGATCAGTCAAACCAGGATGTGTCCAGGCCAGCAGCTCTGACCCAGCAGTCACCCTTCCGGCCATCCAGGGAACTCCTAGGCTCCACCCCTACAGGTTCCATTTCAGAAGATTTTGTGGGGTCCTGGCATGTATGTTTGGACAAAGGTCCTTGGGGTGATGGAGCACCAGCCACCACTGCCCAGAGGACGCAGGCCCTGGGGTCTGGGGTCATTTACCACCTACGTGAGAGAGCCAGCGCTGATAGATAACTCCCGTAAAGTGCTTGCATTGTGCCTCGTCCTGACTGAATGACAATTATTACTGTTACTGGACCAGGAGCAAGGCGGGTACTCCTAGGACAGAAATGGGAAGTGGGCTCGGGAACACTGAGGATCATCAAGCCAAGGACAGCGAGAGGCAGAGCCAGGCATGACCAGGAGACCCGGGATTCAGGTTTTAAAGTTGGAACAATCTAGAAAGGTAGAGACAGGTTCTCAAGGGACACAGGTGATCCAGGGCCTTGAACACCTGACTTTATGGAGTGCCCCACCTGCCCTCCACCATGCCTTGCTTTGCTCTCAACTCCTGCTTGTTCAGCCTTTCTGGTTCCCCACCTGGTTCTGACGTGATTCCCCAGAGACTTTGGGGTCCATACGCTACAGGAAATCAATTCACCCTCTGTGCCCTAGTACCATCATGGTAGATTTTCAATTTCCTGGGTGACCAACGCTTAAATGACTTACCTTCCCATCTGGGCCCCCAGTGGACCATCTCTGGACGCTCTGCACAGAGAAAGGAGATGGAGAATGAGTCAGTCCAAGGAAGGGAGGGGATGCGGAGCTCAGCCGTGGACGTGTGGGGACAGGCCATGATTAATGACGTGCATCTCTCTTGCCTGGCAGAGTCAAGTTTTTCACTTAGCCCTAAGTGACCCCTGCCACTCAGAAATGTAATTGCTTCACTTGCCAAACTGAAACAGATTCACTACTGAGTTTGGAAAATGAGACAACCTGATGGCGAAGCTGCCTCCTTCACCTGGGACAGCCGGGGAGTCAGCAGCATTGAAGGCCACGGAGGAGGGAGGAGATGTTGATCCCCAGGTTGCCCTTCCTACTTTCCTGCTCAGGTACTGGCTCTGATGGGCCCTGACCCCACCCGGGGGCTGAGATGCAAAATGCTGCAGACATCCTCCCTTGACTGGGATCCCTGCCTGACATTTGGTCTCTAATTTATGGTCAAAGTGACTCTCTTTACTGCAAGAGTGACAAGTAATGTATTCATTTGCTTAAACACGAAAGTGAAAATTGGGGGATTTAGCTTCAATAGGTTTGACTAATTTACCCTTCACTGTGGTTACACCCAGTTTTCATTCCGCCGGCTGGGTATGAGTGTACAAGTTCCATATGCCCTGTGTCATCAAACACACACATTTTCTTTAGGCTGATGAGCAGGAAGGAATATCTCACTTTGCTTTCATCGGCATTTCCCTGATCACGAGCTGATCAGCTTCTCATATGTTGATTGGACATTTTTGTTTCCTCTTCTTTGAGTTGCTTGCTTATATCCTTTGCCCATGGTTTCTATTTTTATAGTCCTTTTGTATTGATTTTAGGAATTCTTTATACTTTATGGCTTTAAGTCCTTTGCTGGATATTTATGATATTTCTCCTGGTTTGTCGCTTGATTTTAATTTTCCTTGTGGTCTCTATTAGGAAACTGGAGTTTTAAATTCTGATGTAGTCAAATTGATCAGTCTTTTCCCCTTTGATTTTGCTTTCTTGTGCCTTAATTATGAAGGTCTCCCATCCTCCTAGAGAGATTCCCCTATATTTTCTTGTAATATTTTTCAGATATTGCCTAATATCGCCATTTTAACTGAGGTTATCCATCTCTCATTTTTTTAGGAAATGTTGTGAAGTGGGGATTTAACTTAATTCCCCCTCAACTATACAGCCACTAGTGCTAATACCCATCAGTGACTGCTTCTCCACCCTCCCCCTTCCTATGGCCACTGCCTGAAATGACGTCTATACACATGTACTAAATTCCACATCTACTTTGTTTTGTGTCTGGGCTGCATATTCCGTTCCATTGACGTATTTGCTGATTAATGTTCTGTTAACACGCTGAATCACAATAGCTCCAGAATATTTGCAATCTGAGGGCTGTCTCCACATCTCGTTCTTTTTCAACACTTTCTTGGCTCTTCCTGTGCACAGGAATTTTAGCATCAGCATCGTTTTGATGATTGTTCTTTGCTTGTTTCCTTTCCTTTCCCAGTTGAGTCTTTCACCCTTTTCTCTCCCCCACCCCACTAGTTTTGTCGCTTTGCTTACTTTGTCACCCACATTTCTCGTTTTCCTCCGTTTTCTTTGGGGAGGTGAATAGAGCCCTGGAGGGGAAATCAGGGAATCTGAGTTTTAACGCGAGTTCTGTCACCAGAGAGCTGTGTAACCTTGGGCAAGTGGTGTCTCCTCTCTGGGTTTTAGTGTCTTTTTCTATAAAACGAGGGAGTGGACAAGTTCTGCTCTTCTTTCACAGGGCAGCCCATTCTTCCAAGTGACTCAACTCTACTCATCAATGTAGGACGTAGCAAAGCCCTCCTTTCTCTCTTTGCAGCCTCCCACCCCAACCTTCCCCTCCGAACCGCCTGCACCTGTAGTCCCCTGACCCCTCATTCAGGTGTGTGATGACCAGGTGCTGCTGACCAAGATGCTTGGACTCAAGATTTCCAGGCTGCTCCTCAGCAGAACAAAGAAAGGGAGCATCTGGGGCTGCCACAGGGAGGCTGAACTGGCTTCCCCTTTCCTGGAGTCCCACTTGAAGACACAGAGGGCCTCGCTGCCCTGCTCACCCGGGGAGGATTAGCTGACAACTCGCTGCCCACGTAACCACCACCTGTCGACCACGAGGCCTCCATCTTCAACCTTGCAAATGGCTGGGTGGTATTTGCCTTGTCCGGCTGCTGTGTTTGCGTTTCTAACTGTAATGGTCACAGTTAGAGAGTTAATGAGGCAATAGATGCTCTTCTGGGTAATTAAACGCTCAGTGAAGGTGAAGCATTAGCTCAGGCTGTCTGCATCCTCATTTGTCTGGAGGGAATGCTAGTGGGCCACCCTACTCCTGTGAATTTTCTAAGGTCGTGGGGGAAGGTCTGTTCCATTCACCTGGGACACGATGTACCCTCTTCAGACATTTAAAAGAGGGTGTGTGTGGCCACTGTGGCTTGATGATTTGGTCTAAAGTTCTAAAAATTCTTGGAGGGCAGGATGGTTCACATCTGTACCCCCCATTGGAATATTTTTAATTTTTATATTTTTTATACAATTTTAAAGGTTACACTCCATTTACAGTTATTACAGAATATTGACTATATTCCCCGTGCTATACAATACATCCTTGTATCCTGTCTTACACCCAGTAGTTTGTGCCTCCCCTCCCCAACCCCTATGTTGCCCCTCCCCCACTCTCCCCACTGGTAACCACTAGTTTGTTCTCTATATCTGTGAGTCTGCTTCTTTTCTGTTATATTCACTACTTTGTTGTATTTTTTAGATACCACATATAAGTGATATCATACAGTATTTGTCTTTCTCTGTCTGACGTAATTCACTGAACATAATACCCTCCAAGTCCATCCATGGTGCTGCAAATGGCAAAATTTCGTTCTTTTTTTTTTTAAGTTTTTTTTTTAACATCTTTATTGGAGTATAATTGCTTTACGATGGTGTGTTAGTTTCTGCTTTATAACAAAGTGAATCAGCTATACATATACATATATCCCCATATCTCTTACCTCTTGCGTCTCCCTCCCACCCTCCGTATCCCACCCCTCTAGGTGGTCACAAAGCACCGAGCTGATCTCCCTGTGCTGTGTGGCTTCTTCCACTAGCTATCTATTTTACATTTTGTAGTGTATATATGTCCATGCCACTCTCTAACTTTGTCCCAGCTTACCCTTCCCCCTCCCCGTGTCCTCAAGTCCATCCTCTAGTAGGTCTGCGTCTTTATACCTGTCCTGCCCCTAGGTTCTTCATGACCTTTTTTCTTTTTTTTAGATTCCATATGTATATGTTAGCATATGATATTTGTTTTTCTCTTACTGACTTACTTCACTCTGTATGACAGACTCTAGATCCATCCACCTCACTACAAAAACTCAATTTCGTTTCTTTTTATGGCTGAGTAATATTCCATTGTATATATGTGCCACACCTTCTTTATCCATTCATCTGTCGATGGACATTGTTCTTCTTTATGGCTGAGTAATATTCCATCGTGTATGTATGTATTTATATATATATATCTTGTCTTCTTTATCCATTCTGTTGGTGGACTTGGAAATTGACCCCAGAAGCAAGAAACTGCCTCACCCAAGGTTGTATGTCCTACCGAGGTGATTCACTGCCGCTGATTGCTGGTGCCCGTACACAAGGCCCCGGGCCCCGCCTAAACTCAAGACAACTCACAAAGCTCCCCAGCCCAGCGGAGCCTCAGCTGCCACTGCTTTGCCGGCCGGCTCCTGCCTTGGCCCAGTCTTGCCGTCCTCATCTCCTCACAGGTGTGTCTCCAAGAACATTCACCCAAACCTGCACGTAGCTCTGTGTCTCAGAGTCTGTCTGGGGACCCTGACTTCAGACACACAGAGGACACACACACCGCATCGTCAGCCTGGGTACCAGCACCTTCTTTGGGGTCAGGGGCTCCCATGTCTCCACCTCCTTCACGTGGAGTCTGACCCAGAGCACTCACGCAGTGTTCATTGAATGAATGAATGAATGAAAACAAAGTGTGGTGGATGAGATGGGAGAAGTTTGGAATTATGTTCAGGCATATCAAAGTGAAAAACAGGAAAAATTCACAAAACGTCCCTTTTAAGGCAATTTCTGAGAGAGCATGGAAAGTGACCCTGGGGAGCGTATGTTGAGATGGTACAACTTTTACTATATTGCCCAGTGGGCATTTTTGTTATCTTTTCAGCAAAACGCCTTCAAATTTGGCAGGTGGGTGGTGGGACTTGAAGTGGCCCGCAGCCTATGACCTGAAGGGGTGCGGATGCTCTCAGCTCCTTGCTGACTCTCTCAGGAACCCACAGACAGGTCACGGCTGTTCTCAGCTGAGCCGTGTCTTTATCCATCCCCCTCCCGCCCCAGCCCTGAGCTCTGCTGACACCGGCCTTGAACTTCTGGCTCAGGTCTGTGGGCTCCTCTGTACCCCTCCCACCAGGCAGGTCTGCTGGCTGCCAGGCTTCCATCCAGGGACTTTGCACTTGGCTTTTCTTCTCTCAACCTTGAGGCCACCCTAAGAGGCTGTTCGTGTCCTTCAAGAATCCAGTCTGCGGTGAGCTCAGGACAGTCCCAAGGGCAGGAATCTGGCCTAGCTGTTCTTCTTTGCCCTGCAGCAAAGAGTCATTATTACTGGGATTTTTCCACTTTTGTTGACCTTTTCCATGGTCACAAGGAGTTCGATTTTTTTTTTTTTCGGTACGCGGGCCTCTCACTGCCGTGGCCTCTCCCGTTGCGGAGCACAGGCTCCGGATGCGCAGGCTCAGTGGCCATGGCTCACGGGCCCAGCCACTCCGCGGCATGTAGGATCTTCCCGGACTGGGGCACGAACCCGCGTCCCTGGCATCGGCAGGTGGACTCTCAACCACTGTGCCACCAGGGAAGCCCAGGAGTTCGATTTTTTACTAGACTTTTTGTTCTTCCTTCACTCAGGCTCTTTCCAGATACAATCGTTGTCCAACACTTGGACTTGAATGTCCGGAGAGGCAATAGTAACAAATTAACACTTACTGAGTGCTGCTGATATGATGAGCTAAGGCTTAGGTTATACACACATCCCAACACTCCTAGGAGATGCAGCTCAGGGAGGGTAAGTAGCTTGTCCAGTTTACTGCGGATGAAGTAAAGTTTCGGGAAGCTGCCCAAGGTAACACAACGAGTCAGGGCTGGGATTTGAGCCTGGCAGTCTGGCTCTACAGGCCACCCACTGGGGTACCTCTAGACGGGACTGCTCTGCTGAATAGTGTGACAGTTTTCAAAGAGCCCTAGGTCACTTGGGTTATAATCTCAGCTCTGTTTTGGACTTCCTGGGTGAGCTCCGGAGAATCACCCAGCTCTTCTGGGCCTTAGTGAAACAAGACTACTTCTTTGAGTCACCTTGAAGATTCACACTGGCTGGGTGATTCTAGAAACCCTCTTTCTTCTTCCCTCCATCAGTTAAAATCTTCCTCTCCTAGCCCATCTTCCCATTTTTTTTTTTTTTTTTTTTGCTGTACACGGGCCTCTCACTGTTGTGTCCTCTCCCATTGCAGAGCACAGGCTCCAGACGCGCAGGTTCAGTGGCCATGGCTCACGGGCCCAGCCACTCTGCCGCATGTGGGATCTTCCCGGAGCATGGCACGAACCTGTGTCCCCGGCATCGGCAGGCGGACTCTCAACCACCGTGCCACCAGGGAAGCCCATCTTCCCATTCTTGACATAGAACACCGGTGGCATTTGGGGAGAAAGGATAGTTTCCTGGTACAAAGAAAACTTCAATGCCTACTCCCTTTCAGGGAAGAGGTGAACAGCTGGTTTGCTACTGGTGCCAACTCTTGCAATATGTTTAAGTATGGGTGTCCCTGATCAGCAAAGAAACTCTATGGTTCTAGCCAGCATCAGAAGGTGGTTCAGAAGTGTTATTCTCTCATGAGCTACGGGAATTAATAGGGAACTTGATATCGTTTAACTGCAAGGGCAGTTAACAAGGGCAAGACAGTTGATTGTTGCTATTTTAGTTTCTTCCTGGTGTCGGATAATATTAACTAGTTGGGCTTCCCTGGTGGTGCAGTGGTTGAGAGTCCACCTGCCGATGCAGGGGACACGGGTTCGTGCCACGGTCCGGGAAGATCCCACATGCCACGGAACGGCTAGGCCCATAAGTCATGGCCGCTGACCCAGCACGTCCGGAGCCTGTGCTCCACAACGAGAGAGGCCACGACAGTGAGAGGCCCACATAACGCAAAAAAAAAAAAAAAATTAACTAGTTAACTTCTGACATCCTAAGTCTTTGTACTGTGCTTAAAATTTCCTTTAAGGGACAATCAAACAAAGAGAGTCACAGAGTTTCAGCTTGTTGGCCGTGGAATGTGATTTAGCCACCAGAGTGGCCAGATGACGGCAGCGTGACATCTGTCTCAGCTGGCCTGTGGCCCAAACAGAAAGGAGCGATAGTTTTGGCCTAAGAACCTGTTTTCCCTTGTAAAAGGTAAATATCTTATGGGTAACATACCAAGGTACTATTCATGAGTTGTTCCTACCAGTATGGAGTTATACGATTCTTAATAGAGAAACTGTAATTTAAGAGCAGCTTTTCTTAGAGGGAGCAAGTGAATGTCTCATTTTCTCATTTCTCTTTCTGGCAAAAGTGCTTGAAAATATCCAGTATCCAATATCTCCCCTCCCTTTCTATCCTCTTTTAAGTCCAATCCCGTGGAGCTTTCTCCTCCTCAACCCCGTGAAATCCTTCTTCTCAAGGACACTAGCAACCTCTGTGCTGTCAAATCTCACTGTCCATTCTCTCTCCTGCTTTGCCTGACCTGTCAGCACCACTGACCTTCTGGGGGCCTGGATGGATTCCCCACATGCTGGGTGGGGGGTGTGCTGTACAGACAGGAACACTGAGCCTGGAGGATTAACCACTTTGGCAGCAAGCGGAAGGAGCCTGCTGTTTGGGGAGAGATGTTATTCCACACTGAAAACTGCTTGCTGTGAACACGACCCTGAGAAACAGCCTTGGTAAAGAGCAGTGAGGCCACATGGTCTCAGTACACCTGGCAAGAGTATGCAGGGACACCCAGGGCCCAGGGCCGTTCGCCTCTCCCAGCAGCGTGTCCCAAAGGCCATCATTCTCCAGGTCTCAAACGTCAGGTCTCCAGCCTAGCCCTGACTACTGATCATTGGCAAATATCCCATCATTAACCTACACCTCATCACGTGATGTATGTAACTGTAACGAACGCGCTGATCATCTACCATGACGTGAGCCTGGAAGTGGCCTCCTTTAATCTCCACAGCCTCCCAGGAAGGGCAATATTTCCTGGCTCATACAGGCTACTAATTCAATCAGTGAACAGTCGGTGGTGGAACTGAGATTCCCAGCTGGGTCTGCCTGGTTCCAAAGCCTATTGTCTTGATGCCTCTCACACATCCCGACTCAGTCTGCCGCGTTGCATGAAGTGCACACATGGGAGGGGATGAGGGAAGAGGCATGGACCAAGGATCACACGTTGAGGGACCTTGAAGAAGCCAAGAGGTGAACTTTTTACAAGAGGGACGTGAGCATCAGGACACGAGAGCTTAGGTAGATAAAGTCTGAGATGGGGCCAGCGCCTGACTCCTGGCGTAGAAAAGGCATTAGTGGTGGAAGCTCCTCATCTTCTCTGACTACTAGACTGTCAGTCAGAGCCGGGTTTTCAGATTAGCTGATTGATAGCTTGTCCATGTCATAAGACATGGAGAACTTGAGGCAATGTCTTTCCAGAGGTGGAGGGGAGGTAAGGGAACGTAGGGCTGCAGGACCGGCCGGCTGGGAGTGGAGGTGACCCAGGGAAGGAGGCTGATGATGCACTGCTGGTCTCTGGAGTCAGGCAGACCCAGTTCAAACCCCCAGGCCATCACCTCTTAGCTCTTTGGAGAACCCTTTCACATCCCAGACTCTACATCTTTCTCATTTATGAAATAGGCATTGTGATACCCGTGTCTCAGGTTTTTGTGGGAATTGAATGAGCTAAAGCACTGTCTCAGGTGTACAGATTTGAATGTGGTTGAAAAAGAGATCATTACACTTTCAACTCCAAAGTAGTGTCATGTGAAGCAACTAAGCCCGTGCGCCACAACTACTGAGCCTGCGCTCTAGAGCCCACGAGCCACAATTACTGAGCCCACGCGCCTAGAGCCTGTGCTCCCAACAAGAGAAGCCACCGCAATGAGAAGCCCACGCACACTGCACACAGGGGAGGCTTGTTTTACCCTGTCCTCATCAGCATGATGCTCAATTGCTCATTTGTGTCACGTGTTCATCATTTAACACGGGACACCGAGATCTTCTTTCCCAAACACGTCACCCCACCCCCAGATCTGAGAGCCAGGTTGTGATTCAGACCCTGTTGTTAATCTGAATTTCCACTTAGGGCACTGGAACCTCTAATATTTCATATGATGAAAAATTACTTTTTCCCTCCGTGAAGAATGTGACAGTGACCACAAGGACATAGGATGATCCTATCATATCGGGATACCATCCTATCTTCCTTCTTCCTCTCTTCATGTCTTTGCCTCCCTCTCTTCTTTGAGCAACTTGTGTTGTTCTAAGACCGTTGATGGCTTTCACCAGTAGCCCCTTGATGTATTGTGGACGGTCTGGAGTTACTTTTGGGGGGTTAGCATTTGACAGTATTTACAACATGTCTTGGACCTGCTCTCCTCTCTTCTGTGATGTGAGGCCCTGCTGTTATCCTGACAGCTCAGACTTTACTCCGTGACCCATGTGGATTTTTCCAAACCTGTAAGGTGGTGCTCTCCCATCACGATCCCCCGGGCAGCCCCACTTGTCCCCAAGGCTCAGCTATGATCTTGGTGCAAAATCTGTAACTAAATCTACATTTTGCCACTGAGCTCCAGGCCTGCTTCTTTATTAACCTAGTAGATACTTCCACCTGGATATGCTAAAGGGCCTTTAAACTCAGTATGTCCAAAATGGAAATGGTTATTCCTTGACCTCACAAACCTTCTTGCTCCTCTCCTCTGTCCTCCATATCGCTTGATAGTACTGTTGACCCTTTAGTTCTTTAAGCTAGAAAATGAGGGTCTTTAAATCCTCACCATGCATATCCCGTATCGCACAAACAAAGGCTTTCTGGTCTTTTTGTCTCCAAGCATCCTTCAGTTTAGCCAGAATGGCCTTCCTAAATTGGACAAGAGTTCATAATTCTCCTCTGCTGAAGATCCTTCAATAGCCACCCATCTTGCCAGGATGAAGTTAGAAACCCTTAGTTTACTTGGTGGTAACTTGGTCTCTGCTAACTCTCCAGTTTTGCTGGTTTAATAGGCAAATCCTCTCGCACAAGGACTTGCATGGATTCGTATTGTTTTTTATTTGAGATTTGTCATCACCTTCTTCTCTGTTTCTGATGACAAATTCCTAGGGGGCGAGCACTGTGCTTTACGGTTTGTGGAAATTCCAAAAGCTTCACGGGGAGCCCGGCCGCCTGCATGGAGCCCTTTGTTTGCACGGTTTGCCCGGATGAGGCAGCAAAGTTGGCAGACGGGCACCTTGCAGGCCCGTCACCTCTGCCAGCCATGGCTGAGGGACCTGCCATGAAACCTAGGTCTTCTGGGTTTCCTTGTCTGTGAAATAAGCTTGTTGATGGGAGTTTCATCTCTAGGTTTTCCTCAAACTCTTGTCTGTCTGTGGTCACAATCCTGGGCTCATGCAATGTCACAGCCACACACGAGAGGGAAGCATTGGCTAAACTGTGTTGAGAAGCCCACGTCAGTTTGACTCTACCTTGGAAGTTGATTTTGCTTTGTTTCAGCAAATAATGGTGACGAAGATCACGGTAGAGTGAATGCAGTTTATCTCTCAGAGCATGAGTGTTGCATAATGTCATTATTTGTCTGGACGGGAGGATCCCTTAACCTACCCAGAGGGGCACATGAGTCAGAGGGGGTGGTGTCCACCAACCCTTCAACCCTATGAGGGATGATGCCAAAGTTCTCTTTGCAAAGTGGGCCACGATCACTTCCCTGGAGTCCAACTGAAATCCTTCTGACTGAAATAAGCTCTTCTGATCCTGTCCCAAGTGGGGATGAATAACAGATTGGGGGACCGTATAAGAAAACTTCAAATATTTAAAATGATTCATTGCCAATATTACATCTCGGTTTATTTCAGGATGAAAAATTTCAATTTGTTCAAACTCTTTTTTCCTCACAGGATGCTCTGAGTTCTGCCTTTGGCTGTGGCATAAGAATTTGCTAATAAGGATTCTGACCATGAATCCAAGGTAGAGCACAGATAGATCAGTGTCTCACTGAGGAATACTTAGAGCCACTTACATCCTTGGAGGAGCTCAACGTTTTGGAAATACCTGTTGTCTTTACCTGTGGAGAACGAAGGGCACTTTCCCTCTGCAGGCTCCAGGGGAGACTACTTCCTGCCTCTTCCAGCTTCTCCTGGTTCCAGGGGTTCCTGGGCTTGGGGCTGCATCCCTCCCATCTCTGCCCCCCATCTTCACCCTGCATCCTCTTCTCTCTATGTCTTCCCCTTTTCTGTCTCTTATAAGGACACTTATCCCTGGATTTGGGGCCCACCTGGATAATGAAGGATGATCTCATCTCAAGATCCTTAACGTAATTACACCTGCAGAGACCCTTTACCCAAATATCTCATTTATAGGGTGAACATATCTTTTGGGAGCCACCATTCAATTCATCCTAAGACCTCTTCACTTTTCAGCAGGGAGCTCTTGTCTTATGTCTTCTCTGAAGACTTTTATATGTGTTTTTATGTATGAGGATGGATTTATAGTCACGACCGATAATACTTCCATATGTGCCCTGCAAACCTGGATGTTGCAGACTTTAGTGGTTCTCAGCCTCAAGTACCATCATTATTCAAATCTAACAAGTTGACAGTTGTAAGATGCACTATTACTTTATGTGCTACCTAAGAAAGAAAAAACTCTGCCAGTTAAGTGATGACCTACTGTCAAGTTTAAGAGGCACCTTGATTTCACTTTATGTGAGAGAATGCGCAACTGATGAAATGCAGCATAACCTATAAAAAGTCAATGTGAATCATGAAAGTTTTAAACATTAGGATAAAGAATGTCTAAAGTAACAGTGGCTGTTTTGCCAGGAGAAGAAACTTCTCAGAGTAGGTATATTCAAATATCTTAGTAAATTTCCTGTAAAAGCCTGGTTAGATGGTGGTTTTGTCAAGCTTTGGGGTCTGTACCAGTTACCTGGAGGTGCTTATTAAGTATATGGATTCCCGGTCTCACCTCCACTGATACATTGAATATAATACAGTTACCCCAGTAATACACTATACATCACTGCATAATGCTGATGTAGGAAGTTTGAGATAGAACCCCCACATCTGCATTTTTAACAGGCAACCCTGAGATTCTGAAAGGGGTTATCTAGGAACCACTCTTGGAGGAATATGGGATCAGATTGATGCTTTTTAGTTCCAAATATTCCAACTTTGGACTAAGACTTTTCAACAATAAAAAGGAACATATTGATACATGCAGCAACATGGATGAGTCTCAAAAATAGTTTGGTAAATGAAAGAAGAAGATAAAAGATTACACATTGTATGATTCCATTTATATGAAATTTGTGGAAGAGGCAAAACTCTTTAGACAGAAAGGAGGTTAGAGGTTGCTTAGAACTGGGGTTTGGGAGCAATAATTGGCTGCCAACGGGCACAGGGGAACTTTTGGGGGCTGTTGGATATGTTCTGAAACGGGATTGTGGTGGTGATTGCAAAACTCTATAAATTTACTAAAAATCATTGGACTGTACATTTAGAATGAGTGAATTTCATGATATGTAAAGTATACCTCAATAAAACTGATGAAAAATATCAATAAATATAGCTATTGCTATTACTATTTCTCTCATTCCACGATTGGTCTAACCTTCCTGGGCCTGAAAACCAGGAACAGTGATGGCCACAGGTGCAAGCAGCTGCCCTGCAGGCTCTGCTCTTAGTCTGGATAGGTGCTCTTGGGGTGGAGCAAAGACCAGGGTCTCCTCAAGACTTGAGTGTGTCTCCTGATTACGCTTTTTGGACTCTGGGCACCTCTGCTCTTTCCACAGTTCATGGATTGTATAAGGTCTGGGGGCGGAGCAAACTCAGGATGCTGAAATCAGCTAGATTTTTGGTGTCAAAGGGGCAGTTCCATTGTCTGAAGTTGGAGTGTCTTTAGTTGGGACTGATCCCCCAGCAACTAGTACAAATTCCCTGATGTGGATTCTTAGGAAGATCTGGGTTAAGAAGGCGGGCTCCTAGACCAGCCCAAAGTCTGCACGTTAGAAAAGCCAGATTTTCAATCTGTTGGGCTCCCTTGGCCAAGTGTGTTATAACCAACAGATAACAGAGTCAACTGCACTCAAATCCCTGATATTTTTCCATGGCATAATCCATGTGTAATCCTTGGTCTTCTAGGTCATGATTTGGGAGGTTTACCTCTGGACAAGGGGCTTCAAGATCCAGCAATAATTATTCCTGTGTCCCTGTTTCAAAGAAGGTTGTCATTTTAGAACCAGGGCAAGATTTGAGGGTATAGTCCTGCAAAAGCAAATTTCAAAACTCTTAAACTTGTTCTTACAGGCATGACCTAAAAAAAAAAAAAAAAAAATTGGGAACAGTGTTTTTCATGTAGGAGAGACTCTGTAAATATTTGCTGAACTGAATTCTAGTTACAACACTTCCTGCAGCCCCACCTTTGCCAATCCCAACGTTTAGTAAAAGTGGCCCAAATCGTGTTAGTGCTACAGAATTTTTGCATTTCCCCAGGAGCAAGTTTAACATCTCTAGTTACACATTCAGTGGACATACTTACACTTACATAATCCAGTGTTCTGTCCCATTTGCATGGAGTACACAAGAAGACTGTATCTGACCAACAGGTAATGTTTACATAAAATGTTAAAATTGCTTAGAGAGGCTCCTATGAACACATTCCCTGAGGACGTTTCTCTTCTACACTAATTCTCATTAGAGCATTCATGTTCACCAAGCGTGATCATCCAAAAATGTTTCTATACCATTAACTCCAGCCTCCCTCTTTCAAAAATGTTGTTGACTCACAGTGAACAAAGCTGTTTGATATAGCACAATAGGACTGCTAAGAATACATCCCCTGCTTTGCCTGTACAGGTTCTGAGCCTCGCAGTTTCTCTCTTTTGGTACCACTGGATGGAAGGAAGCTCACGAAATGAGGGCTTTTAGTTTTAAAAATCATTCTATTTCTTACAGCTCTCTTCCAGGGTTTCCATGGCTGGTGTCCAGCTTCACAGGAGGCGGAGGTGAGGCCACAGACCAAGGGTCTCTTGGTGCACTTATGTTTTTAAGGCTTATCGTAAGGTGTGTCTGCATTTGGCATGGAAACCAGATGAGATAAAGGCAAATAATAAGTGGCAGTCCTAGAAGTAGCAAACATTACCCCGAAAATGGCATGGGGAAGGGGTGCACCGCCTATAAAGATGTATTTAGATAACTGAGAGTCCGAAAGGGTGGACCTTTGGTGAGCAAATATTTGCTGTTCTCTCTACAGGGGCACGTCTCTTTTACAAATGCGTGAGGAGAAAGAAAAGCAATTATTTACTTGTGGCACAAGAGAATGCTGGTTTATAACTCAAGATGTCCTCTTCCCTCCCTCCCTTCCTCTTGTCCCCTTCTTCATTCTGGAAAACATTTCTTGTTAAGATAAATAATACGAAAATTTACCTGCTTTTGCCACTCTTAGTCAACAGAGAATTGGCAGTTCCAGCTAAAATAAGAAAACAAACAAAAAAGAAATATTCTACATCAAAATAAGTAAAATTACCTCTGTTCTTAGATGACATGATCGTGTGTGTAGAAATCCGTAGAGATAAAACAAAAAATGTTAGACTAATAAATTCAGCAAAGGTGTAGGATACAATATCAACACAGAAAAATCAGTTACATTTCTATACCTTAATGGTGAACCATCTGAGAAGAAAATTTAAAAAGCAATTAGATTTAAAATATTACGAAAAAAATACTTAGAAGTAACCAAAAAGGCAAAAGAAATGTGATAAATGGAATATTGCCTGCCGTATCAGTAAACAAAGGAAGTCACAGTCATCAGTGATTGCAGCCACAGCCTATGGTGAGCTGGTGAGCCCTGAGGGAACTCAGGGAGGAAACAGAATACCTGCCATCTAGCAGCCATCAGACTGCAGCCACTCCATAAGGTGAGCCCTGAGGAAACTCAGGATGTGAAAACACAGGATACTGGTCCCAGAAGCTGAGGTGTATAGCAAAGGAGTGATTTCAGTGAGCCCACTCTTGCATCTTCCCATACATAGAAAAGTTCTAAATTCCTTAACTTGAGATAATCTGGTTTTCGTTAATTAACAATTATCTTTGATATTCAGACTACCTGCCCTTTGTTGCAAAACTTCTATATAACCTGGCTTCCCCCTGCCTCCTTGGAACAGTTCTCTCAGGGTTACTTGAGATGCTGTCTCCCGGGCTTGAAGTCCTAAAAATTTCTGCCGAATAAAACATAACTCTCAACTTTTAGGTTGTGAATAATTTTTTAGTTGACAAATGTATAACTAAAAAATTTGTTTGAAGAAAGTAAAGACACAGATATGGAAAGACAACCATGTTTGTGAATGAAAGACCATATTAGGATGACAATAAGAACCAAAGTGATCTACACATTCCATTGAAGTTTATATATATCCCAACATCATTTTTTTGCAGAAGTAGAAAATCTCACCCTAAAATTCATACGGAATCTCGAGGGACCCTGAATAGACAAAGCAATCTTGAAAAGAAAGAAACAAGTCTTGGAAAAGAAAAAGTAAAGTAAAAAGAGAGAACAGATTTGGGTTTCTCACAATTCCAGATTTCATAACTTACTACAAAGCCACTATCATCAAAATAGTGTGGATAATGGCGTAAAGACAGATATAAAGACCAGTGAAATAGAACAGAATACAAAAATAAACTCAAATATAGCTAATGTTGTTTGACAAGGTTGCCAAGATCATTTACGGGAAAAGTGCAGTCCTTTCAACAAACAATGCTGAGGAAACTACATATCAACGTGCAAAAGAAGGAAGTTAGACCTCTGCCTTACACACACACACGTACACGCACACACATACATGCACACGCACACACACAGGCACACACACACACAAATCTCAATGCATCAAAGACCTAAACATACAAGGTACATGTATGAAACGCTTAGAAGAAAAACTAGAGGGAAAGCTTGATGACATTGGATTTGGATATGTCACCAGAAGTACAGGCAACAAAAGAAAAAATACATAAATTAGTATTCATCAAAATTCAAAATGTTTTTTTGCATCAAGGTAAACTACCAAAAGAGTGAAAAGTCAATCCACAGAATGGGAAAAAAGATCTTTGCAAATCATGTGTCTGATAAAGTTGAATAGAATGGAACTTCTTGGAAATACCATAAAACTTTATCTCAAATCGCCTTTTCTCAACTATCCCAGACATTACTTGGTGACCTTTACTCTTTCATGCTTAATATTTCCATAATTAATCTTTTGATTATCCCTTCCTACTGATGCAAAATTTAAGGTTTTTATATCCTTTTCCTTCAGAGTTTGTCTTGACTACCACCGTTTCTCTTCCCTACTGAATTCAAAGAGTTTTCTAAGAGCATTTGGACCTACACCTTGAAGTAGTCCTAGTGTCTTCCAACTGGTTGACTTGGACATGGTTGAATTTTTCACAATCTGTATGTGAACAGCCTACACATAGGAATGGAAATACATTGTTTCACAAACATCACATCGAGCAGTTTGGTGTATTCTCTCCACACCCTTCAGAAGTGATCTCTGTTACTCTTCTGTTTTTTTCTTTGACTCCAATTTTCTATACAGTGCATCCAAAACCAAAGTAAATGTGTGGACAGGGTGACCCTTAGTTCCATCTGAAGGTGGCCAAGGTGTTTTGGTCACTTCCCCCAGTTCCTTCTTCTGTTCCCTCCCCTCTATATTTCAGAGGCACTACCTATTCTTCTTCATCTTTGTATTTTTGCACTTACAGAATCTCAGAGTTTGAGGGAACTTGAAGGCCAATCACAGTCACAGAATAAGTGAAAGCATCAGATCACAACAGGAACAAAGTGTTACATCAATAAACATTTTTATTATAGAAGGAGTTGATACTCTTGTATAAGAAAATGCTCAGATTCTCAAAAAAGCATTCAAAGAATTCTTCTTAGGTAACATGCATTTCAACATCTGCTAGGTGTTCATCCAATCTGTCCTCAATGAGAAGAATTTCTTCATGTCCTGGAGCAAGTACATCTATTGTTCTTGATCTGATAACTAGAAAAGTCTTGCATAATCGTGTTCATGATTTCTGGCCACAAATTCAGATGAGTAAGAAGAAAACACAGTTCTTTGTTTTTCTTGGAAGTGATCTTTTTTGGAAAATGGAAGCTGAAAAACATACTGTATTTTAGATACAGAACCAAGTCTCGGGGGTCCCCCTGATCATCAGGGACTGGATCCACAAAGACACTTATTGTCCCAGGTCCTTTGGTCCATTTAGGTCTGGCTGCTCTGCATGATGATCAACCCAGCTCCAGAGAGAAAAGAGATGGTTACTGCTTTGAGGTCTCAACGTCTAAATGTTGATATAAAAGAGAAAGAAGGGAGGATTTCCCTGGTGGCACAGTGGTTAAGAATCTGCCTGCCAATGCAGGGGACACAGGTTTGAGCCCTGGTCTGGGAAGATTCCACATGCCGTGGAGCAACTAAGCCCATGCTCCACAACTACTGAGCCCGCGTGCCTAGAGTTCATGCTCTGCAACAAAAGAAGCCACTACAGTGAGAAGCCCACACACCGCAACAAAGAGTAGCCCCCACTCACCCCAACGAAGACCCAACGCAACCAAAAAACAAAACAAAACAAAAACCCCTTATTAAAAAAAAAAAGAGAGAGAGAAAGAAGTGAAAAAGTCTTAACATAATTGCCTATACGAGTGTGTGGGTGAACTTGCTTGGAACTGTGCTGGGAGAAAAGACGCTACATCAGAAGACTCTTTTCTTATTTTCCAGACCACAGAGATTTTCTTTCAGACGTTGTCTGAAAGGTTTCACATGACACAATATTCTGGCATTCACAACAGAAACAGATAGATATCAAGGACTATTGCTCAAAAATACAGAAATTCAATGTCATTTATCCTATTATTTGGTCACAAACTCTTGAAGTTGCTTCCAATCAAGTCTGTGTTCCTCATCATTAAAACATCTTTTGTTCTCCCTCATGGGGAAAAATCCTGACCTCATGGATACGGTCTAATGTACACAACAATGCTAGTGGGATCCAAGTGAGACAGCTCTTTCGTTACTCACTGTCTAGCAAACACCAGATTTACTGTCACATGTATGCAACATAATAAAAAAGAGGTGCCATTTTTATGTACCCCAGAATTTATTTGCCACAGAAACTGTATGTTCTACAGAAAATAAGGAGAAAAAGAAATTTTCATTTCCTATCTTTTCAGAAATTAATTAAAATAACAACCAAATAATAACCCAAAGCATGGAAAAATGATCATGGCTTAGTTCTGTGAAGTAGAGAAAAAAATAGAAATAAAAATAATTTTAATTGCTGACATACTCGAGGGGAAATGTAGCATTGATAGGAGCAACAGCATCAATTATACTACCCAACATTTTGAGTGATTACTATTTACCAGGAAGCACTCTCAATGAATCAAACATCCTATGAAGTAAGCTCAACTATTGAGTCATTTTACAGATAAAGAAATCACAGAGGTTATTGATTTGTCCAAGGCCACATTGAAGGTGATTATTTTTGTCATTTTTGTAAACCTCAAGAGACACCGTCTTATACGGATGTTTGCACATTTATCCCTCCTTTCCTACTTCCTGCTTCCACCCTTAATCTGACAATAGGGTGGGTAAGGTGGATAATTTTTTGGGGGGGAAGGGGAACATTGGCAGAAATCTTCTTGCATTACATTTGTACTTTATGGAAAATGGGTAATTAATTGCAAGAAGGGAGACTGCTAGAGCTGATTTTCCAACTTTTCCCGAGGGCACCCCATGGTTAAGGTATGCCAACCTGCTCCAGTAGCACACCTGGATTCACACTGCAGGTGAGCAAGATATGTTTGGTATTTCACACATATCCTGCCATGCTAGGTGTAGTTCCATTCTTCTCCCAAGGGGTCACCTGCACCAACATTTAATGACGCCATTGAGAGACACCAGGTTAGATGTTCTAAGGATCATTCCATGTCTGGTGAGGAAGTTATCCAAAATTGGGTGGCCCCAGTGACTACCTCACATTGAGGACAGTCAGAATTTGCCCCATGAGCTCAATTATAGAGATCACAAATGGTTGTGGGCCCAAGAATACACTAGTTGGTATTCCACAGCCTGACCTTCCCTTGTGTGCTCTCTGAGTGTGGATGTTACTTGGATTTCAGCTGATGATTTTTCTTCCTTGGTCAGCCCTGAGTATTCAGCTCCCCTGCCTTCTGCACCACTGAAGACACTCATTCAAATGGCAGGTGTCCGGTCAGAATGTTGTGGAATTTTAATATCCAGACACACTCAACAGCAATTACAGTGTTGCTGATAGCAATTTAATAACAATACCAATTCCCTCTTTATAAGGAGGTTAACATCCTTGATGTAGTGAGCTATTTTCTAACCTTTGCCCTGTTCTAATCTTTGGCTCATTCATATTGCATTCTTTCAAGAGTCATGAAGAATATAAGATATCAACCTAATTTGTGAGCTAACAAATCAGTTTGCCCTGGTTTCACGACGCTGGTAGAGGGAAGACTGTTTATTACTCACAACAATTGCTGTAACCAAAATAAGAGTATCGTTTTCCAGCTTTGCTGAGACATAATTGACATATAACATTGTATAGTCTTAAGGTTTACGATGTGATGATTTGGTGTACGTATATATTGCGGAAATGTTCACTACGACAAAGTTTGTTGTGCTAGTTCCTTGAGCCCCTATTTCTAAAGGTTGAAGTGAAGGGGCCAGGTGATACCTGAACATGCAGTGAGTTGAGTTATAGGAGAAAAGGCTTGAGTCTAGGGCCCCTGGATCAAGTATAGTGGGCACTCAGCATCCCTGCCCTTTCTCTGGAAGGAGATATTTTCTTTATATTACTGGACAGTAAACACACCTTGCATTTCTCTGGATGGAGCCACGATCTCTATATTGCAAGACTGTTCACTGTACAAATGTCTTGAAAAAATTAATGTGGGATGAAGGGTAGTCAGTGCCTCTGCTTACTGGGTGTACAGAAATGCGAAAAACTGTGCAACGTTATCTCCCAAGGGGCACTTACCCACTTCTAACAGCTGACTCCTGATTTCATTAGTAGCCTTCATCCTCCACTAGACTATAAACTCAAGGCATTTAACAATAATTTATTTCTGTCTACATTATTTATTGATAAAACAATGTCTGGCACATAAAAATTTTCAATAAAATTTTGCTGAATGAATCAATGAAAGAATGGCAAAATATGCAAGAACTAATCAAAATGCTAAAGAATAGACAAATGATGAAGAAATTAAAATAATGAATATGATACACTACTTAAAACAAGCGAAGTATAATACTGGATTTTTAAAATAATATTTGATAGCTTCAGAAAATACTTCTGTTAGGTCAAAGGAAAGTATACAATTTGTATGTTGAAGATTATTTTGATGTTTAAATAAAATAGAAACTCACACATCTGTAAAGGAAAATCATGAAGGAAAATGTACCAAACGTTAAATGTAATGGGCTAGTTACAGGTTATCTTTATTCTCTATCCTTTCCTTTTTTTCCCCCAAATTTCTGTAATTTGCCTGTATAACTTTAATGATCAGGAGAAACAAACATCCTTATCTTTTTCATTGAAATATAGTTGACCTATTATATTATTTCAGATGTACAACAGAGTGATTTGTTATTTTTATAGATTATACTCCATATAAAGTTATTATAAAATATTGGGTATATTCCCCATTATTCTAGGTTGTAGGGTTTTCCCTTTCAGCACTTTAAATACATCATGCCATACCCTTCTGCCTACATAGTTTCTAGAGAAAAATCAGTTGATTGCCCGATAGTGTTTTCCTTGTATGTGACTCGTTTTTCTCTTGCTGTCTTTAGAATTCTCTCTTTAAGTTTTGCCATTTTAATTATGATATGTCTTGGTGTGGATCTCACTGGTTTTATCTTGTTTGGGACTCTCTGTGCTTCCTGCACCTGGGTAGCTTTTCCCGTTTTCAGGTTCAGGAAATTTTTTGCCATAATTTCATCAAATACACTTTCTGCCACTTTCTCTTTCCTACTTTTGGGACCCCTACAATGTGAATGTTAGTATACCTGTTGTTGTCCCAGAGGTCCTTTAAACTGATCTGTTTTTTAAAATTTGTTTTTCTTTTTGCTGTTTTTATTGCACGATTTCCATAATTCTATCTTCCAGATCACTTATGAATTCTTCCATATCACATAATCTGCTATTAATTCCTTCTAGTGTGTTTTTCACCTTAGTTATTGTATTCTTCAGTTCTGACTGGTTATTTTTTAAAATATTTTCTAGTTACTTGTTAACATTCTCACTGTGTTAATCTACTCTTTTCCTTAGTTCAGTTAGCATTCTTATTACTAATGCTTTGAACTGTGGTAAATTATTTTGGTAAGTTATTTATCTGTTTCATTAGCTATTTTTTTCAGGTGTTTTTTTCTTATTCTTTCATTTGAAACAAATTCCTTTGTCATCTCATTTTGCTTAACTTTCTCCATCTCTATGAAATTAGGTGAAACAGTTGCCTATCCCTGTCTTGAAAGGGTGTGCTTGTGTGGAAGCAACCCTAGAGGCTTTTTTTTCAAAATTAATTAATTAATTAATTAATTAATTTTTGGCTGCATTGGGTCTTCTTTGCTGCACGTGGGCTTTCTCTAGTTGCGGTGAGAGGGAGCTACTTTTCCTTGCATGCACGTGCTTCTCATTTTGGTGGCTTTTCTTGCTGTGGAGCAGGGGCTCTAGGTGCGTGGGCTTCAGTAGTTGTGGCATGTAGGTTCAGTAGTTATGGCTCGTGGGCTCTAGAGCACAGGCTCAGTAGTTGTGGCGCACGGGCTTAGTTGCTCCATGGCTTGTGGGATCTTCCTGGACCAGAGCTCGAACCCGTGTCCCCTGCATTGGCAGGAGGATTCTTAACCACTGAGCCACCAGGGAAGTCCCAACCCTCAAGGCTTTGGTGGGAGAGCTGGAGTGGAAGTGAGCATGGGTCACGCCTTTCCCCAGGTTGTGCTGGCAGCTGTCACCTGGATGGGAGGTGGGACGGGGGAGGCTAAAGCCAGAGACGAGTCTGAGCTGGGGTTTTTCCTATGCTCAGTGGCTGGCACCATCGTATTGGGCCAGGCTAGGTCCCAAGGTGCTGGAGCAGAAGCCCTGAGGGTTGGGCCCAAACTGGTTACATTCCCTTTAAGTGTGCACCCTCTCCCTGCCCACCCCACCAGCACTGGTACCTTTGCCTAAGAGGGGAGCAGTGCTGGAGGAAGACGGGTTGGAGCAGGCACCTGGTGTAGGCTGCCGTGCATGCTGGTGCAATCCTGGAACACCCGTCAGAGCTCCAGAACACTTCTGATCTGCCACCTTTACCAATGGCAGTAATGGCCACCCTTGCCCTGTTCAGATGTCATGCTGGCCTGAGCCAGCTCTGTCCTCCACAACTGCACACTGTCCCCAGCACTGGCAGCCCTTGCCTTAGTAGGAACTGACCTGGAGCCAGAGGTGCTGAAGTGGGCATTGGCGTGGGCATTGGCCTGGGCCAGGGTGCACCCTGGGGCTGTCACAGTAAACTGGTAGAGTCCTGGGCTGTTTCAATCTGCTTCCTCTGCTTAGTTCCCAGGAGCAAGCGTGTGCATCTTTTTCAAGAGGAGAGTCTAGGTTTCTTACAGCCCTCCTGTTAGTCCCACTGGTTTTCACACCAGCTACAGGGACTCCACTTCCTGGTGGTGGGCCCCAGGGCTGTAGTGCCCAGTATGTGGTTTCAATGGCTCACTCTCCAGAGAGGCTCTCCGAGACCGAATCCCTGTAATCTCCCTCCTCTTCTGTGTCTCTCCTCAGGGCACAAGTCCTGATCTGATTGCTTCTCTTCCCTTTGCACCCAACTCTATGTGGATGTTTCTTTACAGCCTTGGCTGTGTAAGAAACTTCCTGCTGGTCCCCAGTGTGCTTTCAGTGATA
Source organism: Lagenorhynchus albirostris (assembly GCF_949774975.1). Classification (NCBI taxonomy): domain Eukaryota; kingdom Metazoa; phylum Chordata; class Mammalia; order Artiodactyla; family Delphinidae; genus Lagenorhynchus; species Lagenorhynchus albirostris. Next base: position 166,775,829 of record NC_083095.1, on the reverse strand, counting down.
ATCGCTCCATATGTAGATGTAATATTGATGTGCTCATGGGGGAGGTGAGTTCAGCATCCTCTTGCTCTGCCATCTGGATCTCCTCCCCAAGCAGTGGTTTTAAAACTCATTGTGTACTAAGTTTAATACCTGTGATTGTTCAGGTGCAGTTTCTGCCAATTTATTTTCTTCCTTTCATGGACCATGTTTCCCCCTTTCTATCTTTCTTTCTTTTTCTTTCTTTCTTTCTTTCCTTCCTTCCTTCCTTCCTTCCTTCCTTTCTCTCTCGTATGCCGTGTGTGTGTGTGTGTGTGTGTGTGTGTGTGTGTGTGTATGTGTCTCTGTGTGTGTGTCTCTGTGTGTGTGTTTACAATTGGGCACCTGAAACAACAAGCAAATACCCACTCGTTGCAGATTTGTCCCATGCCATGACTGTCCTTCACTAATTAGCTTGGCATGCTCCTAGTCTTGGGATCAGCCCAACAGGAAAGCTAAAGGGCTACTCAGTTCTTTTCTGACTCTGCATCTTGCCTGGTATCTGTGTGGCTTTTTGATTCTCCTGAATACATGAATGCCTTACTGTCCCCCAAATCCACACCCCAGTTCTACTCAGGGTTTTATGTGGTCTATGCTATGTCTCCTCCCTTAATCCCTTTTCCCTGGCATCTGTGCATATATAATCCCCCTGCAGCTGTAATGAGCCATTCCAGCTGCCCTTCAGTTTAAGCTTAGGGTTAGGTGAAACAGACACCAGTCTTTAGACAGCCCCCAAATAGGTTGTGACATTGCAAATAAGCTTTTCTGTGATCATTCTGGTCTGAGGGATGTGACTGGGAGCTGAGCTGCTGTTCTTTACAGATCAAGACTGCAACGCACCAGGCAGGAGGAGGGTACAGGTGAGTAAAAACACCATGAAATGTCCTACCACTCTGTTCTGGATTTTTCCTAATTGGGTGTTCACTATGTTGCTCTAGGTTTTTGTTTGACTGTTTTCCAGAACGTCTATGAGGTTTTATAGCAAGATTCTGTTTTTTTCCTTATGTTTCCATGAGAGAATTCAGCACTTCCTACCTCACCATTTAGCTGACATTAATCTACATGTTAAATTTTAATTGGCTTCACAACATTCCCTTGTATCAATGTTTCACGATTTCCCTAACTCCTCCCAATTTTATTATAATTTAACTTGTTTACAGATTTTTCTTTTATGGATAATGTTGAGCAAGATAATAAATTATATAAAGTATCATTTACATCATGACAATTTTCAGAAGTTCTCTAACTAGGTAAAATGTATGAACAAAGATTCTGCTTGCATACAGCACACAGTAAAAACTATTAATAATTAACCTCCCATAAGCACTTTGCTAGAATGTCTGATTTTGGTATCATTTTCAGGATTTCACCCCCATCTGCAAGCAAAATAATTTTGCTGGTGGGAAATGTCAAAAGGCAAATTTATTTTCATTTGATGTTTTCATTCTTTATTAAGTGCTGACATTTTGAAAAATGCTTATTAGTCACTCCTTTAAGTTGTGTGATTGTGTGTGTGTGTGTGTGTGCTGTAATATAGTTAATTGTTTCAACTAACGTTTGGTCAAGATTGGGCTTCATAATACGAAAAACCAAAAAGATTGGTATGTGGAGGTTTCTAGTCTTAACATATGGTCAATAATTGTTCAGCAAATCCCATGCAATAATTTACAGTAATGTAAGTGGATCCAGAATTGTAAATTTACTTATTAAAAATATGAGGTAAAATATTTCCAAGCAATTAGTGATTTATTAATCATTATACAATACTTAATATTATTCTGATAAAAAACTCAAACAAGTTAATTGCCTTCAAATATTCCTTGCTCCATGGCTACTGATTTAATCATGCTCCTCCTGCAATATTTCTGCTAACATTGGTCAGTACAGTTGGGGTGTTACCTTCCTGTTATTCACAGCCTGTGAGGGCAGAAGAAAAAATCAGAGTCTGCTTAGTCAGAGGAGCAACAGGCAATGGACCCCAAATGCCAGTGTCTGGAACTTAATGATGGCCACTTCGTTCCCATTCTGGGATTTGGAACCTATGCCCCTGAGGAGGTAACATTTGTGGGTTGGGGTTAAGGTTAGAAAAGAAAATGGATGTAACGTGAGTGGAAGTGGACTTAGATTGTCAAGTTATTGAGTTCCTGTGCGACTCTGGGAGGGTCACTTGGTTCTACTAACCAGGCTAGAACCAACCCCTATGAAAGGGGAGGAAGCATTCAGTCTTCCCTCGGCATCAGGGTTTGAAGCTGTGGTCACCTACCGATGACTCTGGGTTTCCCTCCAGTGTCTGTCTGTTTCCCAGCTTGGCAGAAGAGGTGAAACTCAGCCATCAAGAACACTGACTGTCAGCTGCTTTGCTTTGAGGGTGATTGCAATTGTGTGGTTTCTCTGTATGTTTCGTTCATTCAAGAACTCTTTCCTCTTTCTGAAAAGAAGTATTTGAGGTAAAAGGTCCTGAAGATGAGGTGAATGAAAAATAATGGGAGAGAATTGCTTTTCTACTGTGTTGTGCCTGCTAGGTGCCAGACTAGAAATGCTCCGCCTGTGTTTTGTCTTGTTTTTCTGTTTCTGCTTGGAAAGTTATTCTAATGGAATATATAATATCACTTGAGGGGATAAGCTACAGTCTTATAGGGCAAGGTTTCAATTCTTGTTTTTTTGTAATATATTTTTTATTAAACTATAATCTTCAGTGCTTGGGTGTAAGAGGGGCAAAATGGACAATTTGCTAGACTGGAAGCCAGAAAGTTTGCTGTCCATCTTGTCTTTGGAGTACATAGCTGTATGACAAAGAACTGGTCCTTAAACTTTGAGTCTCACCTTTTTCATCTATAAAACAGAAGGAAATATTCAGAGACACTTTGGAGATTGAAGACAGGACATGTTTACTTATTTATTTATTTTTATTTAATTAATTAATTTTTGGCTGCGTTGGGCCTTCTTTGCTTCGCGTGGGCTTTCTCTAGTTGTGGTGAGTGGTGGCTTCTCTTGTTGCAGAGCACGGGCTCTAGGCGCGCCGGCTGCAGTAGTTGTGGCATGCCAGCTTCAGTAGTTGTGGCATGCCGGCTTCAGTAGTTGTGGCATGTGGGCTTCAGTAGTTGTGGCCCACGGGCTCTAGAGTGCAGGCTCAGTAGTTGTGGTACATAGGCTTGGTTGCTCCGTGGCATGTGGGAACTGCCCGGATCAGGGCTCCAACCCGTGTCCCCTGCGTTGGCGGGCAGATTCTTAACAACTGCGCCACGAGGGAAGCCCCAGGGCATGTTTAATTTGCAGCATAAAGTAGGATGAGGGGAGGGAAGGGTCCAGGCTATTCCTGAAGCTCACTGGTTAATTCCTGGGTAGATCTCCGAATGCCTGTACATTTAAGGAAAACCAGGACTAGACCCAACAAAGGGCAGTTAAACCAAGTCTCTACCTCCTTGAAAAAGAAAAGATTCTGAATCACATAAAAAGAAATGGAATATTATTCAGCCTTATAAAAGAAGTTATCCTGCCATTTGCAACAACATGGATGAACCCAGAGAACGTTAAGCTAAGTGAGATAAGCCAGACATAGAAAGACAAATACTGCATGATCTCTTTATGGGTAGAATCTTAAAAAATCAAACTCATAGAAGCAGAAAAATCAAACTCATAGAAGCATAGAGGCATGGTGACCAGAAGCTGGGGCCGTGGCTGGGAAAAATATAAAGATATTGGTCAAAGGGTACAAACCTTCAGTTATAAGATGAATAAGCTCTTGAGACCTAATGTACAACATGGTGACTATAGTTAATAATAATGGGTTATATTCTTGAGATTTGCTAAAAGAGTAGATCTTAAGTATTCTCACCACAACCAAAAGTTAGCTATGTGAGGTGATGGATCTGTTAACTAGCTTGATTTTGGTAAATCATTTCACAATAGATACTTATATGAAAACATCACTTTGTACAACTTGAATAGATACGGTTTTTATTTGGTGTGTTCTGTGTGGCTACACTGGTAGACAGAGGACTCTCAGAAGCATTCATCTTGTTTCTTGATGCTTTGTACCATGAACATTATACCTTTGTTGACTTTGCTTAAAATATCTCACTGTATAAATCATATCCATGACTACAACTTTATGCTCAGTCTTATGAGTTCCTCCAGAAAATCACTGAAACTGGAGGTGGTCTTGGGGACCTCTAATGTCAGTGATGAACCAGTGATTGCCTGGGATTGAAGGACTTCCTGGATGTCCAACTTTAATTACTTACCAGGAACATTGAGAGAAATTGTTATGCGTTCATCACCACACATGCAGAACTAACCAAAGGCATGAAGAAAAGTTGATTCTTGGGAAGATCAAAGCTTGTGTCTTAGCAATCTCTTAATTCTGTGGATATCCAACTACTACCTTTGTTGCTTATGTAGGTTCCTAAGAGTGAAGCCCTGGAGGTCACCAAATTTGCTATTGATGTTGGGTTCCGCCATATTGACTGTGCTCATTTGTACCAAAATGAAGAGCAGGTTGGACAGGCCATTCGCAGCAAGATTGCAGATGGCACTGTGAAGAGAGAAGACATATTCTACACTTCAAAGGTGCTGTGTGTGTTGTGTGAGTGTGCACATGTGTGCAACATGATTGTGCACAGGTGACAATTATATAATAGGACCAGTAGTTGTCTGGTGAACTGTGCTTATCGGTATAACTTTTTTCACACATATTTGTATATTAAATCTGGTATCCAAAAAGAAAATGAGAGTGATGATGGCATTCTCATCATTGCTGTGTTCAAATTTTAATTTTAAAGTAAAGTCACTTTACTTCTCTGAGCCTAGACCAGAGCTGTGTTATTTCATATGGGCTAATGAATCAGCCAGAACTGATTGATCAGATTATAGCTTTCCTTATCATCTAGGGGACTTTCTAAAATTTCTTCAAGTTCTAAATCTCAGTTCTTACGTCCATCAGTGAGAGAGAGCAATAGGAGAGGCAGTTTGTATATTACACAAGCTCTAGCAAAAGTGTCTTGAATTATGTTCTGCTCATATTAATATGTTCAAAGCACTTTTCCTACAGTTATGTAAACAAACAGATACTAATTCCTGAGAGGATTGATTCTTTGATAGAATTAGATTAAGTCTGTAAACTGCTTTTAAACTCTATCAAACATAATTCAGATAATGAGTATGGTAATTATTTGATAATACATTTATTTCTTGGATCATTTCTTTTTATTGTGAATGATGTACTGATGATAAAATCAATCAAATAATAAAATTTACTTGGGTTGGTTAGATCAAAAATGGAACTGAAAAAGAAACAGAGTGGTTTTCCTCTGTGGTCATCTGTTTCTAATCAGGAAAAATGTCTAATTTTTAGGTGAAAGAAGAAAAACAAAATTACCTAAGGCATTAATTTAACATAGCTCCCATTCTTTAATCTCTGCAGCTTTGGTCCACTTTCCTTCGACCAGAGTTCGTTCAACCAGCCTTGGAAAAGTCACTGAAAAATCTTCAACTCGATTATGTTGATCTCTATATTATTCATTTTCCAGCGGCTCTGAAGGTTTGCGATTTGTATGATCACGTCTATTTTATTTCTTGTGTGAGAATATCTATCAACTTGCATGGATGGTTGAATTCAGATTTTTCTTAGTAAGATGTAGGGATGATTACACTAGAGTAGAATTCCCAAAATCATAATTTCTGATTATCTTTTTATTGGGTTTCTTTGAATCCTTAATTTTCTTTCCATGCCTCCAAGAGAAAAGAGTTCAACAATCTCACATCCTCTGCCTCAAAAACTTGAGGAAATAAAAATAGACACATTCAACACAGGGTCCCGGGCCTCTTGGGGATTTCATGAACACACAGTTTGGTGCAGCAGTGGTGAGCAATGAAGCTGCCTTACACTTGAACATGATAAGTTTATCTCCTCTTTCACCCTTTCAAATTGACTGGAGTTGGTGGTGCTCTCTCTGGGTGGGTCTAAACCTAGCAGCCTTTATAGGGACTTGGGAGACCTTGCCTACACCATTGGCTGTCTTCACAATGAGTTTTGTAGACTGCACTTAGCCATTAAGAACTGCATTATGTAGAACTCTTGATCTGAAGTTACAGAAATCTACTCAAACTACCCTATGCAAAAGAGTTTATTGGACTATGTAGATGGGAAGTCCCAGCCATGGATAGATTTAAGGATTTGCAGTACTCTTCAGAAATGTCTCCTTTTTTTCTATCCCTTAACTTTGTAGTACTCTTGGTTTGCTTTATTTTTACCTCAACATTTTCCTTCGGTGGCAAATTAACCTTGATCAGTTCAAGGCTCATGGTCATTAACATTTGAGAGCACGTCTGGATCTTCCACATTCCATATTAACCTAAAAAGAGCCTTGCTGATTCATGTGCCTGCCCTAGGGCTATCAGATGTTCAGAGGGAAAAGGAAATCGGATTGTCAGGCTTAAGTCAAGATTAAACTTTTTTTCTGGAAATAAAGCCATGTAACTTATTGCCATTCTTTACATAAGTCACTCTGAGTCCCCTTTGGGACCTAGGAAAATTCTATTTATTAAAACATATAGTAAGTGTAAGAGATCTAGAATGTTGCTACACCTACCTCATGGATGTTTAGTGTCCTGGTCCTAGATGTGCCTGGCAGCCTGGTTAAGTGTGGGGAAATTATTTAGTGACACATTTAAAATGACTGCTTCTATTCTATTCCAGCCAGGGGAGGAACTTTTTCCCAAAGATGAAAATGGAAAAATGATATTTGACACAGTGGATCTCTGTCGCACTTGGGAGGTGAGTCTGTGGAGGAGAGAGCCCAGGGGAGGAAGCCAGGAGAGGGGGAACCTCCTTCATTTCTTCCACCTGTGAGAATGGGTTGTGGACCATCAGATTCAGCAGTTCATGAACTTTAAAGGGCTGTTATGCTGGGGTGGTGTGGACGAAATCATTGCTGAAAGGTTCACAGAGAGGAACGGAGAAGAATTTGGGACAGTGAAGATAAGCATCCCTTTCCTTCAGTGTGATATATCTTCTTCTGGGATTTTCGAAGGAAGAGACAGTAATTCTTATTTTATTTTATTTTTATAAATTTATTTATTTATTTATGGCTGTGTTTGGTCTTCACTGTGGTGTGCACGCTTCTCATTGTGGTGGCTTCTCTTGTTGTGGACCATGGGCTGTAGACATGTGGGCTTCAGTAGTTGTGGCTCGCAGGCTCTGTGCCTCTCGCAGTAGAGCACAGGCTCAGTAGTTGTGCTGCACGGGCTTAGTTGCTCCGCAGCATGTGGGATCTTCCCGGACCAGGGCTTAAACCCGTGTCCTCTGCATTGGCAGGCGGATTGTTAACCACTGTGTCACCAGGGAATTCTTATTCTTGTGTCACAACCTTCTTCCCCTCTTTTCTTCTTGATAATTCATGCTAATTCTTGACAGGTGACCCTGTTAGCATTTTTTCAGCATTTATTCTTGCTCTATAGCCCATTGCAAATCATGTTCACCACCCCTTACCCCCCACCCCCAGGCCCTGGAGAAGTGTAAGGATGCAGGACTAGCCAAGTCCATCGGGGTGTCCAACTTTAACCGCAAACAGCTGGAGAAGATCCTGAACAAGCCTGGGCTCAAGTACAAGCCCGTCTGCAACCAGGTGAGCAGCCTCCGTCTCCTCTCCTTTCTGCTCTTCATAACCTCCTTCCTGTAGTAGAGCCAGATGTCTATTTGTCTTCCCCTCCTATTCATCCTACCTTTGTGGGACAGAAGATTCTAGAGAGCAGAGCCTCTGTCTGGAAGGGTGTGAATAGAACCCAGAATGGTATCTCTGTGTGATAAAGTCTTGGTGGAAAAGATGGGGAGGGCTTCCTGCTAGATTGTGGGTAGGAATTTAGGGAAGGTAAAGGAGATAAAGGAGGGTTAGAATAGTTACCCAGACCTTAGAGGAAGGTGGCATTTCCCTGAGCTGTAAAGGATGACCGGAAATTGGATGGTGAAAGTGCCTTGGAGGGAACTGTGTACAGGTAGGAAGGCCATGAATACATGGAATGAAAAGCAAATAAAGAGCGAAAATGAGATCTCATTGAGGTTTTAAGAGTTTGTGTGGGGTTCAGATGCCTGAGTCCTTAGTCTTAGTGTCTCAGCTTTTAGAGATCTTCAACAGGAAGCATAGTACAGAAAAATTTGCTGGAGACTATGAAATTCATCCAGGTTAGAGCGTGAAGTTAATGTCTTATGGTGATCCTAACAGTAGATGAAATAGTCACTCAGGAATTAGAGCAGACCTTGTGATTTACTTGGTCTTGGTATGGTTCTCCCATTGATTTCTACCTTAAAATTAAATGTTTAAACACATTTTTTCTCTGTTTGATCCTTTGCTCATATATTTTTTGTTGTATTTTTACTTTTCTGTGGTGAGAAAACTTAATAAGAGATTTGTCCTCTTAAATTTTAAGTATTACAATACAATGTAATGCAATATTGTTAACTGCAGGGACAACACTGTACAGCATATCTCTAGAATTTAGTCATCTTGAGTAATAGACTTCACACCCATGTTTAGAAACTTCCGATTTCTCCTTGCTCCCAGACTCTGACAACCATCACTCTACTCTTTAATTCTATGAGTTTGACCAGTTTAGATATTAATATTTGTTTTTCTGTGACTGTTGTATTTCATATCATGTAATGTCCACAAGTACAACCTGAAGTCAAGGAGTAAGAGTCTTCTACAGAAAAAGTAGCTTGTAAAATTCAAGATTTATATATATCTATATACAGCATCAACATTTTCAATTATAAAAGTTTAAAAATTAATGTGATTTTAGCACTAATTTTGCCTCCAAGTTTTCATTGTGAAAATTTTCAGATATTAGCAAAGTTAAGGGTATGATAGAGAACATCCATTTTCCCTCTTGTATGCAAAATTTTTCACATTTTGCCATACTGCCAGATGTATATATATATATATATATATATATATATGTATGTATATATATTTATGTATGTAATATTTTGTTGACTTGAATCTCATTGTAATTCACATATCACTTTGAGACATGTTTCTCAAGCTCTTTTAACCTAGCATGGTGGTCACTCAATCATTTTTTTTAACCATGATATCCAGACAGGTTTTTGACAAATATAATAGATTTATCAGACTATCATCTTGTGATGTTAGTTAATTTGTTTCTCTATTCTCAATTCCTGTAAATAAGTAGATAGATCTGAACTCCTTACTACCTTAAGGTTAAACATTTTGACAAGAACACGTCCTTTGCATGCTGTGCCCTTCAAATGCACCCCAGTAGGAAGCACGTGATGACAGCTTGTCCCACTGTGAATGATGGCACTTTGTTCTGCTGGTAAAGCTAGTGGTAGCTAGATTTTTTGTTTGGAAATGTGTATTTTCCCTGTTGAAATTACCTAGTCATCTGGGGAAGTTAGATTCTCCCCAAATTTTCACATAATGGTTGAGAATCCATCAATGACTTTCACCGGAATTAGTTATTTCATTGGGATGTTTTTCAATATTTTCAACTTAAATACTCTTTTTGATCTTCTTACCTGACATTTTATTGCAAAAACAAAATTCTGTCATTAAGTCAGCATAAAATACCTTATTCCTGTAAGGCAGGGTAAAAACTTAACTCCTTCCCCTTAATTCTCAGTTTCTGAGAAAGGATTTATTGTAATAATCACCATCAGTGGAGGCAAATAGTTTTGTTCTTTCTCTCTTTCATCACTTGGGACTCAGGGATTTTTATTTACTCTCAGTGTTACATTTGCTTTTATTCATTATTCCTTTTGATGCTCAAATCTACCCAAATGTCTCCAGTGGGATCCCCATCAAACTGGTTCTTTTAGTGCTTCAGACATTTCTTCATGAGTCTTGGAGCAAATTCTTTGCAAAATTTGATGTCCAAGACTCAAACAGGTGTTTTTCTATCTCAGATCTGGAATTAGGCGTGTCTCTTGGTAGTGTGTTTAGTAATTGAGATCTGATCCTTAGAGTTACTTGTTCTCAGGAATGTCATTATTTTTTACCTTTTCAGGGACAGAGATGTAAAATGTATTTTTTTAAAAAAAATCATTATTTGATGTTGATACTTCCAGTTTAAATTTAATGTTACACAGTTTTTTTCTTTAGATTTTTTTAACTCCTAACATTTCTCTGTCATATTTACATTACCATTTCATATAATCTGAAACTCTTCTATGTTGGTCTTCTACAGGTGGAATGTCATCCTTATCTCAATCAGAGCAAACTGTTGGACTTCTGCAAGTCAAATGATATTGTTCTTGTTGCCTATGGTGCTCTGGGATCCCAACGATTAAAAGATTGGTAATGAACCCTAATGAAGACAATGGAGAGTTTACCTAAAATTCAGTTTTTGATGAAATATTTTTAGTCATACCGTACTCAGTGCTCTGGAGATAACTCTCAACTTGCTTGGGGGAGAAAGGGGAGGATGGAAGGAATCCTTCTCTTTTGTCTTCCCATCACCCAGCCAATTTTCTTATATTATATGTGTCCTGTTGTAGATTGATCAATAACACGTGTCTGTATTAAAATCTATATATAATCCCCCAGCTGAGACCTAAGACATAAGCTTAAGTCATGATTTACTTATTTATTACCTAAGGAACACATTACTAGTAATAGACTCTCCAGGCTTCACTTACCTTATGTATAAAATCAGGATAATAACATATAACTCCCAGGTCTATCATGATCCAAAAAATTACAGTTTGAACCATTTTTGTAAACATCTGTAGAAGTATTGCACACTGTAAGTAATGATGAAATGAATAGTTCTCATTTTGAGACTACTCAATTTTTATCAATACCTGAGAAAATTAAACTAAAAAATATCCCAGTCTTTTCCTTCTCTTTTTCTTTTCATGCTCTTGTACTTACTTTGGGGCTGTGATTGGAGAATAAAAACAGCTACTGAGATGTAAAACAGAAAAAAAACATGATTGTGGAAGCATTGATCTCAACTCAATCATGCATCCAAATGACCTGGAGAGCTTTGTAAACACAGATTGCCAGGTGCCACAATTGAGTTTCTGATTCAGTTTGTCTGCAGTTAAGCCATGGAATTTGCATTTCTAACAAGGTCCCAGGTGATACTGATGCTGTTGGTCCATGGACCACATTTTGAGAAGCAGTGGTCTAGAGTGGACCTACTTGGTCTGTTTGGGAAGCCTCCTAACAAACTGAATACTCAGTCTCAGATCTTCAGCATTTTCCTAATTTCCTTCCAGGGTGAATCCGAGCTACCCAGTTCTCTTGGAGGACCCAGTTCTTTGTGCCATTGCAAAAAAGCACAAGCAAACCCCAGCACTGATTGCCCTTCGCTACCAGATGCAACGTGGGGTTGTGGTCCTGGCCAAGAGTTACAATAAGAAGCGGATCAAAGAGAACATGCAGGTGATGAATGGGGCTGTGGGCACAGGGGTTCTAAATAATATCCTTCACGAGGGTCATTCTTTGTCCAGCTCTCAAGACTATCTTTGGGCCAAGATGATTTATCTGTTATTTATCGTGCACGTATGCCTTATGTATATTCCTAATGGTTTTCTCCTCCTACTGTGGCAACAGGAGAGGTGGCATGGCTGGATAGGATTAAGATTGGACAGAAAATGGAGATTTTAGTTCCAGCATTACATCTGCAATTTATTCTGTCACCCTGCAAGTGATATCTTATTATCTTTATTCTCAGTTGACGAAATTGTATTGTGATTTTCTTAGACAGTTGGGCTGCTATAACGAAATACCACAGATTGGGTGGTTTAGAAACAACTGAAATTTGTTTCTCACTGTTCTGAAAGCTGGAGGTCTGCGATCAGGGTGCCTGTGTGGTCGCGTGAGGGCCCTCTTCCAGGTTACAGGCTTCTCCTTGTATCTTAATGTAGTGGGGGGCAACGGAGCTCTCAGAGTCTCTTATATGATATATGATATTATTTAAATCAAATTCATGAAGCCTTCACCATCATGACCTAACCACCACTCCAAGGTCCCACTTTCTAATATCATTACAGTAGAAGTGGGTTTTCCAACATATGAATTTGGGGAGCACACAGATTACAGCAGTGATCTTCAACCTCCATGTCATCATGGTTTTATTTTGCATTCCTCTGAATAGTAACGTAGTTTCATTTTCATACTTCTAATCTCCCTGAGTTTCTGCCTTTGTGAAGTTCCTGTTCAAGACTTTGTCCATTTTTATTAGGTTGTCTTTTGATTTATATGTATGAGACGATTATTATACTGTTAGCCATAGCTGTACAGCAAACTCGCCCCCATTAAGGGGTTTAATGCAGAAATCATTTACGCATCTCATGATTCTGTGGTATGACAATTAGCTTCATTCAGCTAAGCTGTTCTCTCCTTGGCTGGGCCCTCTCTTGTCTTTGCAGAGCAGCTAGGCAGTGCTGCTTTAGCAGGTGGATTTGGATGTTGTCAAAGGAGCCAGCCCTCTTCTCCACACCGTTTTTCATGTATAGTTGGCTAGACTGTGGCCACTAACCTGGCCTTCATCTCAGCACAGTGGTATGATACCAAGGCAATGAGTGGGAAAAAAAATCCTTGTCATGTCTAGGCTCAGAACTGACTCGCCACTTCTTCTGGCAAATTTCATTGTCCAGTGCAAATTACAGGTCAGGCCAATTCAAGGGGCAGGGAAATATTACCCTGAAAATTTGTTTTTGTCTTTCCATTCAAATTTAGCCCTGTAATACACCTGGAACTGATTTTCTAATATGACATGAAAATGGATATATATACATATACTTAAATAGAAACCTAATGTCCATATTTTCCCACAGATTTTCATTGTCAACTCTGTCGTGTATCAAGTGTCCATAAGTACATTTCTGGCCTCTTTCTTCTAGTTAGCTATTTACTTTGCTGCACTGTCTTATTGTAGTGGAAAATAAGTCTTGCTTTGAAGAACGGTACATTTTTCTTCTTTAAGGATGTCTTGGCTGCTCTTGACTAGCTGTTCTTTTATATAAAATTTAGTATCACTTTACCAACTTCTACAAAAGAAAAAATCTTTAAGTCTGCTTCATGTTGCATTGAAACACTAGATCACTTTAGAGAAAACTGATTTCTTTTTAAGATTGAGATTTCCATTCCATGACTATGATATGAATTTCTAATTATTTAGGTGTTCTTTAATATTTTAAATACATTTCATAACTTTCTCTACAAAGGCATTTACATAATCTTTTTTGTTCAATTTATTCATAGAGAATGAGTAAGTTTGATATGGGCTTCTCGGATAGGTTTTCACGGCAGGGGGTTCTCCTTCCAATACTTGCTTAAGCTCAAAGCTGTGTCATACTTAGGGGTGCTGGGAATGAAAAATCAGTGTAATGTTTGGTCAAGTACGAGTATTTTCTCCAGGTTGTCCAACTGCCCCTTTGTCTGGAAAAAGATTTTTGTTTGTTTGTTTTCTGTCACAAGTAATTCACTTAGAAAGATTTGGGATTGATGCCTTGCAAGCTGTGTGTGTGTGTGTGTGTGTGTGTGTGTGTGTGTGTGTGTGTGTGTGTATGAAATGGAGCAGAAAAGGAGAGGGAGTGGGAAGGAGAGGTGGAGAACCCCGCAGAAGTGTTCCCAGGCTGGTTCACTTGGAAGCTGAGGACAGGCGAGTCTTCCCTGTACTCTCTTCTTGCCTCCATCCAGCTGGAAAGTCCTCCAGTTCCCAGGGGGAGGCCAACTCCTTGGGGAAGAGGTTAATGTGATTCTTCCCTTCCTTCCAGGTTCTCGATTTTGAATTAACTCCAGAAGACATGAAAGCAATTGATGGTCTCAACAGTAATGTACGATATTATGATTTACTCTTGTAAGTGACTTGTGTATATTTCACACACATTGTTTTCTTTTTTCTTTTTTATTGGAGTATAATTGCTTCACAACATTGCGTTAGTTTCTGCTGTACAAAGAAGTGAATCAGGTATATGTATACATATATCCCCTTACAGATGAACCTGTTTGCAGGGTAGGAATAGAGACGCAGACGTAGACAATGGACTTGTGGACACGGGGGTTGGAGGTGGAGGGGTGGGATGAATTGGGAGATTTCGATTGACATATATACACTACCATGTGTAAAATAGACAGCTAATGGGAACCTGCTGTATAGCACAGGGAGCTCAGTTCGGTACTCTGTGATGACCTAGATGGGTGAGATGGCGGGGTGGGGTGGGAGGGAGGTCCACACACATTGTTTTCTGTAGCATGTAGGTCAGCAGAGAAACTGAGCTTCCCTAACCAGGAAGGCAGGCCTGATTTCCAGTGTAGGAGTAAACCAGGGCTTCCTGTAGACCTCAGACCAGAGGTTTCTTCCAGGGCTCCGTCTCTGACCTAACAGAAATGTGAGCAGGGCCCAGGACAATTCATAAGTAAAATCACCAAAGTTCACATTGTGGTGAATTCACTACCTTATACCCCTCATCTCTGTGCCTGGTGTACTTCCTCTCAGGGCTGACGTACCCATTAGATACAGAAGGCACAGTGCCTACAGCCCACTATTCTTTTAGGGACGTAGGAAAATGTTTCACCTTTATTTTTTTTTAAATCGGGAAAATGATTTGTATTAGTAATGACTATGTAACAGTGAATCCAGCCTGGATACATTCATTTTTATCCTAACACAATTGTAAAATATGTTAATATTTGTATGGAGGAGGAGCCCATAAAGGCCAATGTACGTCGGTGCTGCGAAGGCACAGTGGGGCATGCTTCCACCCCCTCCCCTAAATGTCTGGTGGCTTTTCTCCCTAACGTGCATTTCTTTCCCAAGACATCATCCATTTCTTCCAAAGTTATCTCTTCATTGGACCTTTTTCCCTATTATAACTCCATTTCCTCATCCTTGTAATCTCACCAAACTGAATTAGAATTAGATCATGAACTTAACTGGCCCAGTAAGTGACTGCTGTGTGCTTAGCAGGATACATCCAGATAAGATTGTGTGGGTGTCTCTGGTTTCTTGATTTAAGACTTACCTCAGTGTTGCCCTTGTCCATCAGGAGTCCACCCCCTGGGGAGCCCCTACCTCTTCGACTTTGACTTAATTCACAAACATAGAATTCCATGTTCAATTACTGCAGAAGGATATCAGGACTGAAGAGAAAGAAGACTAATCAAACAGAAATTTGGAAGGGAGTTTAGAGAGAAGGGAATACAAATTATTGATAAAGATACAGTTTCAAATGAAAGATGTCAAAACGCTTTCTCTTGTTTGTAAAGCTATATCATGATTCAGAGAAAGGATATTATACATGAAAAAACAGGTGCAAAGTTACTTTTCTGTACTCAAATCTTTGAAGTATTCTTCTGTGTTCTCCTTATTAGGCTGTGAATGCCTAGACTTACTCATATTTGTGGACTCAGGTCAACAGCATGGCTCCCGGCACATGGACTTGCTCAGAATGCACTCTTTAATGAATTGAATGGAAAAAGACAAACTTAGAAAGAAAAGTAAAAACATGGAAAAAAAGGAAAACAGCAGTAATACTAATTCCTTGATAACCCGTGTTTTAATACGTTATAAATTAAGAAAACAGTAATCCCTTTTTATCGGTATAGTTACTTATGTGTACATGATATCTCAAGAGATTAGAAGTTTTTTTAACAGAGCACCCTCTATTTTGGGGGGTGCTCCATGTTTATGTGTTGGATGGATGTGTGAAAAAGATCAGCAAGATTCTTACTGTGATTATTGCCATCATCCAGGGCCAAATGTTCCACCTGGGGCTGAAGTGACCTTAGCATTTCATCTATAGTTCTTAGACCTTCTTAGAAATTGTAATTCCAACCAAGGTAGATATCACTGTGGCTTTTATGTTGCATGTGAATGTGGGAACTGGATATGAAGATGCAGCTGACATATGGACCGGGAGCCTGCATATATGTATGTTGTAAACGAGTTGATTGTAAATTTAGAGTTTTAGAGCATCCTAACTGCTTCCACAGAGGAACACTCTCCTTGACAAGTGTGAGACAGAGTTAATAAAATTAATCTCCCTCCTTCTCTTTCAGCATTTCTGATCACCCTGACTATCCATATTCTGAAGAATATTGATTATGAGTGATCCACCATGGTTGTATCAGAATTTATTGATTCTAGGGGTGTGGAGAGAATTGCTATAATCATTGGAGCTAATTAAAATCTGTGTCTCTAGTTTAAAGCTTCTTGCATGTTTTGGTGTGTGTGAAATAATAAAGATTTCAAAGTAAGAATACTCGGGAGGGGGATCAAAAGGCAGAGTCGGAGGATCTTGAACTCACCTTCCTCCATGAAGACATCAAAACTACCACTACATATAGAGTAACTCTCACTGCAAACAACTTGAAGAGTAGCAGAATGGCTCTGTACAACCCAAGCTATCAAGAAAGAACCTCACAGAGCCTAGTATGTGGGCAGGAGAAGCAATCCATTCAGGACCCACACCCCTAGCAGGTGACCCAGAGGAGTATAAACAGGCTCAGGGATCCTCCTTAAAGAGCGAGGGGTACAAGACCCATATTAGGCACCCCAGGTCTGAGGACTGGCACTGGGAAGACGAGCCCCTTGGCTGGTTTGAAAACCAGTGGGGCTTACCATAGGGCTGTAAGCAACCAAGACTCTGTTCTTCAAGAGCGTGTACACAGACTTGATTGCTTTCAGTCCCAACAGAGACAGCAGATTGGATTCTGCTTGGCGCTCTGGCCGGTCTGCCAGGACTACCTCAGTGCATGCCCAGAGCCTCCTGCTCCATCCCCTCCTGCTCTGGCACTGGTCCCTGCTAAGGCAGAGGCAGCCATCACATGCACAGGCAGAAAGTGGTGGCAACTCAGAAGTGTGTCTCCAGCCCCTTGGGCCCTAGCCCTACCCCCAACAGGTCACCAATTGCCATTGGGCCTAGAAGAAGCCTCAGCTCACACCTAACTCTGGCTCTAGTCCCTCTGACTCCAGCCCTATCTCCCAACAAAACAGCAGCTGCCGGCTCACCTAGGGAGAAGACATGGGCTGTGCTTACTTTAGATCCAGCTCTCCCACCAATGCCACTGGTCACAGGCAGACCACATAGAGATGCTCCCACACAAGGACACACGTTTAGACTCTGGAATAGGTAACTGTTTGCCTAATGTCATAGAGACAAACAGAAAAGAACAAACAACTTAGAAGAAAAACACACATGTTCCAAATGAAATAACAAGATAAAACCTCAGGGAAAAAAACCCTATCGAAAGCAAGATAAATAATTTACCTGATAAAAAACTCAAAGCAATAGTAATAAAAATGCTCACTGAATGTGGGAAGATAGTAGAGGAACACAATGAGAACCTCAAAGAACTAGAAAATATTAAAAAGATCCAATCAGAGCTGAAGGATACAGTAACTGAAATACAAAATACACCAGAAGGAATTAACAACAGGTTAGGTGACACAGAAGAACGCTTTCACAACCTGGAAGACAGAATAGTGGAAATCACTCAATCAGAGCAGCAATAAAGAATAAATTATTTTTCATAAAAACAGTTTAAGGGACCTCTAGGGTAGCATCAAGTGCACTAACACTTGCATTATAGGGGTCCTAGAAAGAGAAGAAAAGAGAGAAAGAGGCAGAAAATATATTGGATGAAATTATGGCAGAAAAGTTCCCAAATCTGAGAAGGCAAAAGATATCCAGGTGCAGGAATCACAGAGAGTCTCAAACAAGATGAAACCAAAGAGGCCCACAACCAGACATATCATAATTAAAATGGCAAAAGTTAAAAATAGAGAATTCTAAAGGCAGCAAGAGAAAAACAATGAGTCACATACCAGGAAAACCACATCAGGCTATCAGCTGATTTCTCAGTAGAAATATTGCAGGCCAGAAGGGAGTGGCATGATATATTTAAAGTGCTGAAAGGAAGAAAAAAAAAAAACCTATGATCAAGGACACTCTACTCAGCAAAATTATCATTCAGAATTGAAGGAGAGCTAAAGAGTTTCCCAGACAAGCAAAAACTGAGTTTACCACCACTAAACTGACCCTACAAGAAATATTAGTGTCCCCCTTAAGTGAAAAAGAAAAGGCTATAACAAGAAATAAGAAAATATAAAAAGGGTAAAATCCCACTAGTAAAGCCAAATGCATAGTAAAGGTGGTGCATCAACCACTTAAATATACTAGTACAAACTTAAATAAACTAGTACAAATGTAAAAGACTAAATTAAAAAGGGATAGACATGAAGATGTAAAATATGACATCAAAAACACAAAATGTCAGGATGGAGGGGTAAAATGTAGATCTTTTAGAATGTGTTAGAGCTTAAATGATATATACGTATATATACGATATAAACGATATATAAAGCAAGTAGATATAGGTATAGGTTGACATATATAAACTTCATGGTAATAATACATCCAAAACCTACAGTAGAGGGCTTCCCTGGTGGCGCAGTGGTTGAGAGTCCACCTGCCGATGCACAGGACATGGGTTCATGCCCCGGTCTGGGAGGATCCCACATGCCACGGAGCGGCTGGGCCCGTGAGCCATGGCCGCTAAGCCTGCGCATCTGGAGCCTGCGCTCCACAATGGGAGAGGCCACAACAGTGAGAGGCCCGCGTACTGCAAAAAAAAATCCAAAACAACAACAAAAATACCACAAGAAAAACCCTACAGTAGATACACAAAAATTAAAGAGAAAGTAACCCAAATATAACACAAATAAAGTTATCAAATCAAAAGATAACAGACTAAAAGAAGAATAAAAAGACAAGAAAAACTACAAAAACAACCAGAAAACAAGTAACAAAATGGCAATAAGTACAGTACTATCAGTCACTTTAAGTGTCAATGGACTCAATCCTCCAATCAAAAGACATAGAGTGGCTGATTGGATAAAGAAATAAGAACAGTATACATGCTGCCTTCAAGAGCCTCACTCCAGAGCTAAAGACATGCACAGAATGAAAGTCAGGGGATGGAAAATATCCTCCATGCAAATGGAGGCAAAAACAAAAAAAAACCTGTTCTAGCAATACCCATATCAGACAAAGTAGACTTTAAAACAAAGTCCATAATAAAAAACAAATAAGGGCATTATATAATGATAAAGGCATCAATCGAAGAAGAGTCTATAACATTTGTGAACAAATATGCCTTTAATTTAGAAGTACCTACATATATAAAGCAAATAACAGACCTAAATAGAGAAATTGACAGGAATACAATAACAGTAGGGGACTTTAACACTCCACTTACATCGAAGGTTAGATGATCTAGACAGAAAATCAATAAGGAAAAACTGGACTTAAATGATACATTAGACCAGTTGGACTTAACAGATATTTAAAGGACATTCCATCCAAAAACAGCAGGAAACAAATTCTTTGCAAGTGCACATGGAACATTCTCCAAGATAGATCACATTCTAGGCCACAGAAGAAGTCTCAGTAAATGTAAGATGATGGAAATTGTATCAAGAGGCTTTTCTGATTGCAACATGAAATTAGAAATCAATTATAGAAAGTAAAATTAAACAAACAAACAATAAGTGGAGACTAAGCAATATGCTACTAGAAAACCAATGGACATTGAAGAAATCAAAGAGGAAATAAAGAAATCCCTTGAGACAAATGAAAACGGACACACAATTTCCAAAATCGCAGCTTAGCATTTTGCTGACATCACTGTACATGTTAAATTTTATTTGGCTTCATAACATTCCATTGTATCAGTGTTTCATGATTTCCCTAACTCCTCCCAAATTTATTATAATTTAACTTGTTTACAGGTTTTTCCTTTATGGCTAATGTTGAGCAAGATAATAAATTATATAAAATATTTATCTTTCGGGGGGAGTTACATTGTGATAGTTCTTTAAAAGTTATACACTGGGTGAAAGATATAACCCCTCCAACAGTCTGTTTGCATACTGCAAAAACTATCAATAATTAACCTCCACTAAGCACCTTGCCAGCATGTCTTTTTTTTTGTTACCCTTTTCAGGATTGCACCCTTGTCAGGACTGGATATTCTTATTATAAAGCAAAGAAGAAGAAATGAAATAATTTTTTTCTGATTGAAAAGGTAAAAAAGCAAATTTTCTTTCATTGTGAAGTTTTATTTCTTTACTAAAGTTTAACATTTTGAAAAACGCTCATTAATCATTCCTTTAAATTGTGTGTGTGTATGTGTGTATGTGTGGTGTAGAGTAGTGTAAGATAGCTAAGTGTTTCAGACGATGTTTGGTCAAAAAGGGGCTTCGGGCTTCCCTGGTGGCGCAGTGGTTGAGAGTCCGCCTGCCGATGCAGGGGACACGGGTTCGTGCCCTGGTCTGGGAAGATCCCACATGCCGTGGAGCGGCTAGGCCCGTGAGCTATGGCCGCTGAGCCTGTGCGTCCGGAGCCTGTGCTCTGCAACGGGAGAGGCCACAACAGTGAGAGGCCCGCATACAGCAAAAAAAAAAAAAAAAAAAGGGGGCTTCATCATTGGAAAAACAAGAAAGATATTGGTATGTGGAGGTTTCTAGTCCAGCATATTGTTAATAATTGTTCAACATTCTCTTATAATAATTTACAATAATGTAAGTATATCAGGAATTTAAAATTTACTCATTAAAAATATGAGTTAAAATTTTGCAAAAAATTAATGATGTCTTTATTATTTTATAACACTTTACTTATTATAAAGTAATAATCTACCACTATCTACCACTCTGATAGAAGTACAACCAAGTTAACGGGCTTCAATTCTCTTCTTACTCCATGGGTACTGCTTTAACCTTGCTTCTCCTCCAACATATTTCCTAATAGCTGGTCAGTACAGTTGGGGTGTTACCTTCCATCTGTTGTAACAAATGTCCCACAGTAATGCAAAATGCTAATAACAGGGCAAAGTGGGGGGCGGGGAGAGGGGGTATGAGAACTTGCGGTACTTTGTATACAATTTCCCTGTCACTCTAAAACTACTCTAAAAATAGTCTCTTATTAAAAATAAACAATGTATTGTCCAATTTTTATTCTTTCTAACAGTTTATTACCCTTAATTAAAAAGAAAACTTTTTTGAGAGTCTAAGAGTCAGATTTTGTGATTATCTCATAACAACACCCTTAAAGGATTTGATACACCTGTAGTCAAATTGTCAGTGTTTCTAATAGTTCTCAGGTCTATGGAGGTGAACTGGAATGGGAAATAGGCCATTCTTTTGTCATCATCTACATCTTAGCAAAGTAGGTTAGAAGGTTTCCAGGCTTATTCACATGAGACTGTGTGGAATAGTTTTGGAGAAACTCATTTTCAAAGGGGCATTTCCCTCCTAAGGACAGTGGAATCAGACCTCAAGGAACTTTCCATTTCTGTGAATTTACTTGCTTATCTCTGCTCTTTTGTGGCAGCTCTCTTTGTCCAGACATTTCCTGCCTGCACAGCATTTAGAGATGTCAAAATTCTTTCATAACCTGCACAGCAAAGTAACTATTTCATTCCATGCTGACTTGCAGTACCACAAAGATAAAGAACAGATATTCCCTGGACCTATAGGAAGTTTCAAGATAAAGCCTGAGATGGCATGGCTTATGAATGGCACCCATGCCCAAGGCAGACTGAAAGAATAGCTTTGTGGTTGTAGAACTGAGCCAACTGGGACAAAATTCCTAGTTCGGTGATAATTTCTGTATTTTATTCTTTGGAATCAAAGCTGTCAAAAACAGTCTTTGCCAACAAGAGCCTATGGAAATTGCAATTCCAAACACTATGGGCTTGAGATATCATGGAATTCATTCAAGAGATTCAGCTAGGATACTCCCAGTAAAATACTAAAAGGTCATACCAATATTGGCCTATTTGGAATTGATGTTAGGAAACCTGACATTTGGACTGCAATAATCCTAAATCTTAACATAAGACCTGGAACCACAAGAGTTACCACAAAACCCCAAGACATGCAGGCACAAGATTGTTTCTCAAATGAAAAATAACGATGCAAATGAGGGAATCTACCACCATAGAACAGAACCAAAAGATGTAACAAATAGGAAAAAAAATCACACAAGAAGACGTAAAAATAATAATGTAATATGAGCATGATGTAAAAATAATGTGGTTTGGCATTCTCAAAGGAAATTAAGAAGGGACAAACGTTTATGAAAGGAGAAGAAAACTAAGTAAGTAAAAAAAAAAAAGACAGATGGGAGAAAGAACTAATTGGAAGTCTTACGAAAAATAAATTATCTGAATGAAAAAAGGAAACCTTCAAAAGATGCAAGAAGCAGATTAGACACAACAGCTGTTAATTTTTATTTAAATGAGTGATTGTTTTTAACGCCTATTTGATGTCTCTTTATCTGGAAGAGACAAATTCTAAACCTGAAATGAGTGAATCAATGAATTTGTCTGTTTGAACCTTCCTTTCCAGTTTAGATGCCTTTTATTTCTTTTTCTTGTCTAACTGATCTGGGTTAAGACTTCCAATACTATGTTGAATAAGAGTGGTGAGAGTGAGCATCCTTGCATTGTTCCTGATCTTAGAGGGATAGACTTCATTTTTTCACCATTTAGTATAATGTTTGCTGTGGGTTTGTCATATATGGCCTTTATTATGTTTAGGTACATTCCTTTTATACCCATTTTTTTGACAGTTTTTACTATAAATGAGTATTGAATCTTAGATGCATTTTCTGCATCTATTGAGATGAACATGGTTTCCATCCTTCATTTTGTTAACATGGTGAATCATTGTTTTATTTGTGAATATTGAATCATCCTTGCATCCCTGGAATAAATCCCACTTGATCGTGATGTATGATCCTCTTAATGTATTGTTATATTCAGTTTGCTAATATTTTTCTGAGGATTTTGTATCTATGTTTATCAGAGATATTGCCCTGTAATTTTCTTTTTTTTA
Source organism: Lagenorhynchus albirostris (assembly GCF_949774975.1). Classification (NCBI taxonomy): domain Eukaryota; kingdom Metazoa; phylum Chordata; class Mammalia; order Artiodactyla; family Delphinidae; genus Lagenorhynchus; species Lagenorhynchus albirostris. The sequence continues at coordinate 166,752,942 of NC_083095.1, read as the reverse complement.
TGTTGTCCTTGTCTGGTCTGGTATCAGGGTAATGTTGGCCTCATAAAATGAGTTAGGAAGTGTTCCCAATTTTTTCTAAGATTGTGAGAAGGATAGGAGTTAAATATTTTTGAATGTTTGGTAGAATTCACCTGTGAAGCTGTATGGTCCTGGATTTTTGTTTCTTGGGAGGTTTTTGATTACTCTTTTGATCTCTTTGCTAGTGATCAGTTTATTCAAATTTTCTATTTCATCATAATTCAGTCTGGGAAGGTTGCGTGATTCTAAGAATTTGTGCATTTCTTCTAGGTTGTCCAATATGTTGTCATATAACTGCTCATAATATTCTCTTATAATCCATTGAATTTCTGTGATATCTGTTGTTATTTCTCCTCTTTTTTTCTGATTTTATTTATCAGAGACTTCTCTTTTTTTCTTAGTCTAGTTAAAAGCTTGTCAATTTTGTTTATCTTTCCAAAGAACTAGCTCTTAGTCACTGATATTTCTATTGTCTTTTTAGTCTGTATTTCACTCAGCTCTGATTTTTATTTTCTTCCTTCTACTGACTTTGGGCTTCATTTGCTAGTTTTTTAGTTCCTTTAGGTATAAGTTTAGTTTGTTTATTTGAGATTTTTCTCATTTCTTGAGGTGGATCTGTATTGCCATAAACTTCCCTCCTGTTACCACTTTTGCTGCATCCCATAGATTTTGGTACACTGTATTCTCATTTTCATTTGTCTTCAGGTAATTTTTGATTTCTCTTTTGATTTCTTCATTGAAAAGAAGAAATCAAAACTTGTTTACTAGCATGTTGTTCAGTCTCCACATATTTGTGATTTTTCTAGCTTTCTTGTTGTAGCTGATTTCTAGCTTCAGACCATAGTTATCAGAAAAGATGTTTGATATGATTTCAATCTTCTTAAATTTATTGAAATTTATTTTGTGTCCCAACATATGGTCTGTCTTTGAGAAAGTCCCATGTGCACTTGAGAAGAATGTATATTCTGCTGCATTTGGATGGAATGTTCTGTACAAATTTATCAAATCCATCTGGTCTTATGTTTAATTTAAGGCCTCTGTTTCCTTGTTGACTTTATGTCTGGATGACCTATTCATTGACATAAGTGAGGTGTTAGCTATTATTGTGCTGCCATCAATTCCTCCCTTTAGGTCTGTTAATAATTTATGTGTTTTGTTGCTCCTGTGTTGGGTGCATATATATTAATCACTGTTATGTCTTTGTGATGAATTGTTCCCTTTATCACTATATAATGTCCGTCTTTGTCTCTTGTTACCTTTTTAAGCTTGAGGTCTATTTCCTCTGATATGAGTGTGGCTACACCTGCTTTCTTTTGGCCGCTATTTGCTTGGAGTATCATTTTCCAACCCTTCACTTTTAGCCTGTGTTTGTTTTTAGAGCTGAGGTGAGTCTCCGGGAGGTAGCATATAGATGGGTCTGGCTTTTAATCCAGCCAGCCACTGTGTGTCTTTTGATTGGTGAATTCAATCCATTTACATTTAGGGTGATTATTGGTAGATGAGGACTTAGTAATGCCATGTTATCTTTTGTTTTCTCGTTGCTCTATATCTCCATTATTTCTTTTTTCTTGTGTTCTGTCTCCCATTTTGGTTTGGTGGTTTTCTATGGTGTTTTTCAGTTTCTTTCCTTTTTTTTTAAATGTTTCATGTCTCTGCTCTGGGTTTATGTTTTGTGGTTACCATGAGGTTTGCATACAACATCTCATAGATAAAATAGTCCTTTTCCTGCTGATAGCATCTATTTTCATTTGCCTATACAAGTTCTGTTCTTTTCCACTTCCCTTTTATGTTTTTCTTGCCTCAAATTATCCCTTTTATGTTGTGAGTTTGTTACCAAATTGAAGTAGCTATAGTTATTTTTTCTGCTTTTTCCCCCTTTTAACCTTTATGCTATAATAAAGCATTTTTTAAAAACCTATTCTGATATAGAGTTTAAACTTTCTGATTAACTCTATTTATCACCTTGCTCAAAGTTTTGCCTTTTTGTTTCTGGTACAAGAGCTCCTTTTGACATTTCTTGTAAAGCAGGAAAATTTGATGAACGTCCTCAACTTCTGTTTGTCTGGGAAAATCTTTATTTTGCCTTCATATTTGAATGATAACTTTGCTGGGTATTGTTGGCTGACTTTTTATCTTTCAGTATTTTGAAAATGTCATTCCACCCTTCTCCCTTCCCCCCAGCCTATTAAGTTTCTGTTGAGAAATCTGCTGATAGCCTAATGGAGGTTCCTTTGTAGGTTACCATCCTTTGTTCCCTGGCTGCCATTTTCTTTGTTGTTGACTTTTGACAGGTTTTTTTTTTTTTTTTTTGCGGTACGCGGGCCTCTCACTGCTGCGGCCTCTCCCGTTGCAGAGCACAGGCTCCGGACGCCCAGGCTCAGCGGCCATGGCTCACGGGCCCAGCTGCTCCGTGGCATGTGAGATCTTCCTGGACCGGGGCACAAACCCGTGTCCCCTGCATCGGCAGGCGGAGTCTCAACCACTGCGCCACCAGGGAAGCCCTGACAGTTTTAAGATAACCTTGGAGAAGGTCTTTTTGCAAATATAACATGGGCTGATTAACTGAGTCCCCTACTTATTTTCCCAGAGTCTTGGTGAATCCAAGAGCCCTGTAACCCCACCCACCACAATGGATTGTCGTAAATGCAGAGGGAAGAAAGAGAAAAGAAGGTGTGAAGGATTTTCAGAGGACTTCCTCCCCTTAGTGGTCAGGGGTGAAAAGTTAACCAATGAAATAACATTTTTCTCATTGCTCACATGATTCATATCATGGTAACAGTAGTTTTAGCTCTATAAATGACAGCCTAATTGTACCCATATTAGGACAGTCAATACTCTCCAATGGAATATACTGTCTGGGTAAATTCTGCATTTCCAGATCAGACTCAGAGCTGTTCCTGAAAGAAAGATTCATGGCTGTTTTCACATTTCGAGAAGGGTTAGTGTTTGCCATGCGGAACATCAGAGATGATTTTGTTCCCTTTCTCTAATATTTAAAACTGTGCTTGACTGTTTCCTCTTTGATTGTAATACATAATTTTGTGTATGACTTTAATTGTGGCATAGAGAGATTCAAAAACAGTGTGGTGCCAATCAGCACCTATGTGTAAGTTTTGCAAACAAAAATCAAGGGCAGATGAGCACATAAATACCTTCCCAGTGTCCTCTGGGAAACTGTCTCAGTGTTTACGTCTGCTTTTTCACATTCAAGGTTGGATATATACTAGATATCCACTTAGAAGTAAGTACCAAAATCTTTACATAGAGGAAATAATTCTCTGAAGTCAGGGATTCTCCCTTTCTTGGTGTGGAACCATGTCCAGTAACTCAACAGTGAATTATAGTACATACCTCTTGGTCTTCTATTTTTTTTTTTACAACATTTCACAACATTTACAATATTGTGTCAGTTTCAGGTGTACTGCTAAGTCAATCTGTTATACATATACATATATCCACTCTTTTTTTGATTATTTTCCCATATAGGTTATAACAGTATTGAGTAGAGTTCTCTGTGCTATACAGTAGGTCCTTGCTAGTTATCTATCTTATATATAGTAGTGTGTACGTGTCACCTCTTGGTCTTTTAAGTGATTATATTGACTGGTTTATCCTTTGCTGTCTCTGTAATTTGATATTGCTTACTGAATTATTTTATTTATACATAAAGAAAAAAGATAAGTATATAATTTTAAATATATACATAAATGATCATATATTTGCTTTTTTTTTTTTTTTTTTGCGGTACGCGGGCCTCTCACTGTTGTGGCCTCTCCCGTCGCGGAGCACAGGCTCCGGACGCGCAGGCTCAGCGGCCATGGCTCACGGGCCCAGCCGCTCCCTCTCAACCACTGCGCCACCAGGGAAGCCCCATATATTTGCTTTTTTGTTGAATTTTTTTCTTTTTGCCCTTTTTGTCCCCCATGCCCTCTTTTTCCCCCTTCACTCGTTTCAGCAACACTTCACAATAATGAATGTTAACAGCTTAATATGCACTTCCTATATTTTCTCCAGGCTTATATAATATATACCTATATATACATTTATATACACAAACATATATGTATGTATATACGTACACATATACAACATATGGAAATTATTTGTCATGTTTTAACAAAACCAGATCCTGTGTTCAGCACATGGAAACCACACTAGTGATCCACGGTTAGTTGAATCTACAGAGGCAGAACTGCAGATATAAAAGGGAGACTGCAAAGTTATATGTGGATTTTCAACAGTGCTTGGGTTGGCGCCCCAACCCCTGCATTGTTGGAGGGTTAACTATTTTTATACGGTGTATTTGTCTTCTATTCCATCAATGACAAAATTCTTTAGTACATTCTAGTAAATTATTTTTACTAGAATCTCTGTATTTGTTAATATATTTGCATCTTCCAAGATGTTTTTACTATAGTCAATTCTAAACTATGTATATTTTCAGTAACATCTTTTTTTTTTCAAATTAGCAGGGCTTTTCTTATTAATTAATTAATTTTTGCTGTGTTGGGTCTTCGTTTCTGTGCGAGGGCTTTCTCTAGTTGTGGCAAGCGGGGGCCACTCGTCATCGCGGTGCGCGGGCCTCTCACTATCGCAGCCTCTCTTGTTTCAGAGCACAGGCTCCAGATGCGCAGGCTCAGCAGCTGTGGCTCACGGGCCTAGTTGCTCTGCGGCATGTGGGATCCTCCCAGACCAAGGCTCGAACCCGTGTTCCCTGCATTAGCAGGCAGATTCTCAACCGCTGCGCCACTAGGGAAGCCCCGCAGTAACATCTTTTTCATTATCAGATTTTAATGAAATGATATTAGTATTTTGCAACACAAAAATTAGTGGGGATTTTTTTGAAAATTAACGTTATTTCTATCTTACCAGATCTTAGAGTAAAACAATACTTTCAAAGATCAACCAAAAGAATTTATAGAGTGTCCTCAGGAAAAACGGCAGAATTGGAAGCACCAGGAATCCATCTCTCTACCCTGACAAAAGTTATATTGGTAGAATCTGTCTGAAGTAAATATTTTAGAACTCTAGAATCTATTTGAAGTCTTGCTGCATCCAGAGCAAAGCTTGGCTGGTAAACTGCAGTTAGTACCGGTCAGTTACAGCCCTCAGGGTGGTGTTTACCCACAGCCCACTGTCCAGACCTGGGACAGGCAGCTGTGAGGAGGAAACCAAGGTTCTGGTGTGATTTGCTGGATCCAGGGTGGGAAATAAGGAGCTTGTCTTCCACATATCAGTGTTCTGTGTTCTGGCGGTAGGTTGTTGCTCTGATTGATGAAGTACAAACAAGGCTGCTGCCATTATTTTATACCTCACAAGCTGAAGTGGCTTCCCAGGGATTTAAATAAGCCATTTCTGCTTTGGGGGGCATTCAGAAAACACTTGTTTAACGCATTAGCTTTCTGGAGGGGGTAGTGTCGATTTATGGCCCCTGTAGGCTACTTAGCCGTACAAAACAGATGACAACGCAGTGATATTACAGGGTAGTTTAGCCAAATTCTCAACAAAGCCATATATGAAAAAAGTCAAGGTAACATCATACTCAATGGTATGATGAAAGACTGAAAGCTTTCCTCCTAAGATCGAGAATGAAAGAGGATGCCTATTTTTACCTCAGCTATTCAGCATCATACTGGACATTCTAGCCAGAGCCATCAGACAAGAAAAAGAAATAAAAGCCATCCAAATTGGAAAGAAAGGGGTAAACTATCTCTGATCACAGATGACATGATTCAACATACAGAAAACCCCAAAGAGTTCACAAGAAAACTACTAGAGCTAATAAATTCAGCAGAGTTGTAGGGTACAAGGTAAATACAGATAAACACACAATCAGTTGTGGTTCTATACATCAACACTGAACAATCCAAAAGGAACATTTGTAACAGGTATATTGTTTTTGTTGGTTCTGGGTATAGATAGTGGTGGTGGTTCCACATCATTGTGAATACATTTAATGCCACTGGATTGTACACTTAAGGGTGGTTAAAATGAAAAATATTATGTTACGTATATTTCATCACAATTAAAAGATAATAATCTACGGAAAGATAATTATAGATATTATAATAATGTCAGCTAATTGTGTAGAGCAGAGATCCACAAACCATGACCTGCAGGCACAGCTCACTGCCTGGTTTTGAATAGTCCATGAGGTAAAAATGGTTTATACATTTTTCTAACGGCTGAAAAATCCAAAAGAAAAATAATATTTCATGACATATAAACTTACGTGAATTTCGGGCTTCCCTGGTGGCGCAGTGGTTGAGAATCCACCTGCCGATGCAGGGGACATGGATTCGTGCCCTGGTCCGGGAAGATCCCATATGCCGCAGAGCGGCTGGGCCCGTGAGCCATGGCCGTTGAGCCTGTGCGTCTGGAGCCTGTGCTCCACAACGGGAGAGGCCACACAGTGAGAAGCCTGCGTACTGCAAAAAAAAAAAAAAATATGTGAATTTCAACTTTAAGTATTCATAAAGGGTTTTTTTTGAGCAAAAAATTAGCCCAAATTGCTGAATTTGGATGATTGATTTATGCTTAGTAGGGCCCTAGTATGGTTGACTCTCTGAGAATGATTCAAATCCAAGCCACTGATTATCAAACGAACTTCTCTTTTTATGGTAAAGCTTCACTTTCTATATGCTTTTTAAAATGTCCAATGCATTTTGTCCTTCTCACAGGTTTTAGTATTGTTGCAATACTGGTATCTCCTGAATTGACATGACTTTTAGAGTTTCCATTTATCAGTGTTATATAACCCTTTATATTTAATTACCTCTCTTCCATGCTGTTGAACTCTTCTGGTACTTGGAGAATGTGACTGGCCATTAAAGTGTTTAACTTTCATTTCGTGTGAATAATTACAGATGGGATTGATTGTTCCTGTACTGTGCACACTTTTAGTACTGATTGGATTGCTTTCAATTTCCTGCTTACGAAAACAAAGTACACAACTCTACTTTATAATCTGACATTAGTATAGAAGAGAAATTACTCATTTAGATGAAGAGAAATTACTACACTTCCCTTCCCTAACATTAAAATCAGTGATAACTTAAATGTATTTTTTTGTTCATCCTTCTTTTGTATTTCAACTGCCTTTTCCTGAACTTCATCTTAATTTTCTTTTCAGTATAATTATGAATTCATGGCTTTCCATAGACTCAACTTTTTCCAAATAACAATATTAATAACATTGCTTTCATTTTCGAATTGTCATAATTTCCAGCAGAATTCCCTCAGCAGATGCCATTTGTTACTAGTTGTTGCTGGCGCCAACGTAACCACCCCCGATTTTTGGCAACAACATAATATTCAGCCCTGTCCTAAATTTTCCTGATGCAAGATAAAAATAACCACTCTCTAAGAAGACAGATTTCTTTTAGAGGGAAATAGACTCTGGTCATTAGTATTGCACATGTGCTACTGGATATTATTTGCATCTTTTAGGAGAAATGGAGCTGGAAACATTATTTCAAAGGCATGAATTCATATAATTTTTCTAATTTAATATGTTATGTTTCTTACAGCGTGAAGGAGTTGTTTAAAGGAAATTAAAATAAAATGGAGGAATAAGCAGGCAAATAGGAACTCAGGTTTAAAGAATGTTGAGAATAAGTACTGAGGGGAGAACTGCAGAGAGGCTGAATCAAGGAGGTCTGTATCAAAGTCCACAAAATTAGGGTATTCCCTAATTGTACGTTCCTTGGTGTGACCTGTGGAACAAAGGGAAGTTACCAGTAGCTGAGCTGGCTTTGTGAAAGCTTAAAGGTTGCTGAAGAATTTCTAAACTCAGGAAGACAGGGGGACTTCCCTGGTGGTACAGTGGTAAAGACTCGGCACTTCCACTGCAGGGAGTGCAGGTTCAATCCCTGGTCAGGGAACTAGGATCCCGCCTGCCATGTGGCGAGGCCAAAAATAAATAAATAAATAAATACTCAGCAAGACAGAGATAGAAGCAGTTGTAGGCAGTGGGGCCAACGTCAGAGGTCAGAGTAAAAGGACAAGGAGGTTGGGCTTCCCTGGTGGTGCAGTGGTTGAGAGTCCGCCTGCCAATTCAGGGGACGTGGGTTCGTTCCCCGGTCCGGGAGGATCCCACACGCCGCGGAACGGCTGCGCCCGTGAGCCATGGCCGCTGAGCCTGCGCGTCCGGAGACTGTGCTCCGCAATGGGGGAGGCCACAGCAGTGAGAGGCCCGCGTACTGCAAAAAAAAAAAAAGAATTACTCATAATAGCCAAAAGGTAGAAAAAGCAAAATGTTTATCAACTGATGAATATATAAATAAAATGTGTCATATCCATACAGTGGGATGTTATTTAGCCATAAAATGGACTGAAGTACTGATACAAGTTTCAACATGGACAAGCCTTGAAAACATTATGCTAAGTGAAAGAAGGCAGTCAGAAAATGCCACATATTGTATGAGAGCATTAATATCAGATGTCTAGAATAGGCAAATCTATAGAGACAGAAAGCAATTGCCAGGAGTTGAAGGGAAGGACGGGTGGGGACTTGTTTCTAATGATTGTGGGTTTCTTTGGGGATGATGAAAATGTTCTAAAGTTGTGTAGTGGTAACAACTCTATGAATATACTAAAAACCACTGAATTGTATACTGTAAAGGGGGTGATTTTTTTAAGCTTTTTATTTTACATTGGAGTATAGTTGATTAACAATGTTGTGTTAGTTTTAGGTGTCCAGCAAAGTGATTCAGTTATACATATACATGTATCTATTCTTTTTCAAGTTCTTTACCCATCTAAGTTGTTACATAATATTGAGCAGAGTTCCTTAAAGGGGGGGATTTTATGATATGTGAATATTATCTCATTAAAGCTGTTAAAAAAATAACAATTTTATTGAATACTATTTTCTTCCCTCAGCAGATTTCTCTTAATAAAGAGGAAAAATAGTGTTTGTTTAGCCAGAAGAGTGAGAGAAGATGAGTCAAACGAGACTTTTTTCTTTAAAGATGAATGATGGATTCTTCATGCTTATGCTGGGATTGGGCACTTCTGCCCCTCCTCAGGTAATCAGAATGGTATTGGAGATGGAGGAGTAGCAGACTTGGGTCCTGATCAAGACCAGTCACTGTGTGAATTTGGGAAATTCAGATGGACCACACTTTCTTAATGTGTAGTACGCTTCTCTCCAGGTTAGGTTATTTTGTGCATTGTCAGTGCTTTTCAAATTTTAATAGGCATGAAAATACCTGAGGATCTTGTTTAAAATGCAGACTTTGGGGCTCTGCCCACAAAGGTTCTGATTCATTCGATCTGGGATGAGTCTCAAAAATCCACATTTCTAACGAGCTGGCAAGTGATTCTGATGCTATAGCAAGAGATACAGAAGTTCTTCATCTTTCAGCAATTCAGGGGTGGGTCCATCTTTTCCCTTTATTCTCATTTGCTGTCCAGTTGTAGCCATTCCACAGTAGATTAGAATCAGTGAAACCCAGTTGTCTTGATTACCACGTATCAGAGATGTTGCCGCAAATTTCTTGTGATGAAGTTTCTCTGTAATTTCTAATGTCCAAGTTGTCCCCAACCACCTCCAATCGTAGAGCATCCAGAGAAATCTCCGGGGCAAAAGGACCTGGAGAAAGAGAGACAAGATTCATCTTAGAGGGAGTTTTGGTGGTCTGAGGTGAAAATAGTCTCTTACAGGTCAGGCTGTGAATACTGTGCTGTGGGGAGAGGCATGTGGCACTTGGAAGTTCTCTCTCTGTTTGGAAGACTGAACTTCATGCTTGATTCCCAGCAGGAGAGCCACGTGGAGTGTGATGTTGAGGTCTGTAACAAGGACACTAGCATGGACTGTTGCTTTCACTTTGACTTGGCTCTTTCACCTGTGGACAGTCAGTTCATCCCCATGGGACTGGTCAATTCATCAGGAGTTGCAAATTAAAAAAATATACCCAAAAGACCTTTTAATTACTGAGTGAAGTAGAGGGGATAATGGAGCTGTGAAAATGATAGGTAACTTCAGAAGTCCAGCCTGGTGGTCCAGCAGAACAATAGGCAGCTAAGAAGAATAACAAAATTGTGAAGGAGAATATTAGCTAAGGATGAACTTAGTAACCAAAGAAGGAATTAATTATAAGATATTTTTAAGTGAAAAAAAAGAGGGTTTTTTTTTGTTTTGTTTTTTACATTTTAGTTCTTCCTCAAATGTTGTTTGAAGTGTTTCTCCAAGTTTACAAAGGTAAATTACAAATTTATTCTCTCTGAAGTTACATCTTCATTGCATTGATCATTTTTTGGCATTGGATTTCCGGGTTGAAACCAGTTTAATGATCTCTTACAGAGTGAGTTAATTTAGAAAGGTAAATCTATATATTGTGTAAATCTATACATGTATATATTGTAAGTCCAGAAATAGAGAGTTCATGATGTGATGTGCTGGGACCACCTCATGAGCTCAAAGATTCAACTGTAAGAGTCTTTTCCCAGCATTGGTTGCATGAAATTAGCAATGGTGGGAATAGTTCCACCATAGAAACTGGCTAATACTACAAATCAGGACTCCTTCAGAGTCAGTTGTTAAATATTTACTGCCGGTCATAGGTCAACATTAAGTTTTGTCACCACTAGCTCTTAACCCTTAGAAAAACAATGGGTTCTGCTGACTAGCTCTGCTTATGGAATTGGTCATCTGTTCCTGAATCAAGCAGGTCTTTATCTTTTCATGCTCTTCTAGGTTGCTAAGAGTGAGGTAGAAAAGGCCATCAAGAGAGCAATTGACGTAGGCTACCGCCATATTGATTCAGCTTATACGTACCAAAATGAAGAAGAAATTGGGAGAGCCATCCAGATGAAGATTGCAGATGGCACTGTGAAGAGGGGTGACTTATTCTACACTACAAAGGTATTGTGTATAGTCGCATATGTATCTGTGGAAGCTCACTCTTAGCTGAATCATTTCTTGGCATATGTCTTTTCTCATTGGTTTAATTCTCATTCACTCTCAGACCTTGAACTATGAGAAGGCTGGTTTGGAACAGCTGGATAGGAATGTGGGTTCTGTGGTCAGACTTCCTATATTTGAATCCAGGTTCTGCCACTTACTTACCTTGGACAAACTAAAGTCTGTCCCTTAGTTTCCCAAGCTGTAAATGAAGATAACAATATTTGTCTCACAGGATTTTTATGAGTATTACTTCAAAAAAATACATGTAAATCTTTAAAAATATTTAATGTATTTTAAATGTTCAAAAATACTAGCTGTTATTATTATCATATGTTTTCAAACTCAGGGATGGATTTGGCTTTTCCAACTCTGTTATACTCAAGTTTTTTTTTTTTTTTTTTTTTTTTTTGCGGTACGCGGGCCTCTCACTGTTGTGGCCTCTCCCGTTGTGGAGCACAGGCTCTGGACGTGCAGGCTCAGTGGCCGTGGCTCACGGGCCCAGCCGCTCTGCAGCATGTGGGATCTTCCCGGACCGGGGCACGAACCCATGTACCCTGCATCAGCAGGCGGACTCTCAACCACTGCGCCACCAGGGAAGCCCTATACTCAAGTTTTGATGAAGCGACAATCTTTCTTAGCTGTAGTGTGAGGTAAAGCAATTTAGTCAGAAAGTGTAGGCTTTTGGAAACTACAATCAAATTTTAGTTTTTTAATATTCTATATATTTGACTTTGTGAAATTTCTTAACCAAAAAAAGTCTTTTAACCTCTTTAAGTCTTAGTCTTTATATCTCAGTCTATTGCGCTGTCAATAGACATTTATTTCTCTTTCCTATGAGGTAGGAAAAATAATATAATACCACGGAACTGATATAAGGATAACATTCATGTTTATAAAAGTATTTCTAATGCATTTTTTAAACTTTCAAGCCATTTTTACTAATATAATTTATATCCACTGATATCACATCTGAAACAAATAAAAGAACTTAGTATTTAAGTTGGATTGGAAATGGAACACAAGAGGAATTTTCCCCATCGTGTTCATTGAACTGACTACTGCTAGAAAAAAAGCATTTGAATTTGAGGTAAAGTAGCCCAAGAGGAGGGAGTTGGTGTCCATGATAGTGAACCCTATACTGGTCTATGAATGGATATTTCTTCCTTCTAGCTCCAGAATGTGAATCTCTCCACACGACTTTGTTTAGATGAGGTATTGCTAGAGCACTACCCTCTTAACTCTCAGCTTTAATCTTCTTTACATGGGATCCGTTTGTTTCCTTACCTGTAGTTATTTTGATGGATTTTCCTTAGATTATTACTTCTTAAAATGAAGTAACTAAAATGCCCTCCCCCCCAAATTCCTAAAGGGCCTAGCTTTCTTTGGCAAACCTAACAACTGAATGCAGCCAAGATAGAATTTCCTGAATCACAATCACTTGATGTGCTTGTTTCAAATGCAGTTTCCCAGGGACCTCCCTGGTGGTCAGGTGATTAAGACTTCCCCTTCCAATGCAGGGGGTGTGGGTTCAATCCCTGGTCAGGGAGCTAAGATCCCACATGCCTTGGGGCCAAAAAATCAAAACATAAAACAGAAGTAATATTGTAACAAAATTGATAAAGACTTTAAATATGGTCCATATCAAAAATTCTTAAAAAAATGAAAAGTAAAATGCAGTTTCCCAGCCCAGTCTCCAGATATTATAATTTATGATGTTTGAGGGAGAACCCAGGGATATATCTTGCACAAACAAACCAAATAATTCTTTTTTGTATTTTCAGTTTTGAGAGCATCTGGGTAAGACCATATTTTAACTTTCAACCATGTTTTCTTAATTCAATGTGAAAATAAGCTATGATGATAAAGAATCCTGAGCTTCACAGGATGACTTGTCACTTCCCAACGACCACGAGCGGGTTTTTGGTTGTTGTTGTTTATTTGCCATTGTATTAATCTCTCCTAAATATTCTTAAATAATCCCACCCCACTTCTCTTTCTACCACTGCAGTTGTGGAGCACCTTTTTCCATCCAGAATTGGTCCAAACTTGCCTGGAAAGCTCACTGAGGAAACTTCAACTGAGCTACGTGGATCTTTATCTTATGCATTTCCCAATAGCTATGAAGGTTAGCGAAAGTAATTTTATTTGGTTATCAACATCATTAGTAGCTAAATAAAAAGAGGATATAGTTTGTGAAAATGAGAAGAATCATATATAATACTTTAATATTCTCTCTTTTTGTTTTTTCTTTTTTCTGCAACTATCCCTATCCCAGTTTACTATTCCAGCCCCAGACTGATGGGTTTTCTGGTTTCAATGTATTTGCCTTGATCTTGTGGACAACTATGTATATTTTCAAGTCCCTGTACTCTTGAATGTCAACCTCATGCCCACTGGTGTCTGGGGAACGTGCCAGTGTAGAGACCTGTGAAGGCACAGAAAATTTAAGGAGGATGAGACTCAGCCCTTGAGATGGTGACAAGTCCCTCTCTCAAAAGACCACCTCCAGGTGGAAAGCAGGGACGGAAGAGCTTTATCCCACAAGGATCTGGGACAAAGGAGCCCATTCAGCTATGGTACCACTCTGGGCTCTCACTAGGATGGGGCCTTGGGTATTTCAAGTTGTCCTTGACACAAACAATATTTATTAAACCTTTAGGGGTTAAAAACATTTCTAGGAACTGTACTTTCTCAATGTACTACCATTCCTTTCAAGAATAAGGATAGACGGTTCCATTAGCCTCAAGGTCTAAAGGCTCCAAACATATTGGCTGAGGCCAGACATAGCTTGATCCAATCTCTTCTTCTTTCCTATGTTCCAGCCTGGGGAGGACTTTTTCCCAAAGGACACACATGGAAACATCATTTTTGACACAGTGGATCTCTGTACCACATGGGAGGTGAGTGCAGCTCCAAAGAGGCCATGTCTCTGCACCTTGGGGCGGAGAGGACAGAAAAGGAATTGAGGAGAGGAGGATGTAGTCCAATTCTGCCCCCTGTGTAGACTTGGGCAAGTCCCTGAACGTCCCTCTGCCTCAGTTTCACATTTCTTCTATTTAGTAATTCAATAAGTGGTTATTGATTGCTTATGATTACTGAGTACTTCTAAGTACTCAAGCTACATCCATGAACAAAACCAAGGTCTCTGACCCCATAGAGTGGTAGGTGCTACTGGTGGGGGGGAAGGATGCAGTGGTATAAGAAAGAGTAAGGGAACTGAGTGTGCCAGGCTGGGTTTGGGGCACAGATAGGCAATTAAAAACAGAATGGACAGGGCAGGCCTCTTTGTGAAGGTGGCATTTGACCAAAGACTTGCAGGAAATTGATTAAATGGATAATGAAATTGATTAATTGATTAATGGATTAAGTAGATTAAGTGGGTATCTGGAGGAAGAGTGATGCAGGCATAAAGAAAATCAAGGCAAAGATTTTAAGATAGGAGAGAGCTTACCATGTTCAAAAACCAGCAAAGGGGCATGTGTGGCTGGAACAGAGTGAATTTGGTGGTCAATAATAGGAAATGAGGTCAAAGAGAAAACAAGGAGCTGGTGGTCTGGGAGATGGCATGGCCACTTCCTGTTTCCCAGGCTGCGCCTGACTCAACCTCCATTCTCCTGGCGCTTGTTCTGATATTGTTCTATCATATTATTTTAGGTGCTAGCTAAAGATCGCACTGGATCTCTTAGCCCTGCCTTGGCTGCTTGCATTCTTACTTTATCTCCTTACCCATTTCAAAAACTATTTTATTTCTTATTCTCCTCCTATTGGCCAATTCTTGTCTTATTTACTGACATCTGCATCACGTATTGTCTCTCATCCACAGCATGCTACCATTTGTTATGCTTCTCTAGCCAGTTACTCCTCACCACCCCTTCCTCCCCAGGCCCTGGAGAAGTGTAAGGATGCAGGACTGGCCAAGTCCATTGGGGTGTCCAACTTTAACTGCAAGCAGCTGGAGATGATCCTGAACAAGCCAGGGCTCAAGTACAAGCCCGTCTGCAACCAGGTGAACCCCACCAATTGGCCCCCCAACCTCTTGTCCCTCCTCATCAGCTTATTCTTTTCTCACTTCAACAAAGTCACCAATGGCGCTCCCCTCTCATGTACTGTACCTTTGGACACTAGCTGCTGATGTTACTATTGTAACTGTTTTGGCACCTTTTAGCAATTGAGTCGTTTTAAATTAAGGTATGTAGTTTTTAGACATATGCTATTGCACACTTAATAGGCCACAGTGTAGTGTAAACATCACTTTTTATGTTTACTGGGAAACTGAAAAATATGTGGCTCCTTTATTGCAATATTTGCTTTATTGTGATGGCTTGGAACTGAACCTGCAGTATCTCCAAGGTTTGCCTGAACAGGTAGCAAATAAGCATATGAAAAATTGTTAAACATCACATATCATTAGAGATTTGCAAATTAAGACAAAAGTGAGATACAATAGTTCTCTCTAATCTGTGGGATGAGACACCTCCCCCCACCCACCACCACCACAGTGGATGCCCCAAACCATACCATGGATATTACTGAAAACTGTATAGACTATATTTTTTCCTATATGTACATGCCTATGATAAAGTTTAATTTTAATTAAGTACAGTAATGGGACTTCCTTGGAAGTCCAGTGGTTGACTCTGTGCTTCCAATGCAGGGGGTGCAGGTTCGATCCCTGGTCAGGGAACTAAGCACAGTAAGAGAATATTTGATTTATTAATTATGATGTATCACAGTAATTGATTTGCATATATTGAAGAATTCTTGAATCCTTGGGATAAATCCCACTTGATCATGGTGTATGATCTTTTTAATGTGTTGTTGGATTCCGTTTGTTAGAATTTTGTTGAGGATTTTTGCATTTATGTTCGTCAGTGATATTGGTCTGTAATTTTCTTTTTTTGTGATATCTTTGTCTGGTTTTGGTATTAGGGTGATTGTGGCCTCATAGAACTAGTCTGGGAGTGTTCTTTCCTCTGCAGTTTTTTGGAAGAGTTTGAGAAGGATAGGTGTTAGCTCTTCTCTAAATGTTTGATATAATTCTCCTGTGAAGCCATCTGGTCCTGGACTTTTGTTTGCTGGAAGATTTCTAATCACAGTTTCAATTTCATTACTTGTGATTGGTCTGATTATATTCTCTAATTCTTCTTCGTTCAGTCTTGGAAATTTGTACAAACCATATGGTCATCTCAGTAGATGCAGAAAAAGCTTTTGACAAAATTCAACAAACTCTCCAGAAAGTGGGCATAGAGGGAACCTACCTCAACATAATAAAGGCCATATGCAACAAACCCACAGCAAACATTATTCTCAATGGTGAAAAACTGAAAGCATTTCCTCTAAGATCAGGAACAAGTCAAGGATGTCCATTCTTGCCACTATTATTCAGCATAGTTTTGGAAGTCCTAGCCAAGGCAATCAGAGAAGAAAAAGAAATACAAATTGGAAAAGAAGAAGTAAAACTGTCACTGTTTGCAGATGACAATATACTGTACATAGAAAATCTAAAAGATGCTACCAGAAAATTACTAGAGCTAATCAATGAATTTGGTAAAGTAGCAGGATACAAAATTAATGCACAGAAATCTCTTGCATTCCTATACATTAACAATAAGAGATTAGAAAGAGAAATTAAGGAAACAATCCCATTTACCATCACAACAAAAAGAATAAAATACCTAGGAATAAACTTACCTAAGGGGCAAAAGACCTGTACTCAGAAAAGTGTAAAACACTAATGAAAGAAATCAAATGTGACACAAACAAATGGAGAGATATACAATGTTCTTGGAACATTGGAAGAATCAATATTGTGAAAATGACTACATTACCCAAAGCAATCTACAGATTCAATGCAATCCCTATCAGATTACCAATGGTGTTATTCACAGAATTAGAACAAAAAATTTTACAATTTGTATGGAAACACAGAAGACCCTAAATAGCCAAAGTAATATTGAGAAAGAAAAACAGAGCTGGAGAAATCAGGCTCCCTGGCTTCAGACTATACTACAAAGCTACAGTAATCAAGACAGTATGGTACTGGCACAAAAACAGAAATATAGATCAATGGAACAGGATAGAAAGCCCAGAGATAAACTCACACACCTATGGTCACTTAATCTATGACAAAGGAGGCAAGAGTATACAATGGAGAAATTAGTATGTACCATACTAATGTAAGTCTCTTCAATAAGTGGTGCTGGAGAAACTGGACAGCTACATGTAAAAGAATGAAATTAGAACACTCCCTAACATCATACACAAAAAATAAACTCAAAATGGTTTAAAGACCTAAATATAAGACCAGACACTATGAAACTCTTAGAGGAAAACAAAGGGAAAACACTGTTTGATATAAATCACAGCAAGATCTTTTTTGATTCACTTCCTAGAGTAATGACAATAAAAACAAAGATAAACAAATGGGATCTAGTGAAACTTAAAAGCTTTTGCACAGCAAAGGAAACCATAAACAAGACGAAAAGACATCCCTCAGAATGGGAGAAAATATTTGCAAACAAAGCAACTGACAAAGGATTAATCTCCAAAATATACAAACAGCTCATGCAGCTCAATATCAAAAAAACAAACAACCCAATCAAAAAATGGGCAGGAAAAAAAAAAAGGGCTGGAGACCTAAATAGACATTTCTCCAGAGAAGACATACAGATGGCCAAGAGGCATGTGAAAAATGCTCAACATCACTAATTATTAGAGAAATGCAAATCAAAACTACAATGAGGTATCATCTCACACCCGTCAGAATGGCCATCCTCAAAAAATCTACAAACAATAAATGCTGGAGAGGGTGTGGAGAAAAGGGAACCCTCTTGCACTGTTGGTGGGAATGTAAATTGATACAGCCACTATGGAGAACAGTATGGAGGTTTCTTAAAAAACTAAAAATAGAACTACCATATGACCAGTAATCCCACTACTGGGCATATACCCTGATAAAACCATAATTCAAAAAGACACATGCACCCCAATATTCATGGCAGCACTATTTACAATAGCCAGGACATGGAAACAACCTAAATGTCCATCGACAGATGAATGAATAAAGAAGATGTGGTACATATATACAATGGAATATTACTCAGTCATAAAAAGGAACACAATTGGGTCATTTGTAGAGATGTGGAAGGACCTAGAGTTTATCATACAGAGTGAAGTAAGTCAGAAAGAGAAAAACAAACATTGTATGTTAATGCATATATGTGGAATCTAGAAAAATGGTACAGATGAACCTATTTGCAGGGCAAGAATAGAGACACAGACGTAGAGTACAGACATGTGGACATGTCGGGTGGGGAAGGGGATGGTGGGATGAACTGGGAGATTAGGATTGACATAGATACACTACCATCAGCAAAAAGTCTACAAAGAATAAATGCTGATGTGGTTTGAGAAAACTGTGTACCCTCTAGCTGCTGGGGGGATGTAAACTGGTAACAGTCAGTAGTGAGAAAATAATGGAGGTATGTTTAAAGGTAAAAATTAAGCTACCATGTGATCTGGTAGGTCCTTTGATGCGCCTATCACCTGAGCAGACCCGAATGTAAAAGACACAGGCTGTCAAAACTGCACTACAGGAACATTTAACATAGCCAAGACCTGGAAGACCTGGACCTGGACATGTGTAAAATAGGTAGCTAGTGGGAACCTGCTGTATAGTACAGGGAGCTCAGCTCGGTGCTCTGTGATGACCTAGATAGGTGTGATGGGGGGCGGGGAGGTCCAAGAGGGAGGAGATATATGTATACATATAGCTGATTCACTTTGTTTTACAGCAGAAACTAACACAACATTGTAAAGCAACTATACTCCAATAAAAGAGAGAGAGAGAGAGAGAGAGAATATTTGAATGGCCAGCATCACTAATTTTGTGTTTTGGGGACATTACTAAGTAAAATAAGGGTCACTTGAACACCAGCACTGCGATACCACAACAGATGATCTGATGGCTACTAAGTGAGCAACAGGCTGGTAGCATATAGAGTGTGGGTACATTGAACAAAGGCATGATTCCTGTCTTGCGTGGGATGGGGCAGGACAGCACAAGACTTCATGACACCATTTAGAACAGTGTGAAATGTAAAACTTATGAATTGTTTATTTCTGGAATTTTCCATTTAATATTTTCAGACATGGGTAGTTGAGACCACAGAGAGAAAAACCACAGATGGGGTGGGGCCACCCTCCTGCCATGTACCTGTTAAAAGTGTCCAAATCCAGAACACTGACAACACCAAATGCTGGTGAGGATGTGGAGCAACAGGAACTCTCATTCATGGCTGATGGAAGTGCAACATGGTGCAGCCACTCTGCAAGACAGTTTGGCAGTTTCTTGCAAAACTAAACATACTCTTACCATATGATCCAGCATTGTAGTCCTTGGTATTTACCCAAAGGAGCTGAAAACACACAAACCTGAACATAGAGTTTTATAGCAGTTTTATTCATAATTGCCCAAACTTGGAAGCAACCAAGATGTCCCTCCATCCCTCCAGAGGTGAAAGGATAAACAAACTCTGGGACAGCCTTACAATGTAATATTATTTAGCAATTTAAAAGTGAGCTATCAAGCAAGAAAAAGACATGGAGGAAACTTAAATGCATATTGTTAAGTGAAAGAAGCCAATCTGAAAATTCTGCCTACTGTATGATTCCACCTCTATGACATTCTGGAAGAGGCAAAACTATGGAGACAGTAAAATGATCAGTGCTTGCCAGGGGTACAAAGGGACAGAAGGGTGGATGAATAGGTGGTACACAGGGGAAATCTTAGGACAGTATAACTATTATTCTGTTGGATATTGTAATGAAAGATACACATCATCCATTTGTCAAAACCCATAGAATTTACATCACAAAGAATGCACCTTAATGTAAACTATGGGCTTTACTTAATAATAATCTGCCAATATTGACTCATCAATTTTAATAAATGTACCATACTAATGTAAGAGGCTAATAATAGGGGAAATTGGAGAGGGAATGAAGGGAAATATGGAAACTGTATTTTTTGTTCGATTTTTTCTGTAAAACCAAAAGAGCTCCAAAAAAAAAAGAAAGAGAAAGGAAGGAAGGAAGGAAGAAGGAAAGGAAGGAAGAAAAGGGAAGAAAGAAAGAAAGAAAAGATCAGTGGTTGCAAAGGGTTCATGGGGAGGGAAGGAGGGATGAACAGGTAAAGCACAAGACATTTTTAGGCACTAAAACTATTGTGTTTGGTGCACCATGGGTACAGCTGTGGATGACGGTCACTTGCTGGCCCAAGTTCCTGGTATTTCTAAGTATTTCTGGTGCCGTGAATCTGTATTCACTGTATGTTCCTTGTAAATTTGGTGCTGGCAATCCTGCTGGTCCTACACTCCAATACTTCTGCTTGGCAATTTACAGGTGGAATGTCACCCTTACCTCAACCAGAGCAAACTGCTGGAGTTCTGCAAGTCCAAGGACATTCTCCTTGTTGCATATGCTACCTTGGGGTCTGACTTAAGGAAAAAATGGTAATGATCTCTATAAAGGTATTCCGACCCTAGATGCTGTGCCTTCTGGAGACATCTCTCAACGTCTGGAGGAAATTAAGTATAGTCAAGAGGAATCATCCATCTTTGCAAACCCTTTACCTAGCCTACATTGTGAGGACTCAATAAAACATTATTGAATAATAAAGTAATTATTACTGATTAAAATGTTCATCCAATTCAAAAGGTTTGGATTTAAAGAGTGACAAGGTAATTCCAAGCCATGATTCTGACACTTAGCAGTTGAGGGATATGAGACAAGTTACAACTTCTGTAAGTTTTAGTTTCTTTATCTCTTCAAGAGGAATATAGATGTGTACCTTTTAACAGTTGAGGACAAAATGGAGACAATTAGTTGAGAGCATTTTTTGCAATAGCAAATTCTTATAAAATTCTTGGTTATTTGTTATGATGGTGGTCATTGGGTCTTACTGTGGACAACAATTTTGTCTTCTTGACTTATTCAGTCTTTTACTAAGTTTCTCAGAAATGTTTAAAAGATGAAAAAACTACCCGATTTTCCCTTTCTTTCCCTTGTCCTTTGGATTTACCAAAAGAAGCCAAAGAAATATTGAGACAACCAGAAGGTAATGAGGAAGATTCTAGAGGATCAACCACCCCTAGCCTGAATGAACTATCCCCAAGTAGAATGGATACACAACCTCAGACACATAGCACCTCTGCCTCCCTCCCAGGGTGAAAAAGGACAATCCAGTTCTCCTGCAGGATCCAGTACTCAACACCATTGCTGAAAAGCACAGGCGAACTCCAGCCCAGGTCACCCTGCGCTATCAGCTGCAGAGAGGGGTGGCTGCTCTGGCCAAGAGCTTCAATGAGAAGAGGCTCAAGGAGAACTTCCAGGTACCTGGTAGGGTTTGGGGCAGCAGGGGGCTGACAGAAGCACATCGTTTTCCCCGGGATGGGTTATTTGGGAGGCTCCCAATGTGTATTGGGGCAAAGCTTATCTCCCTGTATATTCTATGCGTATATGTGCTATAGTTAACTGTCCTGTCCTCCAAATCCTACAAGCGAGGAGGCATGGTGGTTGTAAAGAACAGTCGACAGAGCATCAGGTTTGAGTCTCAGTCCTGGTTTTCACTCAGCAGTATGGCCCTGAGTAAATCATCCCTTGATTTCTTCAGCTAAAAAAATGAAGGAGTTAGCTGAAGTGAGACTTGGGCTCAAAAATCTCAAGGATTCCTTGGCTACCACCACAGCTATTCAATACAAGTCTCTGAGGGTGACCTGAATTGCTAATCTCAACTCTTTGAATGGACAAATGCCCATGACTTTTGTCAGGGAATGAATCCCAAGTTCATGACAACTGTCTCATGAAACCTACATAGATTCCTACATAAATTTGTGTGTGTGTATCTGCATGTGGGGGGCATGTAGGGGCTGCAGTAATTGCCTCCAGGAAATTGAATTGATCTTCTCACATTTCTGATAGGTTTTTGAATTCCAGTTGACCCCAGAGGATATGCAAAGTCTAGATGGCCTAAACAGAAACATGCGCTATTTTGAAGAAGATTCGTAAGAACCCTGTTCCATTGTAGATGCTGGGGGAGCAGGGTAATGAAGGAATTCCATTTATTCTAATCCACAAAGGGCAGGGTCTTCTCTTGCCTCTTCTTTTAGGGAAGTGGATGGAAAACATTTTTCCTTCAAGCCCTCATACCCCTGTTACTCCATGCCCCTCTGTCCTTCCTCTGCTTAAATTCCAGGATCAATCAATACGAGGACATCCTTTGCACATATTTTCAAGTCTCCTCTCTCTTCTTTGTCTTACTCATTGGTCTAAAACCTGGTTACATCCTGCTCTCTCTCCCTCTACTTCATCAGATTTCCCCTCCCCATGAGATTACTCCTAGAGGCATTGGAACATTCCCTCATCTTCAAAGAAGCTCTGTCTCAAACTGACTTCATCTGCAGCTCACCCCACCATCCCCGTTTCTCATTTTACAGCAAAACTTCTTGAAGAAGTCCATGCTTTCTTCCTCTCTTGTCTCTCTCCCCATTCTCTTCTGAACCCACACAAACCAGGCATTTGGCCTCCTCTCTGCCAAAGCTCCTCTTGTCAAGGTCAGCCATGACCTTCTCTTTGCTTAACCCAGCAGTGATTCTTATCCATCTTATTTTACCTAGTGGGTCACTCCTCCTAGAAACACTTTCTCAGCTATGCTTTCTTCACTGCAGATCTGGTTTCCCCTTATCCCCCATGCCATTCCTTCTCCTGGTCTTTGCAGGTGTCTCCTCATCAACCTGACCTCTTAACTTTGGAGTGACCTAAGGCTCAATCCTTGGACGTCTTCTCTTTTTTATCCACATCCTCATCCTTGGTACTTAATCTAGTCCCGTGCTCTAAACACTGGGTAAATATACACTCCCCCAAATTATATCCAGCCCAGACCTAGGCCCTGGACCAAGACTTGTATATCCATTTGCTCTACTCCACTCAAACTTATCAAGTCTACACTTGAGCTCATGATGGTACCTGCACCCACCCCACCCCCCCAAACCCCACATACCTCACACGCTTGTATCAGAATCTTCCTGATCAACTAACTGGCTGCTATTTGCTCTCTCTGCTTCTGTACTTCGTCTCTGCCCATACTCACCAGAGTGAATGAGGTAAAAATGTAGGTCTGTATATGTTAATCCCAAACTCCTAATATCCCTCCCCCAACACCTTTCCCCTTTGGTAACCGTAAGTTTGTTTTCTATGTCTGTGAGTCTGTTTCTGTTTTGTAAATAAGTTCATTTGTATCATTCTTCTTAGATTCTACATATAAGTGATATCATATGATATTTATCTTTCTCTATCTGACTTATTTAACATATACACGCTACTACATATAAAATATATAGTACAGGGAACTCTATTCAATATTCTGTAATAACCTATATGGGAAGAGAATCTGAAGAAGAATGGATATATGTATATGTATAACTAAACCACTTTGCTGCACACCTGAAACTAACACAAAATTGTAAATAAACTATACTCCAATATAAAATAAAAATTAAACTAAATCAAAAAAAAAAAATAAAAACACTGCTATTTTCTGGAAAAAAACCCCCACAAAAAACAAACAAAAAAAATAGTAGGTCTGGTGGGGAAATCCTGTCTCGGTAACTGGTGGCCTGTCTTCTCACTCGGAGTAAAGGCCAGAGTCCTCACAAAACCTACAAAGTCCAGCAGGATATGGTCTCCCCATGCCTCTGCCTCTAAGTCCTGCTGTTCTGCCCCTTCTGACTCCAGTGCAGCCCAGTGGCCTCCTTGCTGTCCCCCACATGCGTCAGGCCCATCTTGGGGCCTTTGCACTGTCTGTTCCCTCTGCCCAGAACGCTCTTCCTCCAAATACCTGGATGGTCACTCCTTCACCACTGTCAGTCTTAACTCAGATGGCACCTCTGTGACACCTTCTCTGTCACTTTATCTAAAAATGCAGCCCTGTACAGCCCTTCCTTCCCCTCCATCCTGCTCCCTTTTTCTCTTGGCCCACCTCCCTAATTAACATACTGTGTGGTTTGCTAACCTATTCTGTTTACTTTCTGTTTACCACAGAATGTTAGATTCATAGGGAAGGATTTTTAAAAAACTGCCCCTCTCTGAGTAATTAGTAAATGTTTGTTGAATGAATAATATAAGAAAATGATAGACAGGGAAAAGTAAGGGATAGTGAAGAAGCAGGTAGTAATTTTTAACAATTAATATCAGTCATTTTAATCAACAATAATTATCCAGTGGTTTAGCATTGCCTACCTCGAAAATGATTACAGTAAGTCCCCTACATGAGAATGAGTCTCCTTCCGAGAGCGCATTTGTAAGTCCAACAAGGTTAGCCTAGGTACCCAATTAACACAATCGGCTATACAGTACTGCACTGTAATAGGTTTATAATACTTTTCACACAAACATACATAACAAATAAACACAAAAAATAAAGAAAACATTTTTAATCTTACAGTACAGTACCTTGAAAAGTACAGTAGTACAGTACAACACCTGGCATCCAGGGGCTGGCATCGAGTGAACGGGCAAGAAGAGTTACTGCCTGCAGGAGGGAGAGGAGATGGGAGATGGTAGAGCTGAAGGATCATCAGTAGTAGGAGACGGCGGGCAAGCTGTAATTTCACTCATGCCTGATGCTGATGGAACGCACGTTCACAACTTTGAAAGTTTGCAACTTGAAGGTTCGCATATAGGGGACTTACTGTACTTTATATATACAAATACAGTTCACTTCCTTTGCTAAAAATGGAAACCCCTGTTGAAGTGGCTTATATTATAATCACTCTATCTCTAGATCTAATATATAATTTTTCACCCAGCAAAGTCATAGGTAAATTATTTCTGAGTGCTTCAAAGAAATTGAACAACAGTGATATCCTTGTCACCTTCCACATCATCACCTTGAAATATTTGTTAACTTTAGGTATTAAACCAGATTGGCACTGTTTTAAAAGAGGAAGAACTTATTTCTGCCCTCTTGGGAGTTTATAATATCAACGCAAATAGTTTATCTCTTTAAGTTGTAGAATAATATACCTAAAAAATGGAATATATTGGTTTATTTTTGTGTGTGTGCCCAAGTGCATGTAAGTATATTTATTTTTACAGTGTGTTCATTACATTGTAATACAATTGTATATGGTTGTTATAAAACTTGTTGGGTTTGTACTTGTCCAAAAAAGAAAACTACATTAATTCTCATGCTTAAGCCAGTTTAAAAGAAACCTCTCTTTACCCAGCCCAGAAACAGTTACTTGACTAAGACTCTCCCTTTATCTTTTAGACTGTCTCATCATCCAAATTATCCATTTCATGTTGAATATTAACAGCAGTGTCTGTGGTTGCTCCAGAGTTCTCAGTTTTGGGTTGATGATTGGAGGACATCTCAAGGATGAGAACGTACCTGCTTCGTTGCATGTCACTTAGCCTGATCAGTCGCGATATGGCTGGAGTCCCTGGAGCAGGAAATAAAAATCTCTAAACCCAGTCTTTTTCCCCCAAAGTAAATAAAGATACATTTCAAACAATCCAACCTACTGCTGCTTTGGCTTTTTTGGTTTATCTGTTTTGTTTTGTTTCCCTGTATAACTGAGGTTGAAATGCTGTCAGCCCTGGAAGTGATCATAGGAGATATGGATCCCCCAGAAAAAGCTAACCATAGTATATTTTCCAAATTTTCGAAGTCTGGCTTTTCACCTGTCTGTAGTTCTTGTGTGTTTTTTCCCCTTTTGTTCTGTGAATTTGCTGCACTATATAATTTTATGAGACCTTTTAAAGGGATCTAAAACTTAATGAATACACAATACCCCAAATGTCCAGATTTCAATAAAAAATTACTCATTATACCTAAAACAAGGCATCAAATTGAATTAAAAAAGACAAGCTACAGATACACACACCAAGATGACTGAGATATTAGAATTATCTGACCAAGATTTTAAAGCAGCCATCATGAAACTGTTTCAACAAGCCATTACAAACATACTGGGGACAAATGAAAAAGTAAAAAGTTTCAACAAGGAAATAGTGTCCTAGCAAAGAAATAGAAGACATAAAGAAAAACCTAATAGTAATTTTAGAACTGAAAAATACAATAATAAAAATTGAAAACTCAGTGGATAACCTCAGTAGATTTGAAGGAACAAAGGAAATAAACAGTGTGCTGGAAGATAGAGTGATATCAATTACCCAGTGGGAGCAAGAGAGAGAAAGTAGGTTTTTAAAAAAAATAGGAACAGGGCCTTGGGGACCTGTGGAATAATAACAAAAGATCTAACATGCATGTGATCGGAGTGGGGAAAATAGGGAGATGTTTGTCAAAGGGTACCAAATTTCAGTTATGAGATGAGTAAGTTCTGAGGTTCTCATGTACAGAATGCTGACTGTAGTTAATAATACTGTAGTGTAGAATTGAATTTGCTTAGAGAACAGATCTTAAGGGTTCCCAACAAAACAAAAACAAAAAAAGGAATCTGACAGTTGATGGATGTGTTAATTACGTTGATTGCATGTGGGTATCATTTCACCATGTATATGAATATCAGATCATCACTATCTATAATTTTAATTGTCAATTATACAACATTAAAGCTGGGGAAAAAAAAAAGAAATTGTGATGAATCTCATCCAATGTCCTTTCATGGAATCAACCAATAGAATTGACAATGAGGATAGTACTTTTAGTTTATAACTATTCTAATTTTAAAAATTGATTTTTATATTTATGGCACTAGTATCTACTACTTACTCTGTTAGAGTAAATCTTAAGCCTTCTAACCACACACAAAAAAGGGAGCTATGTGATGTGACGGGAGTTAACTTGATTGTGGGAATCATTTCACAATGTGCACGTGTGTCAGATCATCACACTGCACACTTAAAACACATACAGTTTATTTGTCAATTACACCTCAAGAAAGCTGGAAAATTAAAGGAGGGAGTGGGGCAGAAGAGAGGGGGGAACAGTTAGAAAAGGGATTGGTGATGGAGAAGTTCTCTGTCCTAACTGTGGCCACTATTCATGAAACACATAGGTGAAAAAATTGCACAGAACTAAATGCACGCCCAGCACAAATTTGGGAAAATCTGAATAAGCTCAGTGGGTTGTATCGTTGTTGATATCCTTGTCATGACATGGGGCTGTCATCTTGCAAGATGGTAACGTTGTGGGGAGCTGAGCAGAGGGGACACGAGATTTCTCTGTATTATTTCTTTCAATAGCATGTGAATTTACAGTTCTCACAAAATAAAAGTTTACTGTAAAATGAGCAACTAGAAAATTGTCGGCTC
Organism: Lagenorhynchus albirostris; assembly: GCF_949774975.1. Lineage (NCBI taxonomy): Eukaryota > Metazoa > Chordata > Mammalia > Artiodactyla > Delphinidae > Lagenorhynchus > Lagenorhynchus albirostris. Next base: position 166,725,680 of record NC_083095.1, on the reverse strand, counting down.
CACACCGGCTCCACACCTGCTCCTCCCTTTTGGATTCCTTTCTTTTTTTTTTTTTCTGTACGTGGCCTCTCACTGTTGTGGCCTCTCCCGTTGCTGAGCACAGGCTCCGGACGCGCAGGCTCAGCGGCCATGGCTCACAGGCCCAGCCGCTCCACGGCACGTGGGATCTTCCCGGACCGGGGCACGAACCCGTGTCCCCTGCATCGTCAGGCGGACTCTCAACCACTGCGCCACCAGGGAAGCCCTCTGTTTTATTTTGTTGGCTCTTAATTACTCATAAATAGAATTCTACTCTGCTATTTGTTGAGTGATCTGAGACCTTTTACTTTTCTACCACCTAGGCAGCCAACTGCAGGGACCCCTAGAAAATGAGGCAGTTCCCCAGGCAGGGTAAGAGGGTCTGACCTGAGTATCTGCTTCTGGGACCGATAATCTTACTAAGACTTTCTGTGCCTCAGTTTCATCACCTGTATAATGGGGTGTTAACAACAGTCCCCACCTTACAGGCTTGTGAGGATTAACTGAGAAAGTAAGTGTAAAACAGTGCCTGGTACATCATTAAAACCATACTATTAGCTGACAGTAAGTGCAAGACAGCTATTATCGTTATTCTAAGTATTATTCTCTGAACATTGGATTCCAAACATACATAAGTCGTTTCTGAATCATCCTCTCTTGTTTTGCTTTCTAGGCATCTTCTGCTCTCTGTTACTGTGACTGATGCACAGTTGCTACATCCTTTACTGAAACTAATACAATGACTTAAAGTAGAGCTGCACTAGGAATGAAGCAGTTTTTCTTGTTTAGTCTAAAAAGATGAGCAACAGCTCAGCTTACACCATGAGATTCTCAGAAAAGGTGCTCTCATGGGAGACGCCCAAGCAGCGATCATTCAGCCTAATGTAGGAGGAATCCTTTCCAGGATGTCCGTAATCCTTTCTCTGTCCCGTCCTGACCTGCATCCTAGTTCAGGCCGTCATCACCCCCGCCTCTACGGCTGTTACTGTCACCTGTCTCCTGCCTCCTGTTCAAACACGTGCTTCTTTCAGCGGCTACGATCACCTCGACACAACACAAGTCTCTCTTACATAGAATACAAGCTCCCTACTTCAAAGCCTTCAGCGGTGGTCCTTTATCTAAGGGGAGAAGAATAAGCTCCTCAAATGGCATCCGGACTTCCACCGTCGGCCCATCTGCTTCCCCAGCCTCGCATTTCTGCTGCCTAACATTTTTCCATGTAGGAACGTCAAGCTTCTTACGGGCCCCTGTACCCCGCGCTGTCCCATACCCTGTGCCTTTGCTCAAGAGGTCACCTCTGCCTGTCATGCTGTCCCCGACCCCTTGACCGCACCAATCCCAGCATCTGCACGAAGCCGCAGAAGTCCTGTCCCGTCTGGTTCAAGCACAGGTGGAGTCATCAGCTCGCGTGAGGAGACCGAGAACCCTCCCTGTGCTGCTCCCCGCATCTCGTGGCCCAGTCCTGAGCAGTCTGCAGCCCGCTCTCTCTGCCAGGGAAGGCTCACCTTGCTGACAATAAACAGGTCCTTCCACCTCACCATGCCCTCCTTGACCTTGCACTGGATCCCCACTCCAACCTCATTCTCGTTGTGGTACAAGCCCACTTCTATCGCAACTTTTACTGCCTCCGTCACTTCCCCTGGGGCCGCCTGCAAAACAAGGAACAGAAGTAAACCACCCACATTCAGGAGAGGCCAACCCTAATTCCCCCTTTGCACTCTAGAATGCACAGCCAATGATCCGTAAAAAATGAAGTTACTGAATTGGTACTCCTATCCCTTTGTCCTAAAATTAGGGAATGTCAGAGTCAGAAAGGATTTATAGTTAATCTAAGTTCAAATTCCTTTACTTATTTGGGGAAAACGCTTTAGGTATTTTTAGTGCTTGCAAATAACTGAGCTAGAGGCCGTGTTTCCAGAATGGAACACAGGAATAAATAAATTTAGGAGGAATAAAGATGATAGGTGAGCCGCAAGGAGGTACAGGCTCACCCTCTACCCACAAAGACTATCAGCCCAAGTGTGAAGGTAACATGTGCACACAAAGATAATCCATCACACAGAGCATCTGCCAGACCCAAAGGAACGAGATGGACTCTATCAGGAATGCGGAAGTTCGGAAAAGAAAATGCTCACTGTGAATGGGGTTGTTCTAGCAGGCGAGGGGCCTGGAACCAGGGGAAGAGGCCCGGGACGGCTCACAGGACCATTAAACCCCATGTTCCCAAAGGGCTTCACAGCTCACAAGGCGCTTTCTCACTTGAACTTGACATCACCCCACGAGATGCATCAGTATAATGATCTTTATTTAACGAGAACACATTCAGAGTGGCTGGGAGCTAATGAACTAAGTGTCCACCTCAAAGTTAGAAGAACCACTTATGAAAATAAGAATGAATATCAAATATCAATAAAGAAGATCAACAAAGCCAGTGGTTAGTTCTTTGAAAAATCTTAATAAAGTAGACAAACTTTTTGGTTGTTGTCCTTTTTTTTTTTTTGGCTGCGCTGCACAGCATGTGGAATCTTAGTTCCCCAACCAGGGATCGAACCCGGGCCCCCAGCAGTGGGAGCGTGGAGGCCTAACCACTGGGCCACCAGGGAATTCCCTAAAGTAGACAAAATTATGACAAGACTGAGGAGACCAATTTTTTTAAAAAATGACATGAAAGGAAAGCAGTACATATAGATAAAAACAGAGATTTAAAATCTAAGAAACTATTATCAATGACTAGAAGCTGACAATTTGGAGAAATGAAATAAAATGGAAATATTCCTAGAAAAACTTAACTCAAGAAGAAATAAAGCTCAATTGTCCTATAGTTATTTTTAAAATGAAGCAATTAAACACAACACACACATAGTTCTACAAAATTTTCAAGTCAGAATTCACCCCACTTTAAAACAAAATCTTTCTGACAAGAGGTAAAGAGGAAATAATTCCAACTCATTCTACCAAACCACAATGAATTAAACTACATCCCTGGCCTCTATGAGTTAAGTGGATAGAAGAAATAATTTAAATAATATTTTGATGAGCAAGGGTGGATCATCCGAATTCCTACTCATCCAACAACTTCCTATGTGACTTCTTTTTTTTTTTTTTTTTGCGGTACGCGGGCCTCTCACTGTTGTGGCCTCTCCCGTTGCGGAGCACAGGCCCCGGACACGCAGGCTCAGCGGCCATGGCTTATGGGCCTAGCCGCTCCGCGGCACGTGGGATCTTCCCGGACCGGGGCAGGAACCCGCGCCCTCTGCGTCGGCAGGCGGACTCTCAACCACTGCGCCACCAGGGAAGCCCCCTATGTGACTTCTTAAATGGATATCTTTTTACCGAAGACTAAGTTTTAAAAGAAAGCAAATTTGAAAAGCTTTTTAGTTAGTGCTATGTCTAAATCACTGACAGGAATTAGAAAGTCCGAAGTAGAGAAAGGTCCAAAGTACTTCCACTATCAGGTTTTTACACGGGGAAGAAGACAAAGTTTCAATGTTTCTTTTTAGGGCTTCCCTGGTGGCACAGTGGTTGAGAGTCCGCCTGCCGATGCTAGGCGACACGGGTTCGTGCCCCGGTCCGGGAAGATCCCACATGCCACAGAGCAGCTGGGCCCGTGAGCCATGGCCGCTGGGCTTGCGCGTCCGGAGCCTGTGCTCCACAACGGCAGAGGCCACAACAGTCAGAAGCCCGCGTACCGCAAAAAAAATAAAAATCAAGGTTTCTTTTTAAAACCAAACTGGCAATGGCAGCATTTCCTTGTCTCTTTGATACAGACATTTCCGCAATCTTCCGGTTGGCTGCTGCTCTGATCTGTGAGGTGACTGCCAATCTTCCCGCCCTTATCCAAGCATAACCACCTTTTCTTCTGGGCTTTCCCGGACGTTATTTCTGAATAATTATGATTGGGATTCAATATGAATAAGGACAACCTCCATTTTCAGAAAATCTGATATCTAAATATTCCATCTTTCAAACACAGGAGGAGCCCTGCAGCAGGTGCGGGCGATCAGCTGGGCCTGCGGAGGCTGAGGCAGGGGTCCCGGGGGTGTCCCCGCGGGTGTCCAGGTAGGTGGCCCCTCCACGTCAGGGAGCGCCGAGGAAAGGCGCCGCCCCTCCCCGACCACGGGGCCGCCTCACCTTCCAGATGCCCAGGCCCAGGACAGGTATCTTCTCCATGCTTCAGATCACATCTACAGCTACCGCGCGGCTCCGAGGGACGCCACCGTAGTGGGTGCCGGGATTCGCTGGCGGCACGGTGGTGGACACTTCGATTGGCCGGCGGCTTCGATGGTGGACATCTGATTGGCTGGAGGCCCCGGTGGTGGACACCCTGATTGGCTAGCGACGCGGCCGGTTAGCTAGAAGCGCTCGTGGGCAGTGGACACGCCCACATGGGCGGAGACGGAAGGTAGGGCGTTGGGGGAGAGCATGTGCGCACGCGCCGGGTGGGCTTTGCGGTCCAGGAGGGAGTAGGCCCAGCACCCAGTCTCCTAGCAACACGCTGGCGGCGCACGGCATCCGGAGCGGAGAGATGCCGGGCTGCTGGGCGGGGACTCAGAGGTTCCCAGGGTCGTCTGGGCAGGGCCATCCCCAGGGCAGCGGGGAGAGGACAGGGTCTGAGGCCTTGTGTCCACCGCTCTGAGCGCGTGGGACGAGGGTAGGCTCCCAAGACTCCCACTCCCATGCCAGGGGACACCAGGATACGGGAGGGAAGACCTGCTTCATCCTCTACAAATTGTTGTGCTTGGGCGGGACCCCGAGGGTTCCACGATTTCATAGAAGAGTGTGTTGGCCTTGGTTCTCTGTTGGCGACCCGCTGTGCTGAGTCCTGTAAATGTTTTCTACCTCCTGGGGCCCTTGGGAGCAGAGGACAGCCTGGGGACCTGGGTAGTGCACAACGTGGTAGAGCCCTGGACCGCTCCTCCGGGAGCCAGGGAACAGACCCTCCCTGCAGGAGCCTCCAGTCCTGAGGTGGAAGGGGGCGGAGTCATTGCCTGGGGTGAGGCCTCCTGTCCTCATGGATGTCCCAGGACAGTGGAGGGAAACTGGGAGACATGGAGGATCCAAGGTCCCTCTGCTCCCCCCTGGATCCCGTAGGTCCTGCTTCTTTGCCCCCTGGGGCCTGGGAGCCCCACAAAAGTGGGGCTTGCCTTGATGACCCCAAACAAAGGTCTGTTTAATTTCTGGTTTCCTGTCTGGCGCTGCAGTGCTGCCGGTGACCACCAGGGGGAAGTTGTGCCCACTGTGGTTAACGGAGCAACTGGCGCAGGGAAGGACACCAGGGATCACGTAAGCCTGTGTACCAGGGGACAGAGGGACACACAGGCCGAGATGAGGCACTTGGGGGCCTGATTCTAAATGTGGGAGGTCCTTGGAAAGTTTCATGCCAGAGAAGGGGAGTATCTGAATTTCATTTTAACCCCTCCATGGGAGAGACTAGGGCATAAGGCCAAAAGGGGGGAAGATTGCGGACAAGAACCCACGCCAGTTTTGAGTTGTATTCTAGCTACATCCCACCCCTTTCTGTAATCATCCATCTCTGAGTGTGTGCATTAGCCTCGTGTGATATCACCCCTGGGGTTTCATTGGTCTTATCTCTTATAGGCCTGATGACATCCGGAAGCAGATGCTAGAATGATCGCCACTGGAAGGCCCAGTGTGTGTGTGTTTGTGTGTGTGTTGGGGGTTACAGGCCCAGGGGCTTTGCACCTGAGTGGCCAGGGTCCCAAGGAGTCTGGGCTCCTCCCTTCCTCTACCTCCACCAGTCAGCCCCCTCCTTGGTCAGTTGCAAAATTACTTTTCATATATTTGGGGGGATATCTGAGAAAATTCTTTATATATTGCTTTGGCTTCTTGCTATGGCTGTATTTTTGCATTTTCCTACTGTTTACATACATTATTTGAAGTGTCCCCCTTCTGTCCACCCCAGCATGAAAACAAGTCAGCCCTGAACGTGGAGAATCTGGTTCCTGCCCACTGGAGCAGAGCTCCTGTGTCCCACCTCCCCTCCACCTGCTGAAACGTCATTGGCAGCCAGCAGGTCCCCAGCCTGCCAGTGAAAAGGTGGGTGCTTCTCCCCTCTACAGCACAGCTGTGTGTTTTGGGAATGTCGCTTCACCTCTCTGTTCCTGGGTTTGCTCATGTGACAGCTGGGGTATGACAAGGACCAAACTCATAGGGTTACTGCCAGGACTCAGTGGGACAAGCTACGGGAAGTGCTGAGTCCCTGCCTGGCCTGTGGAAAGGATGTGGTGCTTCTTATTTATGATTTTCCTCTCCTCCATGAGGAAGGTTTCTGCTTCAAGCCTCACTTATCCTGTGACCGTGGGCCAGGCTCTCTCCCATTTGTAAAGGAGGTTTCACGTTCTGTCTGTTGGGCGGGGTCCCCTGTCCTGGGTGTAGCCAGAGCAGGGATCCCTGGCGGCTGGCTGGGGGGCCCCAGGTACACTCAGACATCCGAGAAGTTTCATTCTGTCAACAGTACATAAAGTACCTACTGTGCACAGACCCTTTTCTAAGCACTTAGCAGAGTTCAGTGAACAGAGTGGACAAAAATCTCTGCCCCCCCGGGCTTCCATTCTGGTCCGGGGTCCACCAGTCCCACTGGACACCAAGGCAGGTAGTGGACACGTGTGATGCCCTCCTGGCCTCCTCTGGATAGGGGTCCCTCTGCCCTCATTGTCAGAAGGAGGACGGACCCCGGGAACAACTAAAGAAGTGAGTGGGCATCAAGGAGAGGACTCCTGTCTCCACACGGGGTGACATTTGGGGGCTGAGGTTGGGGGTTCAGGCAGAACCCTGGATCCCTCACATCTTGTGATTCCCTCTAGAGGGCTGAGAGCTGAGGGCTTTTCCTGCAGGAAGAAAGGAGTCAGAGAGCTGTGGCTGGGGTCCCGGGTCCCCAGGGAGCAGAGGGGAGGCTGAGAGCTCAGAGCCAGTCCGCAGAGAAGATGCATATACCCACAGCCCAGCCGTGCTTGCCCCTTCCCCAATCTGAGGGCTTAGGACAGAGGTGTGCCGGGTATCCCGATCACACATCGGCCTTGTCGCCCATCCTCCGAGCCCAGCTGCGCACGGAGCCCTACTGTGGGCAGTGACCAGAGCAGCGCAGCCCTCCCTGCCCCCCTGGGGTGGATGTTCCAGCGGGGCGGGGACAGACAGAGGGCTGTGCCTGGCTTCCCTGAGGGAGGGGGCGGGTGGTCAGAGTCTCCTGCATGGACACTGTTTGTAGCCCCTGCCTGTTACCAGGCCTGCCCCTGCTTGGCAGCCAGGTGGGGGCGGGCTGAGGTGGGGCTGGCCTCTGGATGGGCAGGGGCTGGCACCGGGGCCCACAGGGGCGCCTGTGGAAAGGAAGGAAAGGCCAGGCCTCTGACTCTGCTGCACGCCGTCTACCTCCAGTACCACCTGCTCCTTCCTGGGCACCTGACTGGACCAGTTTCTGGAGGATTTTTGTCAGCCCTCAGCCTCAGGCAGTTTATGGCTTACATGCAGCTCAGCACGCTGGGCTCAGACCTGGAGCCCCAGGCCTACCTTCTTCTGACCCAGCCGGGGGACCAGGAGCACAGGAGGCAGAGCCGAGCCCAGGGTGAGGAGGCCAGGGGTGCGCGCACATGAGCATAGGAGGAGGGGTCCCTATGGGCCCCTCAGGTCGAAGCCCCCAGGGGCCGCTGTCCGACCAGGAGCAAAGACTGGCCTGGGACCACCCCTCAGCCTGGGAGGACTTCCTCCTGTGGGCTCTTGGGCTCTGGCTCCTCTGGAAAGCACCGGGATGTGTGGTCTTTGGAAGGCGCATGGGAGCGCAGTCACGCCGGTGACCTTTTTCTCCTCTTGCAGCTCCACTGCCCTCCCGCGGTGAGGCTGGCTCCAGCGCCAGCTGCTGTACTATCTCAAGACCTCGATCCAGCTGCATCACTGCAGTGCCAGGGCCAGCTCCAGAGAGGCCCAGCAAAAACAAGGCAAACGTCACTGGTAGAAAGACAACTGAACCTAGGAAAGCATTCCTCAGAACCCAAAGCCAGAGGAAGGTTAGCATCCTTGCTGTTCTGCCCCTCCCACTTCCAGCTGGCTTTTTGAGCACCTGTGGACATGGCTTCACTACTGTGCCACCAATGCCAGGGGCATTGTGGGCACTGGGGCTTAAAGCCCAGGGCTCTGAGCCCAGTTTAGACACTGACCAGAATGGGGACCTGAGCAGCCTCCTGGAAGACACAGCAGTTCCCTTGGAGCACACTGGGGTTTCCAATGAGAAGACAGGTCACAGGGAGCTCTTTGTCTCATAGGATCAAGACAAACTTCATGGAGGAAGCTAGGAATGGATTTCCTCAGATGCCCACTGTAAAGATGGCAAAACTGAGGACTTGTGAGGGGAATGGTTGCACAGGGATCCCATGTAGCATGAGCGTTCAGACCAAGGAGCCCACATCCCCTCCAGCCCCACCTAAACTGGTCTTCACTGGCTGACGAGGACAGGGCTCCACTGCTGATCCTGGCAGCTGCCCCGGCTGGGCTGGGACACACCCCTGTGACCCGCGCTCCTCACTCACGCCCTGGTCTGGTCAGCTCCGCGTGAGCCCGGGCTGTGGTGCTCCTTTGCTCTGCTCCCAGGTCTCTGCGACGGTGCCCAGCACACAAAAGGCACTTACATATGTATTCAGTCAGTGTGATCCTCCCAACGGTCCCAGGAGGTAGTGCTGTTCGTTTACAGATGTGAAGCCTGACACACAAAGAAGCCCTGGGCTGGGGGATGGACTCATTCACATATTCACGTGTACTGCTTCTTGTAGTGTGCAGGCGCCTGCAATATAAATGTGAACCCTGGACACCTTCCTGACCTCAGAGCTCACAGCCTAGCAGGCAAGACAGCATCTCACCCACAGCTTGCCAGTGGGAGACACAAAGCTACAGCCACTTCCAGCCCAAGATCTCGCATAGCTGGGAAGATGTGTCTGTCTGGCCCCAGCTACACAGCGAGATTGAGGACCAGCTACAGAACTACAGACGCCTCCAGCCTGAACCCTTGGACCAGCTTAGGAGTTACAGCAGCTCCAGTTCTAGATCCAGGCTGAAAGTGATCCAGGCTCATCCTCAGTTTCCTCACCCACTGTGGTCCTGGGGCCGGAATGAGAGGCAGCCACAGAGTGAGAGCTCCTGTACCAGCTCTGGCACCAGATCTGTGCTGGTGCCCAGCCCAAGCCAGGTGCGTCTCCAGCATCTGCTGCTGCAGTGGGTCTGGCATCCCCGTCAGCATCAGCTTCAGTACCAGAGCTTCTTCCCTTCCCTTGTGATGACAGCTTTTTTTTTTTCCAAATGTTTTCTATTTCATATAGTTTAATGGCTTATTAGATTTTATGTTTTAAAATTTACCTTTTAATCATTTTAAATTATACAATTCAATGGCATTAAGCAAATTCAATATGCTGTGCACCCATCCCCATGATCTATTTCTAGAATGTTTTTATCACACAAAACAGGAATCCTGTGTGCAGTACTGCAGAGGCCCGGATTCTGCCAGCACCCAGGCCTGCTTCTAGCTCTGAGAGATCTCAGAAGCTCTGTTCCCGACCCAGGGATATTGGCTCTTTCTGTGGGTGCAGAGTGGGGAACCTGGCACCAGGAAGGGTCCCAATCCCCATGTCCCTCCCACCCCTCTGCCCTCCACTCGTCTCCTTCTAAGCATTTCTTCTCCCTGGCCCGTCGCCCCTCCTGAGCACAGCTGACCTTTCCCCCGCCCTTCCCTGACCAGAGCTAATGATCCCTGACAACGCCAACCTGTTCTACAACATGGGCCCTTCAGGACTTTGTCCCGAAGACGTGGACTTTCACCTTGGGGACGCAGGTCAGGCCTGGAGCTAGGGACTCGAGATTGCCAAGGGCTCCTTCTAATCGGTCCCCAGCGCCAACCAGCACAAGGCCACGTCCCCCAGGGTCTTTCTAGTCAGGTAGCTAAGCGTTTACACACCACAGAGTCCCAGACCAGGTGGGCATCTTCCCCCAAACCTGCCAGCCCAGGCCACCCCCGGAGCCCTGATTCGTCCTGAAACTCTCCTGCTGCAGCCACGATGCCCTCCAACAGGCTGGGCACGCCAGCGCTCCGCTGCACCATGAGGACACAGAGGCGGTCTCCTTAGCCCTGGGCGGTTCCTGGGGATCCATGCTCATTAAGCTCGCTCCAGGTCTAAGATGCTGTGGCTCTGGTTGGACCACCTGGATTGTGTCTCCTGCCCACCCCCAACCTGCAGTGTCCCCTGACTCCTTGCTTGGAGCTCAGAGCCCTATGTGTTCATATCCAGAAGACCTCCCCAGCGTGCACCGTCACCCTCCCTCCCTCCAGCCTCCCTAGAGCCTTCTTCACCCATGGACCCCACCGCCCTTGCCCCTCCCCATACTCCCCCATCCACAATGGACTCACCTCCAAGCCTGGGCTCAGGGGCCACCTCTTGGGCTCCTGAGCACAGCATGGCCTTTGGGGTGAGATTGACCTGGGGCCAGTCACAGCCCCGTGACAGGCAATCTTCGTGGTGACTTCTCAGAGTCTCAGTTTGGCTGGGCTTGGTCACTTAGAGCTGAGTGACCCATGCCATGCCATGGCTCATCTATAAATTTGGCATTGAGTGCCCAGGAGGGGCTCCCTAGTAACAGGAATTACCCCCAACACTCACTCGGCCCTCCCTGTGGGGCCACCTCCTCTGGGGGCTCCCTCCAGTCCCTGCTACACCAGCCAGGGCCGCGGCCAGGGCCAGGCTGTACCTGGTGTGTGTCCCAGGGTCCTGCTAGAGAAGGCAGGGAGAGGTGGATGTGGAGGAGTGGCGGGGTGGCCTGCCCTTCTGCCCAGGCCCGTGTCTACACTACCTCTAGGCTCCCTGACCAAGCCGTGCACCGAGCTGGCCTCGGGGAGGAGTCTGGGGACCAGGACAGCAGGTTGTGTATGGGGGGTATTCCGTGACTTTCACGTTCCCAGGTCTCCAGCCAGCCTGACTGGAGTAGGGTGGCCTGGGGGTCCCAGGGGTCATGGGGTCGCAGAGCAGCGGCCGTTGGGACCGTGAGATAACGGCCGGGCTGGAGCCGTTGGTGCCCTGAGCTCATGCGCCCAGTGCACCAACGGCTGATGCTCATGTTGGGTCTTGTAGCCCGCGCTGCCCGGGGTCTGCGTGTGAGCCGGGAGGTGGACTTGGACGCGGGGCCACCGGCCCTGCGCTGAGTCTGCACGTGGGAGGGAGGCCCCTGCACCCCTGAGCGCATCCTGCTGCCCCCACCCAGGGCCCTGGGGGCGAGGAGCCCAGGCCGTGTCCACACCGAGTGAGGCCCCCACAGTTCCGTGTCCATCCCCTCCTGGGACAATCGGGGGAATCTGAGACCAGGAGAGTTGGGGACTGGCCCAGGGCCCGAGAGGTGGGCCGAGTCCAGAGGAGAAGGGAGGGTTCAGTATCCCGAGGCCAGGGTTTGCTTTGGGAATGAGAGCCCCTAGGATCCTGAGGGACCCCCTGCCCACCTCTCCCACGTAGGGCCCTTTCCTCTGTGCATCCCCACTTGGGCACAGGTGTGACGCATGTGCGACCTCATGTTTTCTCCCCATCCATCTACGATGCTTGGTATGCAGAGTACATTTTTGTAGTACAGTATATGAGAAACTTAGCAGTGTTACCTGTGGAATGGAGCAATGAGGTAGATGACATAATTTAAAACATTCTGGATGTCGTGAGATTATTTTTATAATACACATAGCTTTTTTAATTTTCAAAAATAGTTTATACATTGAAGCAATGTGAGAAAAGTCACTTTTAATGTTTCTTTCAACAGGCAAAAGATGTAGGGCTAATTTTTTGTTTTAAAAGACATCATTTTAGAAGTAATTATTTTATTGCTGATTGTCTATAGTTGCAGAGAAAAATTCACAAACTGTAAATTAAGTAGATTACTATTTAGAATGTGCTTCACCTGAACTTGGGAAATGTTTTGTGACTCTCTAGAGATGGGTTTGTTTATTTCGGAAATATAACTGAGGAAAAACAACTGTATGATAAAAAATAGTTACCTTTTAATTGAGAATAGTTACGTATTAGTTGAGTTACCTATTAGTATTCCTTCTAATGCAGAACTTCAATCTTGGTGAACGGTATGAAGACTTCGTTTGGTTCTCCTGCCCTCTAGTGGTCATTTATCAAAATGCAGAGAAACTTGTATTAGGTGAACCCCCTGAAATTATACAACCCAGGTGTGGGGATCAGGTTCCGAATTTTGGAGATTAGAGGAACCTGAGAAATTTTCTGACTTGATTTCCTCATCTTTGCAACATAAACACCATGTGTCGATTACATATTCCCTTGAGATTACTGATATAAAATTCAATTCTGGCATCTCTTGACTATTTGACTTAGTAAATTATCCAAAGCTAATTTTCTGTAATTTTTTTACATATATGGTATAATCTTAGATCTTATCGCTATTGCATAAAGGTTGTTTTGCAAGTAAATAAACACTTTAAAATGTACTTACACTGTTTCCTACAATTAGGTAAGTCCCTTATATACTGTATTTTTTATTCCTCAAAACTACCCCGTACACTTTGTGAAGTACACGCTATATTATTCTGATTTCATGAGGAAATAAAGTGATACTGAGGGGGGCTGATAAGACTGAGGAAGTGGTACACCCCGGGCCCGAAAGACTGAATTTTGTGCCACGACTTTCTTTCTTCTAAAAATCCATATGGTTAATTAATTTTGAATTGATTTAAAATTATTTAACCAGAATAAGTTGGTCATGTTTTAACATATTAGTATGTTTAAAGCAACATTTGTGTATCACATTCTTTAATATGCTAATGTATGCCAGCCTCAAAGACCTAGGTTTTTCTATAAAGTTTAAGAACCAGGCCCCATGATTTTAGAGAAGGTGAGTTTTTAGAAAGTCTAAAAAGAGGTTTTCCATTTTAACTGAAGAATTTAAAAGCAAAAACTAGAGCTTTGTGTCCCTTTTCATGGTAGATAGCAAAGAGATGCTTGTGGGCTAAGAAAGTTGCACCCTGGGGAAGAGTTACATGGTATGGAATTAAGAGTATGGTTTCATATAAGGATAATTAACTTCAAAAAGATTTTTCATTGCTATGGAACTCCAGACTAAAAATTTTTAAGTCCTTTGCTTAAAATAGCTTCACTACAAAATCCCTTGCGCATGCCTCTGATAGCCAGGTCTAGATCAGATCATTTCTGATTAAGCCATTTGGCATCTAGACAGGTCACCCTAGTCATTCTAGCCAGTAATGACTTTACCTCCCCTGAGTTTCTACATCTCGTTCATGCTGCTCATACATATGACTTCACAGATCGGAACAATGGGACAATCCTTAAGAACGAAAGAAAGACGATCATCCTATAAGAAGAGTTAAGCCCATAAAATCCACACATAATGAATTAGGTTAGCGGCTTATAAAATAACCAGAGATGCATCTGGATGTGTGCGACTTCACAGGATCAAAGTGACTGGAGTGAAGTTTTAGGGAAGCAGAACAGACTCAGCTATAAATAGGAAGGCACAAATGGGGGGCTAGTTGTACTGTGTCCTGTGTGAAGGGTGTTTAAAATATTTATGTAACTGTTTTGCTGTTAATTTAATAATAATAGCTATGTCAAATATTTAAAACCCATTTGTTATAAGTATTAATTCAAGCAATTCTCACCCCAACCCCAAGGAGATGGGTATTCTTGTTAACCACACATTCATGATGAATAAACTGAGGCACAGATGAAGTTAAGTAACTTCCAGGATTTCAATCTAGTAACTGATGGAGAAGGAGTAATTTCTGGGCTCTAGGGTCAGACACATAAATACCCCATTATACTGCCTCATTTAAGATGGTCTACCCCTGTGACGGTTCATTTATGTGTCAACTTGACTGGTCCACGGGGTGCACAGATATTTGATCAAATATTATTCTGGGTGTTTCTGGATGAGATTAACATTTAATTGTAAAGTAAAGCAGATTGTCTTCCCTAATGTGGACAGGCCTTATCCAATCAGTTTGGAAGCCTGAATAAAACAAAATGGTTGACTCTCCCCTGAAAAGGCCATCCTCCCGCCGGATGGCTTTTGAGCTGGGACAATGGTCTTCATCTACCTTCAGACTTGGACTCAGACTGGAATTTATACCATCTTGGTCCTCAGGCCTTTAGATTCAAACTGAATTACACCATCGGCTCTTCTGAGTGTCTGGCTTGTTGACTGTTGATTTTGGAACTCCTCAGCCTCAGCCTCCATAATCGTGCGAGCCAATTCCTTATAATAATGATTATATATGTATATGTATAAAACACACACATATAAAACCCTCATGTGCTATAAGCTCCCCCAAATGAGGAAATGTATGTTATTTTTCCACTATACATTCAGCACCTGTTACAATTCTTCTGCAGTGCAGGCTTCCCAAATTAAGCATGTGTCATTGGAGAGAAGTGCTCACAGAGCAAGGATTTGCTCTTATTCTCTTCACAAAGCACTGTCTGGGAAACAAAGGGACCAAAACTTTGGGGAGAGGAAGCATTCTTTCATTTATTCATCAGTCACTTATTGTGTATGTAGTATGAAACAGATCTATCTTGTGCTGGGTGAAAAAGTACAGAGATAAAATATACAATTACTGCCCTCACGGGCCTCACACTTCTTTGGATGACAATTAAAACCTAAGCGGATAAAATCCTAATTAACAGGGTGACCTCCACATTAATCTGAAATGGGTATGGACCTAATAACGCAGCTTCAAAATCTATAAATCCAAAGCTGATAGAACTGAAAAGGGAAAGAGCTCCACAACCATGGAGATTTCAATATGCTGCTCAGTAACGGACAGAATGAGCGCACAGAAAATCAGTAAGAATAGAGAAGCGCTGCACCCAAACAAAGCAGAAAGCCCATTATTTTCAGAAGCACCGTTACATTCACCAAAAGAGACCGTATGCCGGCCCATAAAACGAGTTTGGGTGTGTTTAAAAGGATTGAAATCGTACAACATTCGCATTCCTCCTGGCCGCAAAGCCTCTCCTCTCCGGGTGCAAGTGGAGAGAACTGGGAAGGTGACAGGCAGCGACTGTTTGCAGGTATTCGGCGCTGCGCTAAACCAGCGAGAGATTGTGAGAGCATGAGAGATTGTGGAGGAGGAATAACGCACAGGACTCGACTCCTTGCCGTGGCCGTGCGGAACAGGAGGTCTTATCGTTCAGCATTCGTCCCCCGGTTTCTGGCGTGGGTAATTGGACAGATGGCGAGCCATTTCCCAATTAAAAAAAACAGAAGACAGGCCCCCTCCGTTCTTCTCTTCCTGTAACAAAAATGATTGCTCTACCACCCTTCCTTTTCAAGTCCCGCCCTTTTACAGTCCCGCCCCGAAGAGTAATCGGAAGACCAAATACTGCCGGAAAGTGCGACGCCACATTCCAAGGAGCGGAAGTAGATTTCCCGGAAAGCCGTAAAGCGCCTCCCTCTTCCGGTTAACAACAGCCGTACCGACCGTCCACGCCGGCAGTTCTCCGGTAAGCGCCTCCGCCGGGCTCTCTGTAATTCAGTTTTCTCTTCGATTCCGGGCGCTTCCTTGTCGTCGCCCTCTTCACCTTGGATCATGTTCAAGAAATTTGATGAAAAAGAAAATGTGTCCAACTGCATCCAGTTGAAAACTTCCGTTATTAAGGGTATTAAGAACCAGTTGATAGAGCAGTTTCCTGGTATCGATCCGTGGCTGAATCAAATCATGCCTAAGAAGGATCCGGTCAAAATAGTGCGATGCCACGAACACATAGAAATACTCACTGTAAACGGGGAGTTACTATTTTTTAGACAAAGAGAAGGGCCTTTTTATCCAACGCTAAGGCTGCTTCACAAATACCCTTTCATCCTGCCCCGCCAGCAGGTTGATAAAGGAGCCATCAAGTTTGTGCTCAGTGGAGCCAATATCATGTGTCCGGGCCTGACCTCTCCCGGAGCTAAGCTCTACCCCGCCGCGGTGGACACGGTGGTTGCAATCATGGCAGAAGGAAAACAGCACGCCCTGTGTGTGGGAGTCATGAAGATGTCTGCAGAGGAAATCGAGAAAGTCAACAAAGGAATCGGGATCGAAAATATCCATTATTTAAATGACGGGCTTTGGCACATGAAGACGTATAAATGAGCCTCAGAAGAAATGCGCCTGGGCTAAACATGGTCCTCGTGCAGTATCTTTGTGTGTGACGGCATGAAGACGGCACCTCTGTGGATAGCAATTCAACAGACGCTAAAAACCGGAAATAGACGAAGTAAAGCTTTGGAACGAATCCATATGTCTGTGCATGTGTCATTGTGTGCGTGTCTGTGTGAGTGTGTATGCCTGTGGATATGTGAGGGTGTGTGTGTGTGTTTGTGTGTTTACAGGGGAGTGATTAGATTTGCTGTCTTGTCTGTTTAAGCAGATATCAGTTCAAACAGGTAAATTATCTCTTAGAAAAATAGATTTCAAAGTCAAGAGCGTGCAGTTGCTAGATGGACCCAAGTTGGGAGAAGAAAATGACTGGAGAGAGACCCTAAACAACTCTATTCATATGACCGTTTAAGGGATGAGTACTAGAAACAGAAAATCCGGTTAAAAGTACACAGTGGTCATTATTGGTTGTCCACCCAACAGAGTAGCTCCCTCCCTCCTTGGTGGCATAGCTCTGTCCATCCCTTTTCTACACGAGTCTAGAAAATGCTGATTAGTCAAGGCCTATCACGGTGGTCTATTTCCCTATGAGATGGATTCATTTGTAGGTGGGCGTGGGGCCTAAGGCCAAGGAGGATCTTATGTTTAGGAACCCATGGGAAAGTGAGGGTCCTTCCTCCCATGGTTTTGAGTCATTTATAGGTGGGACCACTAAAAGAAAGATGCATGGGGAGAAACTCTCCCTACTTTGGATGGACATTGGCATATGATTTTGCTCTTGCCAAACACACACACACACACACACACACACACACACACACACACACACACCCTTGATTAGCATAAAGTCTGAACATGGTAAAGTTGAAAATAGAAAAGAGTGCCCTTGGTGATCTATGAACCAATGATTAATCAACTATGCAGATTCCATATATTGGGACCTCTTAAGGGGTGTGACTAAGTTCTGTGAAATAATAAAATTTTCTTATAGATTACTTCATTTGTACTTGAGTTTTCTGAAATTTAAAGCTAAAGAGAGCTCAGTTTTTATAGAGTGGCATCATAGACACCCAACTGAAAAATATCTTAAACAGGGATAAAATAGGTCAGCTGAAAGTTCATCAGTGACTTTCACATGAGCAGTTTCAGTGAAATTCATATGAAAGCAAGATAAATTGCAGTAGATCTGGGGGTGAATGGGGAGTGAAAAGGTTAAGGTGTGGGAGTTTACGCTTCATGTTATTATTTACAGAATTTTGGGAATTAAAAGAGTGAAAGGAAGGTCATAGTCAAGATAGTCTGTTTTGGAGTTTATATTGTTTTGCTGTTGTTATTTTAATTGTTTTTGTTTTTTTCTTTCTTGTGGCATGTTTGTTAGTGGGGTATCTGAGTATATTTATATGCTGAGGGGAAAGATTCACTAAGAGAGGGATACTTGATGGGGATTTAATCAGTGGAACAGGAAAGCAGAAAGGAATGGCTCCAAAAGCAGGGGTAGAGGATGGCCTTCTGTCCTCAGAAATCTGCACAAATGAAACACATTTTCTGTTTCTAGTACTCATCCCTTAAACGGTCATATGAATAGAGTTGTTTAAAGTCTCTCTCTAGTCATTTTTTTCTCCCAACTTGGGTCCATCTAGTAACTGCACAAAAGATAATGGCATTGATTAATCTGCACCACAGGGTTGTCATGTAACAGCTCTTAAATACTCCTCTTCAAAACACTGTTTTTTCCTTAAAGGCTTAGGGCTTTTGCCCTTATTAATTCTCCACCCAAATCAGCACCATTAAGTCTGGTCAGTGGTGGATACCTGTGGAGGGTCTCTGAACGTCTCATGATAATCTGGAGCACCCAGGCCTCTGACGAACACTGTTGGAGACAATCAAATAAGCAACCTTTCAGTTCTTCTTTTACCATATTGTAACTATCTCCACCAAAAATTGAACAAGGACCCTCTGGATCTACTCTAAGCCTTCTTTCAGGTCTCTTCTATTCCTTCTCTTATTCCAGCCTGGTTCACTTGGTCCTATTGGATGGTGGTGTAATCCTACTGAACAACTCAGAATGGACAGCCTGTATACAAACTGGGAAGTGGATGGAGGTAAAGAGTTCTATGAACGTCTTGGAATTTCACACAAAATCTGGTGTGTATGTGCATAGATAACTGTACTTGGTAAAGCATTCTCTACACTGATCATGTGTTTAAGGTGACCTGTGAGCCAAAAGGGTGTTATGAACAATTAAAGTAGAAGAGGATCCCCATCTACTTCTTGGCTAATGCCAGTGCATAGTTCAGTGATAGGATGCTGGATAATGAAATACAAATTGCGGTCATATCTTACCTCAAGAATCTACCCACTCCAGTGCTATGTAACCCAGAATAGTTCAACAAACATTATTGGGTACTTACTGTAGGGCAGACACTGGGCTAGGAGTAAGGGACAGAAAGAGAAATATACTATTACCTTAACTTTTAGGAGCTTGGTCTTGTTAGGAAGGCAAACTTAGATAATTTCACTTTCGTATATTCGTGTATGATATAACCTACGGTAAATATCTGAATTATCTATTACAACATAGCATGAATGAATGAGGGAAAGCTGTCTCTCCCTAGAGAATCAAAGAGGGTTTCTGGATGACAGGTTGTGTGAGTAGGACATAAAAGATGATTAAGAATATTGGGAATTCCATGGTGGTCCAGTGGTTGGGACTCTGTGCTTTCACTGCTGAGGGCCAGGGTTCAGTCCCTGGTCAGGGAATTAAGATCCCACAAGCCAAGTGTTGTGGCCAAAAAAAAAAAAAACCTTCATAATGAATATGGTGAAAAATTACAGTAAAAGATACAGGGCGAGCAATGCAGTAGAGTCACAGAAATACAAGCGGTTTGGCTTTTGTAGGCCATGATTTTCCTGGAAAAGGTGAGAGGAGATGAAGCTGGAGGCCTATGGTAGAGACCCATTTTTAATGTGCTAAAGAATTTATATACTTAAGGGACTTCCCTGGTGGTCCAGAGGTAAAGAATCCACCTTGCAATGCAGGGGATGTGGGTTCGATCCCTGGTCAGGGAACTAAGATCCCACAGTCTCAGGGCAACTAAGCCTGCATGCCACAACTGCTGAGCTGACGCACCTCCATGAGAGAGCCCACATGCTGCAAACTACAGAGCCCACGTGCTCTGGAGCCCACATGCCACAACTAGAGAGAGGAAAAAAAACCCCAAAAAACCTGCACGCCACAACTAGAGAGAAGCCCGTGTGCTGCAACAAAAGATCCTGCATGCTGCAACTAAGACCCAGTGCAGCCAAATAAATAAATAAATATTTAAAAATTTATATACTTGACAATTTAAATCGGTCTTTAAAAGGCTGCTAAAAAAGAATGAGACATGAACAATATATTTTGGATAGATGATAATGGTGAGGATGGGTTCTAGTGGGGATAAGACTAGAGAAAGTAACTAATACTGCAGCATTGTAGGTATTTCAGGCAAAAGATAATGGCACTGATTAAAAGGATTTGAACTATTCTAAAAATGTTTGTGGAGGAAATTTTCCTAAGACATTAAGGGAACCACCAGCTCACTTAAGAAGAAATGGATAACTACAATAGTACTGTATCTATTAAAGTACATAATTAAATTTGTAGTTAAAATTCTACAAACAAGGAAAACTCCAGACCCAGAAAGTTTCACTAGTGAAATCTACCAAACATTTCAGGAAGAAATAATTTAAAAATTTATAGAATTTCTTCTACAGTAAAGAGGTTTGGGGGATACTTTCCAACTCATTTTATGAGGCCAGCAGTACTGAAAAATCCAAACCAAAGACATGGCAAACCCCCCACTAAACTATAGACCAATACCCATCTGAATATAAACACAAATACTGTTTAAAAAATGAGCAAACTGAGCCCAGCAATATGTAAAAATGGCAAAATGGATTTATTCTGGAAATGGAATCTTGGTTTAATATTTAGAAATCAATGTAATATGCCATATTAATAGATTAAAGAAGGAAAAGCATAAGGTATTCCTACTAGATGCAGAAAAAAACATTTGACATAGTTCATTATTTATTCATTCACTGAAAGAAGTCTTCCTCAACCTGATAAAGTAGGTCTATAAAATACCTACAGCTCACATATATTTATTGGTGAAAGACTGAATCCTCTCTTAAAATCAGGAACAGGGCAGAAATGTCTCCTATAACTCCTTCTATCAGTCATTTTAGGTAGTGATTCAGTAAAGGAAGACCAAAGAAATAAAAGGCATACAGCCTGCAAATAAAAAGCAAAACTGCCTCTACTTACAGACAACTTAGTTGTCTAAGTAGAAAATCCAAAGGAATGTACAAAATAAGCCATTAGAACAGATACATGAGGTTAGCAAATCAATATTTAAAAATCAGTTACATGTCTACATGCCAGCAATGAACAATTGTTGAAATTTAAAAATAGACCATTTTCAGTAGCACAAAAAACCTTGAAATCCTTAATCAAACAGTATGTGCATGATCTGTATGCCCAAACCACAAAACACTTATGAATGAAACACTGATTAAAGGGCACTTTCATAAACACAGAGGTTTGATCTGTTCAGGAACAGGAAAGTGATAATGTCAATTCTCCCCAAAATAATATAGAGATTTAATACAACTTGAGTCAAAATCACACAGGCTTTTCATAAGAATTGGCAAACTATTTCTAAATTTTTGTTGTTGTTAAATTTATTTATTTATTTATTTCTGGCTGTGTTGGGCCTTCTTTGCTGCACGTGGGCTTTCTCTAGTTGCGGTGAGTGGGGGCTACTCTTTGCTTGTGGTGCGCGGGCTTCTCATTGTGGTGGCTTCTCTTGTTGCAGAGCACGGGCTCTAGGCGTGCGGGTTTCAGTAGTTGTGGCACGTGGCCTCAGTAGTTGTGACCTGCAGGCTCCAGAGCTCAGGCTCAGTAGTTGTGGCGCACAGGCTTAGTTGCTCCGTGGCATGTGGGATCTTCCCGGACCAGGGCTTGAACCCGTGTCCTCTGCATTGGCAGGCAGATTCTTAACCACTGCACCACCAGGGAAGTCCCTATTTCTAAAATTTTAATGGCACTTCAAAGGGACAGAATAGTCCAAACCATTGTGAAAAGGGAGAACAAAGTTGGACGGCTCACATTTCCAGACGCCAAAGCTTCCTATAAAGCTGCGGTACACAGTGTGGTCTTAGCAAAAGGACAGGCTCATGAATCAAGGGAGCTGAGAAGAGTCCCCAGATGGACCCGCTAAATATTGTCAATTGATTTTCTACAAAGTTGCAAAGGTAATTCCATGGAGCAAGAATAGTCTTCTCAACAAATGGTGCTGGGGGCAACCATAAGCAAAAATATTGAACTTTGGCCCTTGCTTTACAATGTAAATAAAAATTAACTCAAAATGCATTGTAGACCTAAATGTTAAAACGTATCAAATTTCTAGAAGTAAACATAGGAGAAAAACTGTGAGTTTAGCAAAGATTTCTTGGATGTAACATCAAAAACACTACCCTTTTTAAAAAATTTAATTAATTAATTTATGGCTATGTTGGGTCTTCGTTGCTGCAGGTGGGCTTTCTCTAGTTGCGGTGAGCGGGGGCTACTCTTTGTTTGCGGTGCGCGGGTTTCTCATTGCAGTGGCTTCTCTTGTTGCGGAGCACGGGCTCTAGGCACGCAGGCTTCAGTAATTGTGGCTCGTGTGCTCTAGAGCGCAGGCTCAGTAGTTGTGGCGCACGGGCTTAGTTGCTCCGTGGCATGTGGGATCTTCCCGGACCAGAGCTCGAACCCGCATCCCCTGCACTGGCAGGCAGCTTCTTATCCACTACACCACCAGGGAAGACCCCAAAACACTACCCTTAAATGCAGAAATAGAATTAACTGAAATTAAGAACTTCTAAGTTTTTAAAGACACTGTTAAGACACGGAAAGAACAAGCCGTATACTAAAAGAAACTCTTATCAAAACATATATTTAATAAGTCATTAGCATCCAAAATGTATATTTTCAAAATTCAATGATGAAAAAGCAAGGAAAAGAACAGGCAAAATGTTTGACAGACACTTCACTAAATAAGATATATATGAATAGCAAATAAGCACATGAAAAGATGCTCAACATCTTTAATAATTAGAGAAATTAAAATTAAACCACAGCGAGATACACTGCAAACAAATAACAACAACAGAAAAGGCTGGCCGTGTAAGTGTTGGCAGAAATGCTGAGCAAATGGAACTCTTATCCATTGCTGCTGGGAAGGCAAGTGGTGTAGCCAGCTGTGGAAAAGAAATGTTTATAGTGGCTGTATTTGTAATCCCCCCAAACTTGAAACACAGTAAAGGGACATTCCTACCATTGCCATATACTTATCCACTCTCAATCTTTATTTTAATAGAAATCTTTTAACTGCAAACATTTTACAAATAATGACCAGTAAGGATGTTGAATATTACAAACTGAGGTTTTCAGATTATGAGGATTAATGATAGTGAACATATTGGCACATTTTTTCACCTCTATGCACTTTCTCATTCTTTTAAAAATCAAGGTCTATGTTAATCCTGGGACCTCAGTCCTTCAGTTCATCCTCACGTGATAAACTCCAGGAAAACTTTAAAACACTTACAAAGAACGTGATTGCAATTCTTGTGTGCTCTTTCAGCAGAGCTAAATTCAGGGTATAAATTTTTTCCTTAAACATTCAGTTGGCTCAACATATTTTCAAAGGAGGAAACTCTGAGGCTTTGAAAAGCACATCTGTGTTACAGAGAAAACATTTTCTAAGCAGGAAAAGTATTTCTGACTCTGCAAAACAACATTTTCACTTGCATATTTTGGGGTTATCTCTGTCCGAAGACTCTTTTTCTTCAGTCCGAATGATGTAGAAAGCTGTACAAGCAAGTCATGGTTATGTCAGAAGCTTAGCCAAACAATCGTGAAAACCAAATATGATATCAAATGGTTTTCTTTGGGCAAAATAATGCTTTTTAAAGTAAGCCCTGCATTTCCGGTCTGTTGAGGATTTGAGCTGACGCTGACCATGCCTTTCACCATGAAGTGAGCAGCCCCTCCAAGGGCTCCTTATATACATGCTGACTACTGGGCATTACGTCTCTATTCTTTTGAGGTCAAATGACAGTTGATTTTTAAAAATTTGTATTTATCTCTATATCTCAGTAAAAATCTATAAAAATGTAAGAAAAGAATGAAAACATGGGTGCATGTAGAGGGCATTAGGCTAAGAAGGACACATTCTTAAAACCATTGCAGATTCTCAGGCCAAAGAGAGCTGTGATTTGTCGTCGTGTTTATCTGTTATGCTGTTTCTTCCTTTCTTATTAACCTTCCAAGTTGTACTAGATGACATTTGAGAAGCTGCACTAAGGTTTTGAGTATCACTCTCTTAATTACAGGTAAAGCACCACTTCGGTGAATGTGGTTTATAAGTGAGCCCTTAACCAAGCAATGCCCTCATTCTGGTGATGCACCAAAGAGGCTTAGGTTTATTGCTTTTGTTAAAATTCAGTTTAATGTACTATTACTCTCAATGAAAGGATGCTGTTTTGCACTACCTATTTGTAGATGAACGCAGGAGAAGTTCCCTGAGCTGTGTATGCTTCCCCACAGGATTAGGTGGTGACTGACTCTCCATAGCTGCTAATACCTTTTACCCCAGCCTTCTTTTCCTGGTGCCCTTTTCCCTAAACCTACACAGCCCTTCCTCTTCAGCCTCCCCCTCTCCCCATATACCCTTTAAAATACTCATAATTTATGAGAACAATCATCTGAGATAGGATTATAACCTCCTTTTTTTGGAGCTGACAATTTGAGTCACACAGAGAGGCAAGGTTAATTACCCAAAGTCACAGAGCCCGTGAATGATGGAGATGGGCTTGGGTCTCAGACATCTGACTCCAGATCCGGGTGCTCATCTATAGAAGACACCAGAGTATTTCCCCACCTGATTCAACATGCTGTTTCACTTGTTACCTCACCCTCAGGGACATGCAAGAATTTCTGTTAGTTTCCTCTTACTGAAAAAAAAGTCACAGAGTCTTAGTTTTCATCTCTAAAAGCTAACCATCCCACTTCACTCCAGCCAACCTGTTTTATTCACTCTCTCACAGACTTTTCGTGGACATTTTGGAGTCTAGCTTAGGTTCAAATTATTCTTTTATCTTGAGTTTTCTATTCCCTCTTGGCCTATTATATACATTATCACTTTTCTTCAGAACTTAATGAAGGCTTGCATTTCCTCTATTAGATTCTCCTTTGTTATTCCCCTCTCCAAAAGTCGAATCTTCTGAGATCTTAAGAGAACGTAATGTCTGTATATCTCATTTGCCATTTTATCACGTTGGCCTCAAGGAATCATATAAAAGTTACATGGATTGTCATCTACTAGCAAAACCACAGTGCTGGTTATGTTAGAACTGCAAAGCAGTGTGAAACAGGGTTTTTGCACTCAGTGAATTTATATATATATGAAGTCAAGATATAAAGGTGAATTTTTTAAAATACTTTTTTTAAAACCAAAACTAGGAATAAGACAAGATGATACCAAAGTAGCTGGCACTACACAGACATTCTTTGTGAGGACAATATCAATATATGCATGAAGAGGAGGGAGAGGTAACTAGTGTCCCGACCAGTCCAGAAAGATTTATGGAGGAGACAGATGAAGCCGTAAACATGTAACAGAAGAATAATGTAGTGGAAGTGGAATGTAAGAATGGAAAAGGTGGATTGAAGCCACACAGAGAGTGCTTTGAGTTCTCAGTCAGTGCATTCACTTGAAGGTAACAAGTCACCTGGGCTTTTGAGTCCAGCAATGGAATGTTGATTTTGAAAGTGTCTTGCAAGAGAGTCTATAGATGTGGGAAAGTCTGCGTGCTGTAAATATGGAGGGTTGAGACCCTGAGCGCAGGAAGTAAGAGAGAGAAAGGTGGGAAAATCATGTCTGTGGGTTACATACCCACTGTTGTTGTTGTGTGTGTGGTGTGAGAGTGTGTGTGTGCACACGATTTAGCAGGAGCAAGCTATTTGAGAATTGAACAGGCCAACTTTACATGGACTCTTCCCTACAGAATCCTCAAATAATTAGCAGTTCAATGGAGACACTGAAGTCTGTTGTCTGACACACTGTAGCCTGGCAAGAATGGCTCCGTGATTGACAGCCCCCACTCTCACCTGCTGGGCTGGAGTTACTTGGTGTTGCCTTAGTGTCTGAACTGTGTCTTTTTACCCCATCCTGTACTAAACATCAGAAAAAACACCATCCAGGTGATTAGGGAACATCTGTTTGTTCTTTTTCTCTTTTAACAGCAATGAGACCTACAAAAGCCTAGATCTTTTTAGCACTAGGAACATGGATGATTTAAAATATGGATGATGGAATTCAGGTACGATAAAATTAGTGCAGAAATCTAGCTATAAATAAATACCAAAGAAGAATAAAATACAATGTGCAGGATTTTTCACATCAAACCCTAGTTCAGGGGTAGATTATGCATATGTTCATGTATTTAAATACCTGAAAATTAAGAAATATGTGACATACAATATGCACAAACTCTAAAGTATGAAATTTATAGTAGAATAGCTTTGTAGTATATTTTATTCCCTTAGAATATTTTAAGATTTTAATGTAATAATGAATTAAACTATTAACAA
The DNA here is from genome assembly GCF_949774975.1 of Lagenorhynchus albirostris. Taxonomy (NCBI): domain Eukaryota; kingdom Metazoa; phylum Chordata; class Mammalia; order Artiodactyla; family Delphinidae; genus Lagenorhynchus; species Lagenorhynchus albirostris. The sequence continues at coordinate 166,699,830 of NC_083095.1, read as the reverse complement.
TAAAAACAATTTTGTGAAGTGCATTTGTCAATTTTAATACACAATCCAATAATCAGTAATAATGGAGAAACCCTCAATACTTCTTATAGCTTTAAAAAATCATAGCCTTTCCTTTTAGACTTACAGCCAGAACTCTGAATGAGAATTAGTTATTTTTAACATTAGAAAATACAGTTTTAATTAAGGACTGGGAGTTTACACAGGGAAGGACCCCTTCCCTGCTCTCCCACCCCTCCACCATGCTACACACATTAAGTCTTTTCGTTTAAAACAAATATTTCGAGCAAGGTAACCATACTAGTGCATGAAAGACAAACTGCCTCTTTTTGGGGGGAGGGGGTAGAATTGGGAGTGAAAATGTAATAAACAGATGTAGATAATTAGTTGGAAGAAATAATAGCCTTATGCTGTTAATGAGATTTCCAAAATTCATCTGAAACCATTGACTTAATTTATGTATTCATTTATTCTTACATTAATTCATCTGACAACTACTAATTAACACCCACCATGAAATGGAAATTAAAATACTTAGGCAAGCCTTTTTGGCTGCAATTAACAAAGCCCTATTGCCCTAGTAGAAGCAAAACATTGCCGGCCATCTTAAAGATTTGGGGCATCTCCAGGAAGGCACAGGGTGGGAATGGGGTTGGTTCTCACGGGGCTGTGCCCGCAGACCCGTTACGACTCAAGGTGAGAGGGGGGTGTCTCATCTCCGTCTCTTTTTTTCTGCTTTGTTCTGTTCCTTCCTTGCAAACCAATTGCTCTGATTTTGGTGTACATGAGTCAGAATTGCCAGACTGCTCTCCTGAGTTGGCCACCTGTGGACGCTGATTAGTGTCTGAAATCCAAATCCAAGCTCCAGGAAGAATGTGTACCCTTGGCATTGCTTTGCTCTCATCACCCCTCAGCTCATCAATTACTGCAGCAGCCTCCTGCCCTCCCTACTCTGGTCTTTTATTTTTCCCAAACAGTCTTCCCTGCTGCGTTCAGATGGATCCTTCTGAAATTCAAATCTGATCATCCCTCACACCTAGCTTTTAGTCTTAACAGGCTGCATATTACTCTCTGGTTAAAATAGGGATGCCTTAAATGGAGTGCAAGGCCCTTCCTGATTCAGCCTCTGGGAATTCTTAGGTCTCCTCTCTCACCAGCTTCACTAATTCTAGCCCTCTCTGCTACGGAAACCCTGAATTTGTAATTTTTCTAAGGCACCATGCTGTCCCCTGCCTTTGGGTTTTCACTTCTCTGTTCTGTCTGAAGAACTTCTCTATTCTGCCTACCCTCTGCCTTCCCGTGGCTAACACTTACTCCTCCTTTTGTGTTAACTGCATGTTGCATCCGGCAGACTTTCCTGATCCCAAGTCTGAGCCACGGGCCCACATGCCCCCTCGCACCAGGGACCACTGCTGCTGCAGCCCTGGGCATCTGTACAGTTGTCTGCTCATGTGTCTGTACAATCTGTGAAAACTTGTTTCCACCTATTATATACTGTATTAGCAATAAATACTGATTACATAGGGAAATAATCAAATCAGTGGAATCCATAATCGAATAATAGGATTTCCAGATGGGAAGGAGACAAGGATTTTAACTGCCCCACCCCCTCACTAAGTGAACCAGCTGCCACAGAATGCTGTTGTTTAAGGAAAATATACTGATGATGTAACTCAGAAGAAAACTGGTTGGTAAGTAATAGGAGACAGGAGGGGTTAACTTGAATGTGCTGGATGTTTGAAAAATACAATGTCTAATCCTGGTTCTTCCTGAACTTGTGTGAAATTAGTCAAATTCCTTACTAACATTAAAGGGTTGGTATAAAATTTAAATAAAACAAGTATTTAGAAGCTGTAGAAGTATCTCCCCAAAGAGTACAACGTCTAAAATACCTTTATAAATATATATCTATATAAATCAATAAAATGTGAGTAACTTGGGGGTTGACATTCAAGTAATACCTAAGGTATTAGCTCTTTTCTTGGAGTTCCTATGTTCAAATAGCCACATGCTTGTTCCAGGTGGTCGCCCTCAATACGTGCTTCCCTGTTCCTCTTCTGCATCTGGAATCAAATGAGAGAAAGACAAACCAAAAGGTAGATGGGGATTAAAATATTCGCAGCCACAGAAGCCAATTCTGTGGGCAATTGCTGCTATCTGGCCCTGCCAGAATGAAGACCAGGACTTTATTTACCTAAAGGACAGATAGCTTAGTTGTGTGACAACGCTCTTACTAATACTATGACAAACCCACAACACTTAGTGTCAAAAACGGTGGGAATTAAGGCTTTGAAACGTCCTAGTCTTCATGATCAAGGCCAAGTCTTACATCCTTGTTTGAAACTTGATTTCATTATCTGTAAATGGAAGTAAATATACAAGCCCCCCACCCCCTTATATTTGTTTTGGAGACCACATTGATAACGTGGGAATTTAGTCCATGTATTTTTAAATGGTGTAGACATTTTATTAATTAAGCATTAAAACAGCAATAATGCATTGTAATATCCCTGACATGAGATTGGGTAACTCGAGAGACTAAGTCCTGGCTGTAGGGCAGTTCGTGCACCAGCCCTCTGTATACTTTGGTGATAAGTGTATCGTTCCAGAATTTGTACCTTGAATACATTTCTGTGCATTTGCTTATTTTTCTTTAATATTTTAGTCATCCGTGCATTTGACTATCTTTCTTCTAATCATCGTTTTATCGTGTCATATAAAGAGAATTCATTTGGGTTCACTTCAGGTTTTTTCAAAATATGACCTAAATATAATCCAAGTAGATTCCATGTGTCCAAGCCTGAGTTACCTGGAGAACAGTAGTGCAGCTGAGAGAAGTACAGTGTTCTGTGGGCTGGTGTGGACGGGAGAGGGTTTGTGTGCTCTTTTGTAGATTTGCTGGGTTGAGGGAATAGTGGGACAGCCACATTACATATAAGAGTCACCTGCAGATTAGTGTGTGAATTTGAAGATAGATGTTAAAAATTAAGATGTAGTTTTGAGTGTCCTCAATGAACACTTATTATTCCTCTCTTTTTAAAGGAATAGCTTTCCAAAGCCTACTTACTGTGACAATTTATTGTTTGGGCCTCCTTACTCTCTCCTTCCCCCTTTCTTAGTACAATAACTTAGATTTTTGTTTCAGTATTTCCGCAACCTTCAAAATTGGTTTGTTCTAGGAGCAACTAGATAGCCCTGCAACCCTGGGCTCAGGCCTAAGCTCGGCAGTGCAATCCTTGCCCTGACCCCAGCCCTGGTCAAATTGACTGTTTTAGGGGTCTGGGCAATTGCTTCTCTTTGGCTCCACCAGAATGATGCCAGGACTTTAAAGACTGGGGAAGAAACTGGGCAGCAGGCTTGGGACAACGGCAAGCAGATTGCAACCAAAAGGCAAGTCAGCCTGAATTTGAAGCCCAGTCATGCATGGGGGGCGGATCCAAGAGGATGAGAAGAGCAGGAGCGGGGCTGTGATGAAACTGCTTTCGAAGCCTGAAATTCTTCTGACCTTTCAGTTATGTGTCCATAACTTTCCTTTATAGTCTTAGCTAAATCGATCTGTGGCTTGTGGGTTATTATTTTTGTTTATGTTGTCACCTTTGCTAATATAATCAATGCATGAGGTTGAATTTACAGATTGCACAAGATATTCAAACCATACATTAGCATCACGTATCTCTAACTATGTGCAAGGAACGCCCTGGCAACTTAATCCGAGAACCGCCCACTATAGGCACCTCTAAAATCATGTAGTTCAACCCCTCATTTCATAAAGGAGAAAACTTGAGGCCAGCAAAAATAACTGAAATTGTCCAACTTAATAGACTTGGATAATGACATAGTTAAGATTAAAAAATCAGTTCTCTTTGTCACGGAAATCACTTCTCCCAGCACAGAGCATTTTCATTATGTTTTCCACATACTGTGAAATTAGCCAAGCAAGTAGCCAAGCTAAGCCAGTTGAGAGCACTTTGTGAAGTGAGGGAATACAGGAGCATCCTCTCTGGAGCCCAGAGCCAAAGTCGAGGAACAAACCATGAAGGAGATTAGCATACATTTTAGCCCTGGAAAGACATCTACCCACTTCACAGAACACAGCTGCAAAGACGAAAAGAGAGGAAAAGAAAGATGCAAATTAGCTGCCACACCACCCCCACTGATTTATTAATTTAACAAGTCCTGTGTGTTTACTTAGTCCTGTGCTAATGCCTGGAGATGGAATGGTGAGCAGAGCCAGGCTCTGCCCTCACACATCCCCGTCTGGGTAGGAAGGGGAGTCTAGCAAAGAGACAATTATAGCACAGACAAAAGGTAAGGTCTGCGGGTCAAGAAAGGAATCTTCAGGGAACCCACACCTGTCTTCAGACTGCAGGGTAGGGAAGGTTTAGGCAAGTGGAAGTCAGGGAAGAGCATTCGAGGCCAAGAGAAGAGCAAAACGAAGGTTTGTGGTTGGGAGCAAAAGCCTCGGAAATGTAAAAAGTCATGTTCACGTGGCCGGGTCGTGGAGCAACAGAATGCTGAGTGATGCTAGAGGGGAACCAGTCCTCTGGCAGAGAGACAAAAGCACACAGGAGTCCTTCAAAGGGTTAAACACCTCCTGGGAGATAGTATGAATGAACCCTTCATTACAGGAATGCACCCAGTTTTCAGCTGTAATTTGGATTGTGACTTTGCAATTTAGAAAATCGTTTCCAAAGCAACTGAACTTTAAAGATTTTAAAGGCCATAGGCCAGACAGCATTCAAAATAATATGTTTTTGTGTTTGCTTATAGATGCAAGACAGGTGGCTTCCCTTTCACATATTATAAGGCATTTTTAGGTTTAGAAAACTGGAATGCATGCTGAACAAAATTCCTGTAAACAATCATTTATTTATCTGTGTCTTTGAAGAAACAAAAGATTGCTTTCTTTAAAATTGTATTACAGCAGAAGAAAAAAATTGTCTTTTCTACAAAGAGGTATCTAGATTATTGGGGTACTTAAACATTCCATTCCTGATATAACCAAGTCTCATTTATTCCAATACATTTAAAAAATTATGGTGTACATGTATTTGCCAAATTATGTCATGGACACTCAGTATACTTTGAGTAAAAATAGCAGATGTCTGTATTTTCCAGTTTTATGTGAATCCACTAAACATATATAGTCCTATACTCAACTGTAATTTTCTTTCTAATTAAAAATATATGTTGGATATATATTTCCATGTTAAGCTATGGGTGCCTTATGTATAGACTCTTTGGCCTCCTTAAAATAATATTTCCATAGTATTTATGGCTAACCAAACACCTGCCAAAATTTTGACATACTAAGAAATGGTCAATCTACTCCAAAAATAGCATGTTCTCTCAAATTTCTTAGTGGGCTTTGGACAGAATATTTCATTTCCTCTGCCATTTTTAACTCCCTTCGAGCCAGTTTCAAGAGTCCTAGCTTCTCAAAAGTAGCTATAAGGTAGGAAACTTGAGTTTAAATACATTTATGAATGCTGTTCACTTATTAGGAGCATGCCACAGCGCAAGTTCTATGAATGCCTTTAATTATCCCATTTAACCAAACATCTCAAACTTAGCGTGTGGAGTAGGATGAGCTCATTGTTCACAAAATGTCTCAAAACAAGCTTGATGCTCTGATTTAGTGAGGGCCTGTTACAGAGAGCAAGACACAATCACGAACTTTAAGCAGCTTAAGTTTAGTTGAGGAGTCAGAATGTATGTATTTACATACAATAATAATACTGAAATATCATCGACATGTTAAATTTATGGCACAGACTAGTTAATCGAGAGTTGCTGGGGCTGACTAAAATTAAAAGTTCACCAAGTTCACCAAGCTCATATGCTTGGCATATGATAAACTTTCAGTAATAATAATTACAGTTAGTAGTAAAAAAAAAAAAAGTGTGTGTTTGTGAGAGTGTGTGTAATTTGGCTCCATAGACTTGCACTGAGAGAAAGAAACATGAATGGGTAGAAACATCAGAATGAAGATTTTTTTTAGTGCTATTGTTGCAGCAATTAAGACAAGCGATTATGAGAATCCCACCACTAAAATAGAAAGAAAAGGAGAGGATTCAGGGGTTTTTCTTGCTGTGGTGGTGGATTATGTGTGATTGGCAAAAAAGAAAAAGGAAAAGAGGAACCAACTGATGGGAATCGCGGGGGCTTCTGTGTTAGTGGATGTCTCTGTGGCTGCTTCACCAATAGCAACAGTAACCATCGTGCATAGTGGTGATAACGTGCTCAGTCGGGGTCAGAGATTAGGGTTGAAGATGTAGACTTTGATCAGCGCTTTGTGGTACTGGAGGCCCTGTGGTCTCAGCGGGATGGGTCGAAACTCACAGAACACCCCTCTTGATTGGGTGCAGAGCAACGGGGCCGCCCACATCTGCAGCTCTTCCTTCGTTTCCATGGTTCCTTGTGGACTTATTTCAGCTCTGAACACGTCTTGCTCGTTATGAATTTGGAGGTCATGTTACTGGCACGAATATGAATTCTAGGAAGTAAAGGTAAGCCACCAATCAAGGTTCACCGATCTGATATTGGCCTAGGGCCCAAAGCTGGGACCAATGTGGGGAAAGTGATTTGAAACAGTACTTGACATTCACGTAATAAGCTAGAAATGTCAATTGCTGCTTGAGGTAAACATTTATTTTCCAGAGTAAATGTTACACCCCTGCTTTTCATGACCCTGTGTCATTCAAGCACTTGTCTAAAGGGCGGAAATGCATCTTGGAAGTAGCTTTCATTCCTAATTCGTATTTGTGTTTAACTACAAAACCATGTAATCCACCCGCTCATTGTAATAAGCAAAACAGAGAACACACATTTCCTTCATTATAAAAATAAAACAAAACCAAGCACTTTTCTCTGCGTTAGATTCCTTTTGAATACTAATATATAAAAGCCCAGGTTAAATTAATCTCAGCTGTCACAGTCACACTTGGCAAATGAATCATAAAATAATTTCTTCTTCATGTGGCATAATTTGATAGCAAATTAAAATCTTAATAAGGGCTTCTAAAACGCACATGCATATATACATGCATAATCTTTATTGGAGCTCAATGTCAAAATACAAATTATTTTGCTTTGTTTTTTTAAAATTGTGATTTTTAAAAAAGATAAAAAGATTTTCCAGATCTTTTTATCTGGTGGTTTCAAACTCTCTATACCCTTGAATACTTTTAACTTACCTACAAAATAAGTTTTGGAAATCTCGCCAGAGTTGTTGGATAATGGTTTGGTTTTTTTTTTTTTCACGGACAATTATTTATTAACTGTTTACTTAAATGATACAGATATCAATGATACAATTCTCTACCTCCTAGCTTTCCTCAATAACAGTGGCCTCTCAGGGCTGGGATGTCACATGAAGAAATCAGAGGCCAATTACAGGGGCAGATTCCTGCTAGCTCTGTAGGTGCAACTCTCAAGGTACAGAGAGGTTGCAGAAAGACACATCAGGAAACAGGTGGAGACTTACAGCTTCAACTCAGACATGTGAAGAGCTTGGAAGTTGTCATTACCATCCTCACATCAGGAAAAAAGATGAACTAACTGAAAAAAAATCAATGAAGTCTCAGGTCTAGGTACCACTCCAAATTCTGGAGAGAAACATGAATCTGGAAAGTCAGAGCCAAGACCTGCTTTCCTGCAACAGAACACTTACAGGGTAATTTGGTTGAATTGCTGGAAGCAGAGTATGGTCTAGCTTGAGAGTAAGAAGTTGGTGGAGACCACTGAAAGGGGCTTTACCTCCAGGAATTCTGTGAAGAGCCAAGGAAGAGCCCCTTGTGGCTCTGGCAGGGGAGAAGGAGAGTAATCTTTGAGAAAGACACCCAAGTGTTCTCCATAACAGAATCCTACTCTGTGGGGAGCAGATTGTACCATCACCTTATTCCACCTGGGGGAAGACCACTGCCCTGACTCCAGCCCCCTCTAGACTTCCTGAAGCTAAGTAGCATGTGTGACGGTCACAGCTCAGGGGCACAGGCCCACCAAGAGACTGGGGTTTAATCAGAGGATAAAAGAGCACTTCTCTCCCCCACCCCACAACTACATCAGCAGGGCTCCTGTATAATAACAGCAGACTGTACGGGATTCAGACTCCGAGGAGGATTCGTAGGGAAGCCCCAAAGACGTCAGGGGAGATGAAACCAATGGAACTAGAGGAATTTGAAGCCTCTGGCGTGTACAACTATCACAAACATTAAACATAGCCTGAACTGCACATGAAAGGTCTGTTTACCTCAGTTCCTATTACCCAGCATGTCATGTCTGGATTTCAGTAAAAAATCACAAGGCATGCTAAAAGGCAGGAAAATTACAGTGTGGAAAGACAAAACGAGCATCAGAAAGATACTTAGATATGGCACAGATTTTGGAATGTTTTAAAATAACTATGATTAAGCTCTAATGGAAAAGGTAGACAGCACACAAGAAGAGATGAATATGATTTTTTATCAACACAACTACAGAGCACCTGTGGATTCCCTGCCTCTATCCCTTCCCTTCCTTTCTTCAGGGCAACCAAACAGACTGCTTGAGTTTCTTGATGCCAACTGGGTCTCTGATAGAAAATTGTATGTGCTCCTAAATGATCTTATTTTCCACCGTGGATGTTGAGTGGTGTCATTAAAACTAGACAAATCAATGTGATGAATATAAAAAAAAATGATGAATAATGGAAGCAGAGAGGTGGAAACTATCTGATGGGCTCATGAGTAGATGAGACACAGGCAGGGAAAGAATCACCGAGCTTGAAGGTATATCAACTGAAACTTTCCAAACTAAAGTGCAAAGAGAAAACAACAACAACAACAACAACAACAAATTAATGAAGGAAGGAAGGAGGAAGAAATATGACTGGTAGCTAGATTTTATAACATCTATGGTAATTTGGGGATTGGGCAAAAATAAAGGACAAAGGTCTAGTCAAGATCCCATAATCTTGGAATATTTAATAGATGACTGGATACTTAAAGGACCACCCAGAAGCTAGGATCTGGGTGATTTAAGTCCAGCTCAAAGGGGCATATTTTAACTGAAGTTTACATAAGACATTTTTTTCTCTCAATGTCACATCTTCCTTTCCCTCCTAATCTCAATTCTATTCTCTATGGGTCTGGGAGGGAACATTAAGTGCTAGGAAACATTAAGTACCATACAATTCAGGCTTCTCAGTTTCCTGGCAAGGGCGTCCAAACTTCACATCCACGTGTGCAAGATAGCCTGGCAATGCTCCAGTAACTGTAACAGCCATATTACTGTCTGCACATCTGGCACAATTAAAAGCAGACTGAAAATTGTTCTCAGACCCATTTTCCTCCATTTCAGTATTCCAGTATCTTTATAGCTTTTTAAATAAAATATCATTTAAATATGGACTTTATAGATGAGAAATGTACAATGCTTTCAAAGTTGCTGTGTTTTTAATAATAACTATTATACCATTTGCAAGCTCATGTTTTGATTTACATAAATTAATGCCTTGTATTTTCCATAATACTTCCTGACAAAATTGCATTTGATACTTGATGACGAGGCTTACTTGGAGGGTCATCAGTTCAGTCTTACGATGATTGAGTCTCTAAATGGAATAGTTGGCAGCTGTTTCTTAGCCTCGATTATGCTTGGGTGGCCTTAACTCTATCAGGGTATAAATAATACTCCATAAAAAATAGATTTGTGACTACAGTTTTATATCAAACATGTTTGGTTTAGTTTGAAACACTGAAATATTATATGGCCTTTGCTGAGAGTCAAAATATCCTGTGGGGTTTGAGGTCATGGGCTCTGGAATAAACTTCCTGGGTTGAAATCCTGTCTCTATGCCCTTAGAGGCTTTGTGACTTTGGGGAAGTAACTTAATCTCTCTATGCCTCAGTATTTTCATATGTAAAATTGAGATATTATTAATACCTGCCTTGTTTAGTTCTCATGGGATTAAAGGTGTTAATATACACAAATCACTCTGAAAGGTGACTAAATAAGTGCTCAGTGAGTATTTGCTGTTATCTTAAAACTTTCTTTGGTCCTGGGGCTCCCCATACATGCTGTTAAAGCCAGTTGAAGATAAAGTATTGGTAGTCCTGAAAAACGTCGTAATGTTTGACTAACTGGTAGGTATTCTACTTGCCACCCAATGATGCAGAATTTAATCCGTATGTACAATGCTTCCTTCTGTAATTGTCATCAATGTATCTTGAGGACTTTCCACATCTTTTCTGGAGTTCTGTCTTTTCCCAACTGGGCTCCTCAGCAGAATTTCATGGGCACTTGTTAAACACAGTGATTCCTAAATCTCTCATCTGGAGGTCTGGAATGTGGCACCTCAGAATCTATATTTTTAGTAAGCACCTCAGATATTTTAATGACTACCTCAGTTGGAAAAAATATTGGTCTAAAACATACATTTTAATTAAGGTCTACATCCTAAGAGCATTGTAAACACACGTATGTTTCATATATATTGGAAACCATGTTAGAAAAATTAATCTCTGAGGTTACTGAGCACTTGGTGTCTTTTGCGATCTATTGACATGGTTTAACTTGACTCTCAGTTGCTAGGACAATCCATTCTTTTCCATAATGAAGATGTCGTTAGCAGGATATGCCCCACCACCACCACCACCACTCTAAAGATGTCTACATCTGAATCTCCAGAACCTGGTAATGTGTTATGTTACATGGCAAGGGAGAATTAAGTTTGTAGATGAAAGTAAGATTGCTAATCAGTTCACCTTAAAATAAGGAGAATCTCCTAGATTATCCCCCTGGGCCCAATGTAATTTCAAGGGTCCTTTAAAGTATAAGAGGGAGACAAAAGAGAAATTCAGAGTCAGAGAAAAATTGGAAGATGGAGAAAGGTGCCGTGCACCAAGAATGCAGGCAGCCTCTAGAAGCTGGAAAAGGCGAGAATACCGAGGCTTCCTAAAGCCTTCAGAAGGAACACAGGCCTGCTGACCTGATTTTAGCTCAGGAAGACCTATTTTGGACTTTTTGACTTCTAAAACTATAAGATGATAAATCTGGAGAAAATCTATTTGAGCTTCAGTTTGAATCTCTACATATAGCACCAAAAGCATGGTACACACACACACACACACACACACACACACACACACACACACACACACACACACACACACACACACACACGGTGAATGAGAGCTAAACCCTGCTATTTTAAGCCTTTCAGATTGGGAGTTATTTGTTACCATAGCATAAGGATAACCTCATCTCTCTAGACTGGTAAAAGCCAGAAGAATTAACCTGCAGTGTGTAATGTGAAATCATTCAGGGGCAGATATGAGATCAAATCCCTTTCTGTTACCTCAATTAGTAGAAGCTGACCTTTGAAATGCTAGTAGGGGAAGTAGATTGTAAGATTAGGATGGCATGGAGGGAGCGATACTTCATTTGACGCTATTTTATTTGGAGATGAAAGGCAAGAATGAACTTTCACCTTGGAGGACTCAGTTGCTTTTATCTGTTAAGCACTTATATTAATATTATATTCCTATTTTGGAAAAAGAATGTGAAACAAATGAACAACAAAAGCAGTGGCAACAAATTCAGAAGTAAATTTTAACTTGAATTTTATATAGCACATTCTGGTGAAAATATTGTTCCCATTATTGGTAGTTATAGAGAGCTTTAACGTGCATGCCTATCACCTGGAAATCCTGTTAACTGCAGATTCCGATTCCATACGTCTCAGGTAGGGAGTGAGATCCTGCATTCTCGTGGAGCCCCATGTCGTGCTGATCCATGGACCATATTTTGACAAGCAATGTGTAGAATACACACATGCAAATAGAATATTTTAATTTCATTTGAAAGCATAATTCCAGTTTTAGAAAATAAAGGTGTATTTAGGCAAGTAATTCCAGTAGCTGTAGTTTCTCAAAATATGAGTTAGCCAGCTAAATTCAAATCCTTTGTTTGTCTAAGGTGTGGATGTACCACAGTATGTTTATTCACTCAAATATTGAAGGATATATTGATTACTTCCAGTTTTGGGCAATTATGAATAAAGCTACTATAATACTTGCTTGCAGGTTTTTGTGTAAATGTACATTTTCCAATCAGTTGGGTAAATACCTTATGGGCCTGATTGCTAAATCATTTGAAAGACTATGCTTAGTTTTGTAAGGAACTGCTAAACTGTCTTCCAAAATGGCTGTACCATTTTGCATTCCTGTGAGCAATGAATGAGAGTTCCTGTAGCATGCTTGGTGTTTATGGGTCTTTACGGTTAAGAATACTGATAGGTGTATAATGGTTTTCATCACTGGTTTAATTTGCATTTCTCTGAAAACATGTACCATTGAGCATCTTCATCTTTTCATGTGACAGTTTTCCTTTTTGGTGAGACGTCTATTCAGATCTTTTTACCATTTCTTACTTGGGTCCTTTGCTTTCTTATTGTTGAGTCTGAAGGGTTCAGTGTATTTTTTAGAGACAAGACTTTTATCAGATAAGTGTTTTGCAAATGTCTTCTCTCATTCCGAGGCTAACAGCATCTTTCACAAAACATACACTTTTAATTTTAATAATGCTCACCCTATCAATTTTTTAAATGGATCATGTTTTTGGTGCTGTATGTAAAAATTCATCACCAAACTGAAGGTCAAATAGATTTTCTCCTAGAAATTTTATAGTTCAGTATTTAACACTTGGGTCTATGGCCCATTTTGAGTTAATTTTTGTAAAAAGTGTGTGGTCTGTGTCTACACTTGTTTTTTGCATATGGATATATACAATTCTGGCACAATTTGTTTAAAAGACTATTCTTTCTCCACTGAATTGCCCTTGAACCCCTATCAAAAATCAGCTGACTTTGTTTGGGTCTAATTTTGAGCTCTGTATCCTGCTCATTGATCTATGTGTCTATTGTTTTGCAAATACCACACCGTCTTGGTTTTCTGTAGTTTGAATATAGTCTGTGATATTTAAAATAAATATTTTAAAATATAAAAACATATGAAACTGTGACTTTTAAAATAAATATTTATTCTTCCTGATGTTCTATGAGCTTCCTAGATTTGTGGTTTAGTGTCAGTCATTAATTTTGCAAAGTTCTTGACCATTATTTCTTCAAATATTTCTTTTCCTCCATCCTATCTTTATTCTCCGGATATTCCAATGACACATATGTTACATACTTTTAAATTGTCTCACAGTTCTTGTTATGTCTCTTTCTCTTTTTCTTTTCTCCTTGAATTTCAGTCTAGGAAGATTCTATTTATATATCCAAGCTCACTGACTCTTTCCTCAGCTGTGTCCGGTCTACTGATGATCTCTTTGAAGGCATTCTTCATGTCTGTTACTATGTTTTTTATTTCTAGCATTTCTTTTTGATTCTTGGAGCTTCTGTCTCTCTGCTTACATTACCCGTGTAAACTTACATGCTGTTAACTTTTCCCATTAGAGCCCTTGACCTACTAATCACACTTATTTTAAATTCTCTAAGTGTTAATTCCAACATCTGTGTCACATCTGTCTGATACCGATGCTCACTTTGTCTCTTCACACTGTATTTTTTCTTGTCTTTTATGCTTTCTAATTTTTTGTTGAAAGCCGGACACACATTGACTAACAGGTACTGAAGTAAATAGGCTTTTGGTTGAAGGATTTATGGTCATCCGGCTAAGGGTAGCTGTAGCGGAATGTGCTTGAGGACTCAAGGTCCTCCAGTGCCCTTGTTTTTGTCTCCATTGTGATTTTGGGGTTCCCTAATTAATCCCCAGAGAGAGTCTCTGTCTTCCAGCTCTTTCAGGTATAATGCAATGTTATTGTATAGGAACCCTATGTTTTGGTGGTAACACACAGGGAAGGACAAGCATTCTATAATCTCAGGACTAAATCCCAGTGTCTTGCAGGCCTGCATCTCTGAGCTGTGACCTTCACGAGTGTTTTTCCCATGGTATAGTTTTCTTCCCTCATCCACCTCTCCCTTCTTGACTAGAGGGTTGCCTATCTATTTCCTTAAGGCTCTAACCTCCTGACTACTGTTGTGTTTTTGTTTTATCCTCTTGAGTGAGATATAAATATTAGAGGGAGTGGAAGGAAGACCCTCCCCCAGCTGAGGTAAGGCCAGTAAAGTCTTTTCTGGACTCACTGGTCTCCAGATTTCAGAGTGGCAACTTGCCCCACAGCCTCAATTCTCTGATGGGTCCGAGAAAGTCATTTATTTTCAGTTTGCCTAGATTTTTTGTTGTAAAAATGGGAGTGACAGCTTCTAAACTCTTTACACGTCAAAGCTGAAACCAGAAGTCAGGCATCAGTTTCTCCAAACTGATCTTCTCCAAAACTCCTTTACCTTAAAAAGAAGACAGTTTTGCCTGCAACAATGACCAAGTAGCGAATGCCTACAGGAGTGATTTCAGGGCCATGGAGACACAGTATTTTACATGACTAATGGTTTAAGCACCTTGGGATGTTTATCCAGGTGCAAAGAAAACTCATGAAGGGCGTGTTGGAACATTCCAGCGGTCCTCACATATTTGAAGGGAAGCCTTGTGAAAGCACAATCAGGTAGGTTTGTATAATAAATGGATTAAAATCACGTGCCAAACAGATTACCGAAAGAATACATTGCTCTCACAAGTTTATTTAGAATGTCAAAGGTCAAGCACACACAGGCAGTTTTCCTGCTCTGGCTAATACATCATGTCAAATTGTGTACAATCCTCTGACTCCTCTGCCACTGTTAGAGTTTCTTTGTTGATAAACTTAGTCAGTGCTGCTCAGCGCTGGTGTACACACGGGCTCAACTGGGATTTTGGGGATACTACCAACACCTTCTGCATCTTTCCTTCTCTCCCTCAATGTTTGCTCTGTTTTCTGAAGCCAACCCTTTATTCTTGGGGAGTCGAGGCCGCTCACTTTATACTCCTGATTATACATACAAGTACTATGTGTGTGTGTGTGTGTGTGTGTGTCGGGGGGGTCGGTTGTCAGATACACAATCACGTACAAATGGCTGAGACTTTCTGTTGACAGGGGTCTGGCAGGGCCTGAGGACAGGAGTGTGTGTATAAGGAGTGAACGTGAAACATCAAACAACAGAAAGTGATGTCAAATGCCCCTGAAGAGGAAACTGGGAGAGTCAGAATATTTTCTCTGGATACACAATGTCCCCGTTTTCCAGTCTTAAGACTGTCTAATAGGATTCCTATACCATGGCCACTGGCATCTGAATTTATTTCCCTTGGCGGTTGCCTGCTGCACACTGTGTTTTAGGAGGCAGCGTCTGTAGCTGGGTGCTATGCCTGATCAGGTCAAGCAGCTGAGCATTTTCTGTGTTCTGCCAAGCAAGTGTCAAGCACCCAGCTTCACAGGTACCCTTCCTCCATAGAGTCTTCTTTAAAAACGTGAAGTATAGTTGATTTACAATTTTATGTTACTTTCAGGTGTACAACATAGAGATTCAATATTTTTATAGAATATACTCCATTTAAAGTTATTATAAAATATTGACTATATATCCCTGTGCTGTACAATATATCCTTGTAGCTTATTATTTTATACACAGTAGTTTGTACCTCTTAATCCCCTACCCCTATCTTGCCCCTCCTCCCTCCCCTCTCCCCACTGGTAACCACTATTTTGTTCTCTATATCTGTGAGTCCGCTTCTATTTTGTTATATACATTAGTTTGTTTTAGTTTTTAGATTCCACATATAAGTGATAACATAGAGTGTTAGTCTGTCTCTGTTTGGCTCATTTCACTTAGCATAATACCCTCTAGATCCATCTATGTTTTTGCAAATGGCAGAATTTCATCCTTTTTTATGGCTGAGTAATATTCCATTGTACCTATTTACCACATCTTCTTTATCCATTCATCTGTTGATGGACACTTAGGTTACTTCCATATCTTGGCTATTGTAAATAATGCTGTTATGAGCACTGGGGTGCGTGTACTTTTCAAATTAGTCTTTTCATTTTTTTGGGTTATATACCCAGGAGTGGAATTGCTGGATCATATGGTAGTTCTAGTTTTAGTTTTTTGAGGAACCTCCATCCTGTCTTCCATGGTGGCTGTACCAATTTACATTCTTGAGCGTGGCATTCTGGGACTCTTTCATGATTTTCTCCATTTAGCCCCTGGAGATTATTTTTTAGAGAAAGGGACCTATTTGCAAAAGAGCTGTAAAAGGTTGATATAAGATTTTAACACTGTTGATCATAAGCCTGTACAATAAAAAGAATAAGTAAAGACCAAAACTCTCATATTTGAAAATGACTTCAAGACACAACTACTTTAACTTCTCCTGGTCTCCTTAATACTTAAAAACTGTGATTAAGTCTAACTGCAGAGCTCTTTTCTAACAATAACTATTTTAACCCCTTAAACTGCCTTCATAGGTACTCTCTTTTTTTTAATTTATTTGTTAAATTTATTTATTTATTTATTTTTGGCTGTGTTGGGTCTTCGTTGCTGCACGCGAGCTTTTTCTAGTTGCTGTGAGCGGGGGCTACTCTTTGTTGCGGTGCGCGAGCTTCTCATTGTGGTGGCTTCTCTTGTTGCAGAGCACAGGCTCTAGGCCTGCAGGCTTCAGTAGGTGTGGAACATGGGCTCAGTAGTTGTGGCTCGTGGGCTCTACAGCACAGGCTCAGTAGTTGTGGTGCATGGGCTTAGTTGCTCCATGGCATGTGGGATCTTCCTGGCCCAGGGCTCGAACCCATGTCCCCTGCATTGGCAGGCGGATTCTTAACCACTGCACCACCAGGGAAGCCCTGGTACTCATTCTTTTAAGGATTAATGAGGTTCTTGAATAAGAAGATTAAGGCCATTGCTTTGGCCTTCTGAAACGTCACTTATGTTTAATTATTGATTGACTAAAACCAGCACGTATAATTTTTTTGTCATCAAATAGCTTAATTAATGTGTCCTGGTATTTTCCTGGCTGTTCTTCCCACATCAGATTCAATTCGTCCATAAAAACATGAAGCCAACCCTTTACTGATTTACTAAGACAAAAGAAGTCTCAGACTGTATTTTTCCATATGGAAATCCTCTGGAGATCCTTCTTTGTATTCATCATTAGTGTGACATTTTCTCAAAACAAGGTTAATCAACAAACGTGGATTTGTTGATCTTTGCATTGAAAAGTTTATATTTTGTAAGGAAAGTATTTTTGATACTTAAAATGTTATGAAGCAACTTCACTGTGTCTGTGTATTCCGAATTCAAAGAGTGAAACTTATAATAAATTCTCATCAAAGTAAAACACACATTTTTTAAAGATCAGATAAGACCTTGTGGTTAAGACAGCAAGACTCATAGCAAACACTGGTGATCTGTCCTGCATCCTCCTGTCCTGGTCACATTCACTAAGAGGCAACAGCTTATAATTCTCCCAGTGTTTATTCTTGTTAGTTACCTCCACATTTCCAAATAATATTCAAATTATCAACTTTACCTATTTTCCATAGCCAGCTCCCTTCTCCTCTATGAATTCTACCTAGTAATATCTCCACTGTGTGCTAAATAATTTTTCAGTGTCTGCAGTGCTATGACTATGTAACTGCTTAGCCAAAAAAAAAAAAAAAAAATGAAGAAGAAGAAAAGAAAAGATGCTTCACTTTCATTTTCTTCTTAGACAACTTTTATTTTTCCTTGGAATTTGTAATTATTCTTTCATTTTGATTTTGTTTGCCATCTGCTTTCTTTTTCTATACACCTCTAAATAATTCTTCAAAATACTCCAATAAAGTAGTAAAATCCCTCTTATTGGAAAACTATTTCCAGTGGTCAAATGAATCAATTTCTTTCCTCCTCATTGAAATCTCCCTTTTACAGCCATCGTCCAACTGCTCCAGATACACTGTCCTCTACCTGTCCCATCCACAACTGCTGTGCTATTCATTTATTCATCACCCTCATTTGTCCTGTTCATCACCCACTCAGAGTCTTCACCCCCTCTCTCCTTTACTGGAACCTCTGTTTTAGGGATTGCAGACTTTCTTCTTTACCCTGTTATTTTAGTAACACCATCCTCAACCTGAGAAAGGGTACATATAGGAACATTTTTGCGAACTTCTGTAGTTTTGAATGTCTCATTAATTTGCTCCAATATTGAATTAAGGGGAAAGTGATTTTTTAGGCAATTCTGCCATTTTCTTCTATACTACAGGTCGTTGTTGAGATGTTGAGGTGTCTGATGTCATCCTAATTCCTGCTTTTGTTATTGTTTTTGGTAGTGGCCAATGTTTGTCTATATCTTTCTGGAAACTTTTAGAGTCTTCTTTGTATACCTGGTGTTTTGAAACTTCATGTCGGCATGTTTTGCAAAATGGCCTCATTTTGCAGTCAATACACTGAACCCTGGCTAGTCCCTTGTAAGATAGAAAATCTTGCAATATAGTTCTCTGAGATTTCTTTTTTGAATGGAAGATTCTTTAAATTCTGCAGTGCTTTACAATTTTCAAAAGTTTCACACACATAATTTCATATAATCCCATAATAACCTTTTATTCCCCCACCCTTATATTGCCCCTCCCCCTGAGATTTTTTGATTTTATTTCTTTAATAATATCTCTCCTGCACGTGCGTGTGTGTTTCTTTACTCTTTCTGGAACTACTATTAGTTGAATATTGGACCTCTGTGACAGACCCTCTGATATTCTTAATTTTCCCTCCAATTTTGTCATGTTTGTTCCCTCTTAAAATGAATTATATGAAATTATAAATATGTGATCACTTTTTAAAATTTACAAAAGTGGCAATTCCATGTGGTTCAATCTGTATGTCGATATGAATATTTCTTTGATTATATCATACAAAATATTTTATATTGATGATATTTTAAAGTTCCAACTTATTTGCAATTAATATCAAGATTCTTGTTTAATAACAAGATTCACTATGTTCTCTTATTTTCTTGAAGATGTTCATTAAACTTTTTAGAAGTTTTCATCTACTTTACTGAATTTCTTTATTTTCAAAATCTTTTGTGCCCATTGCTTTCTTCTAAGAGGTTTTCTGGATATATCTGGCAATCTTTAACTATCTGTCGATGTTTAAGAATGGGTCCCTAAAAAGCTGATTAAGAGCTATGTGCTCACAGTGGAGTTGCCATGTGATTGGATACGAATCCATTCATTTTCTTGCTGGAGCCTAAAATATGCAAAATTGTAGGTCTTTTTAATTTTTCCTCTGAGGTGTCTTCTGCCCGCAGGCTATATGATTAACTTCCAATTTTGTAGGAGTTGAGCAGGGGCAAAAGGGAAAGATCACCCCATTGAGCTTATAAACTTTAACTTAATTTCCTTAGTTTTACTTTAATGACCAAACAGCCACCCTCTACTGTGCTTTCCCTGCCCCAGTGGGGGATCTCTGAGGTCACTTTCTTTCTGGATGGGAGAGGGGGACTCATTAGGCTGCAAAGAGTGAAGAAGGAATCTCACTCACCTAATCGCTCTGTGTTCAAGCTGCCAGCCCCCTCCTAGTTTGGAACCCCCTTCACTCACTCTCCTTGCTGTATTTTGTGCTTCTGATTCTCCATTTTTCCCAGGTTCCTTAGTGAAAAATCCACTCAGGATTCAGCTTCCTCTGTCCTAAGTCCATGTCCACTGTCCCTCTGCTTTCTCTCTTTCGAATATTTGTTAGTCTCTCACCCACTGATGCCTCTTCTTTCATTCACCTTGTGAGTTTATACTTCTTTTCTATCATTTTAGTAGGACTTCCAGAAGGAGAAGACCTGGACCACCATGTGTTTAATCTATTACATTTAACCAGAATTCCTGCAATTTATTTGCTTAGACATGTTATCAAACTTATTTCTATTTTTTTTTTTTTTTTGGCTGAACCACATGGCATGTGGGATTTTAGTTCCCTGACCAGGGATCGAACCCACACCCTCTGAGGTGGAAGCGTGGAGTCTAAACCACTGCACTGCCAGGGAAGTCGCCTCAAGCTTATTTCTAAGTCCTATGACAGACAAAGTGCACTATTTAGTAGAGCAGAACCTATGTTTTACAACTTTATCATTCATGCATAAGTAATGGAAACCTGAAGGAGGTTAGCTCTGAAAAATGTTTGAAGCTTAAAAATGTCTAATTTATGGAATTTGAGAAGCTTATCATCCCCAGAGTAGAGATTGGTATTTCTCTTTGTGGTGAATCCTCTCCTTGCTCTGGGATAAAATGATTTGGTGAGTTTAATTTCACATACATGGTATAATGTCCGTATAAACTCATGCAGGGTTGAGGTTGGTACCTAATCATCTTTGTTAGCACAGGAGATTAGCCCAAATGCAGTTTCTTCATTTTGAGATGCTGTGCTTTCATTTAGCAATGGAAATTAGATATATAAACAAGTCAGTATCCCTGTATGATTAGAACATTTTAAACCTAATTTTGGAGTTAGACTCCTCAACGATGAAAAATTAGACATTTGATTCCAGAAATCTAGGGTCATTCAGCTGGTAGAAGGACGTGTCAGTATCACCTCTACTCAAAGCTCTTCGGAGGAAATTCTATGACAAGGATCTGGTTTAGCTGAGAACATCTCTAAACTATTAGTTCTTCAAGGGGGTGTTTAAGAATGAATAAAATATGACTTTGGGGAAAGTGGAATATCTCATTTGTGGTTTCTGGTGGACAGACCATCTCTGAATACCTCTGCTCTTCTGAAGTAAATAAATATCTTCACGGTCAATTAACCTTCTGTGGGAACAAAGTCAATACCTAGATTCCTGGCATTGTTTTGAGAAAGGATATTAGCAGTTATTCTCCACCCTCTTCCCCCATATCAGGATCTAGCTCATGAAGCACTGTTATGTGGGGTGGGCAATATTCAGAGGATTTGATGTTTACTGGGAAGAAGAGGATTGAAACTCATTCATACCCACAGACATAATTACCTGCAACTTTAGCACTCAGGGAATCTTGTTGGCACAGACCCATCCAAAATCTTGGAAGACGCTCCATCAATACCCACCCTCCCACAAGGCAATATGTCCTATAAAATTTGCAAAAGTAAGAGACCATTCTGATGTCCCCCCTTCCCCCGTCACACTCTCTGTAGGTGGAGAAACCACGGAAATGTTGAGGATATAAGGGGAAGGTGAGTCAGGATTCACTGAGTTTGGGCTTAGTGAGAGATATTTATGAAATTCATAGTCACTTACTAACATTTCCATGTGGAAAGGGCTGCTAGGAGTGTCTTTTTCAAAGATCTGAAACCCATTTCTTTAAAACATGATCATCAGGAGGGTTGGGCACTCTGTCTCCCATCTCTGTGGGAGGGTAGAATCCTAACATTTTTTTTTTTTCATTACCAGCCAGCAGACACAGCTGCCCCAATCGCCTTTACCCTTGTCAATCCTTTCTGAGTTTTCACTTCCCTGGCTCTACAGAGGTCCCCTAATCCCTCATCCTCCCTTTAAACCAGTCACCTCTGTACTAATTGAAGTTGAGCTCAGTTTACATCAGATCCTCTTCCCTCCTGCAATAGTATGTTACCGATTAGAATCTTCCTTGCCACTTTAACTAGTGTCCAGCTTCAGCTAAGTCCCAAACTGTCCAATCAGGCATCTTGTCATCACAAAGTCTCATAATTCCAGACCTTATTCGTTTGCTCGGGCTGCTATAATGGATACCACAGACTGGCTGGATTAAACAGCAGACATTTATTTCTCACAGTTCTGGAGCCTGGGAGTCCAAGATCAAGGTGTCCTCAGAGAGTTATCTTCTCCTTAGACCTTCCCTTATGTCTCTTTTTATAAGGGTACTAATCCCATTCATGGGGGTACCACCCTCATGAACTAATCATCCCCAAAGGCGCCACCTCTTGACATCAGCGCATTGAGGATTTAGGCTTCAACGTATAAATCTTGTAGAGACACATTCAGTCCACAGCACAGACTAAGCAGTGTGCACAATGTCCTATAAAAACAAGCATCCCAGTGACACTGTGAGGATGCAAGACCAGCCTGATTACACAATTACATGATTCGCACCTCAATATAACATTTGGTTTACTTTTTTTTTTCAGTTTTTAAATTTTTTAATTTGTTTCAAAGTTAAACCCAAGACACATTGACTTCATAGGAAATCCACTGAGAAATGTTTTTCTAGGCTGAACACCTCTTTCCCTTTAGTCTCCCCCAACAGAGTATGTACATGTTAATTACTTTCATTTTATAATCACTGCTGTCCCACCACTATACCAAGATCACCTAAACTGTGTGTGTAGTATACTTAATGTTCTTAGTTATACCCTAATTTCACTAACAGCAAAAGATTTTCTGCGATAACCTGTCACTTGAATTCTTTGGCTACTTTTGAAGATGAAGTCCAAAGAACTCTTAAGTGATTCTCTTTTGTGGGGGGGGGGGCGTAGGTGGTATTTTATAGGCATTAGACGCTAGCACCTGGGGCTGTGCTGATCCCATCTGGCATCACTGGGAGAGAACCTATAAAACCGAAGAATCATTTGATGCAGCAGCCAACTAAGTGACTCAAAACTGAAGGTTAAATTTAAAGAAAAAACTAATTTAGAGAAAAAAAGGTAATCCTAGAGGAACTCATTCTAGGCAATCGATCATTATGCGTGTGTGTGTGTGTGTGTGTGTGTGTGTGTGTGTGTGTGTGTGCGCGTTGTGTGTAAGGCACAACCAGATCGATTCAGTGCAGCCTGGTAGGTCCCAGATGACTCTCCTTTTCGGAAGACAGTGCTCTGAGGGAGCAGAATCTGGCAAGTGGCCGGTACCAGTAAAGAGCAGCCGTGAGGTGCCGGCGACATTTATATTCAACCCCCCTCTGGAGTCAAACCGGCAGGTTCAGGAATTCCCTGGCGGTCCAGTGGTTAGGACTCATCACTCTCATTGCCAAGGGCCAGGGTTCAATCCCTGGTTGAGGAACTAAGATGCCACAAGCTGTACAGCGCAGCTTAAAAAAAACAAAAACAGAAACAAACCTACAGGTTCACTTGGGTCCCACAGAACAGCCAAGTCCACTCAGAAGCCGACTATAACCCAGCAGGTAGACTTTCCCACTTGTTAACACATCCTTTCGCTTTGTTTTACTTCCAGCTATAAGCTGCTTGGACCAGTTTTCAGGCTCTTTAAATCTCATTCCAAATATAGCTTCCTCGGTGACCGAACAAATATGTGACCTTCCATATAAAGAGCTGCACACACCTCCCAACTTCAACAGAAAAGAAAGGCAATCTGTGTCCACTTCAAGCCTGGCATTTAAATGGGAACAAAGCCCAGTTCTTGCTACTCTCTTGCTCACATGCCAGCCATGCCCTTCAGACAGAGCTGAGCTAATGCCAGGAGAGCTCCCTGGTGTTAACAAAGCACCTGGAAACCAAATGGCTCTGCTAGTGCCATTGTACCCCTTCTTTCCTGAATGTCAGGATATGGCGCAAAGACAAGAGGTCAGACAGTCCTGAAGTGTTCTGACTGCCACCGCTGGCATACATCTGCCATTCCTGTCTGTCTCAAAGAGCACATTCATTTTCTTGAAATATGTGACAAGCACTCTTTCATTCCACAATAAGAGTATAAACCAAATCTGGGCCACTTGCCCATTTCTACCACCTCTTATAGCCTGTGCCCTCAGAGCCATTAATCAAGGGGCCTAAAGTGTGATAGGGCAGCCAGACCACTGGTTTTCAAGTTGCAGAGGGATGGTGCACTAGGACTCGGGTCTCGGCAGGGTATGCACAATCCCCTTTGGAGTCCATTCAATTCGATCCCTTATACAGACTGAACTTCTTTTAAGAGCACAGGGTCAGCCCCTTAAGCCTCAGAACAGATTGTCTTCCCTTAGTGGAGATTTTCAGAGAGGGATAACTAACCATCGTAGGCTCGGGACATGTAAGATGGAAACAGCGAGCTTACAAACAACAAGAGAGGAATCATCATTTCACTTGCTTCAGGCAAAGCAGTTCAGTTCTGTCTCACTCACTGCAGACACCTAGCAAAGAAAACAAACCTATATCAAAGTCTCCCTGACACTTAGCACAACTCAAAGGCCAGGACAGGGGAAGCAAAAAGAATACTCCACCCAAGCCTGTTCCAAAGGTCTTCTCTATTACACACAGGAGAGAAATTCCGCCTTGGGTCCAGGGCAGCTGAAACAGCACGGCTGCTAGTTAGTGGCTTCTTCTGGAGCATCCTTTTCAGCCTCAAACTGAGGCTGAGACTGTACCATTTATAGAAATTTCATCACGAAGATCCTTACACTCAATATCTTTGGATGATGGTTTTCATGTGACTTTTTCCAAGTCCACAGCCAACATCTTTAATCCTTCTCATTTCTGGTGCCCAGCCAGGTCTTGCCTGCATCCATTCTTACTCATTTCAAGGTTCCATTCGTTAGTTTTAAGCTTCAACATGCGTGTCAGCTTCTCACCGTCTCTGCAGATGCCAAAGGCCGCTGCCAAAGGTCTGAGGTTGCTGGCCTCGCTTGGACCAGACTGAGGCCACCATGACTTCCAGCCATGAGACCGGCCCCGAAGAACTGGTTTGCTTTTGTGGATACCATAATTTTGAATTCTTTTTCTTTACTTTTTCTGTTTTTCAGAGTTCTCAAATGTTACCTATGATAGAAAGTAAGTGTTGTTAATTCAGAGCATTTATGATTAGTCACTGCACAAGAATACTTGACTAAATTATATTTTTGGTTTTTCTAATATAAAAAGTTATATTACAAAATCATTGCCAAATGGAGAGATGCTCCAAGAGAAGAGTCAGAGATGCAGGGAGAAGAAGTCGAAAGGTATGCTGGGCAGCAAATTAATTTAAAAAAATCATTCTAAACGTGATGTGTGTGACATTTGTTAGCTTTTCAAAAATTTGTAATTTGTGGGGACATGTATTCTCATTTCAAACAAACATCTATTTTATACATATTTTTGGATTCTTTTTCTTAACGAGGATTCCCCCATATTATGTCAACTCCAGAGCCCATAAAGCTTGGATCCCCTTTTGCTTAGAGACATTTTCTTTGGAGCACAAATATACTAAATCGTGTCTGCTGAGCTCAGGGAGGTGGAACTGAGGGGGACTTAGAGGAAAGGACACAGGGACAGCCCTTGAAAGAAGGAGGCACTTGTTAGAAAGGGAAAGTTTGGCTCAATTTTCTGGTCCTCACTCCTGGACTTTGGTTGTCCACCTAAAGAACAGATTCCAGGATGGGGGTAAGGCTGAACCCTTCCAGACCAGCCACCGTCTCCCTGGAGTGTGAGAACTGAGAAGGCGGCTCTGTGTGTCTGCATGTGAAGTCAGGAGCCTGTCTTACCTAGCTGTAGCCCCGGGAGCCTCAGAGCCGATTGGACCCGGGAGAGAGGAGATCTAGGAAGAAGAGGCAGCCGTGTATGTCCTGCCACATTGAGAGCAGGGGGATAGTCAGGGTCCAGCATAAAGAGGAGAGAGGACATAGAAAAGAACCGCATGTTCCCACGGCTGGTGTAAGTATGGATACTTCCAGCTCTGAGTGGACTCTACCTGACGTTTTTTTGTCTTAAAAGATTCTATTTTTTAAGAGCAGTTTTAGGTTTACAACTCAATTGAGAAGAAGGTACAGAGATTTCCCATAAACCCTCTGCTCCACAAATGCATAGCTTCCCCCACGATCACCATCCCCACCAGAACGGTCCTTTGTTTTTTTTTCTCTTTTAACCAAGGATGAACCTACACTGACACCTTTTTTTGGGTTTTTTGTTTTTTGGGTTTTTTTTTTTGCGGTACGCGGGCCTCTCACTGTTGTGGTCTCTCCCGTTGCGGGGCACAGGCTCTGGACGCGCAGGCCCAGCTGCCATGGCTCACGGGCCCAGCTGCTCCGCGGCATGTGGGATCTTCCCAGACCGGGGCACGAACCCGTGTTCCCTGCATCGGCAGGCGGACTCTCAACCACTGCGCCACCAGGGAAGCCCCACTGACACCTTTTTTTTTTTTTTTTTTTTTACTTTCCTTTCTTCTCTTGAACGTCCTCAGTGGAAAAACATCAGTTATCAGAAGCAAAAACTGTCAATATTACGGTGTGGGCAGAGAGAACTTTGTTTACAAAGAATCGGTTTCACTTCCTGCTTCCTGTAGATGGAGCTAAATCCTTAAGCATATGTTCTGTGTTTGCACATCTTCCAAGTTTCTGGGAAGGAAATCTTTGAAAGACGATATTAATGTCTGAAGGCTCTTCGTTCTTTTTACTGTAAGTAGTGCTACAATGTGCAAGATTTGGTGCTAAAGAAAAAACACTTCTTTGAGTCACAAGTCCTGTGCCCGCTTCCTTGTCTTTGCAGGGAGCTTGTCTTAAATAGCAATGGCAGCATGTTGCTACTATTGTTGATTTCTGTGTTTTGTGGAAAATTAAACTGCCCATTATGCATTGTCCTTTCCCACGGCTGTTTCCTGTGTACTGGTCTCATCCCTTGCTCTGTGTGATTGAGTGATCATATATAACAAGTTGCAATGACCTCTCAGTATTTTTTTCAATCAGTTAATAAACATTGCGTACCTGTGGACAGAAAGATGCACTTTATTACTTCCCCACATGGTTTCTAAGGGATGTGAGAACACAATGTGTCAGGCCAACAGGAAACTTAAAAAAGGAAACAGAAAAAAAAAAGAATCTGATTGTGTCGCTACCAAGTTCATAGCACTGTATTCGTTCATCAATTCCAAAACCAGGAAGAGAAACTTTATACCTTAAAAGGAAAAGAAAAAGCCAAATAATAGTTAAAGGGTTTAAAATATAAACATAGGAAATATTTTGATTAAATGAATTTGCCTATATCTTAGATGCTTTTTAATTTACCCAACAGTGCATTGAATACATTTTACTTTTTTTTTTTTTTTTCAGTACGCAGGCCTCTCACTGTTGTGGCCTCTCCCGTTGCGGAGCACAGGCTCCGGACACGCAGGCCCATCGGCCATGGCTCACTGGCCCAGCCGCTCCGTGGCATGTGGGATCTTCCCAGACCGGGGCACGAACCCGTGTCCCCTGCATCAGCAGGCGGGCTCTCAACCATTGCGCCACCAGGGAAGCCCCATTTTACTTTTTGAAATAAGAAAAAAGAACCCTTCAAAAAGTTTTTAAGATGTTTTACTATTCTTTCCTAGTAGCTCCCAAATTTGTAGCTAGGATAAGTCAGAGGCAGAATAAAAATGAACGAACGATTTTAATTGTAACCTAAAATATTATCTTGAGCTTAAGACATTGCAATTGTTTTGAATTTCAGGAAGATGCTGATAGCAAGGTAAATTTCATTCTCCACGTTTTTAAGCTGCATGTTAGAAACTTTACCACCCTTCTGTACCTTTTAATTCTCTAAAGCTATGACATTTTCAATAATCAAACATATTTCTTTTGGGGAGATTAATATGTGAATTTGCAGATTGGGTTAATTTCACTAATATGTGAGTTGAGAAATAATTCTCAAAATATTGGAATACTCAGTTTCATGTATTGGTGAGCATTCAGATATATCATTTGCTATAGTTTGCAGAGTTTAGAGGATTAAAGAAAAGAAATGTTGATACTAAAGAGGTGAATTATGAAATTAGTGATTCTCAAAACAACATCCAGTTTTATTCCTTTAAAAAATAATATAATTTTCTCAAAGTCACATTTACTGTTATACAAGCTATCCCTTGTTTTGATTTATTAGGAGGATATGAAAGGCATATTCTTTTTTTATGCATTTTTCTTAAGACTCCATTAAAACAAACGGCTTTCCGGTCTGTGCCCCCTTCCTATGTGATTATATATCAATTTAATATTGAGTTGCAAAAGGGAATCCATTACAAAAACCTTTTGTAATTGTCTAAATTCCCTGTGTTTAGGAAGCTTTTGAGACATCCAGGAATAAGCCAATTTCCCTAATGGTGAGAGAGAATTGTATGGTGGAGACAATAAAGTCTTGTCTGTTGACTCAGTCTTGTGCATGAATAAGTATACGATTTACTAATTTAAAAAGATGTTAACTTTGAGTTGTTGCTTTCTCTATAAAAAAACAAACTGCTAGCAACTCTAGTTCTGTTTTTCCCTGTGAGAATGCTGTCAGCCCACTGTCTTGAGGATGGAACTGAAATTCCATAGGATGGAGAAATTTAAGTTTATTTTATGTGCTATACAGTTTACAGAAACATTCTTAACACGTAAGTATTAGACTGGATTCCAAAACACTGAAAGCATGCCAATTGACAGAGATTTGTAAAGATCGTTGAAGACATTATCTTTGCATAGATAGCAATAGTATATTTACGTTTTAAAATGGATACCAGAGACTTGCGGGGGGGGCGGGGCACAGGGGTGGAAGAAATGGGGAGATATTGGTCAAAGGGTACACATTTCCAGTTAAAAGATAAGTTCTGGGATCTAATGTACAGCATGGCGATGATAGTTACTCATACTGTATCGTGTACTTGAAAGTTGCTAAGAGAATAAACCTTAAATGTTCTCACCACACACACACACACACACACACACACACACACACACACACACACACAATGGTAACTATGTGATGTGAGAGAAGTAATCATTTTGCAATCTACAAGTGTACCAAATCATCACATTGTATACCTTTGACTTATACAATGTTATATGTCAATTACATCTCAATAAAGCTGAAAAAAAGATAATTTCTAAAAAAAAGGAGAAAATAATTTGAATATACCTTCTTACGGGCTAGGTGTTTTCGTTGGTCACACTCAAATCTGTTGTCTCCTATTCTCCCCTGGCTTAGGCCTGTCTGAGAGCAAAAGGGCTGACTGAGTTAGGGTAATGGGTTTTCAGGGTCCTCTTGGCTGTTACCTTATTTAATAAGGCTTGGC
Organism: Lagenorhynchus albirostris; assembly: GCF_949774975.1. Classification (NCBI taxonomy): domain Eukaryota; kingdom Metazoa; phylum Chordata; class Mammalia; order Artiodactyla; family Delphinidae; genus Lagenorhynchus; species Lagenorhynchus albirostris. The sequence continues at coordinate 166,671,025 of NC_083095.1, read as the reverse complement.
TTGTGCAGTCACTAGTTGGATTCAATTATGTCCCTTCCTGACATTTTCATTCATTTGATTGCCCAGGCCTAATAGGTCAGGCAAGATGAGGTCTGGCACCAGGATGATTTTCCTTTGAAAGCATCAGTGCGGGTCAGATTTAAATATTTGTTCCCCCTACCCCTGCCCCGGACCCCACCACCTTGGCTATATCTGAGTCAACCAAATATTCTCCCATAAAATTTATTAAAGCCCCAGAACAATCAAGAAAGACACATTCAAATCTGCTGACTCAACTATAGATTGATACAAAGAAATGCAGATTTCATTTGATTGTTCAGTCATGAAGTATCTTTTTTAAAAAATAAATTTATTTTATTTTTTATTTATTTTTGGCTGCGTTGGGTCTTTGTTGCTGCGCGTGGGCTTTCTCTAGTAGCGGCGAGCGGGGGCTACTCTTTGTTGCAGTGCGTGGGCTTCTCACTCTGGTGGCTTCTTTTGTTGCGGAGCATGGACTCTAGGCACGTGGGCTTAAGTAGTTGTGGCATGCAACCTCAGTAATTGTGGCGCACGGACTTAGTTGCTCCACAGCATGTGGGATCTTCCTGGACCAGGGCTCGAACCCATGTCCCCTGCACTGGCAGGCGGATTCTTAACCACTGTACCACCAGGGAAGTCCTAGAAGTGTCTTTTGTTCATTCAGGAAGCATGGAAGGCAGTTCTAGGAAGGAAGCCACTTTGAGCCTAAGGGACCCCTTGATGAATTTCTCTCTTTTCTTGATCTATCTCTTAGTTCCATAGCTGTCAGTGAAAAAATGTTGGCTGCCATACAGTAAACAAAGGATGTTGTAGCCATCAAGACATCACACTGCAGCCACCCCCAACGATGCACCCTGAGGAGACTCAGGGTGAGAAAACACAGTATACTGGCCTCAGATAGCTGAGGTGCATATCAAAGGAATCATTTCAGGAGGCCCTGATTTTTGAATCTTCCCCTACATAGAAAAACACTAAATTCCTTAATTTGAGATGTCTGATTTTCTTTAATTAACAGTAATCTTTTGATGTTCCGACTACCTGGTCTTTGTTGCAAAAACGCCTATATACCCTGGCTCCTTCCCTACCTCTTTGGAGCAGTCCCTCAGAGCTATCTGAGAGGCTGCCTCCCGGGCTCAAGTCCTCAGTTTTGTTCACCGAATAAAAACATCTCTCTCAACTTTTAGTTGTACCTATTTTTTTCAGTTGACATAACCTTGCTGGAGTTTGCCCACTGTCCCCAGGCAGAGGTGAGGTGGAAGGAATGAAGGAAAAGATAAAGCAAATCACAGAAAACCTTGATGTAGCCAATCCGAATTGCATAACCTGACTGATAATGTGTTACAGGCACATGAAAAAATTAGCTTGCATTTCCTGAGTACATTCTACCTCACCTGTGTCGTGATTAAATCACAGACTGTCACGGATTTGAAAAGTTCAGGGCAGTGAGGCTGGTGTTCTAGTGGAGGCCCCTGAATCTTTCAGCAGAACTCAGCCACGGACGTCAATATTACCAGCCCTTCATGAGCTAAACTAAACATGGATTCCATTTAAAAACTCTTGTTTTGCACGTCATGTACTCTTACTACAATCATAATTATCAGTGATTCCAGTAATTAGCTGCTTGCTCACTTTCAAACACTACAATATGATTATACAACATTTATAAAATTTGGAATCCATCCTGTCCTCCATTCAAAGAGTTATTTCAGGATTTAAAAAATCCTTCTCGCTTATCACCTTCAGTGTGTGCTGACAGGACTGACAGGTCCTGGGGTAGCACTTGTGTAGTTTCTATAATCCACCTAAACGGGAGACTTTTCTAGAAGAGGTTCTGCAAGCCTGCCTTATGTGAAGGGTGATGGAAGAACACAGTTTATTTTCTGAATACAAGAACCATAAAAAAAGTCACTGAAACAATGTTACTTTTTGTTTATGCTAAAAGGATCAAATACTCCGCCCTCTCTAGAAACTTAATTAGAACATCTTCAAAGGCCCTCTAGGTTGCTGAAAGAGATATAATTTCGGGAACTTTCAAGTGATGAATAATAAAGGATTCCTTTATTTATTCCTTTGATAATTCTACCTAAATTGCATTTTTTCCCCAAGAAGACATTTTCTTTGTTCTTTGTTCATTAACAAATCGTTATTCATCATAACTTGGAATCCAATTACCCCTTTCCAGAGCTGCCCGTGCTATTTCACTTTCCTGGGCACAGTGGGGTCATGCATATGTGTGACATCTCACAAAGTGTCATTTTAGGAAAGTGCTCTTACTCTACGTGTGGGAAGAAACAGAGTTAGGTTGTGTAGCCACAGAGCCCACTTTATTTTGCAACCTTTAGCTTCCTGGGGGGAGTCGAGAAATGAAGAGGGAATTTGACTTAAAACACTAGGTTGTTAGAGTTCAAATGTTCCACTTATTTATATCAGCAAATTCAATCTAGACATCTCATTTAAAAATGTACACATCAGTGCCTCTTTGGAGAAACATGTAAAAATGTATGGCTAAATGCTCACAACTTTACTTTCAGACCATAATAACTATCTTGGCATTTCTATTTACCTTACGTGAAAATCAGAAAACAATTTTGAAGGCTTTTGGGGGCAACAGGGGCAGAAAGGGCAGGTACCCTTAAAACAGCAAAGGCATTGCAGTCACCTGAGAGGCAACCTCAGAACTACCAGCAGAGGGCGCAACAGCCTATTTTATAATCAGTAGGAAGAATTTCGTGATCAGAAAACAACCTAAAATGGTATTTTCTCTCTTTGCTTATTAATTCTTAGTGTACTAAAAATATAATGACTTTATTTGTTTATTTATTTACATAAATTTATTTATATTTTATTTTGGGCTGCGTTGGGTCTTTGTTGCTGGGCGTGGGCTTTCTCCAGCTGCCGTGAGCGAGTGCTACTCTTTGTTGCGGTGCGCGGGCTTCTCATTGCGGTGGCTTCTCTTGTTGTGGAGCACGGGCTCTAGGAGCGCGGGGTCAGTCGTTGTGGCTCGTGGGCTCTAGAGCGCAGGCTCAGTAGTTGTGGCGCACAGGCTTAGTGGCTCCGCGGCATGTGGGATCTTCCCGGACCAGGGCTGGAACCCGTGTCCCCTGCATTGGCAGGAGGATTCTTAACCACTGCGCCACTAGGGAAGTCCTATAATGACTTTATTGACAATAACATTTGGAACTAAAACCACAGAAGCTGTAATAATTGTTTAAGAATAATGATAGGATTATTATACATAATATCTGACTTTTGGAACTAAAAGGGACCCTAGACCTTTTGGGTTCAATTTGTCTGTTTAAGGCCAGGGAGACTGAGGTTCTTAATTTTGAAGTTAAAATTCAAGGGGAGAGTTTTGATGAGAATTCTGGTCGCATCACTGGGTCCAGGACTCTGATTCAGCAGCACTGCTCCTCAGCTAAATAGCATTTTTAGCCCAATAACCACAAATGGGGGAGTGGGGAGGGATATGGGATCACTGAAGTTAAGAATATTTTTCAGCTGATGTTTATCTGTAAAGTCTTCTCAATTCTTTTGTAAGAACATTCATATATTCAGAGAAATGGCATTTTCAGGGAGAACCTGCCATCCTTCTGTCACCTTTATAGCATTTTCTAAAGCACCTCTGTTTCCAGCTGTGACCCAGCAATACCATTTTACCAAATGCTGCCTTTCCAGCCTCTGGCTCTTTCTGCAATCGAAGGGAAGGGATTTTTCACACGTTTGGTTTATTCTGAGAAGATACTTCCTACAGCATCAACAAATATCATGTAACAGGAATGAATAAGGAGACCTGGCTTCGGTTCTGTTGCCAGGATTCTCATGGAAATGATGCTGCTATTCAAAAAGTGGAAGTTGACAGAAAACTGCATTGTTAACTCACAGAAGAAGGAGAGTAATGAAAGCTTGAGTTCAAAAAGAACACAATGCTCCCCAAATAATCACCTGACCTGAAAATGAAAAGGACAGAAAATTGATATGACAGTTGTGGACTTTAATATTTTGAAAATTTATTTTTTAATTTACATTATTTCTTCTTGTTCATATTGCCAAGTGGCTTGAAAACTGTCTGAAGGACCATAAATGATTGATGCTGAAAATTATATATTAGAAACTTTTGTTGAAAAGGTGAGGAAAGACAATTTTTGGAAAACCAAGATATACTACAAGGTCTGTCCATATATATATATATATATATATATATATATATATTTATCAACAGGTAATACTTTCTCTCAACCATTGAAAATGTGATAGTACTTTAACAATAAAATGATTTTCAATGTGTTATAGACAATACAAGGTAACTAAAACTTCAATCAAATATCTGATCGGAAGGCTTTACAGAACTCTTCAAAATATTATTTAAAAATATTGTTTCCTTTTGAAAGTATCTGAAAATCAGATTGCCCAGATCATTACACATTTTACTAAGTTTCAATCTGACAAAGGTTCTCCATTGGAATGTATATTTTAGAAGCAAGATTAAATGAGTAAATGCAGATAAAGCACTTTGCCCTTTGCCTGGCTCAAATAACTTGTTACAATTATTTAAAAAATTTCCATTACAATACAGCAAAATGACCATCCAATTTTCAGCGTACGCTACTTTTGAGCAGAAGGCTTTTTAGCAACGAACTGAATGTCCTTTTACTTATAAAAGTAAATGGCCTAATCAGATGTTGTTTTGGAGACTTCCAAGGTTTAACATTTGGTGATTTTACCATCTTATTCCAAATAAAGGAGCCAGGAGACCGCCCTGATTTTACTGTGAGAGCTCTGTATGAACAGCTGTGTATAATAACTTGACAGTGTTATGGGAAAATTTGGTAAAAGACGTTCTATTTGTAATACCTATTTGAATTGGAGATGACCTCTGAGGACATGACTTCCCCGATGCTTATTCATTAGAAAATATCCTGGACTAAATGCTGGCAAAATATTCTCTTGGGAGCAAGGTCTGCATTATTTAAAAGGTCTGACAATCTGGATATCTTCATATACAAATTTATACTATTTTTCATATCACCTGTTTTCCTTAGGTTAATGTTTAACTTAGCAGCCTTTTTTCTTTTTAAGTGAATACAAGCTTAACAAGTAGAAAATCTACTGATGATTTTCATTATATGAACCAAGAAAGTAATTTGAACCTAGTAGTAACTATGAAAAAATATTGCTTTCTAATTATTATCTTTTTTCTTTTAGTACTGGCCCTTGCTAAATGTTGCCAAAATTTTCAAATTTATGGATTGAGATACATAAACGTATGTGAAAGCTAGTTGTGTGAACCACCTTGGGCCTTAGTTTCCGCATTCAGCACAGAAGGAGTTGGGATGAACAAGAGGTGGGCTCTTTTCCCAGGTCTAGATGGGGCATCTATGTAGGGTGGTCCTGATGGGGCTCATAGGGAAGGTGGACAAGTCCAGTGTTCAAGCAGCCAGTGGGGCAGGTCCCCAGGGCCTTACCCCAAACACCCTGGGTCTGATGTGTTTCAAAATTCAGATTTGGTTTTTCCTTTTGGATTTTAGAAAGGAAATACATGGCGGATACAGTGCATTATACAGTCTCCCCATCAAGCTCTGGGGCAGCTCCACACAGCAAGCATATTAAGGATTCTGGAGGTAAACACTGTAGGGACTGTAAATAACTTCTCCACTCAGCCCTCTTGTTGAGATTAGAGGAATTATGAAGTTTGTTTGTTTGTTGTTTGTTTTTTACTGCATTTTGGATTTTGAATTGCAGTTAAGATATTGTGAACCTAGACACATGTGAAGCCTACTAATTAAATACAAACACAGAGAGCATAAAGCTTGTGCTAACTCTTCCCGCAGCAGCAGGGGAAGAGAGAAGATGTGAGAGACACGTGTCTCCACCCTTGGGAGGGCGTGTGCTTGGGGTGAGGGTGGGACATTTCGATCAGTATTTATTTCCTTGGTTCCATATAAATTTCACTATCTTTACTTTTGTGCTTTTTTTTTGGTGGCAACACAAACATAAAAACTAACTGAAAAAGAAACAAACAAACCCTAACTTTTATTAATTTTGCAATTCAGGAATTGGAGGATTTTACCATGGAACCACCGGCATTTCACAGACTCTTCCTACTACATTACCTGGAGATAAACGAAGACCATCCAAATGAGAACAGGCAAAGGCTATTTATTCTGAGCTTGCTGGAGCGAAGGCAGTCAGCCATCCTCACTTGCTTTTGGCAGGAGACTCCAAGCCAGTCAGGGGAGTTGGAAAGCTTCATCATGGACAAAAGGGAAGGCTTCAGGGGTGCCCAGGTGGAGGCTGTCAGCTCGGGGAAAGCTGTAGACAGGCTAACATTACCATGGGGCTCCTAGGAGACTTCCTCTGGTCAGTTCTGTGTTAGAAAGGAGGGCAGGGGCCAACATGAGAGAAGGTGGCGGTTACAGACCTAGTCCTGGTCATTTGGGGCCAATGGCTGCAAGGGGCTGTGGTTTGGCTTCCTGGTCTGGCTGCTGCTGTGGTTGTAGGTCGGAGTTCTGCTGTCATAGACAGTCTAGCTGCTGTCCTTTTCTCCATTCAGTCCCTCAGTAGGAGGGAGTTCCAGTGGTAGTTCCAGAATTTCTAGAAGGGAGAGATTTAAAGGGATAACTTTATGGATGGAGAGTCCAGGAGACTTGTAACGAAGCTGCGTTTGCATAGGAAACTCCTGGGCTTTCCTCAGATTATTCCTTCATTGGAGCGGCTTTGGAATCAGGACATGCTGCGTAGGGTGGGGCTCCTCAAGTCCCCACTGCTTTCTCTAGCTCTGCAGCTGGGGGTGCCTTCCTGCGTTAGGTTCCTTTCATTTCGTCAAGCAGCTAACGTTCACTTTCTTGCTGCAGTCAAACAGCAAATTGGGCTCTAGGAACAAGCACAAAGTTCAAATCTTAAAGAAAACATTCCCTTTCCATGCAAAGTTCTGCTCTAATGAAGTACGTTAAGCAAATAATTTGCTTAGCAGGTCTCAGGGAAGTTACTGAGAAAATGATGAATAGGAAGAAAGGTGAAAGAATAGAAAGATTGAACAGAGAGAGAGGCCCATGAACTTCTGAGTCACTTGAACAAAATCAAATACTAACTATGAAAATTAACCATTAGTCAAACTAATTGATTTATAAGATGAACAGTCCTCTCAGAATCAAAATAATGATATTAAATGGAAGAATAACTGCATTTGAGGTTATTGAAAGGAAAGAAAATCTCTGCAGTGACTAAAGTTAATGGCCTGCACTTGCCCTGCTGTCAACTTTCTCTATTCAGAATATATATATCCTCTCTCTCCCATCCATGGATTATTAATATCCATATCACACATCACAATAAAACACAATTATGATGTGAATATTATTCCCATATTTTGAATACTCCCTGAAGTGGCTTTTGGGTCATTAGGGTGATTTTTCATTTAGAACATGTAGATAACTGATTTTTAAAATGAAGCATTTCTAATATACACAGCACCTAAATGCATAATATCATTTTACATTTTTATAAAGATGTTCCTCTGCGGTTCCCAAAGCCCATGGTTAATTTCAGTTTGATTTAGATCCAGCTATGTGACTGCTCTGAAGACGCAGATACAGTGTAGCTTCCTATCAGAACTGTCAAGAGTTGTGAAGCACTTAAGATTTCACCCAGCCTGGAACCAACAAGTTAGGTTGCCAATTTCATGGACGGTAATCAGAAGACATGAGACTCCCGGGTCAGAGACAAGGACTTTATGACTCATGGTGCAGCAGGCAGCTTGAGCAAACGTTTGCTGAGTTTGCACCCCCAAATCCCACGGGGAGGTGTGTGTGTGCAGTGGACAGGAGCCTTGAATTTGGAGAGCCTGATCTAAGAACAGTAAGAATGTCTTCCCTTTGTTCTAGAAGGAGACACTGTATCTTCCATGCTGATTGCCATTCAAATACCCTGTTTGCTGTTCAGATTTCCCTCAGCTGGAAAGATGTACCCAAATCCCAGAGACACATGGAGAATGATCTTTCAATAATATGGTGAGATTTCCCAGGGCACTGTTGGGCACTATGATTAATCTGACCAACAGAAGCAGCAGCGAAGTCTGTTCAACTTGTCTCCCACGATGTTTAATTTAGGCTTCTACCAACAGGACCACAGTCCATAGGACATGCCAATCCATCCAGAGAATCCAGATGGCTAGCCGGAAGCAAGTTTGAATTCCCCAGGCCCCTTTTGTCCAGGCTACCACCCAAAGGTGTACCAACCAGACTGGTCCAGTGTGGGAGAGAAAGACACATCATGCCGGGAATTCTCAGAGTAGAATCTTAGATATTCAGGTTAGGTCTTTGCCCCCCTTTCATCCTGATCATTACTCAGGAGATGGCCAAGAAGGGATGGTCCCTTTTTGGAACAGTGGTGTTCAGTGACCAAAGTACCTTGCTAAGGCTGAAGACCAGAAAGAGGTGAGGGAGGTAGAGTTAGAACATTTTTGAGTCATTTTTTTCAGGAGACTGTTCGAACATTCAATGATACCGAATGACTGTGGTTGGTGGGCAGCACGGAAGGGACATCTTGACTATCAGCCCGTGGGTGGGTGGTTTTTGCTGTAGAAGGCACACCACTGTCAGATCGCAAATGGAAAACATGGCCCAGATTACGTTCAAGGCCCCAGTGGTGTGGCCGGAGTCAGCTGATTGGACTGCATCTGACGAAATGTCAAGTGTGATGAGACACAAGTGATAGCCTGAGAGGAGCTTCGGCATCGGGTGTAGTCAATCTGCCGGGAGCAGCAGGGGCCATACCCCCTGCACAGTGGCCTCCCTCACCTGAGACAAACAGTGGGACCACTGGCAGCAGCCCAAGAGGCAGAAGAGATTAACAAGGCACATCAACAGGAGTTTCGGACACAGCTATGAGAATGGCTTTGCGTTCAGCCCACTGAGCAGTGACCACAAACATCATAACTTCTGTTTGTGTGGAGCTGAGCTGGAACGCCCACAGCAGCTCAGAGCATATACATACTGTCCGGTAGCGAATGACTGGGGAGTTTAGCCCAGTGGTGCTTCTCTACCTGGAGCTCTTCCTGATGGGGAAAAGCCCCTTGGCCCTTATGGGGTTGGGAGCACAGTCATGTGACACTTTAATTCCTACTATACATTCAGAGGTAGATGAGACATCAACAAGGCACTGAAATGCTGCAGTGGCTCCACATTCTTCCTTACTGAGAATTCTGCTCAACCCCATCCGTTGAATTTGGCCTTTTATAGGATCAGATGGGGCGGAGGCTTGGGTGACAGTATCCAGCAGAGACGTGGAAGTCTGAGACTCTCTCCTTCTTCTTCTTCAGCTAGTTGGGTGGGTGGGTGTGGTCTTCAGCTTTCCTTGGGGACCGGGAGACTTCAGCTCCACCCCTAATCTCATCTTAAGATACCTTCATAAAATCTTAAGGTGCTTTGAACTCAGACAACCCTCTGCATTCAAAGGATTCTTTAAATGATAAGTAGAGAATCACTAAATATTTACCAATCTTTTAGTCTAAATATGCACATCCGAGGACGGACGTTTTACACTTTTATGTCTCTAAGGACTTTTAAAGGGAATTTTGTTTGGATCATCACTTTCTTCTTACGCTGGTTGCTGGTAATAAATAGTTCATTAATCCAACGTGGCAAAGTCTTGTCCTGGTCTATGCCCTCTGTGGTCCACCACCTTCTTCAACAATGTGTTCTAAGTTTTCTACCATCATAAATCCCAAGTAGTGCTAGCATGCGTGCTGCAGGAGAGCTTGCAAACCACAGCGCCCTCCGAGATCGCTATGTCTGAGCCTTTTCTGGCCTCTGCCCCTATGTCTACATCCCCATCTTTGAACTGCTTTTCTTTTTCTCCTTTTTCTCAACCTCTCTTATTTTGTTCACTTCTCCTCCAGTCTGAATATACCAAACCATCCTTTTTTTCTTTTCTCTTTGTTGACGACTCCTAATTTTCATTAGGAAAATGTACTATTTTAATGTACTTTGTAAAGCTAGTGGCATTCAGGAGTTCGTGCCCTTGGAAATTCATGCATGTTCACCTTCTAGAACTCCCTGGTTCCTGAGAGCAGGAATGAGTTATCTCTGACTTTCAGTGTCTGTAGGAACCATCAGGGACAATCTGATAAATTGGGCATACAACACATATGCCCCAAAGGATTCTCAACAAATGTGACCGTTCACTGCTCGCTGCAGTCAAATATACTGAACACTGAAAATGACTTTGTTTAGGACTTCCCTGGTGGTGCAGTGGTTAAGAATCCACCTGACAATGCAGGGGACATGGGTTCGAGCCCTGGTCCAGGAAGATCCCACATGCCGCAGAGCAACTAAGCCCATGCACCACAGCTACTGAGCCTGTGCCCTAGAGCCTGTGAGCCACAACTACTGAGCCTGTGCTCTAGAGCCCGTGAGCCACAACTACTGAGCCCGCACGCCACAACTACTGAAGCCCGCACACCTAGAGCCCATGCTCCTCAACAAGAGAAGCCACTGAAATGAGAAGCCTGCGCACAGCAAAGAGGAGTAGCCCCCACTTGCCGCAATTAGAGAAAGCTCGCGTGCAGCAACGAAGACCCAACGCAGCCAAAAATAAATAAATTAATTAAAAAAAAAAGAAAGAAAATGACTTTGTTTATACTGGATGACTTCTTGTGACTTTAGATAAAACACACAGAAAAACCCATGTGTGGGGATGACCTCAGCGAGGCAGTAGAAAGTCCTACCACTCTGCCATTCTGTCTCCTTTCTTCTTCACCCAAGTCAGGAAGGGGCAGAAATGTCTTGAAGCTTACATAAAGCTCTGGTTAAGTCACTTTCACGTAAAAATTTGTTTCACATTTTCCTTGCGGCAGGACCGAGAATTTGGATAAGTATACCTAAAAAAATTTTATAAACTTCTTTCCTAACTTGCGTTTTCTCCATACAGTTGTTGAACCTTTGCTTTATATGTAGTCTTAGGAAGTTTACATTGTCTGAAATAAAGAAATAAATAAAATTTTCTTTTCTTTTTTTATTGTTGTGGTAAAATAGACATAACACAAAATGTAACATTTTAACCATTCTTGGGTGTCCAGTTCAGTGGCATTAAGTACATTCATATTGTTGTGACACCATCACCACCATCCATCTCCATAGCTCTTTTCATCTTCCCATTAAACAACAATTCTTCATTCCCTCGTCCCCCAGCCCCTGGTTACCACTATTCTACTTTCAGTCTATGAATTGACTATTCAAAGTACTGCACATACTTGGAATCATACAGTATTTGTCCTTTTGTGTCTGGCTTATTTCACGTAGCATAAGATCTTCCAGGTTTACTCATGTTTTATCCTATGCCAGAATTTCCTTCCAGAAATTAGAAATTAGAACAAGTTATCCAGAAATTAGAATAAATTATTTTATTAGTTTTAGAATTTTTTGTACTAGAATGTCTTGAGGGGCTTCCCTGGTGGCACGGTGGTTGAGAGTCCGCCTGCCGATGCAGGGGATGCAGGTTCGTGCCCCGGTCCGGCAGGATCCCACATGCCGCGGAACGGCTGGGCCCGTGAGCCATGGCCGCTGAGCCTGCGCGTCCGGAGCCTGTGCTCCGCAACGGGAGAGGCCACAACAGTGAGAGGCCCGCGTACCGCAAAAAAAAAAAAAATTAGAATGTCTTGAGTTTTCTTTGTATACTAGTGTACAGTCGTGTAATCAGCAAAAGTAATAGTTTTTCTTTTTTCCCATGTTTTTTGCCAGTTATTTCATTTTCTTTTAGTATTTACTATAATACCTGTAACAGTGTTAAAATTAACGTGAAATGGATTATCTTTGGTTCTGATTTTAGAATTTGCTGCTAGTTTTTGGAAAATTATTGATTTAAATAGTTTCTTTCTAGTGCTATTTTTAATTAGGACTGACTATTGAATTTTTTTCAAATGCCTTTTAATCAACTTGGGCTTTTATCTTTCACTATTTTTGCTATACTGGATTAAATGGATACATTTCCTGATATTAAGCACTCTATTATTCTTGGATTCATGTTTAAAAAAAACAAGAAGTAGACAATTTTAATCAATCAGCTACCCAATAATCCATAAGACGGTCAAGAATCTATCATTTAAAAAGACACCAGGACCATATGGCTTCACAGCTGAGTTTTACCTGGACCCTAAAGAACAGAAAATTCCCATATTATTTAAGATAAGCCATTGAAATATATATAAAGCTCCTCAATGATGTCAACATAATTTTCATGCCCAGATTTGATAAAAATAGAAGCAAAATACAAAACTGCAAGCCAGTTTGGCTTATTATGATAAAAGCAGTAACTCGAAATAAAATATTAGCAAAGAGAATCTGTCTATATTTCAAAGGACTAAGTAAAATATATTTCATGAAATATATTCTTAAGTATAAATTTTTCATTGCTATTTTCACTTCAAGTTGTTTATCATATCCTATTGTCCAGGTTATTCACTTCCTTTGAAGTTATATCTTCCCCTGACAACTTAGGAACCCTGAGAAAGTGAGTAAGAGAGGAATAAACTATCGAAAATCTGACTCAGACCCCAGATAAGCATATGGTGCTTTAGTGAGAAGAGATTTGATTCTGCTGATCAGGATACTAAAACTTGACCTTTGCGATCTTCTCCTAATAAAATAAAAGTAGAGGGCTGCCCTGTGAAAATGTTTATTCATGGATCATCAGGGTGAGAAGGACCTTGATCCCAGAGGAAGGTCTTCCCACAGACACTCAGACTTTCATGGCTGTGAACGTGAATGTGGCTTTCAGAGAGCAACGATGGCTATGAATCTACAAATCAGAGCAGTTCAGGCGACACACCTCCAGCCTTTATCGCTGTTGTTCACTTGAAATTTTTATCAAAATTGTCCGCCCACTTTCCAATATCACCTTGTTCTGGTGTAGGCTGTGCTTCAAGCCAGCTTCAACCTCACTAACAAATGAGATGAGATCCAAAACGTAAAACGTTACCTCTCGTAGGGAGGCGGAGGGAAGGCATAGAGAGAAGCACATAGATAAATATAAAAATAAATAAATTATTGTTAATAATCCAGCTTTTGGGCTGGGTGATAGGTTCATGAAGGTACACTTTATTGTGCTTTATTTTTAAAAAGACGTATCACTACATACATACATATATATATATAATATAATATTTATAGGTATCAAATAACATTTAACAATATGAAGGAGGGGGAATCACCGATAGACTTATTAAGAAACAAAGCCCAGGCCCCTCCTTCCAGAGATTTGATTCAATAGGTCTGAGCAGGGTCTGCAAATCTGCATTTAAAGAAAAATGAGGTGAAATCCATATAGGGAGGAATCGGAGCCACGTTGAATTGAAAGAGCTCGCCTCAGGAGCAGCAAATTAGGTGTGCAACAAGAAAGGGCGCTCCAGAGTGCACATTTCCAGTCATTGACTGCAGCTAGGGGCCTGCACCCTGCAATGAATCAATCAACATTTACTTATCTGTCCCCTGCAGCAGCTTTGCAAGTCGTTTTCAAAAAGCATTGAACCACTAACAGTTTATCCACTCTGCAAAATATACACAGCTTCTCATATCCACCAGGGTTACTCCCCTCTCAGCTATATTCAGCTCTTTTTACTGCTCCTGATTTCAATAAGCAGCAAATCATATACACCTGCCCAGGGAGATCACTCTTACCACAAAATTGCCTCTTATGTTGGAATGTCTATAAGACCCTCCAAAAAAGAGAGCCAGCGAACTGAAGCAAGTGTTTACCCCCAACTTAAAAAGATCTATCTTATAAATAATATGCCCTGGGGAATGGCCAACATTGCTTCACCCTTGGGCGTGAACTTCACCACCTCCAGCTCCAAGGAAATCACTAGCAAAAATGTTATTCCTACACCTTGGCTTCTATCCCAGGCCTCAAATACATACAGGGTCCCAAAGGGTACTTCCTTCCTGTTGCTTTGATCTCGTGATCAGAGGAGGGAGTAGGGGGGCTCCCACCTGCAGATGAGCGATGCTGGGAAGACATGATGCTCATGCTTCCATAGATGGTGATCATGGGCAGGATTCCTAGCATAACGTCACTTTCCTTATCTGCAAAAGGAAAATAATACTTCCTCCCTTACAAGGTGATTAATCCTCTTCACTTAGTTTCTTTGTTGGAAAGGTAGAGAACTCAGGGTTGTCTCTCTTCAATGCAGCTGTTTGATGAACAGCTTGAAACCTGGAAGGAATGGCATCTTGAAAACCGACCATGTAAGACTTTGGGAAATATCAATTAATGCCAATTCCATTAATTATTCAGAGAAATCTGATCCAGTACACTAAAATGTGAACATCTGTGAACAGATCAGTAAGATTGGTTTTACTCTTTTAATCCTTTTTCAGGACTTAGAATAATTTTGGTAGAGGAGGGTATGGAGTGGTTCTTATTTTAAAAATTTTTGAAAAGGAAGATAGTTGTAGTTTAAACACTAAGGCCTTTATTTTATTTAATTTTTTTAAATTTTTTTAAATTTTTATTTTTTTTTGCGGTATGCGGGCCTCTCACTGCTGTGGCCTCTCCCGTTGCGGAGCACAGGCTCCGGACCCGCAGGCTCAGCGGCCATGGCTCACGGGCCCAGCTGCTCCGCGGCACATGGGATCCTCCCGGACTGGGGCACGAACCTGCGTCCCCTGCATCGTCAGGCGGACTCTCAACCACTGCGCCACCAGGGAAGCCCTATTTTATTTTTATTTAAGGTGTTTATTTTAAAATTTATTTCAAAATTAGAATACCAAAATGAACTTGATATAATAAATGTGCACATAATAAAATGTGGGAAGTAGATTTAGCTTTGTTCCTTAAAATACAGAAATCATACCTTAGATTTTCAAGTGTTTAGAAAATAGTAATTTATGCTCTCCATTTCTTTATATCCTGCTTATTTTAAGTTAGAAATGTCAAGTCCAGTTGAGTTTTACAACTGCTGAAAATAAAAGTTCTAAACCATTCTGTAGAGTTTAGAAGTAAATTGTATGACTATTTTACTAATGCTTAAATATTTCTAAAAAATTAGCTATCTCCATTTGTATTTATACCTTCCCCTTCTAAGAAAAGAAATTTTATGTAATTATTATTCTGAGATAGATTTATTGTTTCCACATAATCTTCTTAGACTAAGACTTATTCTTAGGCTAGCTGAAAAATGCCTCTTAGTTCAGATAACATTTTTTTCTTTTTACTGGTAGTTTTTATAGTATGAGCCAGCAGTTCTGAAATATGTTTAAAAATGTGTTTAAAATAAGGTATGCTGTTTACTTTATATAAGCAACAGTTCAATAATTCAAATCCTATATTTATCTTCTCAGAGTAAAAGGCAGATTTATGCAAACACATTTAACAAACAATAGTGGATTTCAACATCTTTGACTCATTTTCAAGAGAGATTCCATGTAATTCAAAGACAAAAATTTTAATATGAAATACTTTCCTTAACAACTCATATGTACTCATCTAAAGAGTATGTTTGCCATTTTCATGTCTTTTTACATAAATATTAGGAATGGTTAAGTAGAATCTGGAAAGACTTTTCTCATATGCTTTGGCTTAAATGAAACTGAAACTCATAGGATCTGTGTTTTTGGAGAGGAGCAGAATAAAAGTGAGGGAATGTAGAACTTGGAGGGAAGGGACCACTTAGTAAGAGACACAAAAGTGCTCTCTCAGGAAGAGAAGTGATCTTAACTTTACTCCCAAATTGAAAAAAAAGTTCTCTTACAGAAAATGTGCAATTACTCAAATAATTAACAAATAATGAAACTTAGGAAATTGATTTTTATTTTTTCGAGAGCAGAAGAATATTATTTTGGCTATTCAAATGCATTCGGCAAATATTTAGGTTCTTTTTTCCCTATGTGTCCAATATTTTAATCTTTAGACTTTACTAATGGTAGAGGTCTTACTTGTAATTTAATAAAATATTCTATTTAGTTTAGAAATGTGAATAATATTTTATCAAAACACAGAGCTTATTAATGGTATAATAATTTCTTAATAATTTATCAAATGTGGTACGTTGAGCACTGTCCTAAATGCTTTTATGCATTAACTGAAGAACTGTTATATGTAGTAATCTGTGCCCCACTGTCAAATTCTCCCTCTAGGACTGTGACACTCATTTACACGATTGTCAGGAGTATGGATTTTGACGGAACACTGCCGAGTCTGTCTCCAGGAATTGCCTATGGCCAAATAAAGCCGCCCTGTGTCCACGGGGGACATCTCTGAAGGGTCATGGAGACGACCCCAGGTTCAGAGGTCCTATACATTAGTATTTCTGCTGTTTGATTAATTCTGGTATTTATGCTGCACTTATATTTCTATTGTTTGATAAAAGATTCTGTATTTATGAATTTGTGTTGCTTGATTCTTTCTGTATCAATGAATAATCATAAATCAATCTGGAAGAAACTTTTAACCTCTAGAGTCTTATGGGCACAGAAATTTTTGCCCACATTTTTATCAGAGTGAAAAAATATGATGATCAACAAAGCATTTTTCAGGAATAAAAACATTTACACTAACAAAACTCAAAGGGTGAAATGGAGTGAAATTTACATTCAAGAAAGAAAAGTCATGTAAAATAGCCAACTGTTACTTGAGCTTGTTCATGTGTACCTTTCCATGGCTGATCCAAGATATAAAATCATTACAATTTTTAGATTTCATTAGGTAAATTTACAAACATGTATCTAAATTCTAGTTGACTTATTTTTAAAACTCCAATATTTGTTGAACTGGAAATTATACTCTTTACATCAACTTATGACAAAATTTTTTAGTGGCCACCTAACATTGTGTGAAAGGATATATAGTTTTTCAAAATTCTTCTGGGTGTTAAGTAGGCAAAAATTTCCACTAAACTAGATGACCCTAAACTAAATTTATTTGACTATAAATTCGATGATGCTTTCTTATCTTGTTTTCTAGAGATAGTCAATCTAATCAAGTCTTTTGTGGTGATCACCCATCCATGGTGAAAAAAGAATTATTAGCAATAGAAGAGGAAACATCACCAGAAAAACAAAAGCAGGAGATAATTTGGGCTGGCATAAGCTTGGAAAGAAGTATAGTAAACTAAAAAGAGAAAGGTGGGGATTACAAATGTCCTTCTCTGCTCACAAACCACATGTCCTCATCAGGACAGGTGATGCCCACATCTCAAGCTTTAGATCTCCTTGCTGTTGGTCTCACTGAAGGAAAAGGAGACAGAAGGATTTCTGCTTTCCTCCGCCGCCCTCTGATGACTGCCGTGAATGACTGAGATATGCTTTCCAGGAGTGGGAAGCTCTCAGTTCAGTGGATAAATCCGCAAGAGCCTGCATAATGTAACCCTCAGGTATCCAAGCATCCAAGTAATGCTCATGGAAACAGACAAGCTGGCTTCCAGGGTCCTCATAACTGACCTGCTTAGAAAAACATACCTTAGCTGTAGGCAAAACATGAGGTTGCTTCAGGAATCTTACTGCCCTTCTTAATATTCAAGCTTGTACGTTTGTGGTACTAATCTGTTCTCCTTAATTACACTGAAATTATTATCAGAATAAAAATCCATGATTTTTCATATTTCTTTCAAATGAAATATTTCAAATGCCTCTGACATTTCAGATGAGACCTTCATAATGTAAATATAACTGCGTGAGATATTCCCTGAATATATATTTAATGACTGAGAAAAAATAAATTTCTTCCCACGAAATGGGGAATCACCAGAAGCAAGGATGGAATGGAATTATAGTCAGGGATAAAGTAAGAGGCAGAGAAGAAAGGGGAGCAAAAAATAATTCTATTCCTCTTCAGGACAATTGGAATCAGGACTTCGGGTGCCTTCCCAGTCATTCTGTGATCCTACTGGAAGAACGGCTTTCTTCCCTGGCAGGAAGCATCCTTGTGGATTGGGACTTATTCCTTTGCACATTTCAGGAAATCCACTCACTGCTAGCAGAGGGGCAGTGACATACTGACAAATTGGCAGGACCGTAGAATTCCATTGATTAACTGTTATATGTGGCACTAAACACTTAAAACATAATCACTAGACTATTTACAGACCTTATGGATTTCCTACAATTTCAAGCTACAATATTGCTGTCCACCTGGCTCTGTAATTTTGTAAGTGCAAATATTAAAGCCAAACAGACATTATGTTTTTCTTCCTTCTTCTCTTCCAGCTGGAATCATTGCAGGAGTTTTACTCGTATGCCAACACATAAATCAGCAACTTTATCTTGTTGAGAGAGAAGCATAACAAGAATTGCATCCAGAATAATGGGAAGAGCAATGATTCATACTTAATTATTATAAGGAAGTTCTTAAATTAAGAGCTAGTCATTATATGCATGCACGAAAAGCTGAAAAGACAGGTGGGATCTGACAGGTCTGTAGAAGTACCATCCATCTCTGGAAGAGAGACATCTTCCATTCTATAGGAAAGGATGGAAGGTGTCCAGCTTACCCAAGCTGATCTCGAAACAAACATTAGCATTTAGAACAAACCCATGGCAAAAACAGTGGTATATATGACCAATATGAAAGCGTTAATGAAATTAGATAGCTGATCATCAAATCACAGGGGAAATTAATAAATTAACAGTGATAAATATGTCCTATTTACTCCTTACCTGTTTTACCAAAATAAAAATGAATTCAATTGTAGATGTTTCCAAAAATTCAAAAAGCAAGCCCTTACATTAACTGAGTGAAGATATTACTATAAACCAATTGAAATGTGGTCTGGATTCATTAAGGAGTTTCTATTTAGAATGGAGGGGGGATGGGAGCATGTATTGAACACAGTCAGAACTTACCTTTGCTAAGGCCAGATTTGAATGTGTTGTTTTATTTGGGAAGGTCAGAAGACATGAACTTTCCTCACTCTCTATTAGAAAGTGCACATCTGACCTTGCTTTGAAAGGGATGCTGATGCCTTTAGCAAGGCCTTTAAAAAAAATAGTTTTATCACAGCTATTCAAAACTACTAAAGATTCATCTCTATATAAGATTTTCCATTTTTTCTAGCAAACATGAATTATAGTTATAACACTTTCCAAAAATTAATTATACTAGTAGATATGGCCATAAATAACTCAAGGTCATAGGGTTGGATACACAGCACATAAGATTTTGTTGTTCATTTTTCTTGTTAAATTGCTACAATTAGTGATAAATTACTAATGTACTAAATAATGAGCTAGAATGATTTTTCTAAAGTGGAATCTTTGGCCTGTTCAAGTTTTCCAAATAGCACATTGTGCAAGTGAAAAACAAGCATCCTGGAAATACTTACTCTTATGTAAATTTTCACCATGACTGGCAAGTCTTAAGCAAAGCAAATTTCAATGAGAACTCATTCTTACAAACTGATTTAAAATGATCACATACAAAATCCCACACTTTTTTTTTTTCACATTCTTCCCCTGCCAAATACACAATATCAACACCCAAATTGGTTACTCATTAGCAATGCAAAACTATAAGACTGACCTTGGTGACAGGAGGAATGGATTTGTCCTTCTCCTCCACCCCCAATCTGAGGAAGCCTTTGTCTGTCTTCACATACCTACCGCCTCTCCGTGGAGAATTCCTTAATCACTCTTATCTAAGAAGACCTCATTTTCAAGCTCCTTTTTCCATGCCATACAATTAACACTTCTTTATACGGTAGCTAATGTACCAATTATTTTTACCTAGTAATTTAACACTTGATAATGAACTATTTTGTTCTCTAATTTTTCTTGAATATGCTGCTTATCCCCACCAATCATATTATAAAGATTAAGTCCAGATTCCAAACTGCCTGAGATCCAATCTTGGGTCTTTCACTTAAAAGTGTTGGTAACCCTGGGAAAATCACTTAGACATTTTCGTGCCTCAGTTTCCTTCATGCAAAGTGGGAACAATGATAAACAGTACAGTTTATAGGTTGTTGTGAGGATTAAATAATAAATGTACAAAAAATATGTAGGGCAGTTTCTTTTTTTTTTTTATTCAAGTATTGTTGATTTACAATGTTATGTTCATTTCTGCTGTATGGAAAAGTGATTCAGTTATACATATGTATACATTCTTCTTCATTTTCTTTTCCATTATGGTTTATCATAAGATATTGAACATAGTTCCCTGTGCTATACAATAGGACCTTGTTGTTTATCCATCCTATATATAATAGTTTGCATCTGCTAATCCCAAACTCCCAATCCTTCCCTCCCCCACCCCTTCCCACTTGGCAACCACAAGTCTGTTCTCCATGTCTGTGAGTCTGTTTCTGTTTCATAGATAAGTCCATTTGTGTCACATTTTAGATTCTATATATAAGTGATATCACATGGTATTTATCTTTCTCTTTCTGACTTACTTCACTTAGTTTGGTCATCTCTAGGTCTATCCATGTTGCTGCAAATGGCATTATTTCATTCTTTTTAATGGCTGAGTAGTATTCCATTGTATATATGCACCACATCTTCTTTATCCATTCTCCCGTCGATGGACGTTTAGGTTGTTTCCACGTGTAGGACAGTTTCTGATATGTGTGTTATATAACGTTCCCTATCATCATTAGTATTTTATAGTTATTGTTATTGGTACCCTTAATTCCAGGGACTTCATATCAAATCTTTGGTGTCATGCCTTGTACAGTGTTGGTCATATGAGTACTCTGTAAATTTTGATGACTGAATAGTAAGACTAGAAGGCAGAAGAAAATCCATAGACCAGTGTATAGTGTCTGCATATGCATGAGTTTGGGTGTGACTAATGATGAAACCATCACTGCATTTGAATAACTGAGTAGGTCTATGTAGCCATAAAGCATAATTGTGAGATGCTGATGGAACAGCGGCAGAGATATACATTCATAATACATCAATCAAAAAATGGTGTGGCTTTTAATGCAAAGCTTTTCTGAAGTTCATGGTGATATCAAATGGAAGCAGACATTTTGAAATAAGCTCATGGTAACTCTAAGGATAACATAAATGTAGCAACTATGGGAAAAATGTCTAATTTTTAGTTCCACTATTCATCTAGATAAATTCAACCTCATCATCTTTGAAAACTGAAGGGCAGATTTAAAAATTGGAAAGAGTTAAATAAATTAGATTCATTCATATAGTAGAATATGACATACCAGTGAAAATATGATTGTAGAAAATATTGAATTTATGGAAAATTGTTCGTTATGTATTGTTAAGAGAGAAAAGGTCAGTATGATTGAAGTTTTGAGGAGAAGGAGAGTGAGAAAAAGGAAGAGAAAGAGGAGAGGAATTTGCTTTCCTCTAAGTTGAGTTTTAAACTGAAATATTTCTGAATGAAGAGTCAGTCTAGTCGTTTTACAGAGCTCAATCCATGAGTGGGCTCATTATTACTGAGAAGGAAGAGGTAATAACATGTGAACAAAATAAATGTCACTTATAGAACAACTGCTCTTTATCTAAAAATAGAGTAGAAGGCTGTGATGCTACACTTAGCTTGGAAATATCATATACATATTTCTTTGTTCAAAAAAACCAGATAAAGATGATTACTTGGAAATAAATTTAGGAGGTAGGCAGTCTTAGGATAAGCAGGGCAGAGGAAGGAATAATAAAGGCAAATAAAAACCTGTGTGTGTAAATATTTTAATTAATTTTATTTTTAATTTAAATTTAACTTAAAATTCTATTAAAAAAGAAGTAATTGTATAATCTGTATATGACCCAGAAAGCTTTCTTATTTCATTAAAAACAACAACAACAACAAAAAAACAAACAGCAAAATAAGCCACACATGCAGTTCTTAATTTGTTCCAAGGGAACTTTTTCTTAGAAAAACACAGAGTACATCTGGAATGACTTGTATATATTTGCATCATTGTGAAGATCTATTTTGGTTTATAAATTATAGTTAATAATTTTTATTTCATTAGTCATATTTAATCTTTTCTAATCAAACACTTTATTTGAATGAGAGTCATGAGATCCTCTTAAAATAAAACAAGACCTTTAATCTGACTTGGTTACGCACACAGGCCGGGAGGGCTGTTGTATCAAGATTCCTATCAGGAGGCAATTTAGGTTTTAAACCAGTGAGACGTCCTGGCAAAAAGGGAAATTCAAACTCAAACTCAAACCAAATTTAAGCAATAAAAACCCCAGGAGCACGTGGTCAACACTGACTCTATCTTGACTGAATGGTTATAGATATCTTCATTCATATATCAGAATGACTAATATGTTGAGACAATTACAGTTAATCATTATTATAGTCAGGTAGTATGAAACCATATTTATTATAAGGATATATACTGATAATACACATGTATTTTTACTAATGCTTATAATGACCTTTCCACATAGATAGAGATATGATTCTCTCCAATTCACAGATTTAGGTCCTTATACCAATTCACTAACAAAATAAGTATCTTTATGAACTGAATCAAAAACTCAGGTGCTGTGACTATTTTCAGTTTCCTATAGAAAACAGATTTCATGGTGCCATTCCAAATCTCTATTATATATATGTGTGTGGCTCATACAAACTAGCAATTTTTAGTTACAGGTTAAATCGGATCATGAAAAAGCAAAACTTTTATGCAAAGAAAATTGGCAAACACACAGTAGCTGCATCTATATGTGCTTACATCATTTTCTGAGGTGTATCAATCTCACGTTACTGGTTAGAATTCATCCCGAAAGCATCACAGCCCAATGCATGGTTTTACTGCTCGCTTAGCCAGGAAATACTGTCAGTAGTGAACCTGACTGAATTTAAGATTATAAGGTGATAGTAGCGGTGAATAGCATTTTCTGAATGGAAGGTCATAGATAAATCAGAGAAAGATGGAGGAGAAGAAAGCAAATATTTAAGGACATTACATTTTGGGAACAGATTGGCTAATATGGTGAAAGGAAGAAGGCCAGCAGTGAAATATGGGAGAAATAAGAAAGAACTCTGACACATCCACTGATTTTTTCACAAAGACTTACCTTGTTCGACTTTGACCGAATATAAAATGTAAAGTTCATTTAGATGTTGTTGATGGAGGGAGGATCTAGAGATTGTTACTCTGACAAAAACATTGAGTAAAAATTAGATACCATAGAAAGATGAGTTGGTTAGACAAGATGAGGAGACACCTGTGGTGTGCAAGAGCTTTGAGTATGAGACAGAGGAGACAGAGGTGGAAAAGTCTTGTAGGTGATTTGATTTGAGAATTCTGATAAAACGCTTTAGTTAAAAAAATTATTTATTGTTTGCTTTTTAATTTTATTATTGTAATTCAAAGATAACCTAATTTTTCTTACCAAATAAGTTATAACTTAAGACCATGGCTACTACCACTACTATTACTACTACTACTTTTATAAAGCAGAAAAGGGAAGAAATCATGTTATTAATTTTGCCTCATGTATAATTATCATGTAGGATGTTTACAAACTTCCTACAAAAGCATGTAGAAATCATTGTAATGGGAATATAATATGAAGCTAACTTTCCCTTTCTGGGAAATATTATCAGCAACGATGTCCACTTCCTTCTCCCATTTATGATAAGCTAGTTCCCATGAGAACTAGTTTCTCTGTGGCCAGGATTTTCTCTTCTCCCTGAAATTTTAAAATAGAAAATAAGTAAAGAAAATACGTAGTATTATTTTAAAAACCTGAAAATTAATCCTTATGGCTATAGAACAACTTAAACTATATCATCCAGGGCAATTCTCAATAACTTCCTAAGCTGTTTCCTGCCTCCCATCTTATTTCTCTCACTGGTAATCCTCATTGTACAAAACAACTTTATCTTAAAGCGTTGGGGGCTTCCCTGGTGGCGCAGTGGTTAAGAATCCGCCTGCCAATGCAGGGGACACGGGTTCCAGCCCTGGTCCGGGAAGATCCCGCATGCCGCGGAGCAACTAAGCCCGTGCACTACAGCTACTGAGCCTGCGCTCTAGAGCCCGCGAGCCACAACTGCTGAAGCCCACGTGCCACAACTACTGAAGCCCCCGCGCCTAGAGCCTGTGCTCTGCAACAAGAGAAGCTACTGCAATGAGAAGCCTGCGCACTGCAACGAAGAGTAGCCCCCGCTCACCGCAACTAGAGAAAGCCCGCACAGCAAACGAAGACCCAACGCAGCCAAAAATAAATAAATAAATAAAATAAAGTGTTGACCAACTCGTTACTTTCTTACTAATGTGACTGAGACACAACTGTTTGAAGATGCCCTACTATCCACTTGAAGTATCTTTCTTATTTAACATGCATACATGCAACACACATGCACACGCGTCCTTCAGACACACTGCAGACGTTCAAGCCTGGGACACCCCCTCTTCTGTCTCGGCTCCTGATCCGAGACCATGATTCAAATGCATCCTTTGTCTTCCCCACCGCAGTCCTTGGTAGAAATGGAGGAGAGGAAGGGAGTTCAAGATATTATGCCATACAAGACGATGTTCAAAACTATTTGTATCCCAGGAAAAAATGTTATTTTGAACAAAAACTGATTTCAGCTGATTTTGATGACCAGAGTAAGGTCACAATTTCTATATGGAAGGTGGCTTTTTGTTGGAAAATTGTCCACTTTTGATTTTGGAATTTTATAAGACTACCTGCCTCCTAAATTACTTTAAATAATAATAAAGCAAGAGAAAATTTTCAGTTTCTGTAGCCACGTCAGAAGAAGGGATGGAGGGGTGTAAAAGTTGAAAAGATGACATTTGAGGAATAGTAAGGAGTGAAGGGCCCCCAAATAGAGAAAAGGCTTTGCTTCCTGAGGAAGAAAGTTCATCAGCAAGAAATGCTGTGAAATGACCAAAGAGTTTAGGTACAGGGCCAAATAATAAACAAGTTTAAGTTGACAGTTGTGTCATGGAGTAAGCTGTTTTATGATACAAATTTTAGTAAAATTATGCAGCATGCAAAGCCTCCTGTTTTTGGTTTGTGGGAAATTATAAGAAAGTTGCTGTATCTTATGTTTGGGTTTACTTGTTACAAAGAGGTGCGATGGGCCACAATATAAGAAATTAACAACAACAACAAAAATCAGTGGAGACAAAGATGACCATGACTATATTCACGATAGTCTATATGGATTTTCCATATTATTTTGAGGCTGATGCAGGTATGCGTGTGTGTGTGCGTGCGTGTGCGATTAAAGAGGGAAGTCCAAACAGATCAAAGGACTCAGAGACCCACAGATTGTGCTAAAATTTAAAGCCATGAACTTCAGCTATGAGAGTCACTTCATTTATTAATCCATTTATTTATATGAATAGTTTTTAGGTACAAAGTTAGGTGGTTGGGGCCACAGAAGTTAATAAAATAGTCTTTATCTTGGGTGTTATTTTCTAAAGGAATGGAAATTTAGAGAACATCAAGGCGATTTCTGAAGTAAAGAGTATATTTATGATCAATGAGTCAAGAAAGGAAGTAAAAGAAGTTTTAAATTTGGCACTAATACTGTGAACAAGAGTATGTTAGGTGAAAGTCCATAATACTTACAGCCACAATATTTATGACAGTGGCAAAAAAAAAAAAATCCAGAAATACAATAACCTTTTAAAGTCTATAGATAGAATATAATTCTATCTGGAAACAGTAACTTTCCATTATTTAGTAGTAAAATGTCATTCAAAGATATCAGAAACACTGCAGACACAATGCACTGTTTTCCCTGTTCTCTAAATAGTATCATCATCCTTACAACCTGTACTTGGCATCATGTGGCGTCACCCTCACAAAGTGACTGAAAAGCTGTCAGTATATGGAAACCTTGCAAAGGTCTAGGCAGAGTTGAGGGAAGCAAACAAGAGATGTAGAAACATGCAGAGGCTAAGAATCTCAGGAAGTTATCAGCACCCTCGGACCTAATGGTGGTTTGCTGCAGCCCAGAAACAGGCTCCTGTAGAAAAGGTCATTAGATAAGAGTTGTGCCCTCTGTCACTCGGACCGCCAAACCCACTGAGCCCTGCATCATGGGAATGGGATGCAACATTTTTCAAGTGGTTTATAAGGTACACGTAGCAGGAAGGGGTCCTCTCCCACCTCCATCCTTCCCTTGGTTTCAAGACCTGTTCCGTTCAGGTGTGATGGAGGCGGCATCAACATCGCCTGCTGGTTTAAACGGTACACTGCACCCTTCTGGGATTGCAACAGTGAAGAGGTCGCCCAGCTGTCTCCAATAGGAAGGCTCCACTGTGTTAGGATGCTAGGGATGGGACACGCACTAAGACCACTGAGTTTATATTTGTGTCTCTCTCTCTTTGTTTATTTACACATTATTTTCTGGGCTGGCTGGAAATTCTGCAGATCTCGAGTAGTGTGAGCTGATCTCGGCTGGGCAGGCTCCTTCATCCATGGATGAACGGGCTAGGAGCTGGCTGGTCTAGTGTGGGTTCAGCTGAGCCAACTCAGTTCTCCTGCACCTGTTCCATCCTCCAGGGCCTGGTCCAGAACATTCTCTCGGCAGTGCCTGGGCTCCAAGAAATAGTGTGAAACACACATGCACTTTTCCAAGCCTCTTCCTGCAGCACATGTGCTGCTGTCCACAGACAAAAGCAAGTCTATGGCCAGGTCCAGAGTCTGTGGGAAGAAATTAACCATAGGAATGGATACAGGGAGGTAAGAAAAATTAAGACTCTCCGTGCAATCTACCTTAGGTATGTTGGCCGCAAAAAATAAGCTTGGAAGTGTCCCTTTTTTTTTTAATATTCTCTGGGTGAGTTTATTGAATAGTTATCATCTATTTCTTAAGTGAAGGTATTTAAGTCTGGGGCTTTCACTTCTGGAATGTTTTCAATAACATTTAATTAATTAAGGAATCAATTCATTTCATAGACAAGGAATAATTTTAAGTTTTTATTTCTAGTCTCAATTTTGATACATTTTTATTTTTAAATAAAAGTCATGTATTTTTCAAGTATTTGTCATAAAGTTATCTTTTTAAATGTGTCAGATTTGTAGTGATAAGCCCTGTATCATTCTTATATATTTAATTTATATTTTCTGTGTTATTACTACTAGATCAATGTTGCTAAGATTTTATCAATACATGAAATTTACTATCTTAGCCACTTTTAAGTGCACCGTTTAATGGCATTAAGTACATCCATATTTCTGTGTAACCATCACCACCATCCACCTCCAAAACATTTTTCATCCTGAAAAACTGAAACTCTGTAACCATTAAACAAGAACTTCCCGTCCTTTCTCCCCACAGTCCCTGGCAACTAACACTACTTTTGTCTCAATGAGTTTCACTACTCTTTATAGCTCATATAAGTGGAGTCACACAATATTTTCTTTTTGTGACTGGTTTATGTCACTTAGCATAGTGTCCTTAAGGTTCACCCATGTTATAGCATATGACAGAATTTCCTTTATTTTTAAGGATGAATAATGTCCCATAGTGTATATTAGGACTTCATCTATTTTATTAACCTTTTCTTATTTGATTTTTGGGGAGGTAATGCCTAAGAAATATAAAAGTGTGAGAAATTAGAACTGGGAAGGAAAACCACTAGATTGTGATGAAGATCAGATATCTTTGAAATTAAAGTTGAAAATTAACAGTAACAAGATACATGTAAATACAGCTATCTGAGGAGGAAGGGTGTGTAAGAAAGTTAAAGTTAATCCCAAGCAGAAAATGTTGATAAATGAGAATGTTGAATCTGGAGAAGCATAGACTTGGGAAGAC
The DNA here is from genome assembly GCF_949774975.1 of Lagenorhynchus albirostris. Classification (NCBI taxonomy): domain Eukaryota; kingdom Metazoa; phylum Chordata; class Mammalia; order Artiodactyla; family Delphinidae; genus Lagenorhynchus; species Lagenorhynchus albirostris. The sequence goes on along the minus strand of NC_083095.1, from coordinate 166,643,311 downwards.
ATTCTGTCTTCAAAAATTTGGAAGGCTGTCATAGAGAAAAGGGCTTTCTTCTGGGCTTTCCCAAGAGGTCGGAGTAGGTAGGATTTACTGGTGGAAGTTATAGGGAGATGGATTTCAACTTTATCTAAAGAAGACCATCATTTCTGCCCTCAACAGAGATGCTTCAGCTTAAAGTGTTCAAACTGAAGCTGGATCCTTGCTTAGTGGAGTTATAGAGCAGTGGTTCATAGTTTGGTATCCCTGAGATCTTCTGAGGATTCCACATGGTCAAAAATATTTTTTCTAATTACATAAAGACATCAATGCCTTTTGCACTGGCATTGTCATTGATGGTGCAAAAGCAATGGTAGATAAAACTGCTGATGGCTTAACATGAATCAAAACAGTGGCACAAAACTCTACTAGACATCAATTGTCTTTCTTGCCATTGGCATAATAAAAGAAAACAAGTGTTGGCTTCGCTGAAGATGGTCCTTCTTGTAGCAGTATAACATATTAATTTTATGAAATCTTGACCCTTAGTACACATCTTTTAAACGTTCTGTGTAATGAAATGGGAAGTATGCCTAATTCATTTCCGGATACCAAAGTGTCATGATTATCTTGAGGAAAAGCATGTGTTTGATTGAGTTGTGGGCTCAAATAGCCACTTTTTCATGGAAGAATTGTTTGTTTTTTTTTTCTCTCAAGAATGACTGACAGAAAATCTCTAGTAATTCAGACTTGGGTTTCTAGGAGACATTTTCTCGAAGTAAATAAGCAGATTCATCACTTTAAAGAAACCAACTGACACTATTTGTTGCCAATAAATTTTCAGCTTTCAAATGATAGAATTTGGAAAACTTGTGTCCGTCATGGTGATCTTGCAACTTTCTAGTATTTAATACTTTCCTGATGAGCTCATGGTGATAGTATAATTGTGAATTTTTGATATTATATATTGAGATATATCAATATTTGAAAGAACTGAATAGCTCAAGTGATATTTTCCAAATAACAATTGCATGATGTTATGACATTATGCATAGGTAAAAGATCTGTTCAAAAGTATAAGATAAACTCATGTATATTAATGTAACAGAGTACAAAAAGCTTATTGATAAGACTTCTGATTCCACATTACAGTTTTCACATAGAAACTTATAAGAAACTCCCATTTGTCCAATTCTGGTATGGTATTAAAAAATGTAACAATGACCTGAAAAGGCTATTGCAATATTCCTCCCTTTTCCAGGTATGTATTTTGTATGAGGCTGAATTTTTTAATATACTTTATCCATGAAACATATTTCAACACAATGAATGCAAAAGCAGGCATTCAGATATTCAGAGTTCAGAAACTCCAACTATGGCATCTCTAATATTTATATCTATTAGTTTAATATCTCTAATAGTTTATTATGTATTAAGTCAGATAATAAAAAGATTTTCAAAAAGGTAAAATAATGTCTCTGTTCTCACTTTTTGTTTTTCATTTTAAACTGTATAGTTACTCTTCTTCAAAAATATGTCAACAGAGTATGGGTTTATTATTATTATTTTTAAATGAATTGATAGATACTAAAAGTTTTATCAATTTTAATTTTGAGTATGCTAAAAATTTATAGATATAACCCACACAATCCAAAGGTCTTTGGGATTCTCTAAAATTCATAAAACTGTAAAGGAATCCTGAAACTAAGTTTTAGAACCATTGTTATAAAATATAGAGGTCAATAGGCCCCATGATATACTTAGTGGTTCAATCCGTCCTGAGGCACTATTAGTCTTTTTTGGTGAGAATATAATATGTGAATCCCAGTGTTGTCATTTTTACTCTGGAATATCTTATTTAGTTTTTTTCAACCCAAATGAAAGAAATCTGAAATATTTGTGGGATAAGCCTATCATTCTTCAAGATGATTGGCATAAAAGTTTCCAAAATCCTTTAATTATGTGGACATGGTTTTATTTCAATAAAAAAGTGGTTTTCTTTCTAATACTTAATACAAACTGTTCACTTATATCATCAATACGTAAATGTTGATATCACTCTAAAAAAGCACAGCAACTCTGAGAAGTCTCAACAAGCTGACTCATGCCAGGATGTGGTAGTCATGCTCTGATTGCTAATATTGTGACTGGAAAAAAGATTTAAATAGTTTATGATTATATACAGCAAAGGCAAGACAATTGTTGCAATTTCTCCCTTAAACATAAAAAAATTCATGTGGGTTTAAAATGTGAAGTACTTCTCGTGTTTTACTCTTTCACTTTGCTTTATGATTATCTGGAAGACTCGTTATATATGAAAAATGACTGTTTTTTCTTTCCCTTTATCTTTCCAAATGGCAAAAGTTTGTTTATGTGCAGACTTTAAGAGTCTGAGTATCATGCCGTGATACTAATTTTTTTCCCTTGCTAAACCACTTCTAATTAAAATTTTTAAAACATCCACCTATTAATCTAAACTTAAAATTTTTTTTCTCATATTGTTATATACCAACCACACAGGTATACCAACTACACAGTTATACACTAACTATACCCTATTTGGAAATCTACATCCCTGAAAAGATATCAAATATCTCCACAACAGTATTGATCTAGTAATAACATTTAGTCTATAATTATGGTTATTTAACAAAAATGCTTTTAAATATAGACTGTTACTCCAAAGATAGCAAAGAAACGAAATAGGTTTTTCTTCTTTCTAACATTCCAGGACAACCTTAGCATGTAATTTTGTATCCGAAGATGTGTGCTGTTACTTACAGGGCTGAGAAAATAATAAGCACCTTCAAACGGCTATTTTTCCATTTGTTTAAGCAAATATTTACTGACTGTCATCTAAGTGCCATTAACTTTGCAAGGTACTGACATACAGGGGCAATCAAATAAACTTATGTCTATTAAGTATACTGTTTTTGTGTCACGAAAGTCTAACCCTGAACAATGCCATTTGCCACTGTCAGTACAGGGCAGCTCCTGAATTGTATCTGCATTTAGTACTGATTCTTATTAATGGGTACAAGGAAGCATTCCCTCAAAATTATTTTAGTGTTCAAAAATTACACTGTCTTTACAATAATATTGTACTGCAGATATTTTATCACTTCTATTTTCAATATTGATCCATATGGTTTATAAAAATGCAGTCAAGGTCAATCCATTTAAGACACTTAATATTGTGATTTATTGGTCTGTTAGTTTCATGAAGGCAGACATCATATTTTTTTAAATTCCCTAAGTTGATAAATAATTTTTTCACTATTCCTGTGACATATGGGCTTTGTAATAGCATATACAATGGAAACTTCAAACCAGTACTTAAGAAAAATCTGAAATATCTCTAAATCACCTAAAGAAGTACAGAACTGAGAAACAATAATCAGTTTGTTATGCCATTAGAAGCAATTTTAACAATCAGTACACTTGAAGTAATTTCCTGGCACTATTGTTCAAATGACTCAATTATTCCTCATTCCTGTACAGATCGATTAGTGGGATCAGCATTTATAAGCAATAAGCAATGCAAAAAATACAGAAAGTAAGGAAGTAAATCTTAATGCTTTTAGGACAGACGCTGAGTCATACTGAACTTGAACTGAATAATGATTGTGATTTAGACTTTGGCCGTCCAATACGGTAGCCACTAGCTTCCTGTGACTCTGAGCACTTACAATGTGACTAATCCTATTTGAGATACACTTCAAATGTAAAATACACCCCAGATTTCAAGGACATAGTAGGAATAAAAGAATGCGCCATATTTCATTCATTATTTTTATATTGATAGCACATTGAAGTGATACTTTTCGAATATATTGGTTTAAATAATAAATAGTAAAGTTAATATAGCCTGTCTTTATTTTTTTAATGTGGCTCCTAGACAATTTAAAATTACCTATGTGCCCTCATTTTATTTCTGTTGGGCACATGGATATAGACAACTGAAAAGTGTAATGTGTGGATTAACAAAAATCCACACATCCATGTAAAAGTGTTGCTTGTAAAACATGTCAGTAACATCTGGAGTTAATTTTTTAAAAATCCTATTAGTTTGTTAGCCAGCTAACTTAGTTTTTTGATCTGTTCAACAGGATTAATTTCCAAATTTGTTGGCAATAACTATTTGTTGAAGCAACTTAAATTTTTTCAGATCTATTTTTTTCAATAAAAAAGAAATAATAAAAAACAGTGTACATTTTAATTTATTTTATTTTGGCATTCAGAGTGATTGTTCTTTGATAAATATTAGGAACCTCCTTTGAAGGGTGCTGGCTTAAAAATATAAAGAAAATATAAAGCACTTGAATAACTTAAGATCACCTGGAAACACATTGACAAATAAGTAGGTTGTATATAAAAATCTGCAAAATGTATATGACATCAAAAATGCTATTCTTTTTGCCAAAAATGATAATAAAGGTAACTAAAATCAACACTGCTGGTGAACTGAAACATCATTTTATCTCTGAACTGAGGATGATACATTTCTTACTTGGAATTGGTCCATGCCTGTGGAATATCTAACCCTGCTTTCCCCTCAATATCAGGACCACTTTGCTGTGCTGTGACTGAAGGAATTAATGGTCTAAGTCAAAAGATCAAAATATATTCCATGACAACAGGACGGAATTCTAACCAGACTTTGGTGATGACTCAGTGATTGGGAAAGATAGAAAATCAACCATAAAATGGGAGAACTGGAAAGAGAAAAGACTTCTCTCTCTCTCTCTTTCCCCCAATCCCCTTCTCCATCTGCGAGAAGTTATGAGCTCTAAGATTTTAGGAAATCTGCATTTCATTGTCCTTCCAGATTGCTTTTTTGGCTCCAGCAAAACTCCTTTGCAGTTCTAGCAATTGTAAAATGGTCTGAGTTCTTTTTTGTTTTGCTTCATAACTTTCCTTCTCTTTGGCCTATCTTACTTCTCTTTTTCAACTTCATTTTCAACCTGAACCCCCGTGCAAATCCATCATGAATTCAATGCTCTTGAGATACTCCATTCAAAAACTGCCTGCTCTAACAATACTCTGTTCTGTGGCTCTTCCCTGATCCCATCCGATAAAGAAAAGCTCATATGATCTGAGCACAGCTCTGAGAAGTGAATCAGGCAACTGATGCAAGGAAGTTGTTTGTATGAATCTAATAATAGATGCAGATGGCATTTTGCCTCCAGGTAACATATAATTTAACAGTGACCTGCTCAGATATACTGCTTTAATAATAGTACAGAAGATTTATGACACAATATGGATATGGAATATTTGGTATAAGACTGACCTTTTAGAATCCCTTTAATTAAATAACAGTCATAATTAACCCACCCTATTTTGATTCTTCCTATATAAAATTTATAGTGCTATCATTTTTTCTGTCATTTTAAAGATTCCCTGTCATCCTTTGCATTATAAATGTCTTATTCAGTCCAGGAAAACAAGAGAAGAGAGACCTTAGTCAATGGTGATAGGCTTTGTTATTATTTAAATAACTTTTTAACAGCTAAAATAAATTTTATTTATTTAAGCATTTTTATATATGTATATATTAGTTATATAAACATAAATAAAACATATGTGTGTGCTTTATATAAACAGATAGAAGAATGCTCCCAAGTTCACATAGACTAGGATGTAAAACAGAAAGAAGATCCTAACTCAAGTTTTCTGATTCTAGAACCTGAGCCTTGTGGGACCGTGTTACATTTGTATTATTAAAACCAGCCCCAAGGACAAAGCAAATAGAAAAGATAAGAGACATCAGTAAAGCTCACAAATGTTAGTTTGTTTGGAATCAAATCATTGAAAAATTGGCATATTTCCACCAACTATGTAGAGTATGTTTGGAATGATCTGTCTTAGAATATAGGCCATATGGCGAACAGAGACTTCCACATTCCACTCTTAAAGGGATGCAGGGAGAGAGCTTAAAGAGATGGGGTCCTATCCCAGAAAAGTAACACTGATGAAGGACTGTCACACGCTGGAAAGGTGAGGTTTGGGGGTTGGACTATATGCCATAGCTAGAATTTCCTTAGGGGAGTCCTGAATAGAGAACTAGGGGGTGGTCCTCAAAGAGGTAGAATATCCTTATCCTCCCTCAGGGCAGCTCAATCTGTGGTCCAAGTGGACCTGCAGAGCCCACTTATCAGGAGAGACTGCAATCCTTACTCAGCAGGAGCAGCACTGTGACTACGAAGAGAAGCTGTCACATTGACACCTGGACAGGCAGTGCCCCCACCAGACCTGTTGAGGGAGCATCATTGGGGAAAACTGGACAATAATCTCCATCCTGGGGCTACAAAGCATTTAAAATGTGGATGGAGAAGCACAGACACCTCCCAGAGCCTTGACTCCTGCCCAAGCCTGCCAGCTAAGCTTCAGTGAGTGGAGAGGGCCCAGGACCCTCACCTGGTGTGACTGGTGAGGAGGCACTTGGGGGCTGGGGTCCAAGTCTTGCTATTGTGGTTGTATGACATGGCAAACTTGCAGGAGGAGTGTCCATCAGTGTTCATGTTTGGGAATGCATCAGCCCTGATGGCATTCTTTTAGGGTGGATCAGAATTTACTGCCTTAGACCCTGGGCTGTAACCCACGACCAGAAGGGGACTGTGGGAGGCCAGGCTTCTCTTTGAGATGCCAGATCGAAGGGGAGAGTCTTGAACAAGTCAACCTTGACCTCTGATAGTGTCTTTGTATACAAGCTTTATTTTGCTGATCAAAAGGGCAAATGCTTGGGAACAAAGATGTTGATTTACAATTAAGCGCCTTTCATGTGATAACCTGACATGGCATTTTCCAGCCTGAATAAAAACTGGACTTTATTCAGCAATGGAAATGTAATAAAATACTGACCAAAGTGTTCCCTGTAAATAGTCTTTCAGATGAGTAGAATACTGTGTATTTTTGAAGTTCCACAAATACTCTTATAGAATTTTTTATTCCAAATTTCTATGGCTTAAAATTATGTTTCTAGTTTCAAGGGTTAAACATACCTTGGACCTATACTCACTACTACCTGTTTTATGCAACCACACTACTTCTTAGGAGTGAAACTGATTGTGACACACTATTTGAAAATTTACATGATGTTTATATTTTTGTTAAATAGCTCAGGAAAAAAGAAACATATTGGAATGTCTACCCTAAGTATAAAAGTAATATTTTGAGCTGAAACCTGTATTTTTAAATTGCTAACACCACAGTTGTTCTTAAATAAAATATATCAATATCTTTAAAATCAATAAAATATGTTAACTTTAAACAGTTAAGAAACACCAAGAATTTTTAGTAAAAGATGATCCTTATAAATTATTAATTATTTCTTACCTTTAAGATCCATATCCTGTGCTTGAATTCAACAACTTTTGGATTGCATTAAAATGTATGGTTAGGAATCAGAGCCTTGTGCAGTAAAATCTCTACTCCCAGGTCAGCTGGAGGAGGAACCTGATGCTCAAGCTGTGTGGCTGACAGGGTCTTGGTGCTACTTCAGGGTGTCAGGCCTGTGCCTCTGAGGTGGGAGAGCCGAGTTCAGGACATTGGGCCGCCAGAGACCTCCCGGCTCCATGTAATATCAAATGGAAAAAGCTCTCCCAGAGATCTCCATCTCAATGCTAAGACCCAGCTCCACTCAACGACCAGCAGACCACTGTGCTGGACACCCTATGCCAAACAACTAGCAAGACAGGAACACAACCACACCCATTAGCAGAGAGGTTGCCTAAAATCATAATAAGGTCACAGACACCGTAAAACACACCACCGGACGTAGTCCTGCCTACCCGAAAGACAAGATCCAGCCTCATCCACCACAACACAGGCACTAGTCCCCTCCACCAGGAAGCCTACACAACCCACTGAACCAACCTTAGCCACTGGGGGCAGACACCAAAAACAATAGGAACTACGAACCTGCAGCCTGTGAAAAGGAGACCCCAAACACAGTAAGATAAGCAAAATGAGAAGACAGAGAAACACACAGCAGATGAAGGAGCAAGATAAAAATCCATCAGACCTAACAAATGAAGAGGAAATAGGCAGTCTACCTGAAAAAGAATTCTGAATAATGATAGTAAAGATGATCCAAAATCTTGCAAATAGAATGGAGAAAATACAAGAAACGTTTAACAAGGACCTAGAAGAACTAAAGAGCAAACAAACAATGATGAACAACAAAATAAATGAAATTAAAAATTCTTTAGAAGGAAACAATAGCAGAATAACTGCGGCAGAAGAACGGATAAGTGACCTGGAAGATAAAATAGTGGAAATAACTATTGCAGAGCAGAATAAAGAAAAAAGAATGAAAAGCATTGAGGACAGTCTTAGAGACCTCTGGGACAACATTAAACACACCAACATTAGAATTATAGGGGTCCCAGAAGAAGAAGAGAAAGAGAAAGGGACTGAGAAAATATTTGAAGAGATTATAGTTGAAAACTTCCCTAATATGGGAAAGGAAATAGTTAATCAAGCCCAGGAAGCACAGAGAGTCCCATACAGGATAAATCCAAAGAGAAACACGCCAAGACACAAATTAATCAAACTATCAAAACTTAAATACAAAGAAAAAATATTAAAAGCAGCAAGGGAAAAACAACAAATAACACACAAGGGAATCCCCATCAGGTTAACAGCTGATCTTTCAGAAGAAACTCTGCAAGCCAGAAGGGAGTGGCAGGACATATTTAAAGTGATGAAAAGGAAAAACCTACAACCAAGAGTACTCTAACCAGCAAGGATCTCATTCAGATTTGATGGAGAAATTAAAACCTTTACAGACAAACAAAAGCTAAGAGAATTCAGCACCACCAAACCAACTTTACAACAAATGCTAAAGGAACTTCTCCAGGCAGGAAACACAAGAGAAGGAAAAGACCTACAATAACAAACCCAAAACAGTTAAGAAAATGGTAATAGGAACATACATATCGATAATTACCTTAAATGTAAATGGATTAAACGCTCCAACCAAAGACATAGACTGGCTAAATGGATAAAAAAACAAGACCTGTATATATGCTGTCTACAAGAGACCCACTTCAGACCTAGGGACACATACAGACTGAAAGTGAGGGGATGGAAAAAGATACTCCACGCAAATGGAAATCAAAAGAAAGCTGAAGTAGCAATTCTCATATCAGACAAAATAGACTTTAAGATAAAGACTCTTACAAGAGACAAAGAAAGGCACTGCATAATGATCAAGGGATCAATCCAAGAAGATATAACAATTGTAAATATTTATGCACCCAACATAGGAGCTTTTCAATACTTAAGGCAAATGCTAACAGCCATAAAAGGGGAAATTGACAGTAACACAATCATAGCAGGGGACTTTAACACCCCACTTTCACCAATGGACAGATCATCCAAAATGAAAATAAATAAGGAAACACAAGCTTTAAATGATACATTAAACAAGATGGACTTAATTTACATTTATAGGATATTCCATCCAAAAAAACAGATTACCCTTGCTTCTCAAGTGCTCATGGAACATTCTCCAGGATAGATCATATCTTGGGTCACAAATCAAGCCTTGGTAAATTTAAGAAAATTGAAATCGTATCAAGTATCTTTTCCGACCACAATGCGGTAAGACTAGATACCAATTACAGGAAAAAACCTGTAAAAAATACAAACACATGGAGGCTAAACGATAGACTACTAAATAACCAAAATATCCCTGAAGAAATCAAAGAGGAAATCAAAAAATACCTGGAAACAAATGACAATGTAAACATGACAACCCAAAACCTATGGGACACAGCAAAAGCAGTTTTAAGAGAGAAGTTTATAGCAATACAATCCTACCTCAAGAAACAAGAAACATCTCAAAAAAACAACCTAACCTAACACCTAAAGCAGTTAGAGAAGGAATAAAAAACCCCCCCAAAGTTAGCAGAAGGAAAGGAATCATAAAGATCAGATCAGAAATAAATGAAAAAGAAATGAAGGAAACAATAGCAAAGATCAATAAAACTAAAAGCTGGTTCTTTGAGAAGATAAACAAAATTGATAGACCATTAGCCAGACTCATCAAGAAAAAAAGGGAGCACATATATACAATGGAATATTACTCAGCCATAAAAAGAAACAAAATTGAGTTATTTGTAGTGAGGTGGATGGACCTAGAGTCTGTCATACAGAGTGAAGTAAGTCAGAGAAAAACAAATATCGTATATTAACTCATATATGTGGAACCTAGAAAAATGGTACAGATGAACCAATTGCAGGGCAGAAATTGAGACACAGATGTAGAGAACAAACGTATGGACACCAAGGGGGGAAAGTGGCAGGGGGGTGGGGGTGGGGGTGTGATGAATTGGGCAATTGGGATTGACATGTATATACTGATGTGTATAAAATTGATGACTAATAAGGACCTGCTGTATATAAAAATAAATAAAATGAAATTCAAAAAAAAGAAAAAAAAAAGCGACTACTCTGAATGGCGTTTTTGCCAATTTGTCTCCAACACGCATCTGTTTTATCCAGAGCAAGTACAGGGGAACTGTGGACGACCTGAGACATCAAGGTGGCTAAATATACAAGATATTTGCCCTCCATAAAGAGAAATGTTCAAATCACCAGACTGACCATGTCTTCTGGGTAACGGCCGTTTCCTTTTGTTTCTTATTCATTCATTTATTCATTCATTCACTCCATAAACATCTGAGTTCACTGCCAGGCAGATACAAAGATACAAAAATACATAAAACATAATAACTACCTCTCCAGCTTTACAGCCTAGAAGGAACACACATATTCATCTCCCACTTAAATCTGTTCTTCTCCCATAACATTGGTTTGCGTCGTGTTGACAGGAGCACTAAAGGGCTGCAGCATCCTAGCGCACTTGCTGATACACACGTACATCCTGCTTTACACAATAGGGGGCCTTTGGGGGGCTGATTTTCTTTAAAATCTGTTTATTTCCCATTAAAAAATAATTTGTGGTAACGTCTTAAAATAGAACTATTCACAATCTATTGGAAATATGTTTTGAAGGATGAAAGTGGTTCATGATATGTTTCAAACACATTTCTATTGTATCAAGTGAGATGTGCCGGTACACAATAATTAGCAGATGTTTGCCCCTGGGATACTGGATAAAAATAAGACTCAGAGCCTCCTTTGTGACCTGCCGGGGGATGTGAGACAGTGACTGGCTTTGCCTGGAGAAGCGTTCGGAAGCACACTTGTGACTCAGAGGTGCTGGAGCCTTAGCTTTAGACCTGGATTTACAGTCAGTCTTGTTTACTGAAGGAGCTCATGTTCTGTTTGCCCCGTGGCTGCTAGCAGCACAGTGATATATCGTCGCTGATGGCTTATGCCTCAAGCCTGATGACACGTGGGGAAGGTTTACTTGCTAGTTTGTGTTTGGTTGGTTGGTTTTCTTGGATTGCTGATTTAGCGCCATATCAAGCCCCCCCAACAACTGATTCCTGAGATACTTTCCTAATTTTATTTATGCTTTTTATTTATTTATTCAATTTAAAAAATTTATTATTTTTAAATTGAAGTATAGTTGATTTACGATGTTATGTTAGTTTCAGGTATACAGCGCGGTGATTCATATATATATATATATATATATACTCTTTTTCAGATCCTTTTCCGTTATAGGTACAAGATATTGAATATAGTTCCCTGTGCTATACAATAGGTTCTTGTTCATTATCTATTTTATATATTGTAGTGTGTATATGTTAATCTCCAAATCCTAATTTATCCCTCCCCCCACTTTCCCTTTGGTAACCACAAGTTTGTTCTCCACTTCTGTGAGTCTATTTATGTTTTGTAATTAAGTTCATTTGTATCATTTTTTTAGATTCCACATATAAGTGATATCATACAGTATCTGTTTTTCTCTGTCTGATTTACTTCACTCAGCATGTTAATCTCCGGGTCCATCCATGTTGCTGCAAATGACATATTTCATTCTTTTTTATGGCTGAATAATATTCCATTGTAATGCTTTTTTGTTTATATCGATTTGGGTCTCTTATCTGCAAATTGTTGTCACGTTATAGGTTCGGTTTATGTGTTCAACATGCATGATACCAATAGATTTTGCAGGTACTATATTTGCAGTTTGGATAAAGGGACCCAAGATGTGGAGTTGTTAGCTACGGTCTCATGCTTCACACATTCACTCATGCTTCTGCCTGTCATAGAATATGTTTCCATGTTATTGAAGCATCTCTAATGCAGTATTACCACTCATTGCCAAAGCACCTGAACACAGGGTAAGTCTTAGCTTCCTCCTTAGGCAAAGGAGTGTCAAGGCTGCCCTGGTTTGCCAATGGGGCATTGACTGAAGTGGTCCAATAGGGATTGCTTTGTCTAAATACATACCTTAAAATTTTATTATGTGCTTTGTTAACTGAACCATACAACAAATTAAATATTAGAAAATTGTAGTATTAATTTTCAATTCCATCTCCCTGAAGATATGCAAAAACTCTTAGTTTATCTTGAGAAGATGCTCCCAAATGTATGTCATGAAGTATTAATCTTACAAGTTGTTCTGTGAAAGAAATGGGGTACGTGTTGAAATAAACTGTGAAATACTCTCAATTCTTACTCTTTGCTCCCTTAGGCTCCAGGTATATTAGTCTATCAATGCTTTGAGAAGAAGAGTCATAAAGAAACGTGACCCTATTTAGTTAACGCAGAATTTCCCAATTTACTTGACCTCTTGGCTCTTTGAACCCAGATGCTTTAACATTCTCAGAGTGGATGAACTTCAACTCCTAGAAATGCTGGCTTAAGGAGTCTCTGATGTTTTTTTGTTTTTTGTTTTTTTTTTGTGGTACGCGGGCCTCTCACTCCCGTGGCCTCTCCCGTTGCAGAGCACAGGCTCCGGACGCGCAGGCTCAGCGGCCATGGCTCACGGGCCCAGCCACTCCACGGCATGTGGGATCTTCCCGGACCGGGGCACGAACCCGTGTCCCCTGCATCGGCAGGCGGACTCTCAACCACTGCGCTACCGGGGAAGCCCGTCTCTGATGGTTTTGATCTTAATTTCTCTTCTTCTTGTTCCCTTTATCTTCTCTATGTACTCTCTAATTCTTGTCTATACAGTTCTTTTCTATCCCTGGTGTGTATTTCTTCGTCCAAAGGCCCTGATCATAAAATTAAAAAAAAAAATTCTGTTTCTACATTTGTGAAGTGTGGGAAGTTCAGATTTTAAATGCAAGTTCTTCATTAATTATTTTTCAAAAGTATTACTTTTCCAGTGTTTCCTCTTAAATGCACAGTTGTTGGTCATGAATTAACACAGATAATGTGTCTCTCCATTTGCATTGTAGCCCTCTAGCATCTGTTTTTTGGAATGTTCTAGGCCCGTAGCCAGTTTTGTTTCCTATTCTATGAATTCAAGATGAAACTAAGTCTCCTACTGAATATAAATATGAGTGTCAGTAAGCTCCCTGCCTAACCACAAGAAATGTCCTTTCTCTGCTTGAAGTAGCTCCAGGGTTTTACTGTTTAACCATTTCACTCCCAGTATCGTGTGGATCACATCATTTACTAGGAACGCTACATACTGTATTCAAAATTTGATACAAAACTTGAGTTAATTTTGCACAATAAAATCACCCAAATATAATTAAACACTTTTTGCAAAAACTTTTATCCTCTCTTTCTCTGTACCTCTGTCTCTCTGTTTCTCTGTCTCTTTCTCTGTCTCTGTCTCTCTCCATATATTCCAGCTTTTCCTTAATGTTTTTATTTGCGATTGCCTTTTGGATCCATGTTCATCTCAAAGTCATCATCTCCAATTAGATGTTTTCATTCACTAAACCCCACCCAGGAACCCATCTCTCAGTATTTTCTGATTCACACCACCTCCCTGCCCAAGACCCCTGTTAAAGACCATGATGGTGTAGCAGTGTTGTTTGCCCATTCTGGCAGCCCACAAAAGTTCAGGGGTCAAGGATCCCCTCTGTTTCCCTTAGTAACCAGCAGTATGAGAACAAACAAGCATCCAATAGTTGTTAACAAATGACTGATTTGTCTGCAACCTATATATCTTTATAACATATTCTGTACATAGAAACTCTTCTAGAGGTCCTAAGGACCTCAAAATGCAGCCTGGTTAAAATAATACCTTAGGAATGTATGCATATTCTAAATTGTAGTGTTCACAGTGTACATACATGTGGTCTTTCCCTACACACCATTTTTATTTATAATTATACTATTATAGTTTTCTTGACAAACTTTTTAAATCGCCCTTTTGATTGGCTAGGTCCTATTTGAGCACAATGTCATGTTCTAATTTATGAAATCTTTCATACTGTCCAGTTGTATTTGTATGTGTTCTTGTTCAGTAAACATTTACTTCTTTACTATTTATAGTTCATAAATAACAGAACTAACATTTGAACCCAGGCAGCCTGGCTCCAGAATTCCTGCTCTTAATCACTGTACTTCACTTGCTTTGGAGGCTACATTTCTCATTATGCAATTACCAAGCCAAAGGGTATGGCAATCAATCTTTTTGTGCAGACTCATAGGTTTATTTATAATTTTAAAAGTAAAAAACAGTTATAAATGCTAATAATTTACAGAAAAATATTTTTAATGAAAATAACTTTTACTAATTTGTTCCTATAAAATCATACCTTAAATTGTTTTAATTTGCAATGTATATTTCCTACAAAATCAAAGATGTTTCATATGTTTGTATTCTATAGTATTTTCACTGCGAGAGTTATTTGTTTATTTCCCTTAAAGATATGGCCTTTGGAGCCATGGTAGTTTTGATTTGAAATTAAGATAATGTTAAAATGCATGTGTGATAACCCATGCAAATATATTTCCTAGTTTGTCAGCATGCTTTTATTTTAATTTTGTTATTTATTTTAGTTTTTAAATTTACAGAATAAATTTTTAATGTATTTTAGCTGTAAATTTTACTTTTTAATTTTAAAATTCACTTTTGTTTTTAAACACGTCAGTCTTTGTTTCTGTCACACCAAATACGGAGGCATCATTATTTCTCCTCTTATGTATTTTTAGCTTTTTGATATTCCACTCTTTAACCTACTCAGAGCTTATTTTGATGTATGGTATAAGTTCTGCTTCAACGTGTTTTTGTTTCAACAAGAGCTATTAAAAGGCTGTTTATTTTTTCTTCCCCAGTGAAACTCTGTGAAATCTGTCTTATAGAATTAGTTGTGGTTCGTGAAGCTTGTCCCCTATATACCCGAGGCTCTGGAACCTGAGTGAAATCTCATCATCCCATGTCACATTTCAGGTAATAGCTAAGGCTGATACTTATTTACTTAAAAGAAAATGGCAGGTGCCTGTTTTTGGGTCAACCTTCCTTATGTTGGCTTTCTGATCAATGTGATATTCACCTGAATTCCAGTGCCTATCAGCCTTTGTTACATTGTTTATAAACATATAATTCTGAGCATATTAGCAATCATTATATGTATTGGGAGCGTGATATCACTTCAGGAATACAACGTCAGAAAACCCCTCTAAGGAGTGAGGGTCCACCAAGGGACTGTAAGCATGTGCAGTGGCCAAGATGACCCTCTCCTCAGCTTACGTTTCCATGAAGCAACTCTTCCCAGGGCAGACTCCTGGCCCCTCAGCATGTTGTTATTTCCCCAGTTGGGGAGGAAAAGTGATCACCTGAGTGGTAAGTTCAGGAGAGAAGGAGCTGGATGTGCAGGCTCCATCTTTCCTCTCCTCACTGTCTCTGGGCTGTTTCTTGTTGGCTTTTGGCTTTTGTGCACTTAGCATGAGAGCCAGCCTCTGGGAGGGGAGCCCTGAGCTCTCAGAAATGCATGTGTCTGGGAGGGTAAATCTTCTTAGTTGCTGAGTTTACCATTCAGAAGCCTTTGTGCCTCACTCCTCAGCCACACCTTCCCACTTAGCATGTGTTTTGATTTCCATCTACCAAACTTCTGTGTCTGTCTTTTCATTGGTTCCAAGCACAGATAGATATAAAAGTGTCATTGATTTTCTTCAAACCCCACAGTAATCCAAGAGCAAGAATAAACATATTGGAAGGAATTAAAAAATCAGTTTCCTAATTGCATAAAGATCCGTTCGATTTACTCCACTGGATATTAGTAAAAATAAAAGACATTTTTCTGATTTTTCTTTCCTTGAGACCTCACGTATCACATACAAGAGTGCTCAGGAAGCTGGAACATACTGAAAAATGTATGTGTGTGTGTGTATATATATATATATATATATATATATATATATATTCTAGATAGATAAATACACAGAGCAAACACTTCTGACCTTGAAGAGATATATATATATATATATATATGTTTATATCTATAGATCTATATTCTGTCTTCCTCTATTTCTCTTCAATTTTCACAAAGCATGTTAAAAAAAACTATTAATCTTATAAACAAAAATACTTGGTTTTCCCTTATGTTTTGAAGACTCCAAGTTTCCAAGGAAGCAGATGTCACCTGAGTGGTGTAATTGCCCTTGGGGTAAAGGTGCATGGGCTACGGCAACTGTCACCATTGTTTGCAGGGACTCAGCTGGCTGCAGCTCTCTTGGGGCCTGTGAGCATTCACCTAACACTACCTGGTAGAAATATTTCACAGAAACTGTCAAGTGCCTCTGGTGTCTTTACAATAGCAGTAAAGTGATAAAAGGTCAAAGAAGGATTCTAAAATGTAGATTTTTAACGCCTCCCCAATTCAGCTCAGGTATCGCGTACCTCCAACCAGACTAGGAGATATTGGAGGGTAAAAGCCCTTTCCTATGAATAGTTCTGTTACCAGCATGTATCATAGGACATGGTATAAAATTGGTAATATGTATTGCTTAAGACAAAAAGTATCTGAATGATCTACTAATGATAAACACGAGTCCCAATAAAAGAATAGAGAAAATACATCTAGTGATTTGAAGGGCCCACATCTTTAGAGCTTCCTTGCAGTCTGTATGAGAAATAGTGTTTCTTGCGGTTCTGTGTCTTTAGATTTTAACATAAATGTGTAGGAGCCAGCATTTCTGTTATTACCGTAAAATGACGTTGCCTAAGTCCCACCCCCTTCATCGAGAAACACCAGAAGTCTTTCAAAAGGGCCCCTCCTCATTTTTTATTTTGCTGTCTACTGCTCTGGATTACTACACATTATTCTGGAGAAAACAAAAAAGGCAGGTCTTCAAAAGTTAGGAAATAACGTACATGTTATTTCCAGGAAAGACCTTGTATTCTATCTCCTTTCAACTTCCTCACGTAACATAGAATCAGCTAGACTCTTCGAGTCACAAAGTAGGGCCGTGGAAGTCAGAAAAGAAAACCAAGGCCTTCCCTCACACTTTATTTTTTAAACATTTTAAAAAAGATTTATTTATTTATTTGGCTGTGTTGGGTCTTCATTGCTGTGCGCGGGCTTTCTCTAGCTGCGGTGCGCGGGCTTCTCGTTGCGGTGGCTTCTCTTGTTGCAGAGCACGGGGTCTAGGCACGCAGCCTTCAGTAGTTGTGGCACACGGGCTTCAGTAGTTGTGGCTTGTGGGTTCTAGAGCTCAGGCTCAGTAGCTGTAGCGCAGGGGCTTAGTTGTTCCGCAGCAGGTGGGATCTTCCCAGACCAGCGCTCTAACCTGTGTTCCCTGCATTGGCAGGCAGATTCTTAACCACTGTGCCACCAGGGAAGTCCCTCCTCACGCTTTAGAACCATTTGCATATCACTTCTGACCTTGGATGGACTTCACTGTAATCGTCAAGGATTACCTTGAAGACGTCTTCTTTCTAAAAATCTATTCTCTCCTTTAAAGACTTGATTTAACGATATTTATGAAGGTTAGTGCAACAGAGAAGTTCCACTTTCCTGGGCAGCTGAGACAGTTCCAAGAAAACTATTTTCGTCTTCTTTAAGTGGGGTTGCTTTTTTCTGAACAAGTCTTGCATTTGTAAGAATTTTAGGCTACAATATGAATAATGAATCTGGAAAAGCATTCTTTCCAGGACAGATGTATGCACCCAAGTATTTTTTCCTTGCTATTCAATAATGATTGTTTTCATTACACAGACTAGTTCCTAGATAAGTGGAACAATATAAAATTATGCCCCAAAAAGGTTAAAAATGTTTTATTGGGTATTAGATGATTCTGAAACAAATAATTTAGTTTTTTTCTTTGTATTGAACAATGCAGAGAAAAGTTATTCTAATTTAATTCATCAATTAATTTAATAAATATCATTGTACATCTTTTGCAGGCCACGTACAGTGCCTATATCAGTTTATAGGAGCACCGCCCCACTGGAGAGACCCTGCCTTGGAGGCTGGGTGGTTGGGTGTGAAGGTCTCTTTGCCTGATTCTGAGGTCAGTACCGGGGAGCCCCCTCACCCCCAAGACAAGCCACTCACCCCACTATCAGCCCAATTAAGGGTAATAGTTTGGTCTCTCATGGGCCTCCCTGTTTTGTTTTGTTGAATTTCTCAATCAGGTTGGCCATGGAGGAAAAGTAAAGAAACCAGAAAGTTCTATCAGTCGGGCTCCTACAGTCCCATTAAGAATAGGTTTTTAGGGAAAAAGGCTGACCAGACACTAACAGCCTCCAAACTACCCTTTAAACGTTTTTCATCTTCCATTTTGCCCTCAAGTGGTCTTCACTTGGTCCATTGAATTAGTTTTGAAGGGTTATCACACCAACTTCTACGTCTTTCAGAAAGTCATTCTGTGCCTAGGTTACTTTGCCTGTGAAATTAAAGATGATATTGGCTGCTCAGCAGTACTGATGAAAAGGTACTTGATTGAAAAGTTTCATAACCAAATGCTGGCAAATCATGATTTCAGGCACATTTTTCCAAGGTTCTGATCATCATGTTAGTGATCAAGAAGAGAAAGGATGTGTTTGCAGTTTGACAGGTTTTTATTTCTATCTCTCAAATCAAGCTTACTGAGTTAAATATTCTGGTCAATTTTGACCCATGTCTCTTGTTTCCAAATTATTCAGCTATGTCAAAGGAAAATAATATTTGCTTGATCCTATCATTAGATACTATGCTGATAGGCTTACAAAACGATGTGTTTTTTTATTTCAGTATATCATATTTAAATCGTTGTTGTTTTCCTTATCTATCTACTAGGTGGTAATTTGGTTTACGCTATCAATGTGAATTTTATGTTTTTTGACACTTCATTCAAAATTGCTCTTATCTCCCATTCCACAAATAAAATACCACACCCAGAGGCAGTGTAATATTAGGAGATATGTGTAAGGAATACAAATAATCCAGGGAAATGGTAAAAGCAAATTGGAGGTTAAGACAGAAATTTGGGGGTTTGCCTCCTGTTTGGTTCTATATACCACAACTTTTGGTGTTAAAGTTTAACTCAGACCTTTAATTTATTATATGACTTTTGGCCATATCACTTATCTTTCCCACTTTTTAGCATTCATAGAATTTCAACGTTCACCTCTACGTAGATAAATTCAGACTTGCTAGGTCTGATTTCTCACTCTAGTTTTATAACCTCCTATTTCCTGTGTATATTTCAATTTTGGATATTCCCAATTTTCGAATGGCAGTACACAAGAAGAGGCCAACAATCAGGTTTGCATTCAAAGTTTGGAGACTAGCTTTGTTTATTACCAACATATATGCAGAGCAAGTTCTACACAAGGTAGATTCTAAGAGACAGGTTGAGGGAATGCATTTCCATTTGCTTCCTGTTTCCTCCAGGTCAGTTAGTAGGAGAGTGGGAGGGGGCGACCTCCATTTTTCCCTCTACTGGGCTGGTGGTGGGACTTTGCAGAATTCAAGGCTCTACCCAGAGCCACCATTGCAACCTTCAACCTTCTGCTGCTCACAGGATCTGAGGTCCTACAGCAGGTCTGAACTTGGCCCACTACCTCCTGTGGAGAAACTGCATCACGCTCAGAAATAAAAGTCATCATCTCCTCAAAACCAAGATCTTTCCTCACCATAATCAGTGTATCCTCTGTTGTCATATATGCTCTCAGCTGTGCCCTTGATTATTTCAGCACACAACTGCCCAACCAAGGATTGTTATTGAAAACGATCATGTGGTCCTGCTTTTAATCACCCTTCTACTCTTCATCCATCCATTCTTCCAACATCACTTTTATTGCATCGTTTTCTGGCCAGACTTCCTCAGCGCTCTGGGGTTGCCTCTACAAGACTCAATTTGGCTGTTTGATCCTGATACTAGCGTCCCTCTGAGTCTCATCTCTAGTATTTCACATCAACTGATTGTCACTCTCCTACTGGCATGCTAATGTCCCAATAACCCCCTGCACCTCCTCCTGTGACCACAACTTTTCACCAGGTGCTTCCCCTCCTGACTGCCAGTCCAGGTCAATTATCAGCATTGCTTTCCATTAACGAGCCCCTTAATCTCTGGGGCACAGTGGCTCTGCTTTTGTTTCACCTGTCTTGGCTATGGGCGCAAAGTGGGAAATAATATATAAATCCCACGTATGGTTTTTTCACTCAGGTACCAAAATGTTTCTAGCCAGGCTGATGTTCAGGTCAGGATTCCGCCCTAGTGTGAAGTGAAAGCAGAGCTGGAAATGAGGTGAAAATCAGAGGAGTCAGGAGGTGAATTTCCTGGGTTCCCAGCCCGGGAAACACACCAGGTACCAGGGAAGCTGTGCCCTTGAGTATTCTTCTCCAAGCCTCTGGGGGATGGAGTCCCCAGTGGGACAAGGAAGTCCAGACCTGATGCAGTGAACTCTTAGAATCCTTCCAGTCCTCCTGGTCAGGACTAGGGAGAGACGCTTAGCCTGTAGGGTCAGGGCGTGGATGGCCGGTGTTCGGTGAGGCTTTTAAAAGTTCCATTCAAGGGCTTCCCTGGTGGCGCAGTGGTTGAGAGTCCGCCTGCCGATGCAGGGGATACGGGTTCGTGCCCCAGTCCAGGAAGATCCCACATGCCGCGGAGCGGCTGGACCCGTGAGCCATGGCCGCTGAGCCTGCGCGTCCGGAGCCTGTGCTCCGCAACGGGAGAGGCCACAGCAGTGAGAGGCCCGGGTACCTCAAAAAAAAAAAAAAGTTCCATTCAAGACACTTTGTTAATGGACTCGCAGAGGATGATGAGATCATGAGATCAATATAATAAAAATCAAGGCTATTTTAACTTTTAAAATATCCTCAACTTTTTGCATATGGCCACTTCTGGAGTGATTCCTATTCATTGATATTCATCCATCAATGAAAAAGAGATTCCTCTCTTAAACATATGGCGGTATTTTACTGAGGAAGAATCTCTTCCATAGTGGCTCTTACTATAATAAATACCTACTCATTCTATTATTATAGACCAAATTCTAAGTTCCAAAGACATAACTTTTTCAAGTTACAGGCATTACATCATTATCAAATAGTAATAAACAATGGCTTCTGGCCAGAAAATAATTTTTTTAAATCAATTGTCTCACTTGTAGTCCAGAATCCACTTGGGAATTGCTTTCAGGGCTTTTCCCTGAATCTGTGGGGCAAAGGCTGCAACTCAAGGAACAAGGTGAACTTTTTTTTTTTTTTTACATCTTTATTGGAGTATAATTGCTTTACAATGGTGTGTTAGTTTCTGCTTTATAACACAGTGAATCAGTTATACATATACATATGTTCCCATATCTCTTCCCTCTTGCGTCTCCCTCCCTCCCACCCTCCCTATCCCACCCCTCTAGGTGGTCACAAATCACCGAGCTGATCTCCCTGTGCTATGCGGCTGCTTCCCACTAGCTATCTACCTTACGTTTGGTAGTGTATGGATAAGGGTGAACTTTTATCAGTAACTAACTCTGCAAAAGGCAATAAACACTTTCCTTTCCCAAAGCAATAGATAAATCACACTTGCTGTTCCTCCTCCACCCCTGGGGTCAAGTCAGCTAGTGTTTGAGGTTTTGTTTGTTTGTTTACATATGTATGTATGCATTTATTTATTTGTATTATTGTCTTTACAGGTCTAAGTATATTTTAGTGTTGTGGACCATAGTTTAACTTATACACTCTACGCTTATAAAGTGCTTTATGATTTTTCTGAGTTCATTTAATAAGAATTTGATTGTCCCAGCAGCACTTAGTGGTGCTCAGAAATGACATGATTATACCCATTTCATACATGAGTTGACTGTGTCTCAGACATGGTAAGTGAATCACCATACCTACCCGTTACTCTGAGTCAATGTTCTTTTTTCTATTCACCCTGATTTCCTTCTTTCCACAGGCTGACGTGTTTCAGGATGCTGGAATTCCCTTTTATCTTCGTTGTAAGTAGGGAGTGAAATTCTCCAGACTTTCATTTAGGGAAGAAGAAGGAAACAAGAAGGTGGCTAGATATCCAGCTTGTCTTCCAGAATCCAGGAGATAAAACATTCAATCTGATTTCACTCTTTTATTATCCTGTTCTGTGCTGGATGTAATTAGGAATGGTACAAAGATGGAGGGAAATTAACATTAACGGGTTCCTACAGTATTTCAGGGAGAACGCTAGATTTATACTTTCTTTACAGTTTCTCGATCAATTTAATCCTCCAGACAATTTATAAATAAGATATTACCTGTTCCCAATTTCCTTTTGAGGAAATAGTCTTCAGAGATGTTGAACTATTGATCCAAGATTGTATATCAGTAAATGGCAGGAAGGTGGTGACTCAAACTTCATTCACTCTAAATTCATTCTTCCCAGGACACAAGGCTGGACCAGCCTTGCTGCCAGTGAGCCCCCCGCCCCCCATTATTTTCAACCTACCTGAAAGCCCTGTTCTCTATAGAACAGTAAAAGACAACTAAGAAACTTAGAAAAACCCCTTTAGTAGAGGAGACTGGAAAGATAAGCATTCTTACTTATTTTAAATCTCTGAGCTCCTCGGAAATGGGTTATCAAAGTATTGTCCCTAATTTATTATTTGGATTTTTAATGAGATTCTAAATAGGGGTAAGGAAAATGGTAATGTTTCCCTTCCTGAAAACTTACAGTTTTCTACTTTATGTGCCACTGGCATAACCTCTCCAATACTCACGTCTGCCTTGGAAATGTTATTGGACAAGAGATCTTTACGGACAGAGCAGCTGAGGAAAATGTCTGCATCCACTGGTGACAGATTAGGTCCCTGGGCTGAGTCTGCCACTGAAAAGAGCTAAAAATATTGGATAAAACCTCAGAGTAGAAGAGGGTAAGGAGAAAGGAAATAAAAAAGGAGAGCAGATAACAGAAAAGAGGAAGAGAAAAGGTGAAATAAAAAGAGAACTGGCAAATATTTTGAGGCAAAGAAACTTTAGCATTATTAAATAATTAGATAGTCTTAATTAAATATCCCTCTTACCCCAAAACAAAGGAAAGAAAATAAAGATCTCCTCTACAAACAAACAATGTGAACTTGGCTGTCCGGATCCCACGTTGAGTCTGTGTTGCTGATCCTTATATAAGTTTTAAAAACAAAAGATTTGCGAAACAAGTTCTAGAATTCCTTCCTAAAAAGTATTGATTTATTTAACTTGTTATTGGGGAACATTTCAAAGATAATACAAGGATAGTACAAGGATATACCTCATGTCATGGACCCTCCTGGATCTATCACTCAACTTCAGAGATAACAAGTCATGGCCAGTTTTGCTTCATATAAACCCCTACTCTCTCTTCCCCAGATATTCTGAAGCAATTTCTGACGCCAAGGCAACTGCAGTCAATGCTTTCCTCTAAAGATAAGAAGTTTTACACAATATAACCTCAACACCTTTATCCCACCTAAAATTTTATAATAATTCCTCGTATCATCAAATATCCAGTTGGCGATCACCCCAGTAGTCTCAAAAGTTTTTAAACATTTCATTTTTACACATGAGGGCTGTAGGCTGATTTTTCAATCATTTGTTACGATATAAAAAACATTCCTTTCGTTAATCATCTTCACTCTGTGGTTCAAGCGACACTCACAGGAAATAGTTTGGTCAATACAGACAGATCACAGACCACAGGTGAGCTTTGAGAAGGAGGGTTGGTTATCATCAGAAGACCATGCCAACTCAACCTCACATTTTGTTCATGAAGCAATGTGTGTAATTGTGCATAAACCCAGCTTCCTCCCAGTCCACTGCCCTATGCTTACCAATTGGATTTTGAGACATTAACCTCCACTTGAAAATAAACACCCTTAATCTATTTACAGGCTACTTGGTAGCATTTACATGTATTCCTCTGCTTATGACACATGCAAATATCTGTATCATTTCAGACTGTTTATGGCACTTTTGTACCAACAGTTTATGGTTGTTCTAGATGGAATGGAACTGTGCAAAACTATTATGTGTGTACTTGAATCACAGGATATGATTCAATAGGGATAAGGAAATAACAGGAACTGTTTGGATGAGCTCCTGTAAAAACACTCAGCAATGACTTTCTCTTTTTCTTTTTTTTTAAATAAATAATCCTAAGATTCTAAAATCCTAAAATCTTCTGATTTCACTAGAGATACCTGTAATAATGATGATGATGATGGTGATGATAATATTAAAATTTGAAATCAAGGCTAACCTGGAAGTAAGCTTATGGTAAGTTGTGCTTCATAAACCATGGACTTTGGGAGTTCGTAACAGTTGGCTAAATACTCCTGAAATTCAAGCAAACAAGACCCACTGGCAAATATAAATTAGGGAAGTTACTGAAGCAATTCATGAGAAAGATAAATAGAGAAAAATTCAAGGAAGCAGACAAATACCATTATCCTTAACTCTGCTTGGGATTTACCCACAAAATATCCATCTGTTACTCCTCAAACATACTCAGGTATGTAAGATGGAGAAGAATCTGCTTGTCTGAGAGGTGGGCTGTTGTGTCCACGCTACTGAATAAAAGCCTGTCTCCTCCCATCCTTCCCACACCTCACAAGCTCTCGGGTATAAACTATTTGGTGGGCTTGGTATCAATTTAAAGGCAGGAAGCACTTCGTAGACATTTGAGCAACAAAGTAATAATTTTCATTTTAAGCTGTTATGGAACTGAAATATTAATATGAAGCCCATTAAGAGAAGATGGAATGGATTCTGGAGATCATTGAGAGCAGGCAATTCAAGTGACCTCCCTTGGAGGTGCTTCAAAATCCATGACTAGTTACTTATTCAAAGTTTTAATTAAATGGGCTATCATTCTGAACTTCTACTGATTCAGATTCTCCAAAATGGAAACCTGAATATGTAAAATTAAAATATTATACAATATATGAAATACACACATTGGTCAGATTTTCCCAGCCATGAACTGATTTAAATTAGATTTTTTAAAAAAATATTATCTTTAAAGAAACTTTCAAAATGAATGAATCCTTTCCCCCAAGAAATCACATAAAAGAGAATTGTGGCAAATGATATTTGAAAAGAAAATTTTAAATTATATCGCATTGAAAGTCAGACATTTCTTTTGAATTACTTTAGGTAAATGATAGATTTGTGGATTTTTTAGTATTTTACATCATTTTAATGTAATTTAAAATTTATAGACAGTAAAATCCACTCTTCTTTTGTGTACAGTTTTATAGTTTTTGGCAAATGTATAGAGTTGTGTAATCATCATCATAATCAAGTTATAAAAGAGTTCCTCATCCCCCAGAAAAACCTCCTAGTAGTGACATTTTTAGTCAGACCCTCTGCCCACTTGTCCCTATAATTGTGAGTGAGACATAAATAGAACCTTACGTAGCCTTTTGGGTCTTGCTTCTTTGTTTTAACATAATGAATTTCAGATCCATGCAGGCTGATCAATGTCTCAGTAGTTCAGTCTTGTTGCTGAGTAGTATTCCGTTGTATGGAAACATAGTTCATTTATCCATTCGCTAGCTGTGGGATTTTTTTTTTTTCCCACACAATTTGTTGAAAGACTGTTCTTTGCCTCATCACCCTTGCAGAAATTCAATTTACAATAAATGCAAAAGTGTATTTCTAGATTCTCAATTCTATTACATTGAACTATATGTCCAGCCATGACAATATCACATTGTCTTTGGTACTGTAGTCTTGCAGAAAATTTTGAAATTGGAAAGTGTGAGTCTTCCGAATTTTTTCTTTTTAAAGATAGTTTTGATTATTCTGCATCCTTTGCATTCTTATGTGAAATTTCGGATCAACTTTTTAATTTGTGTATAGAAGCCATCTGGGATTTCCATAGGGCTTTCACTGAATCACTAGACCAATTTGGAGATTTTTGCCTTCTTAACAGTATTAAGTCTACCTACCCATGGGATGTGCTTCCATTTAATGCTTTCCTTCATTAAAAAATATGTGTAGTTCTCAGTGCATATGTCATAATTATTTTATTAAATTTATTCTTATTATTTTATCCTTTTGAGTACTATTGTAAATAGGGTAATTTTATTAAATTTTAGAATTGTTCATTGCTAGTATATAGAAGTTCAATTTTTTTTTTTTTTTTTTTTTTTTTTTTTTGCTGTACGCGGGCCTCTCACTGTTGTGGCCTCTCCCGTTGCGGAGCACAGGCTCAGCGGCCATGGCTCACGGGCCCAGCCGCTCCGCGGCATGTGGGATCTTCCCGGACCGGGGCACGAACCCATGTCCCCTGAATCGGCAGGCGGACTCTCAACCACTGCACCACCAGGGAAGCCCAGTTAAAGTTTTAAAATACAAAAAGAGTAAAACTGGTGACCAGGTCCTTTGTGATCTGGTCTCTGCTAACCTCCTCAGTCTTATCTTGAATGGTTTACCACCTACATACTATGATCTGTGATGACGCAAAAACAAATTTACATTATGAAGGAAGCTGACTGAGAATATTCCATCAAGAAATGACAAGGAGATATTAATTGTATGTCATTTAAAATGGGTCAAGTGTACTTCCCTGGTGACACAGTGGTTAAGAATCCACCTGCCAATGCAGGGGACATGGGTTTAAGCCCTGGTCCGGGAAGATTCCACATGCCTCGGAGCAACTAAGCCCACGCACCACAACTACTGAAGCCCACGCGCCTAGAGCCCATGCTTCACAACAAGAGAAGCCACCACAGTGAGGAGCCTGCGCACCACAACAGAGAGTGGTCCCCATGCGCCGCAACTAGAGAAAGCCCGTGCGCAGCAACAAAGACCCAACACAGCCAAAAATAAACAAATAAATTTATTTAAAAAAATAAATAAAATGAGTCAAGTGTGTTGGATATGCTCTAGTTTAGTTAATTATTTTTATATTTGTAAATATAAGAATAACACAAGGACTTTTGGTCTTTCCCATGAAATCTTGGTCTTTTCAACTCTAATTTTTCTTTATAGTCTGAAGTTCAGTAACTTTCCAGTCTCTTACCAGGATTTTATTTGTGTTTTTATTTGTGTTCAGAAACCCAGTGCTCACTGTCTGTGTGAATAACTATGCTCAGTTTCTTTGCCTCTACTTTCTAGTCCCCACACTCTATTCGTTAAATGCTCACTTCAGATTCCAATTAGGTTTCTGGTTTTGTTTTTTTTTTTACAAATCTTGCTTGCCACTAGAAAACACATGAGTGTAAAAACACCAAGTGCAAAATGAAACAAAACAAAAGGTAAAACTGGAATTTGGACTCATGTTATAGGATGCCAGATGTCAACTTGTAATCCCTAAACCATATAATTGATTTTAAACCACATGGATTAGAAATAATTTAACTGTTAAAATGTAAGCAAGAAATATGATTTTAAGCCTATGCTCATGCCTCTATCAACAAAAGATATAATTATTTACCAAGTGCATGGGAATAAATAAAATAATAAATGAGATACTTTTCAGGATAATTAGTGGACATGTTCAATGACACATACATTATATTCCCAAATTATATAAAAAAATTTAAAATGTAAAGTATACGTTTTGTCTGTTTTAGATATATGGATACCTTCAGGACATATATCCTCAGGTCTCCCCTTATATGAGTTAAAGCCTCATGGGTTCTAGTCAATCTAAGTGTAAGATATCTCCCACGATATAGCAAAGTTGCTAATGCTGGTCTCACTGTTTCTACTCTTGCTTTCTCACAGGCTGTTCTCACACATCACTCAGGATCTTTCTGGAATATAAGCCAAGTAATTTTCTCTCCTATGTTAAAACCCTGCAATGACTCCCTGGTCTTTTTTTGTTTTGTTTTGATTTGTTTTGTTTTCTTTTTTTCTTAGTGCGAATGCTTTTTTTTAAAACATCTTTATTGGAGTATAATTGCTTTACAATGGTGTGTTAGTTTCTGCTTTATAAGAAAGTGAATCAGCTGCATATATACATATATCCCCATATTTCCTCCCTCTTGCGTCTCCCTCCCAGCCTCCCTATCCCACCCCTCTAGGTGGTCACAAAGCACCGAGCTGATTTCTCTGTGCTATGTGGCTGCTTCCCACTAACTATCTATTTTACGTTTGGTAGTGTATATTAGTCCATGCCACTGCCTCACTTTGTCCCAGCTTACCCCTCCCCTCCTTGTGTCCTCAAGTCCATTCTCCATGTCTACATCTTTCTTCCTGTCCTGCCCATAGGTTCTTCAGAACCATTTTTTTTTTTAGATTCCATATATATGTGTTAGCATACGGTATTTGTTTTTCTCTTTCTGACTTACTTCACTCTGTATGACACTCTCTAGGTCCATCCACCTCACTACAAATAACTCAGCTTCATTTCTTTTTATGGCTGAGTAATATTCCATTGAATATATATGCCACATCTTCTTTATCCATTCATCTGTCAATGCACACTTAGGTTGCTTCCATCTCCTGGCTATTGTAAATAGAGCTGCAATGAACATTGTGGTACGTGACTCTTTCTGAATTATGGTTTTCTCAGGGTATGCGCCCAGTAGTGGGATTGCTGGGTCATATGGTAGTTCTATTTTTAGTTTTTTAAAGAACCTCCATACTGATCTCCATAGTGGCTGTATCAATTTACATTCCCACCAACAGTGCAAGAGGCTTCCCTTTTCTCCACACCCTCTCCAGCATTTATTGTTTGTAGATTTTTTGATGATGGCCATTCTGACTGGTGTGAGGTGATCCCTCATTGTAGTTTTGATTTGCATTTCTCTAATGATTAGTGGTGTTGAGCATCCTTTCATGTGTTTGTTGGCAATCTGTATATCTTCTTTGGAGAAATGCCTATTTAGGTCTTCTGCCCATTTTTGGATTGGATTGTCTGTTTTTTTGATATTGAGCTGCATGAGCTGCTTGTAAATTTTGGAGATTAATCCTTTGTCAGTTGCTTCATTTGCAAATATTTTCTCCCATTCTGAGGGTTGTCTTTTCATCGTGTTTATGGTTTCCTTAGCTGTGCAAAAGCTTTGAAGTTTCATTAGGTCCCATTTGTTTATTTGTGTTTTTATTTCCATTTCTCTAGGAGGTGGGTCAAAAAGGATCTTGCTGTGAATTAGGTCATAGAGTGTTCTGCCTATGTTTTTCTTTAAGAGTTTTTATAGTGTCTGGCCTTACATTTAGTTCTTTAACCCATTTTGAGTTTATTTTTGTGTATGGTGTTAGGGAGTGTTCTAATTTCATTCTTTTACATATAGCTGTCCAGTTTTCCCAGCACCACTTATTGTAGAGGCTGTCTTCTCCATTGTATATTCTTGCCTCCTTTATCCAAAATAAGGTGACCATATGTGCTTGGGTATCTCTGGGCTTTCTATCCTGTTCCATTGATCTATATTTCTGTTTCTGTGCCAGTACCGTACTGTCTTGATTACTGTAGCTTTGTAGTATAGTGTGAAGCCAGGGAGACTGATTCCTCCAGCTCCGTTTTTCTTTCTCAAGATTGCTTTGGCTCTTCGGGGTCTTTTGTGTTTCCATACAAATTGTGAAATTTTTTGTTCTAGGTCTGTGAAAAATGTCATTGGTAGTTTGATAGGGATTTCATTGAATCTGTAGATAGCTTTGGGTAGTATAGGCATTTTCACAATGTTGATTCTTCCAATGCAAGAACTTGGTCTATCTCTCCGTCTGTTTGTATCATCTTTAATTTCTTTCATCAGTGTTTTACAGTTTTCTGCATACAGGTCTTTTGTCTCCCTAGGTAGGTTTATTCCTAGGTATTTTATTCTTTTTATTGCAGTGGTAAATGGGAGTGTTTCCTTAATTTCTCTTTCAGATATTTCATCATTAGTGTATAGGAATGCAAGAGATTTCTGTGCATTAACTTTATATCCTGCTACTTTACCAAACTCATTGATTAGCTCTAGTAGTTTTCTGGTAGCATCTTTAGGATTCTCTGTGTATAGTATCATGTCATCTGCAAACAGTGACAGCTTTACTTCCTTTCTGATTTAGATTCCTTTTATTTCTTTTTCTTCTCTGATTGCTTTAGCTAAAACTTCCAAAACTATGGTGAATAAGAGTGGTGAGAGTGGACAACCTTGTCTTCTTCCTGATCTTAGAGGAAATGGTTTCAATTTTTCACCATTGAGAATGATGTTGGTTGTGGGTTTGTCATATATGGCCTTTATTATGTGGAGGTAAGTTCCCTCTATGCCTACTTTCTGCAGGGTTTTTATCATAAATGAGTATAGAATTTTTTCAAAAGCTTTTTCTGCATCTATTGAGATGATCATATGGTTTTTCTCCTTCAATTTGTTAATATGGTTTATCAAATTGATTGATTTGTGTATATTGAAGAATCCTTGCATTTCTGGGATAAACCCCACTTGATCATGGTGTATAATCCTTTTAATGTGCTGTTGGATTCTGTTTGCTAGTATTTTGTTGAGGATTTTTGCATCTGTGTTCATCAGTGATATTGCCTGTAGTCTTCTTTCTTTGTGACATCTTTGTCTGGTTTTGGTATCAGGGTGATGGTGGTCTCGTAGAATGATTTTGGGAGTGTTCCTCCCTCTGCTATATTTTGAAAGAGTTTGAGAAGGATAGGTGTTAGCTCTTCTCTAAATGTTTGATAGAATTCGACTGTGAAGCCATTTGGCCCCAGGCTTTTGTTTGTTGGAAGATTTTTAATCACAGTCTCAATTCCAGTGCTTGCTTTTGGTCTGTTTATATTTTCTATTTCTTCCTGGGTCAGTCTTGGAAGGTTGTGCTTTTCTAAGAATGTGTCCATTTCTTCCAGGTTGTCTATTTTATTGGCATATAGTTGCTTGCAGTAATCTCTCATGATTCTTTGTATTTCTGCAGTGTCAATTGTTACTTCTCCTTTTTCATTTCTAATTCTATTGATTTGAGTCTTCTCCCTTTTTTGCTCCCTGGTCTTTTTAACCTGACTAAAAGCCAATACTCTCTCCATTGTCTCTATGAATCTCTGCATTACCCCCCACTCCTGTCCTGTCTGACCCGATGCTTCCTCTTTAGGGCATTTTCACCACCCTTTCCTTCCGCCTAGAATGCTCTTCCCCTTGATTCCTCTGTGGCTAATTCTTTCACCATCTTCAGATCTGTGCTCAAAAATCCCTTCCTTGATGAAGTGTAGGAGAGGAAAATGTTTTCCTCTACCTTCTTAGGTTCTGTTCATGAGCTGCTGCAAATTAAACTAACAAAAACCAGAATAATAAAAGGTTAGGTATATGGATTTTTTTGCTCTTTAACATTTTTATGTGCACAGGGCCTTTGCAGAAAATAAGTGAAAATCCAAGTAGGCAGTTAGACTGGGACCTATATACCATTTTAACAAAGACTAATAAATTGTGGAAAAGTGACCAGAAAGGAGGATTTGGGCTCTAGAGGCAGTAAATTGTGGGAGGGTAACTATATGGGGAAAGTAATGGTGATGAGGTTTATTTAATAAGTTTTGTTTATGTAGATTCACCCTGGTGCTGCCTCCATCTCAGAGCTAATGAATCATATCTCAGCCTTTTGGCTAGACCAAGTGTAAGGATCCAATAAACATGTGTGTGTATGTATGTGTGTCTCAATCACCCACCACAGTACATCTAACACTAATAACAGTGTAATTTCCCACAAATTACAGTACTTCTTTTTCCTTTTCCTATGGTGCCTATTAATTTTACCCATTGGAATCATTTATTTCAGGGCTAACCAACCTGATGTGGGTTAAGCCCTCTAGAAAATAGACTTAGTCCAAGATAAAAAAGGAGCATTAATTCTTTTCCACTACAGGATAAATCCAACATGGTTGACCAAGCTGAAATAAAAAGAACAGACAATGGACTGGTTCAGAAAAGAATTGATTTTTGATGTTTATTCTATGTGTAATCTGATCACTCATCCATATCCCAGTAATATCAATATTATGACAGCTTTCAGACATGTCCTCAGAGTAGGAGGAATTATTGGGAAAGGAGGAAGTATGTGTAAATGATCAAGTTGGTTTGCTTCTGAGATAAGGAAAAATATGGAATAATATATTTTAATTCTCTAAAAGACTGAAATGACTTCTTGCTTCATTTTTCTTTCCTGTGCATCTCAAACCTAAATTCCATGAAAGCTCCTGCTAGTGATTTTTTCTGAATTCCAACTAACCTCTAGTGATGGTGAAAAATCCAATGAATTGGTTGGCATGTGGTGTTATGTTCAGCCTGAGTTTTAAATATCATAACGTTTTCTGCTATATTTCATATCTTCAGCTCTAACTTTAAAAAGTGATGATGCTATAAAAATTCCAATTTTCCCCTAAACAGAGAAACTTTTTTCTTACTTTTTCTTGGTAGTTAGAAGAATACAAAAGATAATACATTGTTTGATCTGTTTAGGTTACTCTACTATAAAAAAAGTACATTTTCTTGTAAGTTGTAGAATATTTAGAGATAATGAATATTCACTATTTTAGTAAATGTATCAAATAAATATTGATTCCTCAACTGCTCTCATTTACTTCTTTTATGACTTTCCCTGTCTTGACTTCTTGGCATCACGCATAGCATAAAATGTGTTCACTTCAAAAATAAGTTCCACAGTGTAAATACTGAAATCAACAGGCTTATATTTTTCCTTGAACTTAAAGACATTATACAATTCACCAGCTTTCTTGTAGTAATGGTAACAACAACAAAAAAGCATCAAGCTCTTTTCCATTGTTTTTAAAATTCAAGTCACAGAGACATTACTCAAACATTGGAACAACAAAGACAATGTGTTGGATGAAATCTGGACATCTTGACAGCAGGATGGTCCCTGATCAGCTTCTTCTTTGCCCATTTTATTCCCCTGTAGGCTCTGCTCCACATCCCAGCAAAAATGTTCCCCAGCCGCTCCATGCAACCCAAACCCTGACAATCACTGTCTCAGATGGAGACTAATTTTCTCCTGTACAGGGTCCATAATAAACCTCAAATATATTGGTTTTCTAAACTCATGTTTTCACCTCCGGACCATGGAAGGGAAAACTTATCATGAGTCTGAGCTATACCCACCCTGTGTTGAGTAAACTTGGATGCCCTAGATCAGAGAAGGATTTCTCAAATCAAAGGGAGTCAAAGAGGCAAAGGATGACAGACAAAATACATTTGATGAAATTTTAGAAGCAAAATAATTTTGAGAAATACTCCCTTCTAACCATCTTTTTTTTTTTTTTTTGTGGTACGCGGACCTCTCACTAGTGTGGCCTCTCCCATTGTGGAGCACAGGCTCCACACGCGCAGGCTCAGCGGCCATGGCTCACGGGCCCAGCCGCTCCGCCGCATGCGGGATCTTCCCGGACCGGGGCATGAACCCGTGTCCCTGCATTGGCAGGCAGATTCTCAACCACTGCGCCACCAGGGAAGCCCTAACCATCTTATTTAATAGATGAGAAAACTGAGGTGCTTGGAGAGTTCTTTGACTTTGTAAATAGTGACCCCAGCAAGAAGAATACTGTTCTTTCTATTGATCATTCTAAAACCCTGCAAATACGTCTGAAAATAGTAAAGATGGAGCATTTTAAAAGGAAAGAAAGTTAATTGTATTAATTATCCATTTGGCTTGTACTTACATTCCTCTACTCGATGCTTTTATATTCACCCTGACCTAAGCTTATATAGGTTAATCTATATATTTATATGTATATATGTGTGTATGTAAAGGTATGTATTATGTATGTGTATACATAGAGATAGATAGATTAATCTATATGGTGATTCACCTCTTTAATGCCATCATAGATAAAGCAATTATTAAAATTTGCACCCATAACTTAAAATTAATTGCCCTTGCTAGCAAATAGATTATTTTCCTTGTCTAAATTACTTTCCAGCAATATGCACATACCTACAGAAACATCTCTTAAAGGAAGAACGAGCTCAATCAAGTTCCTGATCACCAACTCTGATTCCCTCCTGCCTTGCCATTTGTGCAAAGATAGATTTGTATTATCTGCATGGACCCACTAGTAGGTCTGGAAGTTCCATGCACAGAATTTCCAATTTCCCATATGACTGCTACCCTTCAGCGCTAACCCTTTGACTATGTGGACTGGCAGAGGCTCATAGCACATCAAGCAGTTGGCCTTTGGTCTCTGACAAACCAGCCCTTTGTCACCGAATCCACCGGATTGCAGAAGACACGATCATTATCCCAAACTCTGAAGAAGTAAGCCAAGAGTATTTCAAATAAATGAACATTTTCCCAGAGCAATCCCTGATCCTTTCAAGCCCAGACCCCCAAGGAAGAGACAAATAACATTCCAAGACATGTGTCAGCCTCTTATCTGTGTGCACACAGAGACACAGAAACTTCTAGCTCTGAAAGGATCTTCCAGATGTCAAATGAACACGCCGACAGCCCAATGGCATCATCCGATTTTGTTGTCACAAACTTATACAGTTTTCATACCTAATAATATAAACACGTGTGAGTACAAACACATGAGCACATATGTAAGTACATTTACATATGCGTACATGTATATGTTATATATGCATATGGCAAAATGTATAAATATGATATTTATCCAAAGCTGCTTGTTATCTTTGGGGGACCCAGCAACAGACAGCAAAGTTGTGATGCCTTCCTGACTCTGTATTTCCCAACATTCCACAGGGCATCTGCCCATCTGACAGTGAGTCAGCATTCTTGCCTCAGTGGCCAGGTAGGGCAGGGTCACCTGCAAAATTAGAGAACTAAAGGAAAGAAGTCATAATCAGAATGACAGCAACTCAAGTCCTCCTTAAGAGCATGTGAGGTTTCTCACCTCTCCGTTTGTTTCCTGTTTAATACGTGGTTTGGACATTTTGAGGAAGAAATCTAATTTCAAAGTTGTCTAAATATGTTTAATGACAAATAACATGGTGTT
The DNA here is from genome assembly GCF_949774975.1 of Lagenorhynchus albirostris. Taxonomy (NCBI): domain Eukaryota; kingdom Metazoa; phylum Chordata; class Mammalia; order Artiodactyla; family Delphinidae; genus Lagenorhynchus; species Lagenorhynchus albirostris. The sequence goes on along the minus strand of NC_083095.1, from coordinate 166,608,175 downwards.
TGAAAGAAAATTACTCTGAGTGACATATATCTTCTGCACTACTTACTCATAAGCCCAGATCTTTTTTCCATAACAATTTTTTTTCAGCAGGAAATATTTTGCTATTTCTGAATAGCTAGCAAAGTTATATACTGTGGAAGCTATGTACTACAGAAACTACATACTCTAGAAACTATATCATAAGTTTTGGCCCTGTGAATTTATGCAAAATTAATGACTGACATAAAATAGATAAGCAACAGGGATTTATTGTATAGCACAGGGAACTATATTCAATATCTTGTAATAACATATAATGGAAAATAATCTGAAAAATATATATATAATAAACCACTACATGTAAGTAAATTGTTTCCACGGGTTTTGTGAGCATTTATAACCAAATTATTGACTTTGAGGAAGGGGTTAGGGGGATCCCCAATTTGTAGCCAACTTAAAATTGTGGGTACATTGGGGATCCACTACTTGAGACTGGCATCTGAAGTAGGGGCAACTTTTTGGGACTGAGCCCTAACCTGTGGGGTCTGCACTGACTCTGGGTAGTTGGTATCAGAATTGAATTAAATTGCAGGACACCCCATTGGTGTCTGCAGAGAATCGGAGAACTGCTTGACGTGGAAATCCCACACAGTTGGTGACAGAAGTGTTGTGAGTAGAGAACGTTTTCCTTTAGCAGGAAAATGAATTTTCCAACCTTCAGTAAATACAAAGCTGCCCGGCGACGCTGATTAGCGTCCCTAAGAGGGAGGAGTTACTGTAGGATGTTACTGGGCAGCCTCAGCACGGCTCGGGGGTCCCTGGGACTGGACCCTCTCTACACCCCTGTCTCAGCATCCTCTGCTCCCCACTTCCTCTGCACCGTCTCTACTCCACCCTCGACTCTCTGCTCTTCTTCAACCCTTCTGAATCAGCCCAGTCTCAGAGCCTCTGCCTGGCAGTGGCCTCTGCCTCGAATCCTCTCCCCCTGGACGTGTTCAGTGCTCACACCCTTTCTTCTTTCAGGGTTGGCAGAAACTTGACCTCCGTAGAGAACACTACCTCCCTCTAGAAAACAGAAAATGGCTCCTCTGCCTTCAATTGCTGTCATCTCTCCCCACTTCGTTTACCTCCATCGCACTTGTTGCAACCTGACCGTACATTTTATATCCAATGTTTATATCTTTATTCCTCCTTCACCCCCTCTACCTCTCACGCTCATGAAGCCTTTGAGTTCAGACATTCTGTGTTTCCAACGATCTTTATACACATTGTCTGCCACATCCCGGGCTCTCAAAAATATTTGTTGAATGAATGAACTGCAGGCAAGTAGAAATCTTAAAACACATCCATGGTGTGGTGTGTATTTTCCCAAAGCGTTTAAAAAAATGCTCAAGATCAGAAAACTAGGCAAACGATGCTTTTGGCATTTGCTTTTCTCATGGTGAGATGCTTAATTGAAATCTGTGATAAGTACAGCAAATCGAACCTTTTGAGAACTTCAGCTGGTTTGTTCTGGGTGTGTGTTGTTGTCAGTGCTGTTACATTAAATTCAACCATGAATCTGAAAGAACATTAAATCATATTCTACAACAGAGGGTTCTGTTGTTGATGTTGTTAAATCCATGAAGATGATTTTTAAATTGGATCGATCTACTATGGATATCAAAAACCATTTTTTAGGGCTTCCCTGGTGGCGCAGTGGTTGAGAGTCCGCCTGCTGATGCAGGGGACGTGGGTTCGTGCCCCAGTCCGGGAAGATCCCACATGCCGCGGAGCGGCTGGGCCCGTGAGCCATGGCTGCTAAGCCTGCGCGTCCGGAGCCTGTGCTCCGCAACGGGAGAGGCCACAGCAGTGAGAGGCCCGCGTACCACAAAAAAAAAAAAAAAAAAAAAGAACAAAACCATTTTTTAATATTTGCCCTGCTCTTCAAGACTGATTTTCCCTAGAATTTCTAAGTCTCTCTACATGTGGTGTCATTTTTAGTCCTTCCCTTTATTTGGCTTACCCATCAGAGGTTATTCTTCCAATGAAAAAAATCACTTGATAAGGATTTCTGTGAAATATTCCTCAGCACCCTCTAAATAGTCACAGCTGGTTCTGACTCTCAATTCCCAGTCTTTTGTTTTCCTACATTTTTTATGGAACTGTAAAAATCTAGCCCATCTAGAGATGTTAGTGCTTACATTAAAAGAATATAAAATGTCTTTATGGAATGCCAGGAAATCCTAAAATTAAAATTATATTCTTCTATTAATTCATTCACTCCACAAATATTTATTGTGTCTCTGACATGAGTCATGTGCTATGACAAGTGCCGATGCTTAAAGATGGATGAGATGCAATCACTATTATAAAGCGAGTGATTGTCTGAATGTGGGTGGCGCTCTGTCCTAATTTTCCTTTCCTGTAATGATGCAGGCAGAACAGGTTCAGAGACACAGCCGACATTAAGTCTGCCTCAATTACTCTTTTTGAGAACCCCTCAACCAAGAGCTGACTTCTCTCATGTTGCCTCACTGTAACTTTGGAATTTTTCTTTTTTTTCCCCTGCACATTATTGCCCTACACTTTTTCAAAGGCCCCCAGAACCCTTCTTTCAGCCATGTGTTAAGGGCACAAAGCAATCCAATAACTCTTTCACTTAGGGTCAGGGTCAAAGATGACTGCGTTGAACCCCCGTGGGTATGCTCATTAAGACGGACATCCTACAGTACTGTGCTGAGCCCCAAGTGGTCCATTTTTAGGGATGGAAAATTGGGGCTTCTGGAAAACTGTCAAATAAAATAATTTCATATGAGAAGAGTCCCATCCTAAACACAGTTTATCCCTAAGCTCCATAGTGGTAATCTTTCTTTATGAACCAAAGAATTATTTTCTCATTGAAAACCTGAGATAAATGAAGGGTATTGTGTTCCTAACAGTTATTCTTAAAGATATTAACACCCCCCCATATCTTATATGCATTGGTGTTTTCTCCTTTCTTCAAAAGCATCATATAAAGTCTCTCTTCAGTTTCCAAAAGGGAGAAAGATTACAAGACTGAAGTGTAATAATAATAAACAAAAACATAAGAATACATAAGTGTTTTCCCTGCTAAGGCCAAATCCACATGGGATAAATAAGAGATTAAGGCTTTCAAAAAGAATATCCATGGCTTCTTATTTTCAAAAAAGGGAGCTGCATGGATAAAGAAGATGTGGCACATATATACAATGGAATATTACTCAGCCATAAAAAGAAACAAAATTGAGTTATTTGTAGTGAGGTGGATGGACCTAGAGACTGTCATACAGAGTGAAGTAAGTCAGAAAGATAAAAACAAATACTGTTTGCTAACACATATATATGGAATCTAAAAAAAAAATGGCTCTGAAGAATGTAGGGGCAAGACAGGAATAAAGACGCAGGTGTACAGAATGGACTTGAGGACACAGGGAGGGGGAAGGGTAAACTGGGACGAAGTGAGAGAGTAGCATTGACATATATACACTACCAAATGTAAAATGGATAGCTAGTGGGAAGCAGTTTCATAGCACAGGGAGATCAGCTCAGTGCTTTGTGACTACCTAGAGGGGTGGGATAGGGAGTGTGGGAGGGAGACGCAAGAGGGAGGAGATATGGGGATATATGTATATGTATGGCTGATTTATTTTGTTATAAAGCAGAAACTAACACACCATTGTAAAGCAATTATACTCCAATAAAGATGTTAAAAAAAAAAGGGCGCTGCATAGGAAGCTTACTCTATAGGTGAGTGTATAGCTAGACTCTTATTATAAGTAGGGTAATCAGGAAGGGGTGGAATAGAGGGTGGGGACACTAGAAAGCCCCAGTGTGCTTCATCTTTACCACGTCCTCTAGGTGAGACTGAAAATGCATTCCTCTACCTCAGCTATGCCCCAGGAAGTTGTGACACCATGATGTAAGTACCCTTCACGTTTCAGTGTGAATTAAAGGGCTGATTAAAATTTTAACAAAAGGAAGATTCAGTATAAGGACACAGGTTATTGGAGGGAAGGATATCGCTTGTAATAAAGGATCTAAAAATATAACAATAAAGAACATTCAAGAAAAAACACTCAGAATCATTGCATCAGACTCATCTAGCGAGTTTGGACAACAACTCAACAAATATATTAAATGGTGAATGGCGCAATTCTAATGCCTTACTCACAAAGAAGCTGAGATGACCCACATTTATATTCTCATACTGCATTATCAAAGTGATAAAAACATTCTCCTTGTGCTGTCAAAGCATTAGCGCTTAAGTTCAAAATGGGCTAATGCTCACCAGTCCTTTGAAGTATATCAGCCAAATGATGATTACTACCTTAACACAGACGATATACATTTTAGCACACATTATTCAGCTAAAATGATTTTTAATCCTCATGCATTCTGACGATGATCTGATAAAAGTTTAATGGTCCATTAGAGTAGATAGGTCAGATTTATTCCTACACATATCAAAGCAAGCCTTGGTTGAACCAGTCTGTCCTTTATCTTTTGAGGACTTTTAAAGTTTTCCATTACTTATGTTATTATTTCTGTGTTTTTGTTGTTATCAGAGAAAAGCAGTTTCTGTAGGAATTTATTATTTGTGTTTGTTGTTGGCTTTAAAAATATTTTACTTATTCACATAAGGTACAGACAGATAAATGTTTGGCCGTTGAACTGTAATTATTCACCAACTCTTCTAATAAAGTTTGACTGCTCATATTAAAATGCCATTTCACTTTACCATTGTTTAAGTGGCTATAAAACAAACAATGCTTTATACTCAGATATTTTCTTTCATGAATCAGTCCAAAGTTATCTCAATTCCCCCTTGAATGTTCTTACATCCTTCCCTCCCCAAAACAAATATTTTAAAAAGCTTTCTGAAATCTTTATTACAATCATGATCCAAATAACTAAAAATGAAATTATCCCCTAAGCACTGCCTGACATTGAACAAGCCTAATCCACACCAACTATTTCTTTATGACCTGTCCTGTGCTGGACATAGGAATTACAATGATGGTAACATGGCCTGGCACTAGGGGAAACTGCAGCTCATCTGTCAAGTATTTGTTTTGTTGCTGTTGTTGTTGTTTGGGTGATTTCTGTGGGTGCATATGACAACAGCTTTTCAATAATGTGTAGTAGGGACTACGTGAAGGCAACATGCCGAGGGTAGAGATAGGTAGGAGGAACGCGCATTGCATTTCAGACTTTATTCTTCTTCCCTTACACCAGCCGACGTGGCTTAGGGGATATTTTATTTTACCAGGAAAATTAGAAGCAGCTGCAAACTTGCTCATGTTATGCATATCCTCAGCATCAACTTGTCAGATCTGAAAAAACAGTGAGAGACATAATCAAACTGATGTTCATTTCTCATAATTAACCCATCACATTAAAAAAATAGGTAAGACATATTTTTGGCCTGGATTAGCCATGTATCTACTACGGTGTTTTCCATTTCTTTTAGGACTCATAATACTCTTAGTACCTTTATCTCTAAAATACTTGTTGATTTTTGTTTTTTTATTCTGAACATGAAGTGCAGAAGTAACACATGTATTCATCTCTGTACTTCTGCCAAAATTCCATGTCCCTGTTCAATGCTGTTCATTATTTTCTACCTTATCACGATGTTAATTTTACAGGCATATTTTTATCACGTTTCTTGAGAAAAGGTCAATGTTGGATCAGCTGGGACCCTTCTATCACAAAGAGCATAGCATATAGTCAATAAATGCTAAATATATAAATATATATATTAAGAACATTTTTCTTTAATAAAAACTATGTACTTTACTCTGAATGTGTTAACAAATATAAAATTCAAATAGGAAGCTTAATAATGACATTCTTCAAAGTCTTGCTGTTGAGTCCATAAACAAGGGATTCGTCAGAAGATGTAAATTATGACAGGTCCTGAGATACCAACTCAGAAATCCCCTGGAAATCCAGAGACTGCATTATCCACAGGAATTACTTAAAGGCAAAACCCTACTCACTAGAGATGGACTTAATCATCCCTCTGATAATTGTGATGAGTGGTCACTACGCACATCCTGATAATGTTTAAAAAATTAATGCAAGTGACCTATAAGTCTTTAAATAGAGAGAATTAAATTTCTAAAGGAAAACCATATAAAACATAAGAGTTTTGAAATAGTTAACAGCATATATTCGCTTCTCTTTAAAAAAATCAAACTTGAAATGAAGATAAGGAACTCCTAAATGTTTTAGTTCAGATATTTTAGGGGAGAAAAATTTCATAAATTAAGTGAAAATTCACATAATATTTTTGATGCCTTTACCTCATAAAAACGTTTGGGAGAACCAAAGTAGCTTAAGCTATTTCTTCTTTTGCTACAGGTACATGAAAGAGCCTTGCATCTGATTTTTATGTAAACCTCTAGAATGTCCTCAAGACACAGTTAGCAATATGCTTTGAAGTAAGAAGCAGTGGTGGTGGTGGTAATGGGGTGGGTGTAGGATTAAGGGAAGTTGGGAAGGAGGAGAGGGTGGGGAGTATTTGATACTTATGAGGGCATATTTTCTGACAGTCATTGTCATAGGTGCCACAGGTGTACTAGCTAATTTAATCCTCCCTACAATAGTGGGGTATAAGTATTTTTATTCTCCTCAATTTACAGATGAGGACACAAGGCTGGGAGGGGTATGACAATTTTATCAGGTCTGATGCCTCGTTCATTACAACTCAGCCTGAGCTCCAGTCTCCTCAAGGCTTTTGATTTCCTTTCTCTCTTTCTCAGCTGGTCGTCATACTGAAAAGATAAGGCAAAATAATTTACATTGAGGTAAAGGACTGTCGGGAATACAGTCTTCCTTGGGGTAACTTTTAACCCCAAGGATTAATTTTTAATGATGCATTTGTGTCAAGGCGTTGGGGAGGTATCCTGTTCAGAGGAACTTTCCAAGAATCCGTAACTTCACCATCCACTAGCAGCTGCCCAATTTTAACTATTCATTGGTTGTCAGGCTTTGTATTGTAGGCAGAAAATACTAAAAAAAAATTAAAATTAAATAATAAGACCAAACCAAGAACAGATTTTCTGGCTTAATTATCATTTCGGATCTCTTAACTGCTCTTACAAACTTTCTCCACATATTTTTCTTCGTAAGTGAGCTCTTTAATATTTGGTGACAGTGATGTCACTGCTAAGTGAAAGATTTATATCGGGTAAATATAAATATATGCATTGCCTTACTTTTATTGCCCAGATCCATAAAATTTCCTTGTGATAAGTCAAAATGTTGAATTTCATTAAATTTAATTTTTAGCCCTCTCCTTCCCCAGTTCCATCATTTTTATTCATATTTTTTACTAAATAAGATAATATTGAAGAGGAAACGAAATTTGTTATTTCTTTTTGTGATAAAGCCATTTAATTCCAGGTGATTAAACAAAATATGAGCTGTTAAAATATTTCATACTTAATGGAACTTGGGGTGGGTATTTACATGTATTTATGATATTTACATAAGGAAATAGAAAAATAAGAGATTGTAATTTAATGGTTACTAGAATTCAACAGTTTTCTTTTATTGGACAAATCTTTTGGTTAAAAATATAAATATAAACAAACAAACAAATATATATATATATATATATATATATATATATATATATATATAGATGGCCTAGCCTAACTAGAAAGAAAACTCCATGCATTAAGTTTTGGGGAGGGTGTGTTAAATATGAAATATGATTCTACTGATTTCTCCTTCTTTACTTACAGGGGGGAGTGGGTAAGGGGTAAGCTAGAATTCAAAATTATGATCAGCATAAGACCTTCAATCTGCAATTTATCTTTTAGTTCTAAAATATAAGAAAAATTTTAAAAATGAATTATGACTTTCACATAAGAACAATGAGTTCAAGTTAGAGTAGGTAGCTTCTTCAAATAATTCTGGGCTGATTTTACTCTTTTAGAACAATTTTTAGGTGCATTTGTGAAATTCTTTGAAAATCCATTTAAGAATTTTGATGCAAACGTCATAAAAATACATCATTTATTTGTCTTCTCTTTTTTCCTTCATTATAGTATATATATATATATATTTTTTTTTTTTCCAGAGAGTTTGCTATAGACTGAATGTTTCTGTGCCTCAAAATTCATCTTGAAGCCCTCATTCCCAATATAATGGTATTTGGAGTTGGGGCTTTTGGGAGGTAATTGGATTTAGATGAAAATGAGGGTAGAGCCCCCATGGTGGGATTGGTGCCCTTTTAAGGAGATGAAGGGACCAGAGATCTCTCTCTCCACCATGTAAAGATACAGGAAGAAGGCATCTCTCTTGCAAACCAGGAAGGGGGCCCTCAATAAGAACTGAATCAGCTGGCACTTTGATCTTGGACTTCACAGCTGTGAAGAAATAAATGTTTGTTGTTTAAGCCACCTAGACTATAGTTCTGTTATATGGGCATTCTTTTTTTTGGTGGGGATACTCTTTAATCCAGTAAAGTCCACTTCCTGGCACCCCAAAATTCATGTCCTCCATGTGCAAAATACACTCACTCCATCCCACCCAAAGTCTTAAATCATTCCAGCATTCAGTTCTAAATCCAAAACCTCATCTAAATAGTATCCACTCAAAAAAAGTTCCAAATTTCATTATCTAAACTATCTAAATCAGGTATGGGTGAGATTTGCTATGAGCCATTCTGGGTCAAAACTTCTTTCCATCCACAGAGCTGTGAAACTAGAAAACAAATGATCTGTTTCCAAAATACAATGGTGGGACAGGCATAAGATAGACATTCCTATTTCTTTTTTTTTTTTTGCGGTACGTGGGCCTCTCACTGTTGTGGCCTCTGCTGCAGAGCACAGGCTCCAGATGCGCAGGCTCAGTGGCCATGACTCACGGGCCCAGCTGCTCCGCGGCATGTGGGATCTTCGCGGACTGGGGCACGTACCCATGTCCCCTGCATCAGCAGGCAGACTCTCAACCACTGCGCCACCAGGGAAGCCCTAGATATTCCTATTTCTAAAGGGATAAAATGGAGTAAATAAAGGGGTTACTGGTTTAGAGCAAGTTCTCAACTCATCAAGACAAGTTCCATTAGGTTATAAGGCTAAGACTAATCCTCTTTGGCTCAATGCTCTGTCCTCTGAGGCCTCCCAAGATAGCAGCTCTGCCTTCTCTGGACTTTGGATCCACAGCTCTGCCTTTGGAGTGGTTCATCCTTCATTTCATCCCATATCTGTTCCTCTCAGTCCAGGCTGGCTGTGTTTCTGCTGGTATAAAGTTCTCAAAAACCTTGTGAGTCTCCTATTGATGTCAAAGGTATCCACACCTATAAACACGAGCATTCTACACTGATTCTCCCTGGATAACCCATCTCTATTCCTGACTTCTGCTGAGAAGGTTGTTTGAATCCATGAGTCACACATCTAGTCTCTTTAACAAATGGTTTTCTAGTCACACCCTTGGCCCTGGTTCCAGAGCACATTATCTGGAAAGAGTGAGAATTTTCCAAATCATCAAATGCTGGTTCCTTTTTGCCTAACAGTTCTCTGCTCAATTGATGTCTTTCTTCTAGCATTTTACTACAAACAGAAAGGAGAAACAAGTTCACATCTTCCAGTCTCACTTGGAAATATCAGCTAAATATCCAAGTTCATTAATTACAAGTTCTACTTTTCACCCATTGGTAGAAAACAATATGGCCAAGTTTTCTGCCACTTTGTAACAAAGTAGCCTTTCTTCCAGGGTCCAATAACATATTCTCTATTTCCATCTGAGACCTCTGTTCCTGTCTGTTGTTTCTATTTCCTCTTCCTTGTGGTGGTTTGTTCCTATGTTGTAATTTTTTAAAGTTCAACTTCAGTTGCTTTTGTTGTTTGATATATCTTGTGTTGTAGAATATACGATTTGATTTTTTTAATTCTTATATCTGTTTAGTGCTTTATTTGATTACATTTTCCATTGTTTGCTGATTGTATACAATAGTACAATTGATGTGTGATCTTTTTAAATTAAATTTTGAGTTTTAGTAGTTGTTTAATAGATTCCCTAGAATACTTTGCATAAACATTCATGTCATTTTCCCCATTTTCCTTCATTCCTTCCTGATGATTTAAATGTCTACTCCTTGTATCATTTTTCTTCAGCCCGAAGAATTTACTTTAGGATTTCTTTCTTAAGTGCAAGTCATTAGTGACACATAGTCCTTGTTTTCTTTTATCTGAGATTGTCTTTATTTCAGCTTCATTTTTTTTTTCAGCTTCATTTTTGATGAATATGTTTGTTGGATGTAGAATTGTGGTTTGACAGTTTTTTTTTTCTTCAGCACTTTGTTATGTTGTTCTACTTTCTTCTGACTTCCAAAATTTCTGACCAGAAATCAGAAGATATTTGAATCATTTTTGGCATATAGATATTTTCCCTGGCTTTAAAAAATATTTTAAAAAGCCCAATCAGTGCATACTTATTTCATACACTGCATTTTTCTATTCTTGAATTTCCTTTTGGGACATTTTCATAGTTTCTACTTTTTTTGATGAAACTTCCTATATTTTTATTTATTGAGAGCATATTTTTCTTTATGACATTGAGAATAGTACATATAGTTAAAATAAAATCCTGTCTACTTATTCCCGTATACATTCATTTGGGAATTGGTTTCTACTGATTGTCTTTTCTCTTAAGAATGGGTTAAATTATGGGTATTTTTTCACCTGTTGGGTGAATTTGTATTGTTTCCTGAATATTCTGAAGGTGTAGAGACTCTGAATTCTGTTGTATTCCTAAATAGAGTGCTGATTTTCTAAATTTTAGCAGGCAATTATCTTGGACTCATAAAGATTGTCTCCTTGGTGCAGCTCAAAAGCTGTCCAGTGGTTAAGACTCCGCACTTCCACTGCAGGGGGCGTGGGTTCTATCCCTGGTCGTGGAACTAAGATCCCACATACCTCACAGCGCAGCCAAAAAAAAAAAAAGTTTCAAAATTTTGTGTTTGCCCTGTATGTGCATGGTTCAAAATCAGCTAGTTAGTTGGCAAATTCAAAATCAGCTAGTAAATTGGCAAATTCTTTACATAGGATTCTAAGCTCTGCCTCTCTGTTGCTCTTCCTTTTGGAATGTATATATTTTTTCATGCACAAGTCTTAAACTAACGGATAAAAAGATTACACACACAACATTTTTTTCCAGAAAGTTTAATAAATAGAATCTTTTTTTTTCTTTTTAACTCTGTACAAAGGACTGGAAAACAGGCTTTCAACAATATATTGTGGCAATGATTAATCCATACTCTGAACTCTGGTTCTTTAGACCAGAAAAAGTGTGGATTTTCCATCAATGCTTTACTTTGACAGTACTGATTTCAGCCTGCTCTCAGGCTTAAGTCATCAAAAAACAGGAAAATCACCTCATGCCATTCCGTCTTCCAAACAGATTCTCTGCTATAATCTTCCTGCTTTTGTTCACTCTGTGCTAACTCCAGGCAGTTAAAAAAAATTATCCAAGTATTTAACTGTTCTTTTTTCTTTTTTTTGTGGAATAATTGGTCTGGCAGGAGCTTCCCCGGCCACGCCTGAAGTGGAACACATAAAAAGTGATTTAGCATTTTTTTTTGGCTGGAGCCACCAATAATTCATCTTCCCTAAATATATTTTCCCTTAATTTATCAACTTGGGATCTCCACCACCCTTTGATAATATTAGTTTGGTCTATATAGCTGTGAAGGTCAAACTAGGATTTAATTTCTTACAAAAAGTATTTTTACTCTGAGTAAATTAGAGTCCCATGCAGATGGCTAGTTCCCTTGTAGTATTTTTGGCCCTGTTTGGGGGAATGTTTCTAGAACTCTTATTATAAATAGTATTCTTTCAAGAGTCACAATATTTCGCAAGTATCCATTTGAAGTTCCCAATCTTGTATAAGATAAGACATTGACTATTCTGTTCTCTCCTCACGTGGGCGTTAAAACACCAACCACAATACACTTTTTTTCTTTTCATACCAAGGAAATTATCTTACACCTACTAGATATTCGCAATATTTAAAGACTGAAAGTAATAGAAAACTCTTAAAATAGTTATCAAGGTAACTACCTTACATAAGACACATCTTGATAAGAAGCAGGAAAGGTTGCCCCTGTGTGATGAAACCACTTAGAAAGGGATACAATGACCTATTTTCTGAGAATACCAGAGCAAATAAGTTTCTGGATCCATAGAAAGACAAACCTCAATCACACAGAGTTTATGGATCTTGCAAAAATAATGGAACATGTACAATGTCAGAGTCACTACCCTATGCATGAGTCACTTTCTGAGATAAAGGAAAGGATAAGCCAGGATGCCAACCAAATGTGTTTTCTGACTATTTAGATCATGGGAAAGTAATCATATTACTTGTTACTTATTTTGATTTTGTTTAAAAAGAACTGACATATAATTTTTATGTAATAATGAAAAACATCAAATGATATAAATTTGTTTGAAAAATCAAAATCCCTACAAGAAAGTATTGTAACATTAAGAAGAAAGTTATTTAAGACAATGACTCATGAGAGAGTGTTAAGTGCCATATGCTTGAATGCTGAGAGCATTCCAAGAAAATTTTAGTGGTTTGGAACATTAGTTTTATTACTGGTTTAGTTTTATTTTTGAAAATGCAAACATGTAATTAAAATGGCTAAAAGAAATACATTAAAAGAATAAGTAGTTTGGGCATTTATTGTGAACAGACTATATTTTGATAAAAATGTCTATCAGTCTATTACCTGCTTACAAACTCTAACACTCATTTGTGGTTCATGTTTTCCTAATAACATTGCATTTTTTTTTTTTTTTTTTTGTGGTACGCGGGCCTCTCACTGTTGTGGCTTCTCCCGTTGCGGAGCACAGGCTCCGGACGCGCAGGCTCAGCGGCCATGGCTCACGGGCCTAGCCGCTCCGCGGCATGCGGGATCCGGGATCCTCCCGGACCGGGGCACGAACCCGCGTCCCCTGAATGGACAGGCGGACTCTCAACCACTGTGCCACCAGGGAAGCCCATAACATTGCATTCTTTATTGAACTATATTCTGTGGCCTGCAGAGCAATGATTTTTGCCCCTGGCTGTTATCTAAAAAAGCAACTAGAAAAATATTATCTATATACTCTAACTTGGAGAAATCCCTTAAACTATTTTAAATTTCATGGAAGTTCAAATAATCAGAAGATGTAGTCATCATTATTTTCAAAACCAAAGCCTTTTTTTTACCCTCTTCCCTATATCCACAGTTTACAAATTTTAAATACATTATATTTTCCAAAGCAAACCGTGGAATTTTATAATACATTTGATTCCACTTTAAATGGATTTTAAGCACAAGGTTGTATGAACAGTGCAGTTTCTTAAGATCAATAAGCATAACAAAAGACAAAATATGAATCTGAAATATCATAGTGAAATGCACTAGCAAGGAATTCCAAGATACAAAGAGAATTCTACTGTGAGAAGTAACAAATGCAAGTCATTTGGTTTAAGTGATATCTGGAAGAAGGAGAGAATAGGCCACTCTTAATTGCCCAGTAAATAATTTATCCTGGGGGATAAATTATACATTTACAATGAAACCAAGAGTAGCTTGCTCTGCCTGTAATCAATAGAGTAATGGAGATGACTGCCAAAAATGTAGCTTTCCCAAGGTTAAGAATGGAGCTTGCTTTAGTATATTTCCAGAATAATGCATGTGCTAACTAGTCAAATTAAGGACTTCACATTTTAAGGCTGTTTGCTCTGATGCTGATGAATTCAAATAAGGAAATTTTTTATCCATTTGAAAAGACACGGCCCACAGGTGGTCAGGAGGAATGCCAGAGTAAGGACTTCTGAAAATCATCTAAGTTCAAGAACATTGGTAAAGATGATCAAAATAGACTTTCTCAGATCTCAGGAAATTAATCAAAGACAACAATCCAGGGAGTGTTTATTCAAGAAAAACTGCTTAATCTTGGGAAGAACAGCAAGTTTGGGGGAGTTTTAACATAACTTTTCCCATCTCTCTTCCTCCCCTCTCAACTCTGTGGTAGCCTTGGAAACAACATGCGTCTCAGGGAAAACCAGCAGCCTGGCAGGCACTGATGGTAGAAGCCCAATTCCCAGAGAACCGTCATTATTTTGTCTACCGTTCCCAGAAGACCCCACTTATCAACCTTGTCTTTCTTTGGCCTGACTCAGAGTCTCTCAGAAAAGCAGCCTTTTTGCAGGGTATTTGCTGAAAACAATCTGCGGCAATATTTTAATAATCCAATGGCCCCAGGTGGTGAGTATCAGTAGGGAAAACAACAGGCAAACCAAAAAGGTGAAAAGGAAAAGCTGGAGGAAAAGAAAACTTGAGGGAGATTTATAAAGCTCTGACATATTTGGGAGTCCAGAAAGTCACATGCATGCACGGAGCCGTGCTCGTGTTCAGGGCTGTGCTCACGCATAGGGGGAAGACCTAAGTCATAAGCCGTGAGCTCTCACCTCTGGCTGACCTTGAAACTCTGCTCAGTTAAAAGTGAAGGATAGGGCTTCCCTGGTGGCGCAGTGGTTGAGAGTCCGCCTGCCGAGGCAGGGGACGCGGGTTCATGCCCCGGTCCGGTCCGGGAGGATCCCACATGCCATGGAGCGGCTGGGCCCGTGGGCCATGGCCGCTGGACCTGCGCGTCCGGAGCCTGGGCTCTGCAACGGGAGAGGCCACAACAGTAAGAGGCCCGCGTAACGCAAAAAAAAAAAAAAAGAAAGAAAAAAAAAGTGAAGGATAAGGCAGAATTTCCAAATGCCTGGCTGAGTCTTGAAGGCACACCTGAACACCATAACAGAATCCAACAGCAAGGACTGGGACACCTTGCTTCCGGGCATTTAAGGAAATTTCTCTTGAACACTATCTGACCACTAAGCTAACCAAGCAGAGTCTTCAGTGCCACACATGACAAAGAAAGACATCTAGTCTCATGGATTGGAAGACTTAATATTGATAACAAGATGCTTTGCTACCCAGATTGTTCTACATATTCAATGCAATCTCTATCAATATTCCTCTTGGCTTTCATTGCAAAAATTGACATGCTGATACTAAAATTCACATGGAAATGTAAGGAACTACAAGAACCTAAACAATCTTGAAGAGGAGAATAGACTACTTATCCTCAGTTTTGAAACTTTCAAAGCTACAGTAATCAAGAGTGTGTGGTACTGGCATAAGAGTAGACATAGAAATTAATGACATAGAATTGAGGGTTTAGAAATAAACCCTGACACATATGCTCAATCAATTTTTCATAAAGGTAAAGGCAATTCAATGGGAAAAGAATAGTCTTTTAAACCAATAGGGATGGCACAAATGGATATTAGCATCAAAAAGAATGAAGCGGGATTCCTACTTCACACCATATACAAAACGAACTCAAAATGTAAATGTTACAATGATAAAACTCTTAGAAAAAAATAGGTGTACATCATCATGACTTTGATTCAATATATATATATATTTAGATGTAATACCAAAAGCACAAGCAGCAAAAGAAAAATTAGATAAATTGGAATTCATCACAATTAAACGTGTTTGTGCATCAAAGGATACTATCAAGAGAGTGAAAAGACAATCCAGAGAATGTGAGAAAATGTTTGGATGTCATATATCTGATAAGGACTTTTATTCAGGATTCAGGTGGAACTTTCAACTCAACAATAAAAAAACAAATAATAAAAATGGATAAAAGATTTTAATAAACATTTCTTCATGGAAAACATATAAATGGTCAATAAATACATATAAATATGCTCCAGGTCATTCGTCATTAGGACAATTCTATCAAAATCTCAGTGAGATACCACTGCACACACATTAGGATGGCTATGGTAAAAAGAACTTGCAAAAACTGTTCCCAAGGTGAGGAAATCAGACCTCACGTGCTGTTGACGACAATGTAAAATGTTGCAGCCACTTTGGAAAACAGTCTGGCAGTCGGTCCAATTGTTAATGTCAAGTTACCATTTGATCCAACAGTTCCACTCCTAGACATATACTCAAGAGAAATGAAAACATATGTCCAAACAAAAACTTGTACATGAATGCTCATATCAACATTTTAAAAGAATAGCTCCAAAGTGAGGGGGAAAAATGTCCATCTAGTAATGAATGGATAAACAAAACATTGTACAACCGTATGCTAGAATATTCTCCAGCCATAAAAATAAATGAAGCTCTGAAATATCTTAAAACATGGCTGCACCTTGCAAAAGTGCTAAGAAAAAGAAACCAGAAACGTTAATATAAAGTGTCCAGAAAAGGAAAATCTGCAGAGAGAGAAACTAGATTAGTGCTTGCCAGGGACTAAGGGGAGGAGGGAAAGGAGAGTTAGTGCTAATGGGGATGGGATTTTTTTTTCCTTTTTTCTTTTATGGTTTGAAAATATTTGGGAAATACAGAGTGGTGATTGTGACTATACTGAAAACTGCTAGTGAACATTTTATTTTATTTTAATTTTTAAATTAATTAATTAATTTTAAAAAAATTAAAATTTTTGGCTGCATTGGGTCTTCGCTGCTGCGCATGGACTTTCTCTAGTCGCAGTGAGTGGGGGCTACTCTTTGTTGCAGTGCGTGGGCTTCTCTTGTTGCAGAGCATGGGCTCTAGGCGTGCAGGCTTCAGTAGTTGTGGCACACGGGCTCAGTAGTTGTGGCTCACAGGCTCTAGAGTGCAGGCTCAGTAGCTGTGGTGCATGAGCTTAGGTGCTCTGTGGCATGTGGGATCTTCCTGGCCCAGGGCTCGAACCTATGTCCCCTGCATTGGCAGGCAGATTCTTAACCACTGCGCCACCAGGGAAATCCCTAGTGTACATTTTAAAAATGTGAATTTCATGGTATGTTTTAATCTCACCTTAAAAAAAAAGTATAAGAAGACATAGCCATGACATGAGAAACAGACTTTATCACTACATAAATATATATTTACAAAGAGTGCTTATGTCTGGAAATGGACATATCTGGACATAGCCTTACTTATTTATTTATTTTTATAGAAACAGTACAAGTACTCATTTCCTATATTTTAAGCAACTTTAATTTTGTAACAAAACCCACAGTGGCATTTATTGTATAATCGTTTGAAAGATACTGATTTAAGTGAAGCCACTGTACCTTTAACAACCATTTATTTATGTATTAGTCATGAAATCTCACCGGAAGACTCTAAGCCTTAATCATAACAGGATGTGACATATTTGGGTAATTCTTTTTTTTTTTTTTTTTTTTTTTTTTTGCGGTACGCGGGCCTCTCACTGCCATGGCCTCTCCCGTTGCGGAGCACAGGCTCCGGACGGCAGGCTCAGCGGCCATGGCTCACGGGTCCAGGCGCTCCGCGGCACGTGGGATCCCACCGGACCGGGGCACAAACCCGCGTCCCCTGCATAGGCAGGCGGACTCTCAACCACTGCGCCACCAGGGAAGCCCTGGGCAATTCTTGATATACTTTTCATCATCACCTCATTTCAGACTTTCGACAACCTTTTCATTTAGACTCAGGCACTTTTGGTCTCATTTTATGTATGAGGAACTCAAGAGAACAGAGTACTTAAGGGTTGTATTTAAGATATAATAAATCAATGATGAAGTCAGCACCAGTCTCCTTATCCCCATCCTTAAATTATTTCCAAACACATGGAAGTGAGTTCTCTCAACTCACACAAAGAAGAGTGTCCTCTAATTTAAACATTTGGTGAGAAAATTTTTCCTGCGGACTTAAGAAAAACAAGCCACTATGTAGTTTCATTGTCTTGAATGAAATATTCCTGCAGCTTTATTTTTAAAGCCATCCTTCTTTGAATGGTTTGAAGAACCTTCAGTAGTTATCAGTTCTACACTGTGAAACAGAATGTTCATATCATCATGTTACTCTTTAAAAAGACATTTTGACTCTGGAGGGTTCACAGATGGAAATACATTAACTGGCAGGACAGGAATCTGTTTACAGAAAATACCAAGGCAGATGGCGAAGTCATTGTGAATAAAAATAGGTCTATTTCTCACACAGATTCCTTAACAGAGTCATTTAGAAACCAACAAGGAAACTGAAAACATCCGGTGAAACCTGGCCCAGCAAAATGACACCCTGTCCTGCAGTGACAAACAGGATATTGACAGGGAAATCCATTTCATCCTGGAGCTATATCTACAGAGGGCTCACAGCAGTTTCTATTATCGGTCGTTTTTTCTGTGCCACCTAGACTTACTTGGCTGTGTTATTGGAATCTCTGACTGCAGACTGAATGAATGCAGGGTTTGTTTGCTGCGACTGGATCAGCTGACATCATCCAGGGAGCTGAGCTGTGTGAAGGGCCACAAAACCCACTCCACCCTGGGTCAGAGATGGAGGATCCCTGGAGACCTGTTCTCATGACTCACGCAGCAGCTATCTGCAAACAGCCTCTAGGGGAAATGCCTAGTAAGTGTTTACTTACCATGGTTACTTTGCCCCTGCCACTGGTGAGTTATTTTGATTTGGACTGAAAAAAAATAACAACAACAAAAATGAGAATAAAATGTGACAAAGAATTTGCCCTTTTTCCTGAATATGAGGATCTTTGGGGAGTCACAAACAGCTTCCCTGGGCTGGTCTGAGGATTTTACAGGGAACGTGATAATCCAGGAAACAAAGATAGGAGTCATAGATGTGAAGGAGGAAGAAATAAAAGCCAGGCTAGTTGGGATGGCATGTGGGGAGGTTAACATACTTGTAGTAAAATTGTGTTTATTTGTGCCATTCTTAAGCAGAAGGTGTTACAAATGACGTCAAATGATTTTATCTAAGCTTTTTTTTTGAAAAGGACTGCTTCAGGTTAACTTTTTTTTTTTTAAGATTTTTTTTCACAGCAGTTTTAGGTTCATAGAAAAATTGAGAGGAAGGTACAGAGATTTCCCATAACCACTCTGTAGCCTCCCATACCTCCCCACTATCAACATCTCCTCTAGATGGTACATCTGTTACAACTGATGAACCTACACTGACATGTCATCGTTACCCAGAATCCATACTTGACATCAGGGCTCACTCTTGGTGTTATACATTCTAAAGGTTTAGACAAATGTATAATGACATGTATCCACCATTATAGTGTCATACAGAGTAGTTTCACTGCCCTAAAAATCCTCTGTGCTCCACCTATTCCTCCTTACCCTCCAACCCCTGATCCTTTTACTGTCTCCATAGTTTTGCCTTTTCAGAATGTCACAGAGTTGGAATCACACATATGTAGCCTTTTCAGATTGGCTTCTCAGGTTATCCTTTTGAAGTTTTCAGTTATTAAAACTCTTGTGTGAAAAACTCAGGAAATATTGCTGTGAAAATATGAGACTTTCCATACTTTAGCACTTTATTATTGTTAAACTACATTTTGCCTGGATAACACGTTTTTGAAAGCCATAAGGGTTGTTATAGAAAACTACACACATGAACAACGTGCATCTATTTGAGTGCATCAGTATGTCCACACGTGGATTCACGGAGAGAAATTGAGAATGAGTTAAGGAAGGGGATGGGGTGCGAAATCGCTCCCCAGTAACTCAAATTTCAAGACTTTACCTAGACTGGGTCCTGGCACAGCTGTGCTCTCCTCATCAACTCTATTCTCAGAGTAGTACACAGTTCAGTTTGCTTTATGTGCTAGCGTTCAAAGACGCTAAAGCACGTTGGCAAACAAAGTGAACATGAGAGAGAATCTCCACGTCAGCCAGAGACATAAGAGGGATCGAGCTGTTTAGCTGAAAATAGGACCCTTGGCACAAGCAGGGGCTGAACTGGAGGAAAGTGAGCTGGAAACCACATTAAGGGAAGGAACATTTAGCAGGTTGCTTTGTTCCCAGTCAGACAGCCACGGGTTCAGGGCTAAGAGAAAACATGGGATGCGTAATCTAGTTGGCCGTTGAAGCAGTAAGCATCCTTCAAGGCTGCCAGGACTGCAGGGGTACAAGCCTGTGGAGGTGGCATGTGGACAGGAGCCCAGGAACCTGCCCCTGGGAGGTAACCTGTTACATGTGCCATGCGATCTCCTGATCTCACACATGGCAACCTTCCACGAGGCCAGCCAAAGGCTAATTTTTTTCCTGAGAAATAAGAGAAAAGGAAAAACAAAAAGATTGGAACAAGCCAGTACAGCAACAGCACTGTCTGCCCTTTCCTTCTTCCTTTGCTGGGTCTGCTTATCAACATACTGACCACTGTTCATGTTAAAATTACAATGATTTGTATAATCTCTGCCAGATAGTGTATAAAGTGACTTTCTATACCCACGTCCACCTGGCAAACACCTGCAGTTAATTGATGGAAGAAGAGATAGTGCACAACTGAATTCTTGACCACTTTGCAAAACCCTGTGTTACCTCAAGAGTGATAGCAACAAAATCTGGTTGTTTTTCATCATGGGCAGTTGTTTCATTGCCATATGACTTTTGTACATCGGGTCATGTATTCTTTGCTATTTGGCACTGAAACTGCACTCCTTTTTGTGAGGGACTCAAACTCAGCCAAAACTCAGATTGGGACTTGAACCCATGATCCCTGACTAGGAGGGGACTCGAACCCAATGTCTTTTTTTTTTTTTTTTAATAAATTTTTTTAGTTTTGGTTGCGTTTGGTCCTGGTTGCTGCGAATGGGCTTTCTCTAGTTGTGGTGAGCGGGGGCTACTCTTTGTTGTGGTGCGCGGGCTTTTCATTGCGGTGGCTTCTCTTGTTGTGGAGCACGGGCTCTAGGCACGCAGGCTTCAGTAGTTGTGGCGCTTGGGCTCAGTAGTTGTGGCTTGCAGGCTCTAGAGCGCAGGCTCAGTAGTTGTGGCACACGGGCTTAGTTGCTCTGCGGCATGTGGGATCTTCCCAGACCGGGGCTGGAACCCGTGTCCCCTGCGTTGGCAGGTGGATTCTTAGCCACTGCGCCACCGGGGAAGTCCTCTAACCCACTGTCTTTTCATTAAAACCGCTCATCTAGTGTCATGACTTACTGAAGCTTAGGTTCTTTTGTCTTGTCGCAGAGAGAATTCAGAGTGAGGCAAAGTGATAGGCAAAGGGTGAATTTATTAGCACAGGACACTTGTGAGTGATACAGGCTGGCAGGCAAGGGTGTGACGCCTGGAAAACAAAGAGGGCTACATTTTTATAACCAAAGAAAAAGTGGGGAGGGGAGAAGACCACTGTCTTCCTCATTCTTGGGCAGGTGTCAAGGTTTACATCATTAGTTCCTCCTTTGGCCCTATATGGTTTAACTGGGACTGTCATGGTGCTATTTAGATCATATGTATATTACAAAAGGGTGGTGACATATACTAAAATATAGTAATTCACCGCAGATTTCAGTATAATGTCCCCTTTCACCTATATTTCTGTCTTGGCTACATGCAGAAATGCTACTCTTCAAGGACTATTAACTTTCTGACTCCACGTAACAAGATTCAGACCCCATTGTATCTATTGTCTTGTGTTTTAACGATCAAGGTTTGTGGCTTGCGTGTGTCTGGTGCTTCAATGCACCTGGTGCTCCATCAAGGTAGTGTAGATTGTTGCTAGGGTACTGGATTCTTTTCCTGAGTCGTCATGAGCTTACCAGAGTCTCCCAAACTCCCGTTAAATTCCCTTTCTCTCCTTAATTCCCTAGTGGGGTTTCTAAACTGACTATTTAATTACCCTATTCTATCCTTATCAATACCGCAGTTTGGCTCCTAGGCTGGTTTGCAGCAATCACCATGCTTACCCCTTACCAGGTCATACTTGTCTGTTAATAGGTCCGGTTTAGCCACGTGCACCTTAATCCTCAGTGGTCACCCATGATTCAGGGAGACTGGAAGAGGTAGGAGGGAAGGAAGGAAAGATGGGGAGACAGAGAGAAAAGGAAGAGAGGAGGGAAGGGGGAAGACGAAGAGGAAGCAGAGGAGACGGGTGTGGGGAGAGGGCTATGGAGGATGGGATCGTGGGATCTGCAAGACCTCTGTTTATTACTGACTGCTCTAAACAGCTGCAGGAAACCCATCGAGGGTGTGCTCATTTTCTGTTACCTACCCTCTCACACCGCTGGTTCATTCTCCATCCTCTTCCATTTGATTTGTGGTCAGGGAAGCTGGTCTCCACCGACTATGTTGCCCAGGCTCCCGTGCCTCCTGTTCCTGTTGAGTTGCTTTAGCCATGGAAGCAGGGGTAGGTGATGGGAAGGTAGAAAGAGGGAGTTGCCTGGGTATTTACTCCCTCCTGACCTCCGGCACCACGTTCCAGCACTGGCTTTGATCTCCCTAGAGATGCAGTTCCTCTGGCTCCGGAGTGTCCTGGGTGGCAGTGGCTTCCCACAGCTGCTGGTCCTTGGTCATGTTGCCACCTGCAGAAGGGGACACTGGGGCCCCACCCAGAACCCCTTGGCAGCCGGGACACCACACTCCCCGCTGCTGGGAACTGTGGTCGTGTTGTCTACCATTGCCTCCTGGAGACAATGGTCCACAGCCTACAGGACCCCCGGCCCATGAGGTTCTACCTTCTGCTCCCTCTTGGGGGCAGCTGGTGAGCAACAACTGACAGACAAAGGGTATAAACAGATCCTATTTCCACAAAGTGAGTCCCTCTATGGACTCTCTTCAGTAAAACACTTTGAGAACTCTGTCTACATCCTGAACTTATCTGTTTTGTTTGTTTGTTTGTTTGTTTGTTACATGCCTAGTTAGAGGACAAAGACTGCCTGACTATGTAGTACATAGGTCACAAAAATCAATTATTTTCCAAGTAAAAGTAAATATTCTACTACCTTTGTTCAGAAACAAAACCCACTTTTTTGTTTCATAAAATTTATTCTTTTCCATTGACATGATAGAAAAGTTGGCTGACTGTGAGATAATACATTGAAGAAGATGCATCAAATAAGGACATTATCTTCTTTTTTTTTGATCAAAATTTACTGTAAAGTCCACTCTATACAGGGGTAGTCAAGTGGAGAATTTGCAAAACTTTCTTAGTTAATATGTGCACAATATCAACATTTTCATCAGACAACTGTGCAAAATGTAATTGGCCATGGGAGGAAAAGATGCTGAAATCTACATATCTTTCTTCAATTTAACAGCAGTGAGAAGTTCTTAGCACCTGATGTAGGGCTTTAGTCATATCATAATCTTTCACATAATTTATCTCGTTTGATCTTCACATTGTCCCATGAGTAGACAGAGCATCAATCCATGGCAAGTATAACTTACTGATCCATCCTAAAGGACACTTAGGGGGCTTCTCACAGTGGCTCCACACACTCTGGGAGGGACAGACAGGTTAAATACCAGGCAAGTATTACATGGAAAAGAAAAATGCTTATGCTTGAAAATGACAAGTTCTCATTTATAAGTATCACAAACCCTAATCCAATATATTTCTGAATCATATATTATCAATATATGTATGGGTTCATTTTTAAAGTGATTATCCCAGGCTTTTAAAGCAGATTTAAGAATATGGTATTAAAAAAGTCTGGACTAACTTTCAATATTTAATGATGAAATCTCATAAAATAATGCAACAACCATTGAAGTATTAATGCTTGATTTCTGCATGCCTCATGGGTCAGAATCTGCCATCAGGAAATATGGTATAAGTTGGTTTGCTTTCAAACTGATTTTTTTTTTCTTGTTTTCTTTTCAGTCTATTTGGTTCCCTAACTACCTCTGTTGAGGCGGCTATTTTAACTTGGTTATGGTTAAGGCAAGACTGTGTTTACCACATTGTCCACATTTTTCCTTCAGACCAGCACATGTAACTGAATTCTATGGGCGCTGCTGAAAGCATGTCTAAGAAAGGCATTTGGCTTCAATGTCTTTTACTGACTGTAAATAAATTGCTTGTGAGACTGGAGATCTGAAGACTTTATTATATCAAAACTGGCTCTGAGGAAATGCTGAATTTCATAAATAATAACAACAAAAAATCCCCTCAGATGTGTCAACTTCTAAAGCAAATTGGAACTTCGAATAACTTCAAAAGGAAGAAATGCTTTTACCAGCTGTAGAGTTAAAATGCAGATGTTAGTCACACTTTAGGCTCTTCATTAAAATAAAATCCTGACAAATGCAAAATCATTTGTAAAAGTATGTGTGTGTGTGTGAAAACTGTACATATTCTACATACATACATCATATATAGTATATATACATACTATATACTGTGTACTGTGCATATATAAAACTGCATGTATATAAATACATATACATGCATTTAAAAAGTATAGTACTGCAAAAATACATGTATAAAGCTTATAAAGTATATAAGATATATACAAGCATATTAAAGTACATATATACTATGAAAGTACACATATATTAATATTATTAAAGCATATAATGTGTTAGCATTAATATTAGTACTACATACTAAGTATATAGACTATTATATTTTAAAATATATTCTATATTAATATATACTCTTTCAATATACACTATAATATATACTAATATATTTTTAAAAAACTGGAAGAAACCTAGTTTCTTTCTATGTGTGTTCCTAGGTATGATGTCCATATTTTTCCTGGTCTATCTCATTAGCTGTGATCAGGATATTCCTTAATTCTAAGTGCACGTTCCTCAGTGTAGTCTGAGGGTCCGCAGCCCGGGAATCTCTGAGGAGGGCAGTAGGATTTTGTGATTTCATAAACACCAATCTCCCTGGAGATTCCTACTAGCAGCAGGTGGAGGATCACAGGATACTTACTGAAGGTGGACAGCAGGGGGCAGAGGTGTCCACAGTTCTCTGTTTTGGGCAGCTCTGCTTCCCTGGGGCCAGGAACTCTGATACTAAGAGTTTTCAGGTGAAGATTTCTTGTCTGTTCTCTTTCCAGCCTTGAAACAAATAACTTTTTATCATTGTAAAAGTTATACAAATTCATTGAACAATATTTGGAAAATACGTAAGGTATAACAACAGAAACAAAACCAAAAATGACCCCTGAGATTTCCATCATCAAGGAATAAATATTCTGATAATATTTTGTCTTAGTTGCCTGTATACTTTTGTGTGTATATATATGCATATACACAAAATTATATTATAAAATGTATATAACACATGCAATAATATATGGAATTATATTGTATATGTTATGTTTATGGCATATTGTATCTATCATATTCATTCATACACATACAGTTTTCAAAAATGCAGATTGCCTTGAAATATTCAATTATATTCTGTTTCTTTTCTCACTTAAATTATACTTTTTCTGAGTTTGGGTGGTGAACAGGTAAGGTTCATTACAAAATACACCAGGCTTAAGCACTCTACAAAAGGGATTCAATACTGTATTGATGGTGGGCTACATGAAGGAAAAAGAAGGTGTACCTTCCATTTTTTCCAGCACATCTAGGTCACAGAGACCTAGGCACGAGTTCATTACAAACCTGGGTTCTATTATATTTGTTGCAAAGAGCCTTAACCAGCTCAAGAACATCAGAGTCTTAGCATATCCCATTGTCTATAAGCTCTGCCTTAGAAGTTTCTGTCTTGGATATTCTAGCCTTCTGAAGACATGTTTTCTGCAGTATTTCCTTAGAATATTTTTCAACCTTTTTTGTTCTCTATTGGGTAACTTGGAAAGCTCAACTAATAATCTTTCAGACTGCCAAGGACTAACAGTCAGAAATTAGATCAGCTAAGTTTACTCTTTCTCTTAATAAATATTTTGTGAGGTCCTACTATAATCTGATTCGTGGACAAATGTTACACAAGGCAGACTCTGCCAACTTTCTGGCCTCTGCCTGAAATGCCACTCTTGGCAACAAAGTGATGTTTTTCTCCGTAACTTTTATGTACACTAAGAAAAACCTTATTTTGAGCATTACTGAGTCAAGCATACAAACCCTAGAGAATTTGCAGGCCTGGAGTGAGGCTGGGAATGCAGTTAGTTCCAGGGTTATAGTTCAAAGTACCTGTCTTGTACTCCTGGGGCCCATTAATGGCTTGTAAGGCCTCCCCATAACCATCGGGCCAATTAATTTAATCAAAATCAACTTAATTCAGTTAACATGCCAGAGAATTTGTTAAGTACTCTTGTGGATTAAAAAAGATTAGCTTCTCGACAAGCCTCTTAGATAGGCTCATCCACCGGACGGCAGACAGCAGAATCAAGAAGAACAACAATCCTGCAGCATGTGGAACAAAAACCACATTCACAGAAAGATAGACAAGATAAAAAGGCAGAGGGCTATGTACCAGATGAAGGAACAAGATAAAATCCCAGAAAAACAACTAAATGAAATGGAGATAAGCAATCTTCCAGAAAAAGAATTCAGAATAATGATAGTGAAGATGATCCAGGACCTCGGAAAAAGAATGGAGGCAAATATCGAGAAAATACAAGAAATGTTTAACAAAGATCTAGAAGAATTAAAGAACAAACAGAGATGAACAATACAATAACTGAAATGAAAAATACACTAGAAGGAATCAATAGCAGAATAACTGAGGCAGAAGAATGGATAAGTGACCTGGAAGACAGAATGGTGGAATTTGCTGCTGCGGAACAGAATAAAGAAAAAAGAATGAAAAGAAATGAAGACAGCCTAAGAGACGTCTGGGACAACATTAAACGCAAAAATATTTGCATTATAGGGGTCCCAGAAGGAGAAAAGAGAGAGAAAGTACCCGAGAAAATATTTGAAGAGATTATAGTCAAAAGTTTCTCCAACATGGGAAAGGAAATAGCCACCCAAGTCAAGGAAGTGTGGAGAGTCCCAGGCAGGATAAACCCAAGGAGAAACAGACTGAGAAAAATAGTAATCAGATTCACAAAAGTTAAAGACAAAGAAAAATTATTGAAAGCCCCAAGGGAAAAATGACAAATAGCATACAAGTGAACTCCCATAAAGTTAACAGCTGATTTCTCAGCAGAAACTCTACAATCCAGAAGGAAGTGTCATGATATACTTAAAGTGATGAAAGGGAAGAAGCTACAACCAAGATTACTCTACCCAGCATGGATCTCATTCAGATGCAATGGAGAAATCAAAAGCTTTACAGACAAGCAAAAGCTAAGAGAATTCAGCACCACCAAACCACTCTACAACAAATGCTAAAAGAACTTCTCTAAGTGGGAAACACAAGAGAAGAAGAGGACCTACAAAAACAAACCCAAAACAATTAAGAAAATGGTCATAGTGACATACATATCAATAATTACCTTAAACGTGAATGGATTAAATGCTCCAACCAAAAGACACAGCCTTGCTGAATGGATACAAAAACAAGATCCATATATATGCTGTCTACAGGAGACGCACTTCAGACCTAGGGACACATAGAGACTGAAAGTGAGGAGATGTAAAAAGATAATCCATGCAAATGGAAATCAAAAGAAAGCTGGAGTAGCAATACTCATATCAGATAAAATAGACTTTAAAATAAAGAATGTTACAAGAGACAAGGAAGGACACTACACAATGATCAAGGGATCAATCCAAGAAGAAGATATAACAGTTATGAATATATATGCACCCAACATAGGAGCACCTCAGTATATAAGGCAACTGCTAATAGCTCTAAAAGAGGAAATCGACAGTAACACAATAATAGTGGAGGACTTTAACACCTCAATTACACCAATGAAGAGATCATCCAAACAGAAAATTAATAAGGAAACACAAGCTTTAAATGACACAATAGACCGGATAGATTTAATTGATATTTATAGGACATTCCACCCCAAAACAGCAGATTACACTTTCTTTTCAAGTGAGCATGGAACATTCTCCAGGATAGATCACATCTTGGGTCACAAATCAAGCCTCAGTAAATTTAAGAAAAATGAAATCATATCAAGCATCTTTGCTGACCACAACACTATGAGATTAGAAATCAATTACAGGGGAAAAAACGTAAAAAACACAAACATATGGAGGCTAAACAATACGTTACTAAATAAGCAAGAGATCACTGAAGAAATCAAAGAGGAAATCAAAAAATACCCAGAGAAAAATTACAATGAAAACACGACAATCCAAAACCTATGGGATGCAGGAAAAGCAGTTCTAAGAGGGAAGTTTAGAGCTATAAAAGCCTAGGTCAAGAAACAAGAAAAATCTCAAATAAACAATCTAATGCTACACCTAAAGGAACTAGAGAAAGAAGAAAAACAAAAGCCAAAGTTACTAGAGGAAAGAAATCATAACGATCAGAGCAGAAATAAATGAAATAGAAACAAAGAAAACAATAGCAAAGATCAATAAAACTAAAAGCTGGTTCTTTTTTTTTTTTTTTTTTTGTGCGGTACACGGGCCTCTCACTGTTGTGGTCTCTCCCGTTGTGGAGCACAGGCTCTGGATGCGCAGGCTTAGTGGCCATGGCTCACAGGCCCAGCCACTCTGCGGCATGTGAGATCTTCCCGGACAGGGGCACGAACCTGTGTCCCCTGCATCGGTAGGCGGACTCTCAACCACTGTGCCACCAGGGAAGCCCAAATCTGGTTCTTGAGAGGATAAACAAAATTGATAAACCATTAGCCAGACTCATCAAGAAAAAGAGGGTGAGGACTCAAATCAATAAAATTAGAAATGAAAGAGGAGAAGTTACAACAGACACCGCAGAAATTCAAAACATCCTAAGAGACCACTACAAACAACTCTATGCCAATAAAATGGACCACCTGGAAGAAATGGACAAACTCTTAGAAAGACAAACTCTTCCAAGACTGAACCAGGAAGAAATAGAAAATATGAACAGAAAATATGAACATTCACAAGTAATGAAATTGAAACTGTGATTAAAAATCACCAACAAACAAAAGTCCAGGACCAGATGGCTTCACAGGTGTATTCTATCAAACATTTAGAGAAGTGCTAACACACATCCTCTTGAAGTCTTGCAAAAAATTGCAGAGGAAGGAACACTCCCAAACTCATTCTATGAGGCCACCATCACCCTGATACCAAAACCAGACAAAGATACTACAAAAAGAAAATTACAGAATAATATCACTGACGAATATAGATGCAAAAATCCTCAACAGCATACTAGCAAACAGAATCCAACAACACATTAAAAGGATCATTCACCATGATCGAGTGGGATTTATCCCAGAGATGCAAGGATTCTTCAATATACGCAAATCAATCAATGTGATAAACCGTATTAACAAAGTTAAGAATAAAAAGCATATAATCATCTCAACAGATGTAGAAAAAGCTTTTGACAAAATTCAACACCCATTTATGATAAAAACTCTCCAGAAAGTGGGCAGAGAGGGAATCTACCTCAACATAATAAAGGCCATATACGACAAACCCACAGCAAACATCATTCTCAATGGTGAAAAACTGAAAGCATTTCCTCTAAGATCAGGAACAAGACAAGGATGTCCACTCTCACCACTATTATTCAAGATAGTTTTGGAAGTCCTAGCCATGGCAATCAGGGAAGAAAAAGAAATAAAAGGAATACAAATTGGAAAAGAAGAAGTAAAACTGTCACTGTTCGCAGATGACATGATACTATACATACAGAATCCTAAAGTTGCCACCAGAAAACTACTAGAGCTAATCAATGAATTTCGTAAAGTTGCAGGATACAAAATTAATGCACAGAAATCTCTTGCATTCCTATACACGAATGATGAAAAATCTGAAAGAGAAATTAAGGAAACACTCCCATTTACCGTTGCAACAAAAAGAATACAATACCTAGGAATAAACCTACCTAAGGAGACAAAAGACCTCTATGCAGAAAACGATAAGACAGTGATGAAAGACATTGAAGATGATACCAACAGATGGAGAGATAGACAATGTTCTTGGATTGGAAGAATCAATATTTTGAAAATGACTATACTACCCAAAGCAATCTACAGATTCAATGCAATCCCTATCAAATTACCAATGGCATTTTTTACAGAACTCGAACAAAATATCTTAAAATTTGTATGGAGACACAAAAGACCCCAAATAGCCACAGCCATCTTGAGGGAAAAAAATGGAGCTGGAGGAATCAGACTCCCTGGCTTCAGACTATATTACAAAGCTACAGTAATCAAGACAATATGGTACTGGCACAAAAACAGAAATATAGATCAATGGAACAGGATAGAAAGCCCAGAGATAAACCCACGCATATATGGACAACTAATGTACGACAAAGGAGTCAAGGATATACAATGGAGAAAATACAGTCTCTTCAATAAGTGGTGCTGGGAAAAGTGGACAGCTATATGTAAAAGAATGAAATTAGAACACTCCCTAACACCATACACAAAAATAAACTCAAAATGGATTAGAGACCTAAATATAAGACTGGGGACTATGAAACTCTTAGAGGAAAACATAGGAAGAACACTGTTTGACATAAATCACAGCAAGATATTTTTTGATCCACCTCCTAGAGAAATGGAAATAAAAACAAAAATAAACAAATGGGACCTAATGGGACCTAAACAAAAATAAACAAATGGGAAACTTAAAAGCTTTTGCACAGCAAAGGAAACCATAAACAAGACGAAAAGATAACCCTCAGAATGGGAGAAATATTTGCAAATGAATCATTGGACAAAGGATGAATCTCCAAAATATATAAACAGCTCATGCAGCTGAATATTAAAAAAACAAACAACCCAATCCAAAAATGGGCAGAAGACCTAAATAGACATTTCTCCAAAGAAGACATACAGATGGCCACGAAGCACATGAAAAGCTGCTCAACATCACTAATTATTAGAGAAATGCAAATCAAAGCTACAATGAGGTATCACCTCACACCAATTAGAATGGGCGTCATCAGAAAATCTACAAACAACAAATGCTGGAGAGGGTGTAGAGAAAAGGGAACCGTCTTGCACTTTGGGGGGAATGTAAATTGGTACAGCTACTATGGAGAACGGTATGGAGGTTCCTTAAAGAACTAAGAATAGAATTACCATATGACCCAGCAATCTCACTACTGTGCATATACCCAGGGAAAACCATAATTCAAAGGGACACATGCACCCCAATGTTCATTGCAGCACTATTTACAATAGCCAGGTCTTGGAAGCAACCTAAATGACCATCAACAGATGAATGGATAAAGAAGATGTGGTACATATATACAATGGAATATTACTCAGCCATAAAAAGCAACGAAATTTGGTCATTTGTAGAGACGTGGACACATCTAGAGACTGTCATACAGAGTGAAGTAAGTCAGAAAGAGAAAAACAAATATCGTATATTAACGCATATATGTGAACCTAGAAAATGCTACAGATGAACAGGTTTGCAGAGCAGAAATTGAGACACAGAAGTTGAGAAAAAACATATGGACACCAAGGGGGGAAAGTCGTGGGGGGTGTGGGTTGTGGTGTGATGAATTGGGAGATTGGGATTGGCATGTATACGCTGATGTGTATAAAATGGATTAAAAAAAAAGAATTGCTTCTCATTCAATAAATGTTACTGGAAATCAGATATCCATGTGGAAAAGTAAATGATACTAAAAAAACTTTTATTTGGAACTACAAGTAAAAAGCAAAATGTTAAAACTGTAGAAGAAAAGTAAAGCTGTCTATCTATGTCCACAAGGGAGAAAAGAATTACTTAAACCAAATATTTAAGGAAAAAAATCATGAATACAATCAATTTATCTATCAATAAACAAAAATTAATATATTAGATATTTGATCAAATGTTCCAAAATAACAAACAAGCCACAGATGGGAAGAATAAATAGATTGTGCAAATAATCTATAAAATATTAGCAATCAAACTATTTAAAGCTCTCCTATATCTCTAAGAAAAAGACCAAAAAATGGAAAAAAAGTTGAAGGATAAGAAGAGCTATTCACAGAAGGTAAATTTTTATCTGTCAATAAAGTGATGCAGAAGGGTTAAAATAGTGAAAAAAATGGAAATCAACTGAATGTCCATTGGCAGAATAGGTGAGTATAGTTTTCGATAATTATAAACTATATTATCCTTAGATTTTTGTATTTCCTGAAATTGTTTATTGAAGTAGTTTTGATCTTGCCAACAATTTAAACAGAGCCACTAAGAGGGTCTGGTGTTATTCATTTAAGTTAAAATGTATGTGCCAATGGAGAGAAGTGGATTTAGTATAATTTTGTTTACATTTTCTCAGAGCAATATATTTTAAGAGCAAAAAAACTGAAATAAAGGAACTAAATTTATACAAAAGAAAATGGCTGTTTGTGCGAAATAGCCTGATGTGCCTGAAATATTAGGTATCTTCAGCTGAGGCAAGAGTGATCTAAATGGAAATAAAGTTGCTTTCTAATTATACATTTGTGTTGGAGTGAAAGCTAATCTCAGAGAAGAGTGGAGAGTTCCTGGAGTATTAAGATCTGAAGAAAGATAATTTCCAGGACAAAAATATGAGCCAGAATGAAGGGGCCAGATGAAATTAATGTCCCAGCTTGGGAGTTAAGCAAGGTGGTCAAATTTAGAGACTATAAGGAAGGTAATTAGGGAAGAAGGTGCACACTGCTGAGTGCAGAAGAAAAAAAGAAAAAAAAAAATCCAGTCACCTAAGGATGGCACTGTCTTCCAAAACTACGGATCTGATCTCATTTCCACTTAATAGCTTTTGATATCTCCCAATTGTCTATAGTTTTGGTTTCATACTCCTTCTGGAGCAAATTTGGTAGGATTGAAAAGCTATCATTGTAATTCCAAAGCTTTTGCATAGATCATTCATAAGACTCTGCCCCTTACTTCCTCTTTGAACACTTCTTGTGCTCTTCCAGGCATCCATTGAGTAGAGTGGGCAAAAAGATGATGTTATCAATGGCTCTAAGATTCCATTTAAATTTAAAATAAGTCCTTGCAATTAAAGTGTAGGTAAGTCCTTTAATACCTTAAAATTCATGTAGAAGGTTCAGACCCTGGATCCTGGATCCTGTGGCTGCCTCAGTGTTGTGCAGAGCCTAAAACCTCAGGGTGGGGCCTGAGGCATCACACAGTGACGACAGATGGAATTTCCTCATCTTTTAATTATTGGTTGTGAAGCAAATTGGTGGCTAAAAGGAGTCTTGTATGATTTTACAATGCCATTGTGTCTATGAGCTACCATCATAGCTTCACAGAATTTCTAGTGGTATTAATGAAACACCGTTATTTCTCAGTTATCTAGCTGCAATTTTCTTTCTTGTTTTCTTTATTTACTTTTTATTAATGAAGTACCCTTCACCTTCAATTTTAGGTCCACAGTTTTACATCGTTCCTAAAAGGAAATTAGTAAATAAAAACTGATGAGAGCAATACTTTTATTTCTTCCCGGCAACCTCCACTATATAGGGAGTATTCAGCCTCCTTTGTATCACAAAGACCGAGCTCAGAGCTTCATATTTTACTGGTATGAGAGACCCTCAGTCTGTGATGCCCCGCAGATTATTTTGTTTCCCAATCTGCATCATTATGGAAACAGAAGACTAGACAACAGAAGTTAGGAGGATAGATTCTGGGGGTATAAAGTAGTGAAAGCTGGCTGACTATGGAGAACAGTATGAAGGTTCCTTAAAAACTAAAAATAGAGCTACCACATGATCCAGCAATCCCACTCCTGGACATGTATCAAAACAAAACAAAACAAAACAAAAAAACAAAACCCAAAAACACTAATTTGAAAAGACACATGCACTGCAGCATTCATAGCAGCACTATTTATAGCAGCCAAGATATGGAAGCAACCTAAGTCCATCAACAGATGAATGGATAAAGAAGATGTGGAATATATATACAATGGAATATTACTCAGCCATCAAAATAGTGAAATAATGCCATTTGCAGCATGAATGGACCTAGAGATTATCAGACTAAGTGAAGTAAGTCAGAGAGAGAAAGACAAGTATCATATGATATCACTAATATGTGGAATCTAAAAAAAAATGCTACAAATGAGCTTATATACAAAACAGAAATAAACTCACAGACACAGAAAACAAACTTATGGTTACCAAAAGGGAAGAGGGAGGAGGGATAAATTAGGAGTTTGGGACTGACAGATACACACTACCTTAACATATACACATCACTATATACAAAATAGATAAACAAAAAGGACCTATTGTATAGCACAGGGAAGTATATTCAATATCTTATAATAACATATAATGGGAAAGATCCTATGATACTTTAATGGTAGACAAACCCACAGAATGTACATCACCAAGAGTGAACCCTAAGGTAAACAAGGGACTTTGGGTGATAATGATGTGTCAATGTAGGTTCATCCTCGGTGAAAAGAAACTATTCTGGTGAGTTATATTGATAATGGGGGAAGCTATGTTTACTGGAACACCCCAAAGCACTGCATTACATTCTCAATCCTAAAAGAATGCCAATGTTAACATCACATAAGAAGGTACACTCAGTTTTCCCAGTTACTCTGGATTTTTTTTGAAAGATGTTATTTTTTGAGTTGTTTTAGGTTCACAGAAATAGTAGTTTCACTGCCCTAAAAATCCTCTTTGGATAGGATATTCATCCTTCCTTCCCTCTCAACCCCTGGCAACCACTGATCTTTTCACTGTCTCTGTAGTTTTGCCTTTTCCTGAATGTCACAGAGTTAGAATCATACAGTCTATAGCCTTTTCAGATTGGCTTCTTTCACTTAGCAATAGGCATTTAAGGTTCTCCCTGTCTTTCATGGCTTGATAGTTCATTTCTTTTTATCAGTGAATAATATTCCATTGTCTGGATGTGCCACAGTTTATCCACTCACCTACTGAAGGACATCTTGGTTGTTTCCAAGTTTTGGAAATGATGAATAAAGCTGCTATAAACCTTCATGTGCAGGTTTTTGAATTAACATATGTTTTCAATCCCTTTGAGTAAATACTGAGGAGCAATCACTCCAGTTTTAATCAAGGAACCACAGAGGTCCTGGGAAATCAGAGGGAAAAAAAATGGAAAATAAAATGAAAACATAAGCTGAAATGGAGCTCTTGAATTGTGCAGTATATTCAGAACGTTAGAAAGTAGAAGAGAATGGTGATCCAGAGAGCTTCTCACCCATGAAATGAACATTTTGTGAACAGGTTGATCTTCCTCTATCTATTGAGTCAGAATCGGGGTTAGTCACACACTTCAGGTGACAGACTTGCCAAAACACCCTCTAGATTAGCCAAGGGGTGCATAGCCTTGCAAAGCAAATTCAAATATTAAAACAAACATCTTTCCAGAATGCACTTTCTTTCCACTGATGAACCTTCTGCCTTCTGTTTTCACCTAAAGCATTATGCCTGAGATGGAAATAGACATTGCATGTGCAGCCTTATCATTTTCATGTCAGGGGACTGATTACAGTGATAGAGAGGTCTATAATGTGTCATGCTTCCTAGCATAAAAGCCACATTTCTCCTAAAATCATTTAATATTTCATTCCTAGAATACTCATTGATGTCAACAGTCTGAATCCTTTTTACTTTTTGTGGTATTAATATAAGAAAGAAAAAGAAAACATCAATATCCATAATAATCCCACAGATGTCACTTAAAATCAAGTACCAGATAATAGCGCCTGGCAGCCACCATGAAGCTCAGGATTTTTATGATTCAGACAACATCGCAATCAGGTTAAACAAATAGTATTTTTTATTAAATGTCACTCAATCCCAGGGCTGCTTATTCATTTGTGTTCCGCTCAAATGACTCAAAGATGGTGGTTACACTCAAAAGACAGCTTGAGTGGGAACCTAAGAATTCTATCAGTCAGTCTTACTCTGGAAGTAAAAGAATAAAAAAAAAGGTCCGGGCTGGGGGTGGGAAGAAAATGGTCTGATGAGATAGAAGATAGAAACTGTGTTGTGCATTTAAGTAAAGCAAATACTTTCTAAGGGCTAAAATTATTTGGCAAAGAAATTTATGAGTCCCACATGGCTCTTTCATTTCACAATCCATGCATTTTCTAACTATTATATATAGAATGGATAAACAACAAGGTTCTACAGTAAAGCGCAGGGAACTATATTCAATATCTTGTGATAAACCATAATGGAAAGAATATGAAAAAGAATATATATATATGTATATATAACTGAATCACTTTGCTGTACAGCAGAAATTAACACAACATTGTATTAAATCAACTATACTTCAATAAAACTTACAAAAAAAAGAATGTATGCATTTTCTGCATGAAGAACAATACAGGCAGACCTTTTATTTTGTTTTGCAGATATTGCATTTTTTACAAATTGAAGGTTGGAGGCAACCCTGCATCCAGCAAGTCTATCAGCACCATTTTTTCCAAGAGCATCTGCTCCCTTTGTGGGGCTCTGTGTCACATTTCGGTAATTCCAGCAATATTTCAAAAGTTTTCATTATTATCATGTTTGCTATGATCATCTGTGATCGGTGATCTTTGATGTTTTGTAATTGTTTGGGGGGGCCATGAACCACGCTCATAAAAGATGGTGAACTTGATGGATTGTTGAAGTGAGTACAAGTGGCTTAGAATATTTCATAAACTTGGTGCAATATTCTGGACTGCAGTGGTCCTCTGATAGTCCTTGAGTAAGCTGTACCTTTCCAGTCTGGTCGTCGACATTTTAAGTTTAGACATTATGGTCTCTGAAATCTTCCCTGATCCACAAACCATGCCTCCTCTATCAACCACCAGCATACGGTATTATATGTATCAGTATTACAGTATTATCAGTATGCATCAGTATTTCCTACAGGAATATAGTGATCAATTTGTTTGTCTCCATTGCTGGACTGTACACTCCTGGTTTGGCATCCAGTGGTGCTCAGTAAATATACCTTGAATGAGTGAATAGGTGTACACAGTAGCATGAAATCAATTGAATTTTGTTGTTGTCTTCAACGCTAAGGATGTAGATAATACAGTTAAAACTACAGATGGCTAACCTGTAAACCATGACTCATATGAACTAGTATCTCCATTCCTAAATACCCATTTGTATTCCTGCTGATGTTTCCAAAGTAAACAAAGATCAGGCTCCAGGGAAATCCCATTCCTTAAAACAATGGCACAAGAACACACGTGCATTTCCATTTAAAGCAAGAGACTTCCAGAAGTAAAAATAAGTTGTGTATGTTCGATTATGAAATCTGGGAAAAAAGTCTGTTGTACCAGGATCCACACTTTAGTTTGAAAGTGTTTAATGAATACGAATATTAATGTCATCATTTTGGAATCACATGTATTTTTTTAACGTTTTCATTTTGTTCCATTTTGACAGTTTCATTGTGTTTGGCAACCCTGGGCAGTTGTATACATTCACTGAAATTTGAATCAAAACTATGGTATGTTACCTAAAACACCTACTAAATTTACCTTCCAGGATGGATAAATCATGATAATTTTTATATTAGGTGCTCAAACCTCCAATAATAATTTCTGATCTACATCCTAATTTCTAGTATTATTTTTATGTTACTTCTACATGTCTTTCTCCAGACATCAAATGTTTCAAAATTATTATTAGCTGTCATAAGCAAAATTGTGGTCATTGTGATAAAATATCCAACTACTTTACATTTTTCATTTAACATAACACAGATTGCTAGCAATATTCAGTGGAAGATATTTTATATATATATTTACATGGCTTAAATTGCTGGGCGTACAGTAGGGAAATTTTAAATTAACATAGTTGTGGCATAATTTCCCTGAGTCATAGATACCAATGAAGGGGTACAGAGAAGTGCTCTGTGTTTATAGATCAATGAACAATTATGGGATTTTTCGTCCCAATAAAGATTCAGTTTGTGTCTGTTTTTGGTTTTTTTTTTAAAGTTTGGCCAAGTATTCATGGTAGGGATAGGTATCTGTAGTTCTGAATTTCTGTATTTGAAATACATGCAGTACCTCCATCAGATTTGTTGTACGGGATCCAAATTTGGAAAATTCTTTATAAATTTTAAATGATCATTGAGTGGTGCCAGATCTTCCGTGGGCCTGATTTCTGGCTGACTGTCCTTCTTGGGGCTCAGATAGGAGGCAGGATGCCTACTGTCACTCACCCCCACCCAGAACCCCTACCACCATCTGTCCACTCACAGCCTTGCTTTCAGAACAGCTGCCTGGGTCAGTTCTTTTGACTGAGATATATCAGAACTGGAATGTTTGAAAATGGATGGAAAATATTCATCATACCAAGTCTTAAATGGTCATGATTCTACTGCTTAAGAAATTCCAGGAATCAACCTTGGGTGAACCAAAATACCATGAGGTGTCCATGTGATGACATTTAAGTGCGAGATAGTGTTCTCACTTTCAAGCAACTCTTCACCTCTGCTGTGCTGCATTAAAAACATGTCGGCCAACTCTGATCATCTTTCCATCAAGAGATGGAATCTAATTCCTTTCTTCTTGAATATGGTCTTAGGGATGAAAAGAATGAGATTGAGATGATACTGAGTGATTTCTGAAACTAGCTCCTAGAAGACAGTCATCTCTCTCTCTCTCTCTCTCTTTCTCTCTCTCTCTCTCTGTCTCTCTCTCTATCTCTTTCTGTCTCTCAGGATTCTTGCTCTTGGAATGTGGCCACCATTCACTGAGGGAGCCTCAACCATGTGGAGTGATCAAGGGTAGCATTAATATTGTCTCTAGTAGTAATTTTAATACGATATGTTTTGTCCTGACAATAAAATATAAGTGGGGCGTGTGTGCTTCCTTTCTGGGTAAAACCATGAAAAACCCATGCTTCTCTCTTCCTATAGCAGACGGGGGTACAGCTGGGGAGATGCTGGATGGTGGTACTTCCACCCGTCTGGGTTCCTGAGAAGTAAGAAGCCAACACACATGCGAGGCCTTGGCTCTTTAATCCTTAATTATGAGACGTTTAAAGGAAATGCATGAAAATGTGTAGGAATGTCTGAAAATAAGAAATGCAGAGTCAGAATAAAAAATCTAGAGCTTTTCTTCCTGCTGGTGTCATCTGGTCACACCCTTCTTATTCTCTGAGACAACAACCTTGTATGTTTGCTGGAAAAAATGCTGGCACTGAAAGCCAGCGAGATTGAGTTTTCTTCATAAGCAAATTTTTCTTTTTATATCTTATTTTCATTTTTAAGTCTATACAGAGGATACCTTCCATGTTAGACAGGTTTTCCATCTTTGGTTCATCTAAGATGAGGATAAAAAAAAAAATTGAAGCATTGGAATGTCTTTCCGTTGCCAGGAATGGAATGCATTAACATTTAAAATTAGCTAATTCTATTGATCGGCCTGCTGGAGGACATTGTTTAAATTGTTTTCCTTCTACCTCTGACATGTGGGCAAATGGGAAGCAAACCAAACCTGGAGGGGAATGCGACACTCTTTGTGTTTAGGATGGAAGAAAGAGGGGGCAGAGCCAGTGTTGCCTTTTATCTTTTATTCCAATTTCTTCTTTTTCTTTGCTCTTCCCTTTTTGTCTTTGCTAAGAAATGGGTTATTCTAAATTCCTCCTTCCCCCATCTTGCACGTAGCTTACGATCAGCAGCAGAGACAGTCCATTTGCCCTCAACAGCATCCCTGCCAGGAGAATCCAGACAAGCTTTGAGTTGCTTCTAATTTCTATGGACTCACTTTTTAGCTCCAGGAAGACTGATGACAAAAGAACTATTTCTGGTGCCTCTAGGAAAGAAACACACCACAGCCTGTTATTTTCTGTAATCCTGCTGTTTGGAGAGAAAAGCGCTCACAAAGCCATTCTTTATCAAATAGCACTGAATTCTCTTTGCTCTGTGGGTTTGTTCACTAGACTATCCACTTGACTGAGGTGCATCACATCAAGGTGAACTAGCCCTACTGGTTCTCTCACCCAGCAAAGGGACCCAGGGTGCATTGCTCCTTCTGTCACACCCCAGATTATGCATCCTTAAAATATTAAAAGAAAAATCTTTAAGTGTTGGACAAGGATGTCATTTTAGTATCTCATCATAGGAGGTAATTTGGAAACGTTATCCCTCTATTCTTCTTAATCTCTGTTCCCACAAATATAAAGCATCCTAGCATATTCAAATTAAGGTTTGGCTAATGTCACCAAGTAGAGAAACCCCCCTATGATGCCAGAGTAGTAAGGTTCTCATAATCTCTCCCTGTGTATCCATAATTCAACTGTGTGCACTTAATAGAAGTGGTGGGCACAGCCTACGTCAGCTATTAATGAAGAATATTCAAGAAAGAGAATGCATGGGTGTAGTAACCTGGCAAGAAAACATAAACTTGTGAGAACAGAGCGAACTTATATGAAATCTCAAGCACTGTTCTACAGGATGAGTGTGAGAGGCACATGGGGACATAATTAAGATAATTTGGAGAATAATTTATGTCAATGCTGAGAACAGAAATTTTAAGAATCCGTAAGGCTTTAAACTTAGATGACTAATAGAATGTGGTGCCTTCAAATTAAAAAAAAAAAAAAGACTAATGGCAAGAGATTTAGAAAGATACAGTATGGGTAAAGAAAATGGCTATGTTATATTAGGAAGAGAAAACTGGTAATAGGGACTAATAAGTGTTCAAAATATTTAATAGTGTAATGGAGAAGAGGGTGAAGGTTAGCGGA
The DNA here is from genome assembly GCF_949774975.1 of Lagenorhynchus albirostris. Lineage (NCBI taxonomy): Eukaryota > Metazoa > Chordata > Mammalia > Artiodactyla > Delphinidae > Lagenorhynchus > Lagenorhynchus albirostris. Next base: position 166,567,697 of record NC_083095.1, on the reverse strand, counting down.
TATCTTTGTGTGTGTTTCTGTAGGAGATTGGTTTAAGAAGAATGATAAAGATTAAAGAGGATGGATCAAAAAGTTTAAGAAACATATCTGTTCTAGCCCAACAATGAATTAGGAAGCCTTGGCAAGTAGTGAGCACTCATGGTGTTCAAGTTCAAAGTTAATAGTCCCTGAAGGTGTGGGGAGAATTCTTGCTTAGGGTGGGAAGGCTGTATCATTCTTTTTTTTTTTTTAACAACTTTATTGGAGTATAGTTGCTTTACAATGGTGTGTTAGTTTCTGCTGTATAACAAAGTGAATCAGCTATATGTATACATATATCACCATATCCCTTCCCTCTTGTGTCTCCCTCCCACACTCCCTATCCCACCCCTCTAGTTGGTCACAAAGTACCCAGCTGATCTTCTTGGGTTATGCAGCTGCTTCCCACTAGCTATCTATTTTACATTTAGTAGTGCATATATGTCTACGCTACTCTCTCACTTTGTCCCAGCTTACCCTTCCCCCTCCCTGTGTCAAGTCCATTCTCTATGTCTGCGTCTTTATTCCTGTCTTGCCCCTAGGTTCTTCAGAACCTTTTTTTTTTTTTTAGATTCCATATATATGTGTTAGCATATGGTATTTGTTTTTCTCTTTCTGACTTACTTCACTCTGTATGACAGACTCTAGGTCCATCCACCTTACTACAAATAGCTCAATTCGTTTTTTTTTATGGCTGAGTAATATTCCATTGTATATATGTGCCACATTTTCTTTATTCATTCATCTGTTGATGGACACTTAGGTTGGAAAGCTTGTATCATTCTTAATTCCTCCCAGTACATCTTTCCAGTCACTCAACACCCACATCCAATCTATGACTAGGTCCTGTTAATTCTATATATTTGTATATTAAATTAATACTTATTATGTGCTGCATTCAAAGTAAGGTACTTGGATGATATTGGTGAAAAGCACAGAGATGTTTACCGTTCTTGTGGGACTTATGCCCTAGTGGTCCCTGTTAGATGTCATAGCCCCGTAAGCCTTCATTGTCTTCACCTGGGCAAAATTTTGTTTAGTTGTCCCTCATAAAATTAGTTTTCAGATTGACTTAATAATTATGACAGCTTGTGTACTAATTTGCTTTATCCAACTCTTTGAAAGCAGGATTGTATGTTATTGACTCCTGAACATCCAAGGCTTAACTAGGTTTTCCCATATGGTAGGCTCTCCTTTTTAATTCTGCCAATGTTTACTAAAATTAGAACACATTAATCAATGCTAAAAGTTTAATGTGATGTGTGTGGGTTTATGTGGAGTTCTACTTAAATTTAACTTATTTGTATTAGCTAAATAATTTATCTTGCTTTAATGAGGACTTATCTTGCCAGTTTTGTCAAGGTCCATTTGGGGCCCTGTTACCAACTGGGATACACGTTCTATACCTATAATCTGTTTGTTATCCTAAATAGCACATCCTTAATACTATATAATTACTTTCATTACCCCAACACTGGTCTGGCCAGATTATATCATTCTTCACTTTAGTAGAATCAAACAGATTACATGTGGTTGGACAAAAAATGGGGTCACATTTTGAGTATTAGTTTTTCAGAGCATGTGAAGCACCTACTTTTTGTGGCTTGTAAAAAATAATATTGAGCCAAATTTGATCTCAGAAATTTAAATGATACTAACAGCAAAGCACATAAACTTTAGATAAATTTGAGTTTCACTGCATTACCAATTCTACTCTCATAACCATTTCAGCAAAAATTGGTAAAAATGTCTAGAAATAGACTATACAAAAAATGAAAGCAAATTCATTTTTGTCATGTGGTGAACTTATAATCCAAAGTTCCTGTCTATAATTTCCTGTGCTGTTAGTTCATTGATCTCAACAGGATTATTGTCAGTGAAATGATAACAGTGTAAAAAATAGAATTTCCCACCGAGACAAAGATATCTCATTGAATAACTGAAAGGTGATATCTACCCTGAAGTTTATTGTAAATATACATGCCCGTTGGGTTTTTTTCTCCCTTTCTCTGTAAGCCCTGTTTTACATGGGGTCATATATCTGAAGCCCTGAAGCATTCAGTATTACGAGCACAGGTTCAAGCACATTAAAAACTCAGAACCTACCATAATGTGTGCACACAACAGAGATTTAATAAATAGGTATACACACATCCCATTCTATATTTATAAAGACACATTGTTTGCCCCTTTTGTGTCCTGGTTGAATGACTTCAATCCTTTATAAACTGGTTTACCCAAGGAGAATCTGTGTTTGCTCTTTAAAATTATTCTGTCCTTAGCATTTATATTTATGTTTATTTAAAAAATACTTGTTTTTTGTAAAGCAGTTTTAGGTTTACAGTAAAAATTAAGAGGAAGGTGCAGAGATTTCCCACTTACCCCTACCCCCCGCCCAACAGAGCCTCCCCATTACAAACATCCCCCACCAGATAGTACATTTGTTACAACTGATGAACCTACATGGACACGTCATCATCACCCAGAGTCCATAGTTTACCTGACGGCTCACTCTTGGTGTTGTACAGTCTATGGGTTGGACAAATGTATAATGATATATAGTCACCATTATGGTATCAGTATTTTAAAGAGTATTTTCATTGTCCTAAAAATCTTCTGTGCTCTGTGTATTCATCTTTCCCTACTTCAACCCTTGGCAGCCACCAGTCTTTTTCCTGTCTCCATAGTTTTGCCTTTTCCAGAATGTCATAGAGTTGGAACCATGCAGGATGTAGCCTTTTCAGATTGGCTTCTTTCAGTTAACAGTATGCAGTTAGATTTCCTCCATGTCTTTTCATGGCTTGATGGCTCATTTCTTTTTAACACTAAATAATAATCCATTGTCTGGATAGACCACAATTTATTTATCCATTACCTACTGAAGGACATCTTGGTTGCTTCTAACTTCAGGAAATTATGAATAAAATTGCTATAAATATTTGTGTGAAGATTTTTGTGTAGACATAAGTGCTCAAATCCCTTGGGTCAAACAGTTTTAGAGCTGCCCCTTTCCTTTCTGAAGTCAGTTTTGACTTGTTCTCATTTATTGAAGGTACACCAAGTACTTCCAAAGCATTCCATTTTTCCTTGTTAGTCAAGTTTCTTCATGTTTCCTGCCAGCAGAGAACTCTAATACGACAGGCCCTATAGCTGGGCCAGAACCAACCAGCATGATTTACAGAGAGTTCTGTAAAACAACTAATTCCAGTTGTGCAATTCCAAGCTCAGAGCTTTGCTTGGACAACACTGCATCAGCCTGGGAGTGAGAAAAATTCAGTTCTTATCTGCTCTTGTGGTAGCAACTCTGTGCACTGTTTTTGCATCTGGTGCAATTCTCCTGTTGTATGATTGTTCATCAGTGACTCACAACTGGCCTTGGTAACTTGCTCCCTGACACATACCGATACTACACGCCTACGTGAACTAATGGCCTCAGACTTGATGTATATTTTACATCATATATGGATTTGAAGGGAGAAAGTTGCTCTTCCTTAAGATGCAATGTGTTATTTGCTTACTCAGACATTGTCAGTATGCATAACTGTGTGGTTTTGGGTGGTGATTTTGGGGTCTAGAAGCTTGAACCTCTGTTCTAGTAAATACTGATTATTCTACCTGCTGTCCCTGCCGACTCTGCTGACTTCTGTATCCTTTAAATGATAAGCCCTGATTGTTTTCTCCAAGTGCTTTCCATACCTGAGTTTTAGTCGGTCTGAGTCAATTGGTAATGTATCAGTCCTGTGGTTGAGAATTCATATACTTGATGTTTGTATATTGCTCTAATTCATCTTTTCATCATTTTATATTAAATATTTCCTACTTTTGAACATAGTAGGTCTGCTTATTGGAAAGAAATAATCCAAATATTTAAATGTGAAAAAGATGCTCTTCCCATGTTTGTTGTCATTGTTGATTTGTTTGTTTATTTTTGTTTTTCAGTAGAGTTGGTTTCCTAGAAGACTGGATTCTAAATATAGCTTTTTCCATGGCCTTGTGACCTTTAATATTCAAGCTCAGATAGTTATTGTTTAAATAGATACCAAAAAAATCAGTTGTGTTAACTTGCTGGGTTGTTGTGGAAATTGAATGATACACGGAAGCAGATTTAGACTAGCATAGTTCAAATCTTTTCATTGTATGGATATAAAATTGTGGCCCAGATAGTGTGATTAAATTACCAGGATTGTGTAACTAATTAAAAGCCTTGTAAAGGATATAACATATTTTCTAAATGTAATGAGCAAAACAAGCAAACAAACAAAAAAACTCCCTAAAAACTGGAATGTGATATAAAAAGGGAGAAAATATTCTTCTCCTTATTTCCAGGAATTGTTTGTTCCCAATATGATGTATAGGATGATTGAAGGCTAAAAGTAAGCTATGATTCATTTGAGGTGCCCAAACCGTGAATTTACTCTGACAGAACTATACAAACTGGAAGAAAACCTTTCAGAGCACTGTTTATATCTGCCATCACTCATTTTTTTCTTCTCTATAAAATAATAGCATCTTTTGAAGTCAAAATAGTGATAAAGGAAAGGGATTTCTGGGTAAACTGGGGAGTTCTTACATTTGTTTTTATCTTCATTTCCTCCTGGGAGGGAAAATATGAAATAGATAAATTGTCTAATGTGTTTGACCTTATTAAGAGGTGTTTTGCATTTATATTGAAGAGTTTGAAGAGAATTAGAGATCGATGCTTAGAAAAGTAAGGACATTTGTTCATATTTTAGTTCTTCCCTTCAGCAGATATTGATCAAGCTTCTGTCCAGGGCCCTGTTCTCAATGCTGGAGATGCAGCATTGAGACAAAGGTGGGGGTGAGGGCAAGGATGTGGCTGGTGTTATGAGGAACAGCAAGGAAGCCAGAGGCTGGGAAAGAAGGACCAAAGGGGAAGTGTGTAGGGATGAGGTGGAAAGGAGGTCGGGAGGGTAATAGATGGGCAGGTGGGACTCAGCATTCAGTCATTGAAGGGCTTGGCTTTTACGCTGATGGAGAAGGAAAGCATTTTCATGGCTTTGAGCAGACTTATATGCCAACAAGATCACACTGGTGCTGTTCTGAGAATGGAATCTAGGGGACAAAGGCACATGCAGTGTGACAGGTAAGGAGGATTATTTGTGAAGTGTAGGCAGGACTGTGTGTGTCTTGGGTACAGGTGGGATCACGGAGTGTGGTGAGATGAGGCTGGCTCTGGGCACATCCTGATGGCACACCTGGTAGGTCTTGCACTTGGCTTGGATATTGGATAAAGAATGAGTAAAAGGAGAATTCAAGGGTTTTGGCCTGAGCAACAGGAAAGATGGAGTTCCCATTTATGAATATGGAAAATTTTGTTCAAGGAGGCATTTTGGGCCTTGAGCTGGGGCCATGGATGTGGTGTAAAATCAGGAGTTTTGTTTTGGGCATGGTCATGCTAAGTGTTTATTGGACATATGTCCAAGTAGAGATATAGACAGTCCAATATACAGGTTAGGGATCCAGGAGAGGTGTCCAGGCTAAATGCAACGTGGTGTGGTTGGCATGTACATAACACTTAAAGCCACACATCCTGTTGCTTTAGGAGGGGGTAAGTGTAGGCAGACGATAGGCCCAGGGACTGAGCTCCACATTGCCCAGATATTTAGCAGGTGGGGAGACAAGAAGTAACCAGTAAAGGAAATGAAAGCAGCAGCCAGTGAGGTCCAGGAAAAATGAGGCTTGTGTGGTGTTTGAAACCAAATGAAGTGGTTTCCATAAGGGCAAGTGACCAACTGCCAAGTGTAGTTGTAAAAGGAAGATAAGAAATGTCTACAGGATTTCATCACCTTGCGGGGAAGGCTCATCTGAGTAGGCTCAAGAGCAAGTGGGAAGACAGTAAGTATATATATATATAATATATATATATACTTCTTTTGAGGATATTTTCTGAAGAGAGGAGCAGAGAAGTGGAATTATGGCAGTGAAGTGAGATCAGGAGGGGTTTGTATACTTGTTTATTTATTTTTCACATGCTTATATACTGATGGGAATGATCTAGTAAGAAGAAAAGGAGGAAAAAGGATGACTTTTTAAAAAAGTTTCTGCTCCTAATGAGTTCTGTAATTAGTTTCCTACAAGTTAATTTTAACTTTAGAGGACTGTGAAGTTTTGACAAAGTTACGTGTCCACAGACAGTGGGGTGACCCTGAGGTAGGTGTCTGCGAACTGCTCCGGCTTGATATTAAAGGTTCATGCAATCATTTCACACCATATCTCAAATCTGGGAATAATTTTTCTGAACAGCAATATTTTGAGGATGATTTAGTGCACGCTTTTAAGAGTTGGCCTTCTAAGAGCACAGAGAGTCACAATGGTCAGGAGAAGAAGAACCGACTGGAGTGGACTTGATCCTGGTCTGGGCGAATTTATTAACTTCTCTTGCAGAGGAAGACAGGCCATCAGCAGGGCAGTGGAAGTAGGAAAAATAGTAGTTACTCAATGAGGACAAACAAGTATGTAGCACAATATTTGGCTCAGTTGTAAGCAACGCCTATAGTGGTAAAATATAAGCAATGCATGTTGATTTAAAGAAAAATAGATATTTAACAATATCGAAAGAATGACAAAAAGAAGGATGCTAGCGAGTGGGGCTTTGCAGGAGTGAAATTCTAATATTTCATAATAGGAAGTCGAGGCTAATATCTACAATTGATGAGCCAAGTAATAGTAGTATGAAAATATGATTTAGAAATAGGGAAACGCCAGAAAAAACTGAATTGGGATTGGCACGGGGGAGGGGCTGATTTTCATAATGAGGCTTATCATAGGATGTGGATTTTTAAAATTTGACATTAAAATAGGAAAATGGAGGAACAGGGCTGTAGAGAATGATGGATAAAGCTCTACATGTGGGATTTCTTTCATGTAACACTCTTGCCCCATTTTATTAGCCTACAGAGGTATCGTATTAAAAAATTGTCAATATACCCACATTCTCAGTAAAGGATGCTAAGTATTACTCCTTAAATTGCAGATAATTAGTTACATTTAAAAATTTATCAATAAACATCTACCAAATTATTTAAATTAAGTCGACTATTATTAGAGAGGGCTTTCTGGAATAGAAGGGCCAAGTATATTCTGTGTTTTGTTTTTGTTTTACAAAACAAACACTGCTTATAATCACGTCTGCACTGATGGATTCTGCTTGCTTACATTTTATTTAAGATTCTTTTCCAAAAATATTCATAAGCGAAATCAATGTGAGCTTTTTTCAGTACAATTTTTGTGAAGTTTTCAGATCAATGTTTCACCTGATTTATGAAAATGATTTGGGAATTTTCTTTCTTTTTCCATGATCTGGCATAGACCCACATTCGGGAAACTAAGTACTTCCATAAATACAATGTAACTGTGGTTTTAAGGGGACTGGGACTCAAATCATTGGGCTGATCAATGTCGGCTCCCTTTTCCTTTGTCCTCAGGCTTAAAAGCAAAAGATCCCAAAGCCGCAGTGTCCCGCTTATAGGATCCCACATGGCTGCAGGTTAGAGATGAGTCTTAGTACTTGAGCAGACTCCCCCTCCCAGGGGGCTGGTGGCCCTCAACTCTCTGTAGATGACAACAGGCAACATGAGGATGTCAAATCCTTTTGTAGGAACTGCCTCCAGTGATGGGATTTGGGATTTGCTCTTTCAGTTGGTGGTCACATTACCAGGCTCTTTACTCAGATGACTAATTAACTTTCATGAAATTGCTTCTATTAAAATATATGCCTGCCAATGCAGGGGACACGGGTTTGAGCCCTGATCTGGGAGGATCCCATATGCTGCGGAGCAACTAAGCCTGTGCGCCACAACTACTGAGCCTGTGCTCTAGAGCCCACGAGCCACAACTACCGAGCCTGTGTGCCACAACTACTGAAGCCCGCGTGTCTAGAGCCCATGCTCCGCGACAAGAGAAGCCACTGCAATGAGAAGCCCATGCACTGCAATGAAGAGTAGCCCCCACTCGCTGCAACTAGAGAAAGCCTGCGTGCAGCAACAGAGACCCAACGCAGCCAAAAATAAATAAAAATAAAATAAATAAATTTATTTAAAAAAGAGAGAATACAAGACAAAGTTCACACCTACACCCCCTTTGCCCAACACACACTCATGAGCGCACGTGCGCGCGCACACACACACATGAAATCCAAACCCGTCCCATCCAGCCCATTGATATAATTTGAGGAAACACAGGCATGCCTTGGACACATAGCAGTCCCATATTTAGGTTCTTCCAAGCATGGTTCTTTTTTTTTTTTTTTGGATGAAATAGATATTTATTAAACACCCAGGATGTGATAGGGATTTTTAAAAATACTATTATATCAAGTCTTCAAAGTAACCTACCAGATGGGCGATTCCCATTTTTAAGTGAGGAAAAAACTGACTTAAAGAGTAGTGAAGAAATGTCACTTGCAAAAGAAATGGTGAAGGTCTTAATTAGACCCAGATTTTCTGAGGTCCAATACAGATGTTATCCTATCACATTATACTGTGACCCTCTTATGTGTTGATTTACTTCTTTTTTTCCCTTGTACATGTTCTATTCTTTTTTTTTTAACATCTTTATTACAGTATAACTGCTTTACAATGGTGTGTTAGTTTCTGTTTTATAACAAAGTGAATCAGTTATACATACACATATGTCCCCATATCTCTTCCCTCTTGCATTTTCCTCCCTCCCACTCCCCCTATCCCACCCCTCTAGGTGGTCACAAAGCACCGAGCTGATCTCCATGTGCTATGAAGCTGCTTCCCACCAGATATCCATTTTACGTTTGGTAGTGTATATATGTCCATGCCACTCTATCGCTTTGTCCCAGCTTACCCTTCCCCCTCACCGTATCCTCAAGTCCATTCTCTAGTAGGTCTGCATCTTTATTCCTGTCTTGCCCCTAGGTTCTTCTGACCATATTTTTTTCTTCTTTTAGATTCCATATATACGTGTTAGCATACGGTATTTGTTTTTCTCTTTCTGACTTACTTCACTCTGTATGACAGTCTCTAGGTCCATCCACCTCACTACAAATAACTCAATTTCGTTCCTTTTTATGGCTGAGTAATATTCCATTGTATATATGTGCCACATCTTCTTTATCCATTCATCTGTCAATGGACAGTTAGGTTGCTTCCATGTCCTGGCTATTGTAAATAGAGCTGCAATGAACATTGTGGTACATGACTCTTTTTGAATTATGGTTTTCTCAGAGTATATGCCCAGTAGTGGGATTGCTGGGTCATATGGTAGTTCTATTTTCAGTTTTTTAAGGAACATCCCTACTGTTCTCCATAGTGGCTGTATCAATTTACATTCCCACCAACAGTGCAAGAGGGTTCCCTTTTCTCCACACCTTATCCAGCATTTATTGTTTGTAGATTTTTTGATGATGGCCATTCTGACTGGTGTGAGGGGATACCTCATTGTAGTTTTGATTTGCATTTCTCTAATGATTAATGATGTTGAGCATTCTTTCATGTGTTTGTTGGCAATCTGTATATCTTCTTTGGAGAAATGCCTATTTAGGTCTTCTGCCCATTTTTGGATTGGGTTGTTTGTTTTTTTGATATTGAGCTGCATGAGCTGCTTGTATATTTTGGAGATTAATCCTTTGTCAGTTGCTTCATTTGCAAATATTTTCTCCCATTCTGAGGGCTGTCTTTTGGTCTTGTTTATGGTTTCCTTTGCTGTGCAAAAGCTTTGAAGTTTCATTAGGTCCCATTTGTTTATTTTTGTTTTTATTTCCATTTCTCTAGGAGGTGGGTCAAAAAGGATCTTGCTGTGATTTATGTCATAGAGTGTTCTGCCTATGTTTTCCTCTAAGAGATTGATGGTGTCTGACCTTACATTTAGGTTTTTAATCCGTTTTGAGTTTATTTTTGTGTATGGTGTTAGGGAGAGCTCTAATTTCCTTCATTTACATGTAGCTGTCCACTTTTCCCAGAACCACTTATTGAAGAGGCTGTCTTTTCTCCATTGTATATTCTTGCCTCCTTTACCAAAGATAAGGTGACCATATGTGCGTGCGTTTATCTCTGGGCTTTCTATCCTGTTCCATTGATCTATATTTCTGTTTTTGTGCCAGTACCATACTGTCTTGATTACTGTAGCTTTGTAGTATAGTGTGAAGCCAGGGAGACTGATTCCTCCAGCTCCTTTTTCTTTCTCAAGATTGCTTTGGCTATTAGGGGTTTTTTGTGTTTCCATACAAATTGTGAAATTTTTTGTTCTAGTTCTGTGAAAAATGCCAGTGGTAGTTTGATAGGGATTGCATTGATTCCGTAGATTGCTTTGGGTAGTATAGTCATTTTCACAATGTTGATTCTTCCAATCAAAGAACATGGTATATCTCTCCATCTCTTTCTATCATCTTTAATTTCTTTCATCAGTGTCTTATAATTTTTTGCATACAGGTCTTTTGTCTCCTTAGGTAGGTTTATTTCTAGATATTTTATTCTTTTTGTTGCAATGGTAAATGGGAGTGTTTTATTAATTTCACTTTCAGATCTTTTATCATTAGTGTATAGGAATGCAAGAGATTTCTGTGCATTAATTTTGTATCCTGCTACTTTACCAAATTCATTGATTAGCTCTACTAGTTTTCTGGTAGCACGTTTAGGATTCTCTATGTATAGTATCATGTCATCTGCAAACAGTGACAGCTTTACTTCTTCTTTTCCAATTGGGATTCCTTTTATTTCTTTTTTTCTCTGATTGCTGTGGCTAAAACTTCCAAAGCTATGTTGACTAATTGCGGTGAGAGTGGGCAACCTTGTCTTGTTCCTGATCTTAGTGGAAATGGTTTCAGTTTTTCACCATTGAGGACGATGTTGGTTGTGGGTTTGTCATATATGGCCTTTATAATGTTGAGGAAAGTTCCCTCTCTGCCTACTTTCTGGAGGGTTTTTATCATAAATGGGTGTTGAATTTTGTCAAAAGCTTTCTCTGCATCGATTGAGATGAACATATGGTTTTTATCCTTCAATTTGTTAATATGGTGTATCACATTGATTGATTTATGTATCTTGAAGAATGCAAGATCTATTCCTGGGATAAACCCCACTTGATCATAGTGTATGATCTTTTTTTGTGTGTGTGTGTGGTACGCGGGCCTCTCACTGTTGTGGCCTCTCCCATTGCGGAGCACAGGCTCCGGACGCGCAGGCTCAGTGGCCATGGCTCACAGGCCTAGCTGCTCCGTGGCATGTGGGATCTTCCAGGACCAGGACACGAACCTGTGTCCCCTGCATCGGCAGGCGGACTCTCAACCACAGCACCACCAGGGAAGCCCGTGTATGATCCTTTTAATGTGCTGTTGGATTCTGTTTGGCAAGCATGGATCTTAAACGTTGATCCTGATTTTATTTAGTTGCTACCACATGGTGTGGCAAAGCCAAACTTTACTTTAGTTGTTTGTTCCTCTTTTGATTGTGATACTTTTGATTTATTTCTGAGAGGTGTAGGAAGAGAAGTATATGAACATACACTTACTGAATCATCTTTCTCATCATTTCTCATTTCTCATTATGAAGCCACTGTAAGATTATCCTCTGACAATGAGAAGCACCCCCAGGCTCAGAGCTGATGATGAGCCCTCCCTGCAGCCCACCCCTCATTTCCAGTAAATGAATCTCCTTAGGAAAACAAATATCCAGAAAGCTTCCTGTTTACTCAGACCTCAAAAATGGGCTGTTAGAAACAATGTGAAGCTTTGGGACAGGTCCCTAATCAGAGGCCAAATGTATGCAGTTGTCTTAGTGCTAAGGATGTCATGCTGCCCAGTCTGAAGAATAATTTCATTGATCAGTAAGAATTAAATCTAAAGTTACAATTACCAAATGCCAGGCTTGATGCTAGGTGCACATTCGTGCATTTATCCATCTAGTAATCTCAGGAACTTTATGCTTTACTGAAATTATCTACATTTTACAGATAGGAAAGCTGAGGCTCAGAGAGGTTACAAGCAGAAATATCAGGATCTCAACTAGAAAGTGAAGGAGTTGGCCTTCAGGGTCTTTTCAGTACATCTGCTGGTTTCATCAAAACCGTATAGTACAGGGCTTCCCTGGTGGTTCAGTGGTTGAGAGTCTGCCTGCCGATGCAGGGGACACGGGTTCGTGCCCCGGTCTGGGAAGATCCCACATGCCGCGGAGCTGCTGGGCCTGTGAGCCATGGCCGCTGAGCCTGCGCATCTGGAGCCTGTGCTCCGCGATGGGAGAGGCCACAACAGTTAGAGACCTGCGTAGAGCAAAAACAAAAACAAAAACAAAAAAAACGTATAGTACCAACATGGAAATTTTAAGAATTTGCTCCATTGGATAAGGAATCTAAAAATCTTTAGCAGTCTCTCTTTGCTACCATGTCCCCAACCACACTCAGCACTCAGCTCTGTCCTCTGAGCCAGCCACGTCCTATAAGTGACCTGGAGCCGGCGTTAGTTCTCAAAACCACACACGTTTTCACTATCTCCTTCCATCCATCTTTTTCAAAGGCCTGTGTGGTACTCCTGTTCCATAAATTATCATCATGCAGACCAAAGTCACATTCAGCAGAAGCTCAGCTTTGATTACAGATGTGCTGACTCAATCAAAACTCTCAAACTCAACTGCTTCTCTTTAAAAGAAAGCGTATTACGCTTCAAAGGAAGTGCAATTTCAGCCATCACTTCATCTAGTACGACGTGAAGATGTAGTAATGTCCAGTTGGATAAAGAAAAGGGAATATTCTGTTTAATTTTCAAGGCAATGACCTGTGATCCTGCTTTACATTGAAGTTTCTAGGATGTAATTTCTTGTTTATCAGTACTTAAAAGTCACTTTTTATCCCCTGTGGTTACTAAAGCTTTGGGAAATCTTCCACCAAATGCAATTGTTAACATTGTGTGCTAAACAGGAATGGTGAAATAAAAATCAATTATGCAATCTCAGAATGAAAGTTATGCTACTTTTACAAGAGGAAGTTTTTGTAGTAATGTTCCCCCACCAAGTGAGGTGGAAAGAGAGAGAGGAAGAAAGAGAGAAAGAACGAATAAAAACCTATCCTTCACTTTGCCAATTAGAAGGGCACAGTCTCAACTATTTCCAACAGTAAAGCCCATTGCCTAGAAAACTTTACTGTACAAATAAGAGGAGCTAAGAAATTAATTGGCAGGTACCTCTAAACTTATTTAAAGTATTCTATTGTTATTTTTACTACTCTGTTACCACCACCATCCCTATGACTGGTGTTAAAATAACTGAACAAGACCATTGGACTGAGGTGGATCTAATGCCTCAGTAGCCTACATGACCAACCAAAACTGAAACCAGAGTCAACGCACTCGAATCTGAGAAAGTGAAACCTGAGGACAACTGTTACCGAGTCCACGTTTGTACTGCTCGCCACATGACAGGCCAATAAGTCGAGAGAGGACTTTATTCAGAAAGCCGGCTTACTGAGAAGATGGTGGACTCATGTCCCAAAGAGCCATCTTACCTGAGTTACAGTTTAAGCTTCTTTTATACTAAAAGGGAAGGGGGTGTGGTTGGTAGCTGCAAACTTCTTGGTGCAGGAATCCTTTGTTTTTACAGCTGTCCACATAGGTCAGGTCACAATGTTCCTATAAACCTCCAACAAGACAACTGTTTTTCTCTTTACTTCAACTTTTATGTCTGTATGAATGGATAAGTGTTATACCTTTAAAGGTCAGAGACTTGAGAATGGGCTACCCTGTATATTTCAAGGTATAGGCAGCATTCTTGTTGCAAAAGCAATAGAATACAAAGGTTAAAGTAAAAGAAACAGATCTAATATAGAGTCAGATTTGTTCCTCCCTATTACACAACTAGTCACAAACTCCAGCTAAGGTTTCCAAATAAGGCAACCACTTAGGCTATAATAATTGCTTTGCTTTGCTTTAGTGTCTTCTGTATAAAAACCTCCCCCCAGCTCCTTCCTATGGAGAGCTTCTAAACACCTTTGGTTTGGTTTGGTGCTACCCAATTTGAATTGATGCATGCTCAAACTCTTGAAAAAAAATTTAGTATGCCTCTGTTTACCTCTTAACACTATTAATCGACCACTATCCAAAACAGTGATTTCACACTTTCTAAATGGCAGCCCACTAAGGAGGAGTGAAAATTTCCACATTGCAAAGTCCACATTCCCCAACTTTTCCTAGAAAAAGACATCAGTGAAACACAAGTAAACATAATGTCCAAAGACATTTTGGAGGGATAACGTTAAAATGGCTTTAATAACGAGATAAGGAGGATGAATAATTTTGCATTACATGTGCATGTTTAAGGAGCGGTTAATGAAAATTGATAAAACACGATGAAAATATGCAAGATGACACCATACATTACGGATTAACCAAGTCACAACAATTAGCTTGAAAATGATGGACGTACATTATTTAAAACAGAAAGAGAGAGAGAGAGAGCTGCCATTTCAAACAAACACAACCACAGTGTGATTTCTGTAGATATTATGTAGATGTATCTGTAGGTATTCCACCATGCTCTTTGACCAAGAAACACTGAATTTTATCCTGATTGGTGAAGTGGCCAGACTTTCCAGTAGACCAGTTCATTGAAATCCTCTCAAATTCCAGAAAAGTGCTAATTTTGGTTCAAGAATAATACATTTTAATAAACTTTAATAATTTGGCAATTAAGTTCCAAATGAATAGCTCTCATCCTATTCATTTAGATTAGGAGTATCATTTAGAAGTATCATGAGTAGAATTAGGTTATTTGCTGACAATCATACAAGAAGGGAGTGTTTGGTGCAGCCGCTTCACCGTATGTTTTATGATTCTTGAAATACCATCCAAGGAAAACAGAAATTGTGTAGAATACCATGAGATGATAATTGCATTTTTGGAGGAGAATGCACAGTGAAGAACCAGATCCATCATATCAAAAAATGAAACTTATGCCTTACATTACCTCCCTACACTGAGCACGTCTAACAAATTATTCTGTGAAGTCACAATCAGGAAATTAGCTTTTAATATAAAAGCTATAGCCATCCGATTGCTTTAAAACTTCAGATTCTTTCTGGGTAGAGGAGGGAAGAGGTTGGCAGGCTTTCCCCTGCTCTTGCAGTAGGTGCCAGACCCCTGGTGACTGGGCTATTCTCTTGTCCTAGGTATTGTCTGCTTGTTAAAAAGATCTGGAAAAGTTTGATTTACAGGAAGAGCTGTGTAGCAATCAAAAAAGAAGACAAAACCAGTATTGTGTCAGTTTTAGAGTGAGCCAGTGAAAGACACAGGAAGAGAAGTGTAAGAGATTGAGGGCACGGGAAGGTGTTCATTCCCAGAACAGTTACAGAATAGTGACTTCCAGGAGCACTGATAGAAATGCAGACTCATGCCCATCAGGCCCCAGGGGTGTCAGTAGCGTAGTGCCCAAGCAATAGGAGAAGGAAAAGAAAAGGGCACATGCACTGTTAGTTGGAAGTGTCTCAATTATTACAAGTAACACTGTCTTTTGTCTTCTTCTTACCCAACTTTCTGAGAGAATTTTACAATAGATAGTTTTCTTTGGGGAAAAGAGATGTGACAGAAGGTGCAAAATTTTCCAGCACAGCTGTGCCCATGAGAAAATCCATCTAAGCAAGAGCAGAAGACAGTTCCCAGACACCAGTGAGATGTGGTGTCACTTGCCAGAGCAGGAGCTGTTTGTGAGTGGTGTGGAGGCAGCTGTGTCGAAAGAGAACAAGAAAACACAAGCATTTTTAAGCAAAGAAACCAGAAGTTGGGGGGAGAAAATTTTAACAGCAGCTGTTAAATTTCACACTTCAGTTTCAAACGGGGAGAGTGAGAGATGTCTGAAGAATAATTTTGGAAATTTTGGATGTGTGAATGACTATGTCACCCCCTGATTCACCACTTTGGGAAGATCTACAGTAAATTATTTTTCAAGGATGTTGGTTTGAGAATATGATTTCTTTTGAATGTGATGTTGGGCTGAGCTGACCCTGAAGAGATATGACTTTGTCTGAGTTACCCACGTGTTTATTGGGAAAACGTCCATAAAGGAACATTTCCATGTATGGTAATGACTACAGACATCTAAACTTAAACTCATCACACCCTTGCCCCAGGTCAGCTAACCGTTTCATGTGTCATTATTTTGTTAATGGTGACACTAATTTCTCAGCAATGAACAGTATCAATAGCTTCCTTGTATTCCCCTGAGATTACTAGGTTATTAGTATTATTATCAGCAGAGAGTTGCTAATCAATCTATTACTGTTTCATAATCTCAGTTATCGGTTCCTGTTGAAACCTATCCCAATATAGAAGTAGAGAAGCTGGAAGTGATACAGAAACTGCAAAGAGGAAATTAACTCAACTTATGTGCAGATTGGTCACAAACACACTACTCAGACACAAAAACAATATTGGTATTTTCTGTGCAAAACTAAAATATGTACAAAAATGAAAAAAGAAGAAAGGTTAAAATAGGTGGGTAAATAAGTGATAGATGCTTTCCCAAGTGAAGATAAATAAAACTGCTTTTAATTAGAAGAGTTCATGATTGTAATAAAAGTGATGTAAATTTTTATTAAAAAATATAGAAGCAAGAAAATCAGTTTGGTCTTCATATAAATAAGGAGCCAAAGACTTTTTTTTTTTCCATTTAAGAGCCTGGTTAGATTCCTAAAGCATAGTCTACTTCAAACCATATTCTGCTTTTTTTCAACCTGTAAACTCACTTATCCGATGTAGTCATTCTTATAGAAAAATGATGCGAAAATAGTTTTTATAAAAGAACAGGTATGAAATTGCCAGGAATGGCAATTTCTTTTGAGGGATTAATACATTAATTTCATAATGACATGTTATGGAGAAAGACTTGGAGAGAGATATAGATAGATGATAGGTAGATGATAGATATATAGATATATAGATAGATAGATAAACAAAGAGACTGACAGAGAGATGCATGGGGGGGACTGACAGAGAGAGAGAAAAAGAGAGAGACAGAGACAGTCTTAATGTTTCTCATTAAATCAGAAATCAGAACAAAGGCTGAAAAATTGACAATGCAATGTGGAACTAACATCAGAAGGCAGCTCAGTAATACACACTGGTTGGCTTCTGCTCTGAAATTAGCATAACTGGCAGCTGACATGTCATGTATTTCAAAGTCACTGCAGGCAGGGAGGTTCTTAACTTCAGTAAAGGAAGGCTTTTAGCAAATTTCTTGCACATGATCAATGATTGTTTTAGAATTACAAGCTGAAGATAATCACCCTGTACAATCCATTAGAGTTGGGGTCTTTTTTCCCTAAATGCTTTTAG
Organism: Lagenorhynchus albirostris; assembly: GCF_949774975.1. Classification (NCBI taxonomy): domain Eukaryota; kingdom Metazoa; phylum Chordata; class Mammalia; order Artiodactyla; family Delphinidae; genus Lagenorhynchus; species Lagenorhynchus albirostris. The sequence continues at coordinate 166,550,380 of NC_083095.1, read as the reverse complement.
AAATAGGAAGGGCATCGTATTAATTCTCCTTGATATTTCATTAGTTTCATGTCACTCGTTTCATTAGTTATATGCTATTTCACATTGGTGTCAATGACACAATGCTAATTTTTTGACACATACTTTTTTATGGTCTTCATGAATTGTGCTCATTATGGAAAATGGGCTGAATTTTTTTATTGGTTTATCCTGAATGAATGATTATAGCGAAATAATTCACTTTGCAATTGTTGCCAAGAAGATACTTTTGCAAAAGTGTGTATATTTCTAAAGGCATCGTTTGTTGGGGATAAAAATTCACCGTATTTGATAGACAATAAATACAAATGACATAGTCACTGAAACTCACCCTCACCCGACTACTGTCCCAGAAAATAAAGATAATTTTTACAATCTAATCTAATTCAAGAAAATTCTTACCTTTAAAAATTGCTGATATCAGTGACATTCTAAAAGATGGAAGAAAGGTTTTGAAGAATTTAATATGATAATTTTGCTTATCAAATATATGGACAAAATTTGGCATTGATATTTAGAAGGATATAAAATTGCTACAGTGCATTAAAATCCTGGAATAGTAACTGTACTGGAAAATATTTTGTCTATTTAACAAAATAGTAAACAGAGTTGTCATATGACTTAACCCACAGAATTGAAAACATAAGTCCACACAAAAATGTGTACAAACACGGCCATTGCAGCATTATTCATAATCACCAAAGAGTAAAAACAACACTAGCATTCATCAGTGGCTGAATGGAAAATCAGAAGGTGGTGTGTCAATATGATGGAATATTATGCAACCATAAAAAGGAACGAAGTACTCATACAAGCTACAACATGGATGAGCCTTGAAAATGTTACGCTAAGTGAAAAAAGCTGGACAATAGTCATACGTTGTCTGATCCCATGTTTATGAAATATCCAGAGTAGGCAAATCTATGAAGATAGAAAATATATTATGGATTTCCTGGTACTGGGAAGGAAGGTGAACAGGCCTTGACTAACTGTCAGTGGGCTTGTTGTTTCTTTTTTCAGGTGAAGAAAATGATCTGGAATTTGACAGTGGTGGTGATTGCACAACTTGGTGAATATATTAAAATCCACTGAATCATATGCTTAAAAGGGTGAATTTTACAGTATATGAATTTGGCCTCAAAAAGGAATGAATAAGTAAAAATAACTGAAAATTGATTAATATAAGATAACCAGTGTTAGGATTCCACTAATATCTTGGTCTTGCATGTTTTCCATTAGATCATGTTAAAACAAAACTGAGACTGGGATAGGAGGAGGATTTTTTCAGGTCCTCACTTGTGTCTGCCTCAGTGCTTCTGGGTTTGAGCCTGGTAGACACAGAACTTGCAGAAACAGAGAGAAGTAAAAATGAAGCAGAAGTAGATATTTGGCAAAATGAAATAAGAGATTTTGTCTTTTAATGTTTGAAAAACACCCTGCATCCTATTTCTATTTTCCTTTTCTAGACTTCATATCTTTCTGAAAATTAATTAAAAAGGATGCATATGACACGTTCTCCATTTGAAAGAAAATACCCGAGTATCCTACTGTAGAGTCATTTCTATATGAAGGGTAAATAAATATCTCTTCAAAAAATAATTTATCATAATATTTTTTGAGTCTTTCCAACTGAACTTGAAAGATATTGGGGTTCGAATTTTGTTTATCCTTGGCAAAAGCCAACTTCCTTCTTCAAAGAAAAACATTATAAGGGGCTTATGAGGTTTTCTGAACATCAAATAGCTCTCCTAAAAATACATTTGGATGATTTAATTGTAAGCAAATAAAAAATGAGATTTTAGTTTTCTTCTGATCACCCATGAATTTAAAAATTCAAAAGCTGGGTTGTGGTGGGGGGTGGATAAAGTGGAAAACTACTACATGAAGATTTATTTAGAATCTTTTGCAAACCTATGATGGGATAATGAAGAAAGACAATTTTCTTTCAAATATTTTTCTTTAAAAGATAAACATTGTGATCATCAATATGGTTACCATTTCTTTAAAAGATAAGGACCAATGGAAAGATATTTTACAATATGAAAGCAGAATAAGTTTCAACTCATTGAATAGCTTGTTTGAATAATAGCTTTGATTTCAAACAGATATTATTAAACATGTATCCATGCTGTGGTCAAAGTTTTCATGCATGAGGTAAAGATATGATACATCATTTTCTTTGTCCTAAATTTTCCTAATAATTTAGGTAGGAAAACATAACTTTTTCCTGAACACACTTGGAAAGCTCTAGATGGAATTAGAATTTCATAAACAATACAGTGAGCTTTACTTTATAATATTAGGCTACACCAAAAGAACACACCTGTTAGATAAACCATATGTTTGATTCAATTATAACCTACTGAATTTGACTTTTTTATTAAGTGTGAAAGAAGAAGGAAAAAATATATTGGTCCACTTAATGAAATGGCACATTATCCGGATTCTGGGTGTCAGCCTCAGACCGCCTTCTGCTTCCGAACCACAGTATATCTGGCCCAGTCTGCATCTGTTGAATAAATCAAATAACTGATACATAATCTAGGCATAAAAAGAGTGTTTGCATCAGATTGTAATTGTACTTGTTTTGAGTCAAATGTGTTAAGTAAAAAAATGTTACGTGGAACATTACAGAAAAAGGCAAGGGTTGCATACAGCAAGAATCTGAGTCGCTTGCCATTTGGATAATTCGTGGATGCAAGCAGGATCCCAGTGCCTATGAAAGTTCAAAACGAATAGAAATGAAATATATCTTCGTTGAATACTGGTAAAAGCAAAGAAAGATTAGGTGCAAAATCACTAAAGTGAACTCTCTGTAATCTGAAGTTCTGTGATTAGCCTTGTATATCTGCTCAGGGATCTGCAGGACAATTAATGTACACAATGCGTTCTCACCTCAACCAGTGACCAGTCAGAGAGCATATGTGTCAGATTTTGCTCTTCCCCAATATTCCCAAATTACTCCCTGCAGTGAATCAATGAGGGCAACAGAATTATACATGCAAAGGAATGCACGTGTCCAGGCTGTTTCTGTTGACTTAATAAGATAGTATAAAACTTCCTTCGAATTATTTTTGCTTGATTTTTTCATTCCCAGCAAATTCATAGGGAAAGAACATACAGTTGATTAGAATATGCTCCTTAACAGATATACGCTACTATATATAAAATAGATAACCAACAAGGACCTACTGTATAGCACAGGAAGCTATAATCAATATCTTGTAATAACCTATCATAGAAAGGAATCTTAAAAAGAATCTATCTATCTATCTATCTATCTATATCTGGATCACTTTGCAGTACACTTGAAACTAACACAACCTTGTAAATCAACTAAACAAATAAAAATTTTTTTAAAAAGAATATGTCCCTTGCCTCTACCTCCTTCAGAATCTTTGTCAAGATTCTGGGGATCTAGAATAGGAAACTAACTGCAATTTCTATGAACAAATAAAATGTCTTTTGATACGACATGGAATTATATTTTTATGAGGAAAGGGAATGTTGTGACTTTTAAGTTCTATTGTCATAATGACTGTATAAGTACATTATTAACTTAGTGGACATAAACCTCAAATTATGAGTTCTCAAGAAAAGAAAAAAATATGTATGTGTGTGTGTGTTTAATTTCCTTAATAATAAATGAAACAGGTAAAAAGAATTTTAAGTCAGATGGAAATAAAGGGTGATTTGGCAACTGGGCAGCCTATGACCTTAATATGTCACTGTTAATTAACCAAAAAAAGTCTTATTTGTTTTAGTTAAGTGGTTTGTGCTTATTCTTTTCAAATTTTATCATGGCGCTAACAGCGTCATTAATCATGTAATTTTAAGTGAGCACAAATTCAGCACCTATGAGAATGAAAAATGAAGACAATATACCCCCAAATCCAATGGCAACAATGATTTCTACAGAAAAATTCACTAGAAAGGAAGCCTTTACACATGCATATTGAAATTCACAATATGAGGTAATTTAGGGAGCTAAATTAAATCAACTTCATCAGCCTGTGAGAGAGAACGAGCCATCTTCTTTGACAAATCCAGCTATTATTAAACCAGGCACTGGACTCAGCCAGTTGCCAGCTCAGCTCTCAGAATGCTGGTGACATGAAAGATGGCAGGAAAATGTATTCTGTGAGCATCAGGAATTCAGATTTAAATCCTTAGATATAATCAGATAGCAACTCAAATATTCCAGTTACTTGATTATCAGAGGTTAAGGCAATTCAACTGCCTTTTGGCATATTTTATATTTTACTTTGTTTTGTTTCATTTTCTTCTTGTCCTATACTTTCATCATATTACATAAATCCAGTACTTGCTTCCATCAGTTAAAAAAAGGTGAAATCTCAAACCCAAATTATTGTTTTATCCTTGCTGCTACTGTCACTAAAGACATCAATTCAATAATGGGGAAAAACAGTAGGTTTGGACTTTTTGTTAAATGTAGAATTTGGGGGTTATTTGATTTATTCACTGTATTTGTTTCTTTCAAGGGGGAAAGATTTGAATTTGCTAAATCTTAATTTCATGAGTTCATGCCAAATTACATCATCCTAACAATGGTAATTGAGGTAACCGATTACAAAGATGTCTTTTTGGTTGTGATTAAAAGGAACATTTCAATTCTAATTGTAGACAAATTAAATACACCAGGGATTTGGCACCTGACATTTCAGCCTGAAGAAGAAACAAAATATGTATAATTTTCTCTTGATGACTAATTCTGAAGAGGGGTGTGTGTGTGTGTGTGTGTGTGTGTGTGTGTGTGTGTGTGTGTGTGTGTTAAACAGGAGGTAAAAGTTCTTAGAGCATACGAGATAAACATAACACAGCACCTTCCTCCAGAAAAAATACAAGCTGCAAAGGAAACCCACGTATGTAATTTTAAATTTTATATTAGCCACATGAAAGAAAACGAAAAAGACAAATGGGTGAAATGAGTTTTAATGATAAAGTTTATTTAACCCAGTATATCCAAAATAGAGCATTTCAACAAATGGCCGAAAAACCTTCTGAGATATCTTACTTTCTAATATTTGCACTAAATCTTCAAAATCCAATGTGTATTTTATACTTATGATCACATTCAGTTTGGACCGGCCACGTTTCTAGAGCTCATCAGGTAGTGGCTGCCTTATTAGACAGCACATGTACACAGGTGAGCAACTCTAGGTTTACCTGTGACTTTGACACCCTCTGATCCTACACAGACCCCTTGACAAATCACCCAAACAGTGCACCTTTGTTACTCCATCTGTCAAAAGTGGGATTATATTTCCAACTATATAAAATGGATTATGACTTAGAGCAGTAGTAACAATAAACCTCTGCGAGGTTTCCAGACCTGCCCTATGATTACAATAGTTCTCACAAGACCTGATGACCATTACTTGTCACTAAGTGTCTTTAATATTGTGATTAAAGTTTGTTTTTTTAAGGCAGTGGGGTTTCACTTTGTCAGGGATAAAGCCAATTAGTTTTTAGAAAAATGTCAGACATTTGTTGTTTACCCCCAACTCATTTCCCCATTGTTCTTTGCTGACACAGTGCTGCTTAAGAATCTACCTGTCATGGGAAGTGACCTTATCACCTTCTTAGGGGTAAATCTGGTGTGAGGTTGGTGTCCCCAACGAACAGGCTGTGAGGCAAAGCCCTGTCTCTGTAGGATTTCTTGGGAAGGTCTCTCTTGGTAAACCCCCCGCAGAGGCTGGTAAAGCAGATGTGAGCCTCACAGTTGCAATTTGCTGAAACAGAGAGAGAGAGAGAGAGACAGAGAGAGAGACAGAGAGACAGAGAGACAGAGAGACAAGCAGACAGACACACACAGAGAGGGCAGAAGGTAAACATATTAGGGTACAAAGTATTGATAGCATATTCTGAAACCCTTAAAATATCTAATTACTATCTGTTTTAAAAACTGCTGGGTCTACCGGGACTTAAAAATGATAACAGTCAAGGTGTTGGTACAGCAGTGATTTTTATCTTAATTTCTTTTGTTTTCATTAAAGTTGAGCCATATACCTGTAAGGTTGAGGAGGATTTTAATCCCTTTTTAAAACTAGAAGAATGAATTAGAGGGGAATATCTAGATCCTTTCTGCAGATTAGGAGAGTAGATTAGAGAACGGGTAAATGAAATGGCCAGAACTATCTTGTACGTTGGCAGCAGAGCTTGAACTATGGAGCTTGGGCCGGTATTTTTATCGCTTGGATAACAACCTCTGAGCTCCAAGCATCTACATTAATTGACAGCAACTCTACCGCAGAGGATCAGACCAGGCCTTGAGGATGAAACATGTCATATTTGTTTCCCAGGCTATGTGGTTGCTTTCTTCATGTTAAATTTTGTCTCAGGAAGGGATAAAATGGAGAAATAAGGTAAAATGCTGAAAACCTTCATTTTTGTTTGTTTTGTCTTGTTTTAAGGTAAACGTATGCTCTGCTTTGTTGCAATGATGCAGGCCTTGTGTTTAACTCCTACTTGGTTCAGTAAAGATGGAGTCTCCTCCCAGGGTTCATTATTTTAATAGTTATTCACTTGAGTAACTGTGTTTCTGAAGCAATTTTGATCATGTCACTGGACACTTTTAAAGTCAGACAGGCTGACTGGGGCTCTTCTGTGTTCCTTAGTACGGGTAATTGCTATTTCTACAAATGTCAAAAAGTGCCATGTTTTTACAGAGCTGTGAACAACGTTGTCAATTCAAAGGCAGCCAAATGTGCCAACTATTTCAATGCTTTATGGGTATTGATTTAGGAATAAACAACAGGAATCCATAGTTCATACTCAGTACTCTCTTTTATAAATCTAGTGGTTATAAGCTGTAGATATCCATTAATCCGAAGGATCTAGAAAATGGCTAGGATAGCATCTTGACACTTCTTCCAGAAAATACTCATGCTTTTCTTTAATTGTTCATTATCAGGCCTGCCAAATCATATGCAGCCACGAGAATATCCTAAATCGAAGCCATATTTCTAGTTGGCTTCTGTGTTAAAATTTTTTGTTTAGAATGTGTCAATGTAATAAAGAAGGTTTTGAGTGGCAGTTATGTCCACAAGAAAATTATAATACAGGCCAGAAACTGAGAACCAGTGGCTCTTGGTGGAGACATGAATTGGCCCCGGTGTATTTCTTTTTGTGGCTTAATGCTCCAAATATCCACTATTCAACCAGCAAAGATTTAACACCTATGCTGAGAAAAGAACTGCTATGTGCTCACAAGGGATGAGATTTAATTTCCCTCCTCTGTTCAGGGAGAGATAAAAAACAAGTCCTTCTGGTCTAGAAGGGGAGGTGACCATTTCTGCACACAGGTGTGGAAGGAGCTCCCTTTGAAGTTTTCCCTCCTGGAAGGCAAGGTGCCTGTCAGGCTCCATCATGGGCTACGCTGGTCCCATGGATCCCACTCACTCCTGTTCCTCCGTGGCAGGCACTGTGGCCTCTGCAGTCTCCGTGGTCCACTGCTGACACACAAGGCAGGTGAGGATGGTGCCCAGGTCAGGGCCAAGCCTGCTGAAGGCTTCATACCACAGGGAGGAACACATCGTGACTCTAAAAAAAACACTCTTAATCACAGTAAGCAGACTTTTTGGTTTGGACATGGCCTCTGCACGGACCTAATTGTTTAAAGGGCAGCAAGACCAAGATTTCACACTCCCTGAGCCTGAGAGATCCTCCCATGAGGGTCATAATTTGGGGTGTGCATCCCTGAGGAGGTTGAAAAGCCCTGGAGAGCTGAATCCATTTACCTCTGACTGCTTTTGACTGGTGTGTGTGCTTTGTGCCTCTATTGGTTTTTTGATAACTGAAGTGCAAACAAGATGATGCAGAACCCGCATCATCATTTGCACCGATATTAAAACCTACACCAGATTCCGTAGCCTGGTCTGCTTCAGATGGTAGACCGCTTTGCAGTAAAAATGAGGAAGTAGGAGGAAGTGAACTCTGCAAGGAGAATCCACAAACCCCACTGTGTGTCTGGCTGTGGCAGAGAATGGTAAAAAAAGTAGACAAAACTTTATACTTTCTTCTGTAGCTTGAAAATCTTCACTGTCCTACCCTATTGTTTTAAGCATAATGAACAGTGGAAATTTCATGATTTTCTGCAAAATCCAATCATATAGATATTTTTGTGACATTTTGATTATGTCCATGGCTCATTTTTCTACTGTTTTAATTAGCTCTTTGCCTAAAAATTATATTGCATTTTTTTTGCAATTTGTGTTTCTCTTATGACTTTATGATATTTTAAAGTTAAACTGTTTGTGTAATTTAAGTAATATATTTTGTCTATGGCATGTGTATTTATGTCCAGCTGAGAAAGCACTTCTCCACTCCATGTTTATAGATAAATGGTTCCACATTTTCTTCTAAAACTTTTGTGGGTTTATTTTTAAAAGTTTACTATTTGAGGACTTCCCTAGTGGTGCAGTGGTTAAGAATCCTCCTGCCAATGCAGGGGACACAGGCTCGAGCCCAGCAAGATCCCTCATGCTGTGGAGCAACTAAGCCCGTGTGCCACAACTACTGAGTCTGTGTGCCACAGCTACTGAATCCCGTGTGCCTAGAACCTGTGCTCCGCAACAAGAGAAGCCACCACAATAAGAAGCCCATGCACCGCAACAAAGGCCCAACGCAGCCAAAAATAAATAAATAAATTTACTAAAAACAAATAAAAATAGGAGTTTACTGTTTGGTTCTCCTGGAATTTATTTTCATATTATAAATCCAATTATATGTTTTTTAAAAAATAGGATAGACTTTTTCAATCACATTTATTGAATAGAGGATTCAATATAGGATAAATATACACCTAAATAAATCCAATACTTTCACTAAGCAAAAAACAAAAACGAAAACAAACAAACAAAGAAACATAATGCAAAATATAGCCATGGGGTGGGGAAGGAGGAAAAATGTTATAAATTATGGGATTTTAAGTGTTGCACTCAGAGTGTATTATCATTATTATTATATATTATTAATTATTATCATAAAGTTAATTTTAAGTGGAGAGCTGATAAATGGGGGGAGGATGAAGAGGTCAATAAAAGGAAGTGAGAACTCAGCCTTAAACCTCTAACAATAATTTGGGTTTAAAACCTGTACTTAAAAAAACCATTAAATCTATTAGAGTAAAAATACAGAGGATCCTGATAGCTTTGTGGTAGAAAAGGGTGAAAAGAATTTATTTTAAAAGAATGAAAACATAAAATTCAAATAGTTTTTTAAAGTTAAAGCAACAGATAGGAAGTTATATTTGGTATTTCTGTATTAGAGGAAAGTTTATTACCCAGTGGAAATATGCTGAGTTTTTAGTTCGATGCCTGACTTGGGTAGGTAGGCAAAAGGTAGTTGACATTGTCATGGTTGTTGTTGTTACTGTTCAAACTGCATACTTTTTAGCTTCATTTTTTTTAAAAGCTTCACATTTGTTTTATTTATTCATCACTTGGTAGATACTTGAGTTGTTTGTACTATTTTGCTATAATGAATAATGCTGCTTTGAATATTCATGCACAATTTTTTGTGTAGACATGTGTTTTCAGTTCTGTTGGATATGTACTCAGGGGTGGAATTGCTGGGTCATATGGTGACTCTGTGTTTAACTTTCTGAAGAACTGGAAAGCTGTTTTCTGTAATGGCAGGACCATTTTACATCCCCACCAGCAAGGTATGACGTTTCAATTTAACATACCTGCTAACATTTGTTACTGTCTTTTTTACTTATTATCTAGTGAATGTGAAGTAGTAGCTCATTGTGGTTTTGATTTGCATTTCCCCAACAAATAATGATACTAAGTATTTTTTTCAGCTGTTTATTGGTCTTTTGTATATTTACTTTGAAAAGTGTATTTTCAAATCTTTTGTCCATTGAAAAAAATTGGGTTATTTGTCTTTTTACTGTTAAGTTGTAAGAGTTGTATATTCTGGGATTTATTCATATTTTGTCCCATTCTGTGAGTTGCCTTTTCACTTTTTTGATAGTGTTTTTTGATGCACAAGAATTGTTAATTATTGTGAAATCGAATCCATTTTTCTTTTGTTGCTTGTGCTGTTGGTGTCCTATCTAAGAAACCCTTGACTAATCCAAAGTCACAAAAATTTACCTCTATGTTTTTTCTTAAGAGTTTTATACTTCAGCTCTTACATTTAGGTCTTTGATTCATTTTTTTTGAGTCAATTTTTTAGTATGGTATGAGGCAAGGGTCCAACTTCATTATTTTACACGTGGATATCCATTTGTTCCAGCACCGTTTGTGGAAAAGACTCTTGTTTTCCTTTTGAATTGTCTTGGCTCCCTTGTCGAAATTAACCATAAATGTAGAGGTTTATTCGTGGACTCTTGAATCTATTCCATTCGTGTATATGGATATTCTTAGGTCAGAACCATACCTTCTTAATTGCTATAGTTCATTTGAAATCAGAAAATGAGTCCTTGAACTTAGTTCCCTTTTCCAGTATGTTTCGGTTATTTTGGGCTCCTTGTATTTTTTTTACTTCATCTTAACTAAACATTTTATTTGGATTATTGTAATTTACCTCCAAAGAAATACATGTTCTCCAGCTGGAGGGATGTATGTAAGTGTCCCAGATTGTCTGAGACAATCTGCACTGATGGTTAGTATCTTAGTATAATTATTAAGTGTCTTCCTTTTTAACCCCAAAGAATCTTATTTTGAAAGGCAAAATATTTGGTCATCCTCATTTTAGATCACATAGGAGTTGCAAAGCTCTTTCAATATCCAAGTAGGGAACTGAGTCCATTAGAGTAGACACAATTCATAATCCATTCCAATTCCATGGAGCATTTGAAATTATCTTTCACTTCAACTTTTTGAGATAAGCTTATCAATCATTTTTAATGTCATGTTATCTCTCATAGGATATCCTCTGAGTTAAAGAAAAAATCAATCCCATTCACAGACTTTCTCCTTTAGGACAAAGCATAGAGAAAATATGTTTATTTAATTTCTAATTTTTATCTCCCCAATATAATTACATTTGGAAATGCTTTAGAATATTATTCATTATTTAAATTTTTTCTTACTATTGTCATAAGAATTTACAAAAAATATTTACACTTAACAAACTATTATAAATCATACCCAACAATAAATCTCTCAATAAAATTTTAGCATTGCATTCATCAAATATGATACAGCAACATCGACAATAAAGATAAATTTGGCAAAGAATTTAACATATAATCAATCATTTAAAGTGAGTAAAGGATGAAAAACACCCAAGGTAGAGTATAAGAGTAGCAGTTTAAATGCTCTAGAGCAAATAAGATGGGGAATTTTTATCTAGAGGGATTTGTATCTGTGTTGTTTGATTTTACTTTTAACTTCTAAAATTAAATAGGCCTGGAAAAAATATATGAATACATAGTCTTTTAATCCAATAACTGTTTGGAAAATGTTCATGAAATAGAAATCAAGAAAGAAATATTTGAAATTTCTATTAAATATTTTAATTGTAGGCGGGTTTTGGTTTCCTATCTGTCTCTGGATATCGACTTAGAAATAGCAAAGCTCTTCAAAATAAAAAATAATAGCTAGGGCTTCCCTGGTGGCACAGTTGTTAAGAATCCACCTACCAATGCAGGGGACACGGGTTTGAGCTCTGGTCTGGGAAGATCCCACATGCCGTGGAGCCACTAAGCCCGTGTGCCACAACTACTGAGCCCACGTGCCACAACTACTGAGGCCCACGTGCCTAGAGCCTGTGCTCTGCAAGAGGAGCCACCACAATGAGAAGCCCACGCACCGCAACAAAGAGTAACCCGCACTTTCCACAACTAGAGAAAGCCCACATGCAGCAACGAAGACCCAATGAAGGCAAAAAAAGAAAGAATAGTTAAATAAGAAGACATTAAACAGCAACTTACTAGGAGCACTGAAGTGTCCTGTGATATGAAGAAATAAAATTAGGTTAAATAATGTTGAACCTGTTTTACAGTGTGTGTAGGGAGAGAATTCATGTGATAAAAAACCACCAATGGTGACTCCACCTGATGCACATTCAGTAAGATGTTGGATCATTATATTAAGACTCCAAAACTTATTTGTTTATTGCAAAAGTCTTGCTTTGCTTAAGGTGACAAGTGTTTTTATATGAAAGAAAAATAAGAAAAGCAGAAGAGAGGACAAGGATGTACTGCTATTCTATGCCTTCTCTTTTCTGTATCAAACCTGTAGGGAATATTTTGGTTCTGTATTTCAGACAATTCGCCAATGAATTTTCAACAAGGTCATGAATGAAAGGAAAGTAGGTGCCCAGTGTTAGAGAAACCCGGAGGGAGCCTCCAGATCAAGTCATGAACTGTAGTAAACTCTTAAATTTGCTTTTGAAGACTGTGTTAGTGCAATGTGAATTGAGTATGTATTAAGTTCCACAGTTTTTTAAGTTAAAGGTCACTTCTAAAGTGAATGATTTCTCCCCCATTCTCTCTCTCTAACACACACACACACACACACACACACACACACACACACTCATGCACACTCTTCCTCCTATAAGGTGACACATGTAGAGAGACAAAAGATTTAGTTCCTAGAATTTATATCATGTGCTGACTGTCTTAAAGAAATGGAATGCGGGCCGTCTAATTTCACATCAGTGATGATATTAGGAAGAAATCACAAAGACTGATAAGGATCAAAGGATGCTATGCTAATAACCTGACCTGAACTACCAAGGAGATTTTATGAGGTCATTTTTACAGTAGAATAAAAACTAGTGCACTGGGTTGGATATAGTGTCTTTTTCAGAAAGAATTAAACTTTATTACTCTACATATTTTGAGAAGTATGGCAGTCCTCTTGTCTAAAATCTACTTCACCCAAAAATATATCATTAACAAATTGTTATTATTATATAGCTGTATATTTAAAATAAGTGCTTCTTGGTCAAAATAGAAACAACTCAAAACAGAAATCTTCTATTCAAGCAACCAAATTAGCATTTATCATATGTAAGCCAGTGCATTAAGACAGACAGTAAAGGTGTAGCCCTTACTGACCTGCAATTAGCTTTGTGGCAATATTACACTCCTCTCAGTTATTTGCTCATGATGCAGAGAAATTTGGGAACTAGTAATAGCTATTTCTTTTTCTTATGGCACTTGATTCTGCTATTTAATTGTTAGATATAATACCATTCACTGCCACTGGAAACAACGGCAACTTTCTTTTCCGCATTTGCAATTGCCTCATGAATCAAAGAGCACTGGTAGGCTGCAAAAGTCATAATAATAAAAATGCACCATAAACTTCTCTAAGAAATTATCGTATTTCATGCCTTGTTATTAAATGGAAATTTGAATTTTTCTACTTAGGTAGAATGATAATTTTATGTTGGATAAAAGGTCTCTCATTCAAATGTATTGCAATATGATGTACGGGATGTGGACATGATGTACAGGGTACCATGAGGGGACTTGCCTCATTTGTGATAATGAAGGCTGAAACTCAGGTGTGTATGCTGGTCCATCAGCCTCCTCTTTTTCCCCACCTCCTGCATCCTACTGTGGATGGGCAAGCAGTATTATCCCAAATAAGGCAAGTCCCTTGCTTCCCCATCAGCTCGTCTGAGCTATTGTCTTGGAGAAATGGATTCAGGATTGTTTCAGTGCTTTATATCAAGACTGCAAACAATACGAAAGGATACTGCTGATTTCCTTTTTAGCAAAATGTAGGTAATGCTTAAGGATCACTACTTGTAGAGAGAAAAAAATTACCCGTTCATGAAGCAAAGTAAAAATTTTTGACAGTTTTGATACATATTTTTCTTATGGAAAATTATAGTGGGGCCATTGTGAGATACAGTAGACAGCGCTTTTAACATCCTGTACCAGTTGCTACAGCAGGCGTCTAAAGTAGTAGATTGATTCTTGTATTTTGAATAAATTCCCCTCATAAATATAATGCTTGCCGAAGTTTGAAAACTGCTGCAACAGATGTTTAATAAATGCTTCCTGGTTTATTGAATTTTAAAAACTTTTACATGATTATTTATACATGACAAAATCAGAAACTATATGTGATAAAACCATATAAATGGTCCCTTTTCTCTTAGGCATTCAAATTTAAGGCCAAAATGATCAATTTATGTGATATTTCAATCTATGTTAGATACATTCAAAGAATTCCAGACGAAGATTTATGCCAATAAAGATTCATACTGTATGAATCACGGTATATGCCAATACGCTACTTCATGCTGATAACAAAAATACTCACAGAGACTTTATAATATCTTAAGGATGTTGTGGATATTACTGCCCACTGTACGTGTGTGTGTGTTTGTGTGTGTGTGAGAAAGAGAGACAGACAGAAGAGAGAAAGAGGTGGGGGGGGGAGATCGCCACCCTTAATAAACATATGGAGTCCTCCTTCCTTAGCTTATGGAAATCCATTCTTCTACCAGGATGGTAGAATTGAGACTCCAACTTTTCATGAGGATAATTCTCATTATATTTAATGGGAAATTTTAAAGATTGGAAAGTAAATTTAATGTTATAAAATTCCAATTAAATGACTTCAAAAGAGTTGTTATTCTTGTAAAATTGGTTGAAAGATATTGTGCTTTACATGAATGTAATTGTATTTAATTCTTACCACTGCTCTATAAGCACAATTATCCTTACACAAGGAAATTAAGAGGTGATGAGTTCTAACACCTATTACTTGCCAGAAAAGCACTGTCTGATTTTTGTGACGGTACACAATTTTCTTAAAAATATCAACATTTTTAGAATAAGCAACATACATATTATAACTGTATATATGATGTATAAATATATACGAAGTATTCAAATCATCCATAAGCACATGTTTTTTATTATTGGTCTCTCCTTCTATGTTACTAGAGATATCCCGTGAAATTCAGTGAACACACCAGGAACACAGTTCTTTATCTTTATCAGATACTCAATGCCAGGACGTTAATTTCGGGGACACTGAAAGTTTTAGTAGAACTAGACTGAACTGTTGCCTCATGAAACTAATGCATATCCAGTTTGCAACCGAAGGCCATTTGTGCAAATGCTATGTTTCCCTCTGCCTCTGATTTTCTGCCTCTCCATAGAAACTATTGGTCTAATTAATGATTTGGCCAGCTAGTAAGCCCTCCCTCAGGCTAGCAAACCACCTTCCATTTTCATATAGTGCTCTACACTATAGGGAAACCGCTTACTCTCCCCAGTTAGATGTAAGCTAGAGATATTGGTCTTCTTAACCATCTTCCCTAATAAGGATTTAATGCAAGATGAATGCTATAGAAATTTCAAATATTAAAATAATTGTTATGCTTGAGACAGAATTCCCAAGCCTGCAAAATTCTTACTATAGTAACCCATTTCTCGAAATAAATGTGCATGTATGTGCTCCTCAATTATTAAAATAATGTGTGTTTATTATAAAATGCTGAACGTATGAGGAAGAGGAAAGCAACCTGTAATTTCACCATCCAGAGACAGCATTAATAGAATGAACACCTATGTACAGACCTTAAAACTAGGATCATACACTCCACTCTATTATTATTACTTGAATACTTGTCCTTGCTAAAACATATTATATAGTCTTTTGAATTCTCACTTTTCTAACTTTATCATTATTTATATGACTAGTTTCATACTCTTAGACATTTAGGTTATTGTTTATTTTCCACTCATATTATAAAATGTGATAAAATTCTTTCAATGTAAATCATTATACGTATTTCTTATCATTGCTTTAGGATGTATTCCTAATGGTATTTCTGGGTCCAAAGATTTAAATACTTATTGCTTCAATCTATATTGACAACTGCCACCCATAAAGTTTGCAATAATTTGCAGCTTTGTCATCAGTATAAAGATCCTATTCTCCAGCTTCCTTCCTAACATGGAATATTTTGCCCTTTTAAATCACATTGGTTTGCAAGTAAAAATCATGTTATACTGCTGTTTTAATTAGCATATTTTATTATTAAAACAATACAATATTTTTATGTGTTTGCTTGTTGTTTGCTTTTTCTTATATGTATCTTCCATTCATACTTTGCCCACTTTTCTATTGTAGTGTTGACATTTTTCTCATTGACATATAGGAGTTAAATAAAGGAAGAATACAGATACGTTGTATTGTGTGCATTTTAGACTTTGTATTCACCATCACACACATTCTGAGCATTCATTCTGGGACAAGTTACATAAACTAAGGATCAGAAAATAGACAATTGGTAGAGTGCATGCACAAGTAACTGAGATAAAAATCTAAAGATTCTTTTATTTGGAAAAAATCCCTGTCCTTGAAATACACTTGAAAAATGAATGTGCAACCTGTTTTTAACCATCTTGTCCAGGATATTTTAAAGGACAAAATCACTTCATAATAAAAGTGATAATGTTAATAACAGTTTTTACTCTGAGTGTATATGTGAGGTACTGTACCAAGAACTTTGCCTCCTGAAAACGATCCAAGAAGCCGGCAGTCTTTCTATTCAAATTTTATAGACAAAGAAGCTTACCCTTATAAGGTAACATGATTTTTATGCTACTTATGCTATTTTATACTCATGCTTTTTTTGCTAGTTTTATAAGGTATCATGATTTTCATGCTACTCTAAGTCAGATTTTTAAAAATTCCCTTTATATCTGCATTTATTTTTCCATGTTTTTGCTACTATAGTAAGAAATACAATTGCTTTTGTTTCTTGACCAGACACCATACTATTTTTATTTATTAGTTCTGATAGTTGTTTTGTAGGTTTCTAAGGATTGTATATATAAAGGATAATGATCACTGAGAATAAACACAGTTTTACCTCTTCATTTTCTATTCTATGTCTGGACCCTGTTTCTCTCATGTGGTCTGTGGACGAGCTCTGAAGTACTGATCAGGTCTGCATACTGACTCATTCAATCTGACCAAGAAGAAAAGGGTTTTGCCCAGTTCTTTACTTAGGACAAAAGGCAGAGTTAGCCCTTCCGTCCAACATGACACTTCATTATATACTGCAGGCTTTCATGGGAGTTTTAGACCCTCTGAGGACATGCCTGAAGCACTCAGGTGACAGACAGTTGTGATGAGGTTGAGGTGTTTGGGGTGATAACCAATCCAAGTAAGGCTTTCCTGCTTTCAGATTTTGTGTCTGGGCAACTCCATCAAACACACAAGGGTAACACACAGTTAAACATCCAAGTTTTCCATAAAGGAGCCGTTAATTAAAAATTACAAAAATAAAAGAACTCAGAGTGTCTCATTTCTGTTTTTTTTTTTTTTTCTTGTTTCTTTTTCTGTTTTGGAAACTGTCCTCCAAAGCACACTCAGCAGTTGAGTTAACCACGGGCAGATTTTCACTAGAGGTGAAACTGGCCTAAATCGTCCTTTTGGAAGCCTCCCAAGAACAGAGTCAAGAACACTTGGCATTTCAGGTCCATTAAGGGGTGAAATGTGATGAACTCCAAATGTTTTCTGCTTTTCCAACACCAGGCCACTCTATGAAGTGGCAGTTGACTATAAAATAGGCTTTTAGTCTGAAATGGAATCTATTTCTCCACCTCCTTTCATGCAAATATTGTTTTAAAAACACCATCGGTGGATGAATATGTCTTCAACTATTTTACCTTTACTAGTATACACTTTAATGTAAAATTATAAGTTATGCAGCACAATTCATACTCTGTCATATAGGATTTTTCCCTATGATTTGAAAGCAGAATAGTAACTTTGAGACTTATGAAAAGATAGAAATACATTATCCCTGTTTTCTCCATGTTGTATAATGAATCACTTTTAAATTTATTGCATTTCTTTCCAATTTGGACAAGTATTATTTTTCATTCTGTGTGTCTATGTGTGTATATACATGTAGGTACTTATATTTACATTACATCTAAGCATAAATATTTATATGCTTAGGTTTTACATATTTTATTTTTTGTTACATATTTTAGATTTTGATATTTACATGTATATCTGAGCATAAATATTTATATGCTTACATTTATGTTACATCTAAGCATAAATATATATTTTTTTCATAAATTTATTTATTTATTTATTTTTGGCTGTGTTGGGTCTTCGTTGCTGTGCGTGGGCTTTCTCTAGTTGCAGCCAGCGGGGGCTACTCTTCATTGCAGTGTGTGGGCTTCTCATTGCAGTGGCTTCTCTTGTTGCAGAGCACAGTCTCTAGGCGCACGGGCTTCAGTAGTTGTGGCACGTGGGCTCAGTAGATGTGGCTCGCGGGCTCAGTAGTTGTGGCTCGTGGGCTTAGTTGCTCCACGGCACGTGGGATCTTCCCGGACTAGGGCTTGAACCCGTGTCCCCTGCATTGGCAGGCGGATTCTTAACCACTGCACCACCAGGGAAGTCCCTAAGCATAAATATTTATATGCATATATCTATGAATATCTGGATTAAAAAATAAAAATCACTTATTGTGTTTAGGTTTGCTCATCTAGGGATTTTATGCATCTCAGTTATAACAAATGTTTATCGAGCCTGTACTGTGTCAATCAGTCTTCTAGATTTTGGGGATATTTCAGTAAAATTTAGACCAAAATTCTGCCGTCACGAATTTTATATTCTGTCAGTTGCAGCTTTCTTGACTTATTGTTACTATATGGGGTAAAGCGAGTACATCTGTGGTTTTATACAGTATCAAAAATATTATTGAATGGGAAGAATTAATAATTGAGCCTATTCTTTTCTGAGCTCTTGATTCATTTGTATCAATTATGAAGTGTAAGGTATTTTTATCTTTTCAATTCCATTTTGATCAATTCCAATGGATCAATTCCATTTTGTTACATTGTATAAGTGCAGTCTTTATTAAGAAGCACCCTATGGTATTTTTGTATTCATATTTTAGATTTTAAAAAATGTTACCCAGCATAAAAACTGACAACGTAAAATTCAAATAAATATATAAGTATTTATCTTCTACATTAATTTATTGACATATAAGGTAGCATAGAGATTTTTGTGTTCTGTATTCTGAGCTCAAGACCCAAAGCCAAGTTTCTTCTTGAGCCTAATCTTCTCTGTTCAAATCAATCATACAGTATTGTTTATTTGATTCTGAAAATTATGTAAGGCAGCTTGTAAGAATGTATAAACTACAGCAAGATAACATGTTAAAACTGATGATGAAACAAAAGTGGAGATACATAACAGGCATAAGTATGTGACTAAGATGCATTCCTGTTAATGGGTTATACTCAGTGTCAGCATTTCTCAACCACAGTTGCAGATTAGAATCATTTAGGCAGCTTAAAAAGACAGATTCCCAGACCCCTTCATCCTTAAAGTCTGATTTGCTTGGTCCTATGAGGTGTGGACCTCATACTGGAATGTGAGATTTTTGAGAATTTCACAAGTGGTTTGAATCTGTAGCCAAGGCAGGAGAAGAACTGCATTAGTTGGAACCAGATTTGTCTTTCAGCTTCTGGACAGATCAGGCCACTTATTTAATAGTGTCTATAAGGTTAAACGCAAGCCAGTTGTTCAGGAGAAGTATGGTGCTTTGTGGTCCTAGAACTACATAGATTTTTCCTGGGAGATGCTCACAGGTGGATGTACTGTGACATAATGAACTTCATTCTTAGTAACATTTCTGTGAAAGATATAAAGATGAGATGCATCCGACTCTTATAACAACTCTTTTTTTTAAAAGATAGATCAAGGTAAATAATTTTAATAAACTTAAGAAAAATATCTATTGAAGGGTATTAGTGAGATCTTCACTTTATATTATGGATTATTTGATATTGGACTTTTAAAACTTGATGCTTTTTTCATTTTTAATGACTTTTATTGTTTTCTTTCTAATTTTACAAGCAATATATGTTCATTGTAGATAGGTAGGAATACATAAAAGCACAAAGTAAAAATTAACAATCACCCATCATCCTCACCCCACCCACAGAGAAAACCATCATTAGCATTTTGCATGCATTTCCTCCCAGTGTCTACATTCCTTTAATTGAAATAGTTGATTTACAATGTTGTGTTAGTTTCTGTAACAGCAAAGTGACTCAGTTTTATATACATATATATATTTCCATTATGGTTTATTACAGCATATTGAACATAGCTCCCTGTGCTATACAGTAGGACATTGTTGTTTATCCATTCTTTATATAATAGTTTGCATCTGCCAATCCCAAACTCCCAGTCCGTCCCTTCACCACCCCCCTTCTTCATATATATTTTTTTAAGTTGAGGTATAATAGAGCTACATCACTATGTTAGTTTCAGGTGCACAACATAGTAAACTTATAACAATTATGATAGGTTATGCCATATTTGTGTCATTGCTATTAAATTTCTTCAACTTTGTTGTATATTTTGTATATACTTTGTATATACTCTGTATAAAATAGAAACAAAAGAAAACTTAGAAAAAGTCCAAGTCTGTGGAAATGTATTGCACTAGAATTTACAGCAATATTACTTCTAGTTTATTTCTAGTAGACATTGATTAGATAGAGACTAATTCTTACTGCATTGACTCAGCTGTATTAAACAAAAGGACTCCCTTCATTAAATTAACAAGGGAAGCAACCAATAAAAGTAATTAGGGAGGAAAGAATGGTAAAATTAATCCTAATAAATGGTAAGAGAAGGGTTTATTTTAGTAATACTTGGACATTTTGCAATAGCGAGGATAATGTTTTATAAGTATCATTAATCTTGGTAAAGGGCTGATACCAGTGGAAATTGAAAACGGTGAAGCACCAAACCCTGATCTATGTTTTAGCTGTAGTCTTACAATTAGGGTTTATGAATTTAAACAGCAACTTTTTACTTTTTCCTGTATCTTTTGGTATGGCAGCAAAAGGATTCCCATCAAAACTGATTAAAAAACTGGCATTATTTGGAAGTATGAAATGCTTAATGTTAAAATCACACACACACACACAAAACAGACTGTAAAAGTTTAATATTGTGACCTTCAAAAGAGCATATTATACAAAACAGAAATCAACACCCTTCCTCAATGATGACCGGGGATCAATTATCAGTGACATTATGCCTGAAGGCAGGTCATTGATCATTTCTATTGCCACGGCTATGATTGCTGTTGCTGCAGTTATTGAACACTATTGAACCTGCTACCCAACCCTAATCATGAGCATCAGCTACCCCCTTGTCCCCAGTTTCCAATATTTCAGGAGAATAGGGGTTAGAAACCCAGGTTTGAAAGGTCATGAAACCCTAGAGGATTTTTTTTTTGATGCAATGTTTCCTGTAAAGGACACCGGGAAATAGTTCAATAAATATCTTCATATTTATCAAAGTAATGATAGCTCATATTCTAGGCTAAACATTATTTTTATTTCACGTGCAGCAAAAGTCTGCAGTAAAAGCCTATTGGTCCACCCTAAAAGTTTTGGAGAACGAGGGCTGGCCACTGAATATTCACTTACTTGGTGTCTTTAGTCTCTTGAGAGAAATGGTGAGTTGAACTCTTGGTACTGCTAATAAGGACCCCAAATATAAGGACTGAAATTTTCAGGAGGAAGAAACAAGTCTGCTCTATTCTCCAAGGAGAAAGTCTAAGTTGTGAGGGACAATTCCTTGATATTGAAAAGTAAAAGAAAAACAAACCCCAAACAAAACAACTTTCTTTTGGGTTACCTTTTTTACTTTACTTTTATTTTAAGTAATATAGAATGGTTTTATGTGTGACAGTGTCTAGGGACACTTGATTAAACTTGAACCCAGTTCTGCATGAGGGGTTCAGAAGAATTGAAAGATCCAGACTATTTACTGGCAACCTGGTAAGGAAATATATCAGGTTGCCAGTAAAGAGTAAACTATTTGTTTGTTTATTTATTTATAAAACAAAACCCAGTGTAGGGCAATGAGCACAGACAGCATCAGCAAACATACAAGCAATGAGTAAAGACAGATACCTAAGGCAAGAGTGGCAGAAGTGATGGCAAAAAATCCAACCAATTTAAGACATTAACGTAATAACAAAAACGAAGCCCTGGGAAAAACAGCATGAAAATTTTAAAAATCACTAAAAATGATGTGTTCTTTTCTTTTCTCTGGAAAAATAAGGGGGCCATGAAGTACTTGATGCTCCAGTGTGTTGATGTATAGGTCTCAGAATTCAAGACACCTTTTCGGTTACCACTCATCATGGTCCTGGTCCTCCCTCAGTGTGGACTCTGGCTCATCTGATGGAGAGCCTCATAGGACTACAGTCAAGGCATCACCTGGAGCTGTGGTCTCATCTGAGGCTGGACTGGGGGAGGGTCTGCTTCTAAACTTGGTGGTTGTTGTCACATTCAGATCAATGAAGGTGTCACAGTGAGGGCTTCCCTCACACTTGCATCTCTGCCATGATCGGGGAACATGTCCAAAGTAGCCTGATAGAGGGTGAAGGACATGGGGCACAGACACTCCCCCAGCCCTATCTCAGAGCCCGCCAACTGCCCGACATGTAGTGAGCCCCTCTAAGAAAACACGTCCCCTGAGGCCAGTCTAAACCACAAATCCACAAAGCCATAAGCTAAATAAAAGCTTATTTGTTGAGGTGGTTTTTAAATGCAACACATTTTGTAGTAGATAACTGCTGCACTTTAGAATATCTCAACGTCTCATCTTGAAGGAAATCTCATTTATGTTAAGAAGTTATTAGTGCTATTGAGGGGTGTGTGTATGTGAGTGATTAGTTGGTTGCAAACCTTAGTAATTCACATTATGGGTTTTAATTTTTTTCCTTTGGTAGCTCAGCAGTCAATTTCTCTGGTAAAGAAGCCAATGTTGCTTCAAGATCTCAGATGTCAGATATGACTTGCAGAGGATATTATATATAAATGGTTGGATCCCAGTAAAATGTCCTAGATGTTAGTACGATTTGTTTTTCCCACCAAATTCCAGATTTTTTTTTCTTTTTTTTTTTGCGGTACGCGGGCCTCTCACTGTTGTGGCCTCTCACGTTACGGTGCACAGGCTCCGGACGCGCAGGCTCAGTGGCCATGGCTCACGGGCCCAGCCGCTCCGTGGCATGTGGGATCTTCCCGGACCGGGGCACGAACCCGTGTCCCCTGCATCGGCAGGCGGACTCTCAACCACTGCGCCACCAGGGAAGCCCCAAATTCCAGATTTTTAAAATTAAGTTGTCTCTAATTTGTGCAATGAAATGTTATTTACCCTACAGAAGAGTTTTAATAATATGGCACTTCACACACGCATTTATCACGGTCAAGACATTTGCTTTGAAATGTGGAATCTATCCACCTGTTGCCTCTCAAGTTTTTGAAAAAAAAAAGACTCTAAGAATTAATTTCCACTTTTTATGTTCAATTCGTATCCAACAAATGTTATCATATTCCTAAATATAATCTTTCTTTCATTTTAATATCAGTGGACTCAGCTAGTATCTTCCAGGTGTAAATCATCTTCAGCCCTTAGACAAGGCTCTTAATGCACAAGTTAAGAACAATGTCAAATATTAAATGGCAATCAATTAACTTCTAGTTAGATTTCTGCTTTTAGCACCTACTCTCTCTGAAATTTTTTAACTGAAAATGTGCCTATTTTTGTATTTTTCCTTTAGCGTTTATTTTTCAAGCCTGCTAGTGACATTCCAAATGATATTTTTCTAACCAGATATTTTTATTATAGAAAGTGTGATAGGAATTTTGAGACAACACATGCCCTCTCTGAGCAGCCATTGACCATGCTAGAATCCTGAATGGTATTACATGATGGGGAAGAATTCCAAAAGTAACCCCAAGGAATGTATGACACTCATGAATAATCTTATTCTTGAGCTAATTTCTTGATCTGAGCTTTGCTCAAAAACTGAAAATAAAGCTGCAGAATAAAACTATAATTTGCTTCAGTGGATTAAAATGTATGTCAATTTAAATTTTATTTTTTCTACTATATTGAGATATAATTCACTTGCAGTAAACTACACATACTTAAATTGTACAATTTGAAGAATTTTGACCCAGGTATGCATTATGAAACTGTAGTCATAATCAAGATACCAAACATTTTCATCTCAAAAGTTTTTTTCATGCCCCTGCCCCATCCTTCCCCTCACCCCCCACCCTTGTCCCAGCAGCTGATGATCTATTCTCTGTCAGGATGGATTAGTTGCATTTCCTAGAATCTCATACAAATGGAATTGTAGAGCAGCTATGAGATTTTGCCTTTCTTCCGCTCAGAATAATTATTCTGAGATCCATCCAAGTTGCATGTATTAGGAGGTTGTTGCTTTTTATTGCTAAGTAGTTTTCAATGGAATAAGTATACTGTATTTTGTTTACCTATAATCTTATTTGGGATGTCTCCAGTGTTTGGCTATTACAAATAAAGCTGCTATGAACACTCAGGTGTAAGTCTTTTATGGACATATATTTCTTTCTCTTTTGGGTAAATACTTAGTAGTAGAAGGGCTGCTTCTTATGGTAAGTGTGTGTTTAAAGTGTTTAAAAACATGTCAAACTGTTTCCAAAGCAGTTTTATCATTCTCACTCACAGTGTATGAGACACCCAGGGATTCTATATCCTCCTGTGAATCTTTTCAGCCACTCTATAGAACGTGTGCAGTGGTATCTGTTTTGTGTGTTTTTTTCTTTTTTTGGAGAGGAGTGATATTTGTATATCTTATAGTGTGAAGACCCATGTAATCTTTTACCCAGTTTATCGGGTCATTATTTTCCTATTAATGAGTTATAAGAATTTTTTATATAATCTGAAGACTAGTCCTGTGCCTGATATATGTATTGCAAATATTTTCTCTCAGTTTGTGCATTCCCCTTTGATTTTCTTGTGTGATTTTCATAATTCTTTGGAAGAAAAATAGTTTTAGTTTTAATGAAGTCCCAAGTTATCAGTCGTTTTTCTTTTAAGATTCATGTGTGTGTGTGTGTGTGTGTTTGTGTGTGTGTGTGTGTGCTTACCCAAGATCATAAGGTATTTAAATAAATTTGTTTTTACCTTTTGTACTAGATATTATAGTTTTAGGTTTTATATTATCACCTATGATCCATTTCAAGTGTTTTAGTGTATGGCATGAGTGAAGGGTCTATGTCTAATTTTCTGTTATCATTTGTTGAGATGACTTTGCACTTCTCATTGAATTATCTGGTATCTTTGTCATTTACCATGAATGTGTAGGTCAACCAGTAGTTCTAAACCAGTAGTTCTGAACTGGTGGGTGATTTTGCCTCTCAGGGAATATTTGACAATGTCTGGACATTTTAAGCTGCCACAACTCAGGGGTGCTCCCAGCATCTAGTGCATGGAGGCCAGGGGCGTGGCTGAACATTCTACAATGCACACAACAGCCCTCACAACAAACAGTTATCTGTCCCCAAATATGAATAGAGCCAAAGTCGACAAACTATTGTCTCAGCTTTCTCTTCAGTTCCTTAGATCTACTTTGTCACCAGTATCGTGCAGTCTTGTTGACTTGGGGTTTAGAATAAATCCTGAAATCGGCTGGGGTAAATCCTCTGACTTTGGTCTGTTTTTAAAAAATCACTTTGGTTCTTCTAGCTTCTTTGTATTTCCATATAAATTTTAGTTACAACTTGTCAATTATTACAAAATTCATGCTGAATTTTATTTAATTGCACAGAATGTGTAGATATGTTCTGGAGGGAATGAACATCTAGAATATTGAGGTTTCACATTCAGGAACATGATATACTTTTGGCTCTCTTTAATTTCCCTCTGCAACTTTTTAAAAAATTAATTAATTAATTAATTTTCCTATAGTTTTCAGTGTAGAGTTCTCGGACATTACTTGTTAGATTTATTCTTAAGTATTTTAGGTTTCTTGCTCTATTTTTTTAAAAAAATCTTGAATGAATTGTTAAAGTTATAGATGAACATTAAGGATGGGCACATAGGTATTCCATAGATGTCAGTGTGTTTAACAGAAGAAATGTTTGCACTGGTTTCTGGTAACTTGCTCGCTTTCTGTGTATCTTAAATTCCCAATTCCACGTCTTTGGCTTGTGGAGAAAGGCTCTCTCTTGCTGCATTTTCTCCCATTGATGTTTTTGTAGCTGTTTTCCACGTACTGTTTGTTCTTTCAGCTGTTCAATTGCCTACATCTTCTTCTTTAGGTTTTGGGTCTGTTTGTCTCAGCGTCTCTGGAAGGTGACTGAGAGGCTGTCTTTCATGGTGGCTTTGCTAGGTGGGAGTGGAGTCAAATCTGGACTCTTGTCCCCTCTTGCTCTCTGCTGTCTCAGCCTCATGCATCCTTTAATTATTAACGGCTGTTTTTGTTGGTGACTTTTCTTTTCCAGGTGGTGGTTTCTTATTCTGGGATTGTTCTTCCTCATGCAGTTCAGAATCGGTGACTGGTTCATTTCTTAAAACTTATAAGCGGTCGCAAGTTTATATTCTTCACTGGGACTTCACTTAGAACTGCTTGGTAAATTATTGCCTTTCCTGTAAATATTCTATCCAAAAATGGCTGCCAGGAAACCTGTCATATTTCTGCATTTGAAGGTATATCCTAATTGTGCAAGATACAGCTGGGTTAATGCCAAATCTCGTACCCAGTGTTAACACATTATCCAAGAGGACAGGTGATCGTTAAAATGTGCTCACCACCTGGGCACCAAGGAAAATATTTAGAATATTTAGAGGAGACGGGTTTAGAAATGAGTTTGTAGTTTGCAATATCGTACACTTCCTTCATCTCCTCAGACTGTCAAGTTCAGATGCTACTAACATGTGTCCACAAGGGCTGTCGCAGTCTGCCTTAGGACAACCAGTCCCAACTTAAATGCAGAATCACATGTGGCAGGCGTGACACGGTAAATAGTACAAATTCCAAACTGCATCATAAATGGAGCCGTTTTTGGGTAATTGCACTACATCAATTTCTCTACTTGCTGCAATGTAATGAAAATTTTTTCCCACAATAGGAAGTTCTTGTCTTGTCAACATCTGTACCAGCTGTTACAACACAGCAGTGGTTTTCTATTCCTTAGCATTGTAATCTTATCAGCCTTAAGGAAACTTTTGTTGACTAAAGCTGCATTAGGTGCACCCAAGTTGAGGTACTGATCTAATCTACAAAATGAAAATATGCCCTTACTCCCCAGGACATGGACAGCCACCTTGTATAGTTAAGGTCCATGTGATAACACAAAATAATTCTTTGCAAATTTAATTTATTTGCAATCACATTAAAATCGTTGTTGTCAAAGAAGGGAACTTCATTGTTAACATTTCTGGCGCAAATAGTTTCATCTTCTGACCAGGATGGATGCCAATTTTGCATTGTTTTTCTGAATGAAGACTTCAAACATGCTCTGGTCTTTACATGACAAAGTTGGAGCTCAGGTATCCCAGCTGTGCTCTAAGCTGGTTTTAAAATACAGAGAAAGTGTGTAGCATTGTGTTAGGGTCAAAGAAAATAACAAGAATAGAGAAGAATCTTTATTGTATGTTTTTCTGTCTTTTGGATGGCTCCTGACTCATGAGACGGTTTGACAGACAAATTTATTTTTATGTATTTTTCAATTAAATTTAAAAATTATTTTCATTTTGAAGTGACTGGAGACTCACATTCAGTTGTAAGAAATAATATGAAGAGAACCCGGGTATCTTTTACCCAGCTTTCTACAATGTAAATCTACCTGTAAATCTTTCTACAATGTAATCTACCTGTATTATCTACAGTGATAATCTACCTGTAAGCTATAGCAAAGTATCACCGTCAGGATGTTTACACTGATACAGTCAAGATACAGACCATCCCCATCACATGACTTCCTGCCTTCCTACAGCCCTCTGTTCTCTGCTTCTATAATTTAGTCATTTCAAGAATGTTGTGTAAGTAGAATCATATAGAATATAACTTAGGGAGATTGCCTTTTTTTTTTCATTCAGCATAATTCAGATAAGGATTCATCCAAGTTGTATCAATAGCTTGGTTTTTCATTGACTATACTCTATGGTATGGATGTGTCACAATTTCACCATTCATCCATTGAAAGACATTTGGCCTGCTTCCAATTTTTGGCTATTAAGCATAAAGTGTCTATAAATATTTGTGTGGATGATATTGTGTGAACATAAGTTTTCATTTCTTTGCCATCAGTGTCTAGGAGTACAATTACAAGTTTGTATGGTAGCCACATACTTAGTTTTTTAAGAAACTACCAAACTGTTTCCAGAGAGGTTGTACCATTTTACTTGTTATTTATCATGTTGCTGTAGGAATTGGAGAGGAGAAGGTTTCTGACAACTTAATGTCTAATGGGTTCCTTCAGGAAGTTGGGAGACCCAAAAGGAGACACGGGTTTGGTGAGATTAAAATCGCGGTTTTAGAAACAGACTTACAGACATAGAAAACAGACTTGTGGTTGCCAAGGGGGTGGGGGTGGGGGAGGGATGGAGTGGGAGTTTGGGATGAGCAGATGCAAACTCTTATATATAGGATGGATAAACAACAAGGTCCTACTGTATAGCACAGGGAACTATAGTCAATATTCTTTGATAAACCATCATGGAAAAGAATATGAAAAAGAATATATATATATATATATATATATATATATATATATATCTGAGACACCCTGCTGTACAGAAGAAACTAATGCAACATTGTAAATCAACTATGCTTCAGTAAAATAGATTTAAAATTTTTTTTCAAAATAAATTTAAAAAATGACAGTTTTGTTTTGAACGTCATGAGTTTGAGATGTCTGTGATGGAAACCCTAGTGGAGCTGGCCTGCCAGCGTTTGGACAAACACCCACTGCTCAGCAGTGAGACTGGCAGAAGATGCAGGTTGGAGATGTGTGGCCTGGAAGCCAGGAGAGGACACCAGAGTTGAGTGATAAGAATAGAAGGATGTAGAAGAACCCTGAAAATTAGAAGTTCCAGGGGAGTAAGAAACTAAGAAAGAGTCCCTGATGTGAATTTCAGACAAACTGAGGAAATACAGCAGGTGCCCATGTCCAGGAAGCCAAAATAGACCCTGGTTTTAGGACACGCTATAGGTGGACCCCTTCGGTGCTTTCAGTTTCGATGGACTGGTGATGACAGAAGCCATGTTTAAAATTGAACGTGGCCAAGACAGTGTAGACTGGTCTTTGGTCCAAGTGGAAATCCATTCTGGGGAGGTAAAAATGCCTGCTTCCAATGGAGCAGACTTCCTCCCTAAATGTCACATTGTCCTTGGTCAGAATGACTGGAGAGACAAGCTTAAGGGTTTTCCCCAGAGTAGGAGGGAATCAACAAAATCTCGTTGCTTGTAGATGAAGTCCTTATCTCTTAACCTTCATGATTTGATTCTTTAAAATTTTGCCAAAGCCATCACAGTGACTTAAAACGAGGGTAAATTTTCTTTCAAGGGGAATGTTAGGTTTAGGTATGTTGATGGAAATAATCAATAAACAATCTATAATAGGAATAGAAAAGAGTTTTATTCTTGCCAAACTGAGGACGTTAGCCCAGGAGACACAGATCCAAGAAGCACTTGAATCGTGTTCTCCAGACTACAAAATAGGCGAGGGTTATAAAGGCAAAAACCACAGAGTTACGTAAGGTGCTTGTCAAGAATTATAATTGGAGCCAGCAAGCAGTACGGGTGCTTGTTAAGCAAGGATTGGTTGGGGTCTGAAATGGTTGCATAGTTACAAGGGGAGACCTTGAGACCATACGGTTGCAGCTGGCAGCTATTCACAGATACTGTTTTGAGAACGGCTGGTGGTGTCCTTCAGTCTGACACGGGTCAGAAAACTCATGTTCACAGGGATGCAGGAACATGTCTGAAATTATGGCCACCCACCTCCATTTTGAATGCCTGAACCACAGTTACTCCATTTTGATTTTAAAATGCATTCTTTTCCCTAATGGTTAAAGCAGATGTACGATGCATGTTTTACAGGCTGTAAGAGTCTGTTCTGGTTAGCATAAAATTCAAGCCAAATCGTGTATAAGCCAGAATGACTTTCCCATACCTCAGTATGTGAAAAATTCTCCCATCAGGCATTAATAATGTTGAATGATCACATTAAATAATAAAGAAATGATAATTTAATGGTCAAAATCTAAGGAACTTATACCGGGCAACTGTTGAAATACATCAGTTAAAATTGCTCATAGATCACTTTATCAGGAATCTCTAAAAGCTGTAATAACAACATACATCAGCTCTTAATGTTTCAATAATTTTTACATACTCCTTTTATTTACATAGACTTTTGTTTCTTTACTAAAATTATCTGTGAAATATTCAATAAAATAATGTTTATGATCAATATAATGGTATCCCCTTAATTCTGAAAGGATTCTATGGGTTTTTTATAGAATGGCTTATAAAATAAATGACAAGATAATTGTTTGATTAGCCCATGGATGGTAATGACAGGGAAAATGAGGTTGACATTAAAAAATACCATTAAAATATATTTGGCAGTAAGATCTAGAAAACAAATGAGTTAGAACAGCAAAAGAATAGTATCTAATTAACCCTAAAAACAAGAGGAAGACTGATGTTTTTCCCTAGACGATAAACTAAAAAAGCCACTTGCTTTTAAACCCGTCAGGAAGCACCTCCCTCCCCTACTTGACTGATAATAAGCCAGTCTATCCCAAATTTTGGTACTTAAAGGCTTTTATAGCAAATGAGAGAATAGTAAAGCTAATGCCCCTTAACAGGAATTTCATTTGCACCAGTTTCATTCTGAGTATGACAAATCCATTCAATACACCCGATCTTTACACAAAAATGATTTAAAATGGATGATTACATGGGTACAGTAATTGAACTTTCCCCCTTGGCTATGAGAAAATCATGTCTTTAGCATTAAGGACTCCTTAAAACAACTGAATTTCAATACGAAGAATGACCTCAGAGATTGGAGGTTAATTTCTCACTTAATTTCTCCACTTTGTACTGCTCCTACCTGTCGTTTGGAGTCTCTGTAATCCAGTTTCTTTCGTTTCTTCCCCTGATGTCTCTAACTGTATCACTTTCCCACTGGAAGATGGGCTTGTCCTTTCTGCCTTAAAGGACACGTTATTCCACTTCTAAGTAGGTTAACTTTGCCACATAAATTTTTTCAGTTAGCGTGTGCCATATGCACTTGATGCTAAAATATGTACTGGGGAGTTTGTCTTTACTTTTAAAAGTGTGGGGTTTCTGGCTTCACTCTTTGATCTTTATAAAGCCATATGGTTTTTCTGACCTTGGATAATGTAAAAGATATTTGGAAGTTGAGGATGTGCAAAGGCTGTTGAAAATCCATAGAGAAGTAACAGAACACTCTAACAGAGGACGTAACATCACCTTCACCACCTAAAGCATCTATATCTTTATTCTTTTGGATGTATCAGACAGGAGACTTGGATTGTTATCAACAAAATTGAATATCAAATTCATTGCTTATGAGACTAAAATATTTTTCCCACTGTTAGAATTTTCCCCTGGCAGATTATCCATGTGTATGTCAAATGTACAACCAAACCAGTATAATTTAGTGAGTCCAGCATCCTAAAATCTCCTTCCCTGACTAGGCAAATAGGATTCAGTTCAGTATGTTGAAATTTCTCTGTTTAATTAAAATGTTAGGGTACTTGATTTCAAGGAGGTTAAGAAACCCAATCCAAACTTTTATGAGTTTTTAGCTAATTTTAAATTCTATTTTACTTTAGTCATAGCTTCTGTCATGTTTAGTATAGGTAACTGCAAAATAAAATTTTAACATTGTGAGAAAGTAAGTAGCTTTACTCAAATGTCAAGTATGAAAAAAATCAGCTTGTGTAACTGTATAACTTGTCTATGTAATTTGACTGAAGGTGATGGAGGGCATCCAACTTAGAGTATTTTATGTTTTATTTTTTCTATTCTCTGGCCGAATAACAATTCTATCTTTTCTATCCAGTGAAATGAGATATTTACGTGACAAATTTTAGTATATTCCATGCATTTTATTCTATCCATGTTTATGCCCAATACCACCCCAACAGCGAGGCAGTTTGAAAATGAGCCATAATATATTCTTCTGAGTAAATTTACACAAATGTTATATGAATTTGAGAGTCATTTCACTAGTAGGAATATAAGAAGCTTCTTAATTTCCAAGACACACAATAAGCTTGTTAGATAGAGAAAGAAGTTATTACAAATGTGCTTTTCTCTTCATTTAAAATTGATTCTCAAAGCTGCAAAGGCAGGTAGAAGAGCCAAATCCCCATATTAGTGTATTCATTGAGGGACATTTTTTTCAGAGCACAATAAAATATTTTAAGAATGTGATTCCATGAATTACAGGTCTCAGGTCAAAAATAGATGCCATGCACTTTTACATAAGCTTGTTATATAATCATTCATCAATAATGTATCCTTAATATTTCCTCTATGCCTTTATGACTTTTCAGAACGAATACACAGTTGACATGAATTTTAAGGCTCACATGAGTATCATGAATGCCTGGCAGTGTTACAACACCACAAATTGTGTTATTTCCATCACACAATAACCAACATTTTTCATACTTTTGTAAATAAGGGAGCCAATGGGTTGCAGGCGTTTTGTCGTTAGAAGATAGCTATGATAGCTCTAAGAAATTGTTTTTAATATTATTGTGACACATTAGTTCTAAATAATTTAGAAGCAATTTGGATTTTAAGCATGTGGTCTAGGAGGGCTCAAAGGACAGTGCCCTTTAAAGAACTCAGTATAGTTAACTAACATCAGTAACCAAGAATTTTAGGAATATCTGCTCTAAGGTTCTGCATGTAGTTTTAAAGGAAACACCCATGAGAACATGCACATTGACACGGCTTTAAATCCACGGCCTCCAACTTTGGTTAGAATGAAAAATACTCTACTGTCATGTCCTTGGTTCTCAGTTGCAAAGGGGCTACTGGCCCATTTTAGCAGAGAATGGCTCAGCAGTAAACAACTGTCCATGGGCTAACGCACCTGCGAAAGCTGTTTCAGAAAGTGACAGCAGGAAGCTAAGTGGAAAGAACTAGAAACTCCAGAAATAATCAGGTCAGGTAGGCACAACAATTCCTGTTCCAGCTGTGCCCGCCCACAAGCTGGGAGGCTTATGAATCCTGCAAGAGAGGCAGTCAAGAAGATGATAGAATATTCCATCACTGTGGAATCTGCTGGAAATTCAATCTGACTTTTATAATTTCTAAGATTTATCTCAAAATCAAATTTTAAACTTGCCAACCCAACCACCAGAATCCTCTTATTGAAAAAAAAGTCATATTATGTATACCCTCAACCAACTGATTTATGATTCTGCCAATTCAGCAAAAGAAATGTGTTCAGTTTTATCAAACTGCAAGATTCTTTGAAGCCCTGATTTCTGCATACTTTCTACGTCTCTAATTTCTTTATACTCAAAAGAGTGTCCTTATCAATGGATTAAGTTAGGAGGTTACATCTTAATATTCAAGCTGCTCTGTACAATAAGGTTAATATATGACGTTCTTCACTTTTTTCTTTCCCCACTGGAAAAATAATGGCTAACAATTTGCCTTGAACTTCAAATCTGTTTTTTCGGTCATATGAGGCTATTTCTGGAACTTTCGTTGTAAAAAATGAGAAAGTCAAGGGTGGAAGTTACAAATTTCTAGTAAGTCACTGGTTCCAATAGATGAGTTAGTTCTTCTCACAATGAATCCTCCAAACCAATATGACACAGTTGTTCATAGTCTGTGTTAGGTATGGTATGGAAAAAAAATGCTTTTAATCACCAGCCATAGATTCTGCTCTTCCAGTAACAGAATTGACAAGTAATTTTTATAAACACTTACTTAGGAAAATCTCTTTCTTGTATCACATATATAAAATATAAGATCTCCCTATAATATACTAATATTCTAAGAAGTTGTTATGAAGACTAGCCAATACATTTTGTTGTCATTGAAATGACAGCAAAACAAACTTGGCACTCAGCATGTTAAAATGTCACTTTTAAAAAAATTCAAAATCAGAATTAATTGGTGTTGAGCCTTGTCGGTTGCTCTTGAGTAAATTATTCCAAGATCTATGTACCTCTTTCCCACAGGCTTTCTATAAAAAGAAAGAAAGAAATGTAAAATATGTAGCATCTCTTTGTTAAGGGATTGTATAAGCTTCTGTTCTATGTTTCCATTAGAGAACAGTGAAAAATACAATCTCTTAGTGCCTCATTAAGTTAAGAGAGTTTTAGGTGGATGTCGTCTTTGCACTTTCCTCAGATTAACTGAGAGGGTTGTGAATGGAGAATTGTAAATAATTGGTGTGATTAGTAGGGTCTGCTGGCCCTTCGCCAGCACCCATCTCTCAAGAGCGGTCATCTGGTCTTCTCCATAAAACTGAACTGTGGGTTGTGGATAATTCCCTGTGACCACCTGCCTGATTGATGGGCAGGCCAGTTTTGTGGTGGGGGCAGGGGACTCTCTCCTGAGCTGGGGAGTCCCTAAAACTAAAAGTCCCTAAAACTGCTTTGTAAAGGCACCATTTATCAAGTCATTGAAGTGAGTCTCCATCTCTTGGTGCTCTGAAATGTCTGTCTCATAGAAACTCTCAGTCCATTGGTGAGGAAGATTCCTCATTTTGCCAAATCCTAAAAGAGTGGACCTATAAATTCATTTCAAGTTTTGTACTATTATTAGTTATGGCTTAAGTGATTTAACATTCTTATAAAGAACGACTGATTGGCTAAGTAGATAGAGAATATTCTAAGGGCGATGTAGAGAGCATCTCCTAGGTAGCTCCACCTGACACACAAATATAGCTTTTATCATCATCTCCTCTCCTAAATTTTTTTGCTTTTATCACCTTAAGTAGCATTTACTCACTCTATAGATAACCAAACACCAAACATCATTATCATCTTTGAGACTTAGATATTAAAAAGGCAAAAATATGGATACTGGGGATATTTAAAGAAGTATGGTTTGTTCAGAGAAAATTATTTGAAATATAAATTTCCTTCTAAAATCTATATTTATAAACATTTGTAATCATATTTTTAGCTAATTTCATCCAGGCGCAACTGTACTCACTCATTATTACCATTTGGCACTCTGAAAGTTGGTGGATTTATTGTATTTCTATCAATAATTACTATTCACGTGTGTATTCATTGTGAAATTCATTCTAATGGGATTCAGTAGCTTATATAGGATGCTCTCAACTCTTCAGGCAAGAACTTAGCAGTCATTTCATTTCCTACTTTTAAAAATGAAATTCATATGCAGTTAATAATGCGTTTAGTACAGTATCTGAAAGAGATGAGAAATTTTGCGGTGCTTCGAAAAATAGGAAGTCACTTTTAAAGAATGGGTTAATGCGTGGTCAGAAATAAAATACTTATCCAGCTTTAAATTCTATTCGAAACCCACAAAGCCTGGAGCTTCAACATGAAATAATGGTTTTATTGCTTTGCTTAAATTATTTTTCCCTTTTCTCCAATAATTTTTTTTTAATTCACTGATTTATAGAAAACAACTCCAGATCTGTAAGCCTGAGGAGGTAATTTTAGAATGAGCTGAAGAGAAAATTTGAATTACTCATTTTCTTTTTCACTTGTTTTCATTCTTTGGGAAACAAACGCAGTGCAGGGACATTCGGGATCATCTAGTCCTATTTGCTGTAGAGGTGAGAAAACCTGTGCCCAGAGAGACAAAGCCAATCACCCAAAATACACCAGATACTTAGCAAAGTCGAGTGGATAATCAGGTCTTCGAGTCTAGTGGACGGAGGGCCTGCATCCCAGCCAGGGGCCCCATCTTTTCCCAGATGTAATATAACTTATTCTTATGCTTCTTTAATTTGAAAACAAACAACCCTGCTGGGCTTTTCTCTCTATGTAAATGCAAATTTAAAAAGGCACATTTCTCTGTTAATAAAAGACCTTCATTTGTCTTTAAAGTCTCTGAGTTAGAAAATTTAACAAATAGGCAGAACTTGTGTTTGGCATGCTTGTGGCTCCCTGACTGGGTTGCTGATCCCTTCCCAGCGATGCTTATTCTCACACTCTCTGCAATCTAAAGACAATCGCTCAGAAGCACGACATAAGGTGTATCCCTCTCAAGGGCATGTGGGATTCTGAAGATGCAGTCTCTTGAAGGAATGCCTTATAGTGATGGAATGTCAGATAGTCATGTGTATAATTTTAGATGAAGAATCCGCCTGTAGTTTTTTCCATCAGGCCACATCTATTTACGCATGTGTTTATTTATATCCCATCTTACTTCCAAAGGGATGTGTGCCCATACAACACCCCACAGGAGGCCAGGTTTCTGCCCAAGTTTAGGCAAGCCTTCTGCAATATTTAGAGACTCTAAGTGCATCATTAATTCTGAGACATCTAGATATTTTTAGTCATTAAGTACTACCAAGAGCTGCAGGACAGTCCCTAAGGTATAAATACAGAGAAAAAGATGAATAAATTATGAAAATCACAAGCAAAAAAAAATAGAGTTTAAAAAAAACTACAAAGAAAACAAGAAAAGTGGCTAAGTATCCAAATAACCATATTTTTTAAAAAATGAAAAGTTTCGCTTATACTAAAATCAATTCAAAGCCACGTCTTCGAAGTCTAATAAGCTCCTTTATACTAATAAGTATCAACATTTTGTCTCTCTTAGCAAAATGTTAATGCAATGCAAATGGTATTTCTCAATCTTAAATAAATGTACTCCACTTGACTATAAATTAATAGAAATAGATCCAATTATAAGACTTTAAAATATTCCCCTTTTAAAAAAACAACTGCTAAATTATATAAATATTAAAATCTAGAAAGAAAACAGAATACATTATTGGGTCAATAACTTGCCATAAACATCTCAAATTAATTATTAACTTCCTACAATCAACTAATTTATTTTGATCTACTAAAACATAAAGGATTCCACGTAATTTATTGTTAATTACATCAATTTCATCTGTAATGCTGTATATTTTCCATTGAGCTTTCATTAGAGCTATTTATATGTGTACTGTTATAAACATAGTATGTATTAGGTTTCTCCTAGAACTGCAGTCATCGAGGAGAAAAGAGTAATCAGAAGTGAAGTAGAGTCATCGAGGAGAAAAGAGTAATCAGAAGTGAAGTAGAGTAAGAATGGTGTCATTCAACAGAGTGCTAGAAATGGCAATCGGAAATAGTTGTTTGGAAATTAGTTCACCTTCCCTCTGGCCAGTGTTTTCTCACACAGAGTCATGGGCCCTAGTGTTCTCACGAATTGCCTGCAACAGGGCATCTCAAACTTTAATATGCGTAGCAAATGCCCTGAGTATCTTGCTAGAATGAAGTTTCTGAATCTATAGGCCTGGGATGGGACTCTTGAGTCTGGATTTTTAACACTATCTCAGATGATGCCAACCACTGATTTGCAATCACAACTTGTATAGCAGTGCTGCAGGGTGATAGGTCTCAAATGTGGTCCCCTGTCCACCTGCTACAGATTCATTAGATGGCTTATTTTGTTTTTTAAATGCAGAATTCTAGAGATGACCCCAGATCCAGTGACTCTAAGTTCCAAGTGTAGGGCAGAGTTTTCAGCAAGCCCTCCACATGGCAGTCTCTGCCCAGCAAAGTTTGAGGAATGCCGCTCTGTGGGAAATTCGCAGGTGTGTGCGTCTAACCCTAAATGTATGACATGAGAGTCAAGGGCAACTTTCTGCAAAGTAATTAGATGAGTACAAGGCTACTAAAAAGAGAACTGGTGCAAACAATTACTGCCCAGAAAAAGTGATTCCAGATCATTAATTTTCTGAGATATCTGTCATCTTGTCTCTGTGTGATACTCTTACTCCTAGACCAGGAGCCCTCAGACTTCAGCATCCATCAGAAACACCTGGGGGTCTCAGTAAAACCCACCCATTGATTACGTAGGTCTGGGTTGGGGTTCCAAAAATTTGTGTTTCTAAGTTCCCAACTGATGCTGATGCTGTTGGTCTGGGGACATACTTTGTCCTGCATGACAGCATGATCTTGACAGTTCACAAAACCTAGGATGTCCATGTCCTGTTGGATTTATTTACTCAATCCAAGTATCACTTGAAGACGAGTACACTTATTCAACACAAACTGCCCACAAGTTGAGACAGTCTATGGGGCTAAAGAAAGAATCATAAAATAGAATCTCTGCGTTCTGGGATCCTGCTGTCCAAGGAGACAGGTCAAACTAACGTATGACACCATTCTATGATACTTCAAGGAAGCACACAGCAAAGTGTTAAAAATGAATGACCTATACCCACTCTAGGAGTTCCGAAAATTCAGTGTGGCCTGAATTAGCTTGAATTGTTTTAATTAACAATATGGTACTGAAGTGTTCCTGTTTGCAGTGATAGCAAATTGAAAGAACATTAGTTCAATCTTTGCTGACTTTTTGTCCCTTTCTACGGAGGCAGTTATATCTCTTACAAATAATAATTGCTTTGTTCCTTTCTTTCCAATTCTTGCAATTTTAATTCATTTTATTTTATTTTCTATTTCCAATGTAATTAAAAAAAATGATGTAACATATCACATGGATCTAAAACAGGCCTGCTGTAGTGCATGACCTGAGTGTGCCCTTTCATATCCCATTCACAGGAGGTTTTAGGGAATGCTTCCCCCTAGGATCTCATGCACTTAGAATCTGATATGAAGGGCATCGAAATTATGCAATGCACAGCATTTAAAAAATATATATATAGATTTACATCTATCATGTCTTTTATGTTTATGTTTAAAGATGCACTGGGAAAAGTCTTATGGCCACTTTGTCCCCAAGCCATCTGGTTCTCACTTTCAACCCCACAAGACTAACCCCTGCCTTTTGCATCTTTCTGGAATTTTTATATGTCTATTAAAGCATATATGAATATATAATGTTATTTTAGACCTTTTTAATAAAATGTTTTCATAAACTACACATTTCCTGTACCTTGATTTTTTTTGTTCACCTAAAACATATATATATATATCTACATATATATATTTTAGAGATTTTTCATATAATACTCAGCTATTTAATTCTTTCAAAATTTCTACTCTATAGATTCACCACTGCACAGATCATCATAATTTATATCAAATGTTAATAGTTATTATTATTGTCATTAGTGATTAGATTTCTTTACCTATCTGGATACCCTCTATTGCATATTTCAATATGACCCTAATGCTAATCTAACCTTCAAATAAACAAAACAGGTATATGAAGCTGTCTAGAAACAATCCTTAAAATTGGCATTCACGAATTGCTAACTAGCTGAGTTTTGATTTAGTATAATGTCTTAATTTTTCTGCACCAAAAAATAAATTCTTCAATCTAAAAAAATAAATAACTAAATAAGTGCATTTCCATGTTACTCATAGTAATATGTCCTTATTCACTATTGATAATGGTTGTTTGTCCATCTCTTTTTCTTGATCAATTTCACCAAGAATTTACCAGTTTTAGTAGTATCTAAAAGGAACCAAACTTTGGCATTGGTGATCGTCTCTGGGGTCTGTTTATTTTCTATTTTATTAATTACTTCTTTCACTTTTTCTTTTTTTCCCATTGTTCCACCTTTCAAGTTTTGTTTGCTGTCATTTTTCTAATTTCTTAAAGTGAGTGTTTAGCTCATTGATTTTATACATTCCTTTTTTCCTGATGTATCTAAATATCTACATAATATTTCTAACATACTCTAATATCTCTTTATACTCTCTATATATTATTCACAATTAAAAAACCCACAAAATCCATACTCCTGTCTTTAGCCATATCCATATCCAAGTTTTGAACTAATCAGATTATTTTAAGATTATATTCTATCAAAATGTTTTCCAAATTTAATTTTGATTTCTTCTTGGAACCATGGATTATTTAGAAATATATGATGTATGTTCCAAAGGTTTGGGAATTGTTTGGTTTTCTGATTTCTAGCTTAACTCATCTATCTTCAAGAAGCATATTTTGTATTATTTTAATCCTTAGAAATAATTTGAAACTCGGTTTACAGAGAATACAGTCTATTTCTGTAAGAGTTTTGTGCATATTGGAAATAACATGTGTTTTGCAGACATTGGAGACAATATTCTAGATACATCTGTTGGGTCTGCTTTGCCAATATCTTTTATGTCTTTATGGCTCATCTTTGTCATCTGCTTGTTTTATCAGTTACTCTGAAAGGTGTGCTATCATCTACTGTGATGTGAATTTTTCTCCATACTTTAGTTCTTTATTTTGCATGTATATTTTGAAGCAATACTGTTTGATGAATTCAAATTAGTAACTATTACGTCTTCCTGGTGAATTGAACTTTTATCATTTTGAAATACCCCTCTTTAGTGCTGTGTCCTGCCTTAAAGTCTGCTTGGCCTGATATTAATCTAACTACAAGGCCTTTTGGTTATAGTGTTTCCGTGATAGGTCTTTTCCCATCACTTTACCTTAACCTTTGTATAATCTTATATAACCTTCACGTAATCTTTAGGTGAATCTCTTGTAAACAGCATAGAATTGGTGTGTGTGCGTGTGCATGCACAAGCTTTAATTCAGACTGACAATTTTTGGTCTTTTAATTGGAGTCCTTTTATACTTAATAACTAACGTATTTGTGTTTAGATTTGCCATCTTGTTAGTCACTTATTTCTAAGTTCTCTTTTTCTCTGAGATTAAGTTTTTTAGATTGTTCTGTTACTCTCTCCCCCATTAGCTTTTTAATTGTACTATCTATTTTTTATTATTTTAATGATTGTCAGAGACACTGTAATATGCATTCTTGACTTATTAATACCTAATATAAATTGGCACTTTTACCTCAGTCAAGATACTCACAAAGACTTTACAACTCTTACTCAATTTAACCTTCACCCATACGATGTTTTTGCTGTTTGTTTTGATTCTAAATTCATTTTTCATTCCAGAAGTTAAAAAAAAATTTTATATAGTTAATCCTTATTTCATTTACCCAAATCTTTACCTTTTTCTCTTCACTCTTCCTGCATCTCTAAACCAACATTTTGGAAATCTTTCCTTCTGCCAGAATGACACTTTTTTTGTATTTCCTTTAGTGAAAATTTAAGGACGATGAACTGGATTAGGTTTGTTTGTATAAAAATAACTATTATTTCACCTTCATCTTTAAAGGATTTCTTTGCGGGATATATAATTCTGGATCTGGAGTTACTTTCTTTCAGAACTTCAAACATGTTGTTTTCTTGACTCTATTGTTTTCTCCTGGAAGCCAGGTATTTATTTTATCATTGTTCACTTGAAAATAATCTGGATTTTTTCCCCCTCTGGTTGCTTTTACGGTTTCTCATCTCAGTGGTTTCAGCTGTGTTACCATGATGTTATAAAGCACTATCTAAAAATTACATATTTATCATGCTGTTGCTCATATACAGCAACAGCATGATTTCTTTTATTGGCAGCTTGATTTGTCATTTTCAGAAAATTATTAGAAAGAAGAAAAAATTATTTCTTCAGATATTGCTTCTGTCCCATTCTTTTCTCTCCTGTGTTTTATTCTGGACATTTTCTTCAAGTGTATCTCACAATTTTTTTAATCCTCACACTTTTTATACATGTAACAGTTCATGTGGATTTCAAGGGCATTGTGCTGAGTGAAAAATGTCAATCTCAAAAGGTCATATATCACGTTTCCATTTATGTAACATTCTCAAAATGGCAAAATTATATAGATGGAGAGCAAATTAGTGTTTGCTAGGGGTTGAGGAAGGTGGAGATGGGTGGGAGGGTATGACTATAAAAGCACAGCACAAGGAGATATTTGCGGTGATAGCACAGTCTGTATTTTGATTGCAGTGGTGGTTATACAAACTACACTTGTTATAAAATGACATAGAACTACACA
The DNA here is from genome assembly GCF_949774975.1 of Lagenorhynchus albirostris. NCBI lineage: Eukaryota > Metazoa > Chordata > Mammalia > Artiodactyla > Delphinidae > Lagenorhynchus > Lagenorhynchus albirostris. The sequence continues at coordinate 166,508,535 of NC_083095.1, read as the reverse complement.
TAGACATTGTACCCAGTCAACCTCCTGGTTTTGCTATTACACTATAATTATGTGAGATGTAACCATGGAGGGAAACTGGGCGATGCTACAGGGACCTCTCTGTACCATCTCTGTGACTTCCTGTGAATCTATAATTATTTAACAATGAAAAGTTTGTTAATTAAATCAAAAGCCAAGATAATTTTTACTGCTAATGACTGCACCACAACCCAAATCTGGTATTATATAATTAACATACTGAATAAACAGCTTTTATTTATGCAAACACCAAATAATAATGGGAAAATATTCCTTTCAGAATAACATCAGAAAGATAAACTATGTAAGATCAGCATAACAAAAATGACAATATCTGTATGAAGAAAACTTTTAAAGGATGGAAAAATTATGAACATGTCCATCAACAAGATCCAATATCACAGAGATGTTTTGTCTTCTTTCAATATGTACATATAAGATTATTCCCCCAAAATTACAACAGAGCTTTGGCAGGGATTAGTTAACGTTGTCCTAAAGTTCATGGGGAATAAACAGAAATACAAAAAACTGGAATAATGAAGACTAATAAAAAATCATAGGACAATGAAGAGGGGTCGTTCTAACAGTTATTAGAACATATTACAAAGCCTCAATAAGTAAAGCAGTTGGTTACTGAAAAAAATTATAGAAAGAAAGGAAAATTATATATAGAAAAAAAATTATAGAACAGAAAGGAAAATCTAAAAATTGGGTTAAACTTATACAACATTGTATATTTTTTAAAAAAGTCATCTCAAATCAGTAGAGAAGGGAGTTCTGCATATGGGGATGGTGGGTTCGGATATTCAATTCTTCTAATGAAGAGGACAATAAAAACTGGGGAAAAATCTTAAAAGTCAGACAGAAGTTATCAAAGATCTAACAACACAATGAAATATTACGATGCCAAGATATGAGATAACAAGGAAACACTGGAGGTGAGCTGGGATATGGAGTGATTTTACAGCTAGAAGCATCTTCAGGTAAGCAGACTATGTGTCCAAGAGGCTGAGAAGCAGAATGGCAGACACCATAGGGCTGGGAGGATGGGGTTCATGAGAAAAGCACGATCAAAGACGTGGACATGGTTGTCATCGTAAGGGAGGTAGTTTTCTTCGGCGACTTTGTTCACCGTTCTTTCCTAATCCACCAAATCAAGCCCCTTCCAGTGACCCCCACCACTGACATCACCTGATAGGTGCTGCACCCTTACACACCCTTACACACTCCATTCCTACACATGAATTATTGGTGCTCCTCATTTCGGTCATCGTTATACTTTGGAAGCAGACGCAAATGCTGAATGCTGATAATTTCAAGGCTAATAATAAAATTCCCAAGACCTGGCACTTGAGCATTAGATAAAAATTGAATGATAGTAAGAAGTTTTAGAGTCCGGTCACATACTCCATCTGTCTGACTGCAACCACAATTAAATACTGAAAATTCCAACACTGAAAGAGGAAAATGAAGAAAAAAGGAATGAAATGAGGGAGGGAGGAAGACAGGGAAAGAGCAGAAATCAGAAATAGAGAGGAAGGTTGTTGAATGATGCCTCTCCAGGACAGCAGAGTTCAGGCCACACATACCCTCTCCCTCCCCCCCTCCCCCCCTCCCCCCCTCCCCACCGCGAATAACAGAGTATAATCTGCAAAAATGCTGAGTCACCATGCTGGACACCTGAAACTAATATAATATTATAAATCAACTATATGTCAATAAAAATGAAATAGAATCCATTAAACTAGAAAAAAGTGTGCTCCTTTTTATAGCTCAGTAGTATTCCATGGAATAAATGGGCCAGTATTTTTTGTTAACCATTCAGCTATTGAAGGGCATTTTAGTTGTTTCCAGTTTTTGGTTATTTCAAAGGGAGCTGCTGTGAAGATCCACGTACAGGTTTCTGTGTGAACAAAGGTGTTCATTTCTCTGGGATCAATGCCCAGGGGTGTGATGGGTGGGTCGTATGCTAAATATACGTTTAATTTGGGAAAAGATTCCAAAACTGTTTTCCAGCATGGTTGGATCAGTTAGAGGGTAAGGGTAGAAAACATCCCTTTACCCTCCCCGGTTTATAATATAATTGTCTGCAATATTTCCTCTATGTCGTACAGTGAGAGGGACATCAGACCATCATAATTTTCACTTCACCTGTCAAATATGACTTTGAAAACACAACAGGAGAAGGAAAGACTATTGTATTTAATGATGTTTTTACTTACTGAGTGCTTCCTTTCTTCCTCATGTTCCAAGGTCCCTTCTTTCATCATTTCTTTTCTATTGAGAGAACTTCCTTTGAGTGTAGGTATGACACATTCTCTTAGTTTTCTTCATTCAGGAAAAGATGTTTTTCTTTGTCTTAGTTTTCATAAGTTTAAATATGATGTATCCTGTTTGGGTTGATTGGTCTTTGGCCAAATTTGGGAAATTTCCAGCCATTATTTCTTTGAGTATTTTTTCAGTACGCCTTCTTCCTCTTTTGTTGTCCAGTGAGGCAAATGTTAAAACTTTTGTCAGAATTCTGCATGTCCCAGAGTCTCAGCTCATTTTGTCCTTCAGCCTATTTTCTCTCTGTTGTTCAGAGAGGCTCATTTCTGTTGTTCTATCTTCAAGTTTACTGATTCTCTTTCCTCTGTTCTCGCCAATCTGTTGCTGAGTCCACCCATTGAATCTTTTCTTTGTTACTGTATTTCTCAGGTCTAAAATCTGTTTCTTCTGGTTCAATGTTAGAATGGTATATTTTTTCATTTTGTTTCAAGCGTGCTTCATTGCAGTAATTTTCTGTTGGCCGTTCTTTTTCAGATAATTCTACCATCTGTGTCCTTTTGTTCACATGGAGATTTTCCTGGTTCTTGATGTGACTGATTTTGGGATTGAATTTTGGGACACTCTGGGTGTAGTGTTATGAGGCTATGGAGCTTACTTAAATATTCTGTTAGCAGCAATCCCACACCACTGGGAGAAGGGTGGGTCTGGCTTGTTACTTCTAAGGTGAAGGCGGAGTCTCAGTTCCTGGCTTGGCCAGGGTGAAGGGGTACTTGTTACTGCTGGAGGTGGGGGGGCAGTCAGGCTGACAAGCAGACGTGCCCTATTACTGTCCCAAGTGTGGCTTCAAGGATATCATGGGAGGGGGAGCCTGTGTACACTGGGAAGTGGTAGGACTCCTGACTTCCTGGGTTGGGGTCAGGGGGCACAGGGAAAGACAAATAATTCTGTTTGCCCTTGTGATGGTTTGTTTCATATGTCAACCTGACTGGGCTCCAGGATGCCCAGGTACCTGGAGAAACATGATTTCTGAGTGTGTCTGTGATGGTGTTTCTCGAAGAGATTAGCATTTGAATTGGTGGGTTGAAGAAACCAGATCTGCTTCCCAATGTGAGTGGGCCTCATCCAAACTGTTGAGGCAGGAATAAAACAAAAGGGTAGTAGAAGGTTAAATTAGTTCTCTCTGTTTGAGCTAAGACATCCATCTATTCCTACCCTGGACATCAGAGCTCCTGGTTCTCAGGGCTTTGGACCTATACCATCAGTTTCCTAGGTGGCAGGTAGTGGGATGTCTCTGCCTCCATAATTGAGTGAGTGAATTCCTCATAATACATCTGCTTCTATATATCTCTGTATATTGCCTATTGGTTCTGCTTCTCTGGAGAACTTGGCCACTACATCCCTCTTCTTTCATTTCCTGTCACTCATTGGTTGCAGATGATACCACTGCATGGCAGTGGTGTGTGTGTCCTGGTGTGTGTGTCCTGGTGGCCTCACCTGCCTCTTGAGCACGTGTGTGTCCTGGTGGCCTCACCTGCCTCTTGAGCACGTGGGTGCTAGAGCATCAGCTGACTCCCGTTGCGGCTGGCGCATGGACCAGGTGCAGAAGCCCAAGCATCCCTGAAGGTTGAGGTACCAGGAGGTATTGAGAGGTTAAGTGATGCCATAGTGCAGGCGTCCAGGGCAAGGCTGGAGGCAGGTGGGCACATAAACTGGACCTGTTGTGACGCCAGATGTAGATGGCCTGGAATTCCAAATTAGAGAATGTGCTTCCTAATATATTTGCAAATGAACAGTCTCAGAAATATTCTAAGCATGAGAGGAACATGATTTTCAAGACCAATTCTAGAGAAATATCTAATAATTGTGAGACAGATATTTAAAGAATAAAATGTTGGAAGATGAATTAGAGGAAACTACAACAGTTGGGATATGAAGTGATTAGGTCTAAACTACAATGCTGAATCCATTCTTTTTTTTTTATTTCAGGGTTTCATTCTTAAGTTGTTTTCAGTATTTAAGCAATTGTGTTTGTTTCAGTACAAGTATCTATGTACCTATAAGATGCTTACTGTCTTTTACTAATTACAAGCACCTGAGGTTCATCTGAATTCTATTAGCATTTTAAAGTATTTCTTTTATTTTTACATAAGCCCCAATGTTTATTAAACTCTACAGCTCCTGGCTAATACAGTTAGAAAATGAGATGTATGTAATTAAGTTGATTTTTACATCGCTGCCAAATCTAGGAACAAGCACTCGGAACACAAGAGGGAAAGAATCTGTACAATAATTTAAAGGCACCATAAATGCTGCACTCAGCTTATCCAAGTGTGCAGCTTTTGTCCTGCCCTTGGTTCATTGATAAAAATTTGGGGAACGATATTCATAATCTCACTGGAAACTGCTTTGTTTGTTGTAGCTCCAAGAGTGACCCATTCATATATTTTACATCCCAGGACTTGAGTTGGACAAATCAAATAGAACTAAAAATAATTTGGTAAGAGAGGGCTGCGACTATTTAAAAGCATGGCTATTTAAACCCTTTCCATTCTTTCATTCCAGATGAACGTAATCATGCTTTATTTATGTGGCAGAATTGATTAGCGGTCTGTTAAATGTACATTTACAGTATTCCTTTAATTCCGAAAATAATCACCATTTCTTCACGCCAGATAAATCTAATTTTCCGCCAATTTTCTCAACTTATAAATGACAATAAAATTATCCATTTTTTTCCAAAAAATAAAATTGATTATAAGACATGTAAATGTTTATCTCAAAGTAACATTTTTTTCATAGCCTCCACAATATTTCCACTTTCGATCAATAGGAACGCCATACCATCCACTCCTAGCCTTGCTTACCTTATGTTATGGAAATTATCATTATTATCATGATAGTTATTATTATTTTGCGTATTCAACTTCTCCACCAGTGTTGTTTTTGGACCCAGGGAGAAATATGTTCTTTCAGCACTTAAATTCCTACATTCAAGTGAATATCCACTAGACTTCAGCAAAGATTTTCATCAAATGAACATTTGTTCCATCCAGGTTTCCAAGTGAATTTAACATTTTAATACTACTTCGAATTTATTTTTAATCACTTCTTTCATTTTATAATACTATTTAAAAATGATAGTTCATATCATTTTTGAAACTACCCAAACTCTGCACCCATTGGCTGCCACAATCGCTGCTAAAGAAGGACCTTGAAGTAATTTTTGTTTGTTTTTATCTAAACAACAGGGGACAAGGGTGACATCAACTAGGAGTAAAAGCATCCTCTTCACTCTTCACACCTCCTCTTTCCCAGGGACATGGCATTGTGTCAGGAATAGGCTTCCATATTTTTTCTAAGACTCTTGCTCCAGAACAAAAATTTTCTCTGACACTGTATTTGCTGCAAGGATAAATTCAGATTTCTTATTCTGATGTTCAAGAACCTGGCAAGCCCAATCACGCAGAATTCCACTTTGCCCCAAAGTGAATTTCCTGATCCAGCCCCCGTGATCTAGTCATGACAGACTGGACAACTTGGCATATACTGATCCCCCTGCCTGAGATTCTTTTCCCTAAATATGTCAGTCCTACTCACCTGTCTTAGTCCATTCTGGCTGCTATTACAGAATACCACAGCTTGGAAGTGTCTAAACAACAGAGAGTGATTTCTCCCAGGTCTGGAGCCTGGAAGTCCAAGGTCAAGGCAGAGGCTGCTTCAGCGTCTGGTTAGAACTGGCTTCCTGGTTCATAGACGACATCTTCTCACTGTGGCCTCACCTGGAGAAAGGGGTGAGGGAGCTCTCTGTGGTCTCTTTTATAAGGACACTGATCCCATCGTGGCAGGTCCACTCTCATGACCTCATTACCTCCCAAAGGCCCCACCTCCTGACACTATCACCTTGGGGGACAGGGTTTCAACATGAACTGGGGGGACACAGACACTCAGCCCATAGCACCCTCTCCTGAGCCTTGTCTGTGGGGTGGCGGACACACTTTTCACAGGAGCAGGGTTTGCTCTGGGACAACATGTGGACATCTGACTCCCTTGACTTGATTAGAGTTTGGAAAGTTATTCAGAGCAGTAGAGGACATTATCCTTTTAGGAAGACATTTGAGTTTGCCGTAGTTTTTTAGCCATCTGGCCCCAAACCCTTCCAGTCCACTCTCAGTGGTGTCTGTGGGAGGTGCTCCAGGTGCATCCTTAGGCCTCTGCTCCCGTGTCTTCCCAAAGCAGCTGCGGCTCCAACCCGGCTCCCCGGGGAGGCATTGGGGTGTTAGAGCCCCTGGGGATAGCCTCAAATGCTGGGAAATGGTAGGTGGGGTCTGGAGCACAAGCATCCCAGTATCGTTGCCTGAGGTGGGTGGTCCAGAGGTGTGTTCCTCAGTGTCTCCCAGAGACACCCCAGAACTGAGCGTGGTTGTCCACAGAAGTGGTCCACTCCACAAGGACCCCTGCTCCGTGTCCTCCCTTCCTTGTCTCTATTCCCCGCTCCCTTGATGGCGCTTGCTTTTGCTCCCCCCCATATAAACTATTGGCCCTCAAGTCCTCGTATGAGTCTGCCTCTTGTGAAACCCAACCTAAAATAGTCTCGAAGGTATTAGAACCTCACCTTTACAAAGAGATACACTTGTAGACACCTACACGTCCTGTGTTCCCTAATTACTGTGAACCGTCAATTCCGTGTGCTAATGATCCGTGTGTCTCTGTCTGATGGAAAGAGGAAGAACAGGAAACAGGTTGCCCGAAGACCTGGGTGCTAATGCCTGCTAACCCCATTCATCAGCCTCAAGATATCAATGAGTCAAATGCTCTCTCTGGACTGTGGCTTCCACATCTATAAACGTGAGAATGACTGCTGTGATTCCTTTCCAGAGCTGCTGGAAAGTAATAATGAAATTGAGGTCACTCTCAAAATAGACAATGTGACTATTACCAGCAACCTGCAGGAAACAGCAAGCCTGGGGCAAGCCAAGGACTCTCCAAAGCCTGACTTCTTACCATGACACTGGACACCCATTTCCTCAGTAGGAAGGATGTTTTATGAAATATTTGCTTTGGGCTTCTTTGATTTTTATCTTCAGTGATAATGCCCATTTTCATATACACCTTGCTGAACAAAACTATATGGAAATTCAGTATTTGGGGTGAATTTCCCTTTTACATAGCCAAACCTGACATCTCTGAAATATTAATCTGTTATCTGAAGTCACCTCAACTAACATCTAACAGATGTAAATTTGGTAAAACGAACTTGTCTATCCCAAATATCACACATTTCACATAGTTCTCTCTCTGAAGCTGCATTTCCCAGAAGATTCAGGAGACACTAAAGAACATTCAGATACACACTACTGTATATAAAATAGACAAACAACAAGGACATACTGTACAGCACAGGGAACTAGAGTCAATATCTTGTAATAACCTATAATGGAAAAGAATCTGAAAAACTATATATATATATATCTGCATCACTGCTGTACACCTGAAACTAACACAACTTTGTAAATCAACTATTCTTGAATAAACAAAGAAAAGAAAAGAGAAAAAGAAGAACATTCAGAAACGAAAGGCCACTGTCAGATGCAGATACGAAATGAATGTTCCCATGAGCTCACATCCCTCCAATGATCTTCAGCATCTTCATTTCCTTTATTAGCTCTAGTTCCAGCATGGAAGGGAAAGTGAGGCCTGGCAGAATAAGTAATAAATCACACAGTTATTTATTTTATTGGATATCATCATCATTCATGGTTAATATAGTCCATACTTGACTTTTCATGTTTTATTTTATTTTTAAATAAAGGAGCCCAGGATTCCCTTTCCGGTAGCATCCATGGAATGCGTTGTGTGCTGTCTCGCTCCTCTTCTGTTGTTGGTCGAGGCTACACTTGAATTATTGGGCTGATCACCAGCTGCAGTGGTTGGTGACTCCACTCTTGGCTGAACCCCTAGAACAAAGAGGGTCTCCCTCAGACATTGCTTTCAACTCCTCCCAGGGGGCAAAACCATTTATAAGATTTCTACCAAAATATCTACTAAAGCCATAATATATTACCCATTGGACACTTTCTCCTTCTTTTTGGAGGAGAAACACTCTCCAGTTGAAGAATGGTTTTGGATAACTATTAGCCAGAAAGGAGTCAGAGGAGTTCATATCGGATCTTCATAGCTTTCCCCTAATACCTGATTATGATCTGTTAGTTTTCTGTTCTTTCCTTCCTTTTGCCTTTTTTAAATTGGATAAAAGTGTTCACATATTTCAAGAATTCATAGTTTTTATTACTTCAAAGTTCAAGCCAGCCTGTGTGATATGACAGATAACATGTTTACATCTGGCAATGGAGATGTCTGGTTACATAACAGCAATTTGACTAAGAAATATCCATTCTGATATATGATATTGTAACATGGAAGTTGGTTATCAGCCTACTGCTATGATTTTTTTTTAGCTTTTAATTATGTACTACAAAACCTCTATGACTAGGATACAGTTAGCAAGAATCAAGGTCAGAAAACAAATGGTATCTCTTGTGTACAAATATAACACGGTTCTGATTCATAATTCAAAGAACTGACAGAATTTAAAAGATTAACATTTAAATTAAATGCCAATCCACTGATGTCTCATAGCTATTTGATACCATACAGTCAATAACCTTCACTGGTGCTAATTTTTCTCATGCCTATTAATCCCAGTTTTATGGGATTGCTGTGGACAATAAATAAGATAAATTATATGAAACATTTAGTACAAAATCTGCCATCCTGTAAGTCCTCAAATCCTTGCTGGGTTCACTTTTAAGGCTGTCAATGCAGTGTTAAGTTTGTTCTTTTCATTCAAATTTGTATTTATTTATTATTTATGTTTTAAGCTTTATTGAAGTGTAATCAATAGTCCATTAACTGCACATATTTTAAGTGTGAAATCATTGTCACAGTCAAGATAATGCACATATCTTGCTCCCCCAAGATTTCTTTGTGCACATTTGTAATGCATCCTACACATCTTTCCTTGCACCCCCTGCTCACCCATCTTCAGATAACAACTAATCCGATTTCTGCCACTTTAGATTAGCTTGCGTTTTCTATGTGTACAGAAACAGAGTTATATATCATCTACTCTATTTTTTCGTTTCACTTCTTTCACTCAGTATAATTATCTTGAAATTCATCTATTTTTTTGCATGTATCAATGATTCATTTCTTTTCCTTTCTGAGTAGGATTCCTTTCTATGGATATGCAATTTACCTATGTATTAATCTACTCATGGACATTTGGGTTGTTTACAATTTGGCTATCACAAATAAAGCTGCTATGAACAACCCTAGATCTAAATGTGAGAGCGAAAAAAATAAAAATTCTAAGAGAAAACATGTTTTCTTTGGTTTGGCAAATATTTCATAATTATGAAATAAAAAGAAAGCACTATAAAAGAAAACAAATCATTGAAGTATACTTACCAAAATTAAAACCTCTTCAGATGACATTGTTAAGAAAATGCAAAGGTAAGCTACACACTGGAAGAAAATATGTGTGAAATATATGTCCAAGAAAAAATTTGTTTCTAAAATATATAAAGAACTCTTGCAACTCAATAACCACAGGATAACATAATTTGAAAAAAAAAGGAAAGATTTGAACAGACCCTTTGCCAAAGATGATATATGGATGACTAATTAACACATGAAAAAATGTTCAATGTATTTCTCCATTATGGAAATACAAAAAAAAAAAAAACGCCAAAAAAACCCACCTCTACATGCCCACTTGAATGGCTAAGGTCAAAGAGTGACCACACCACCTGTGCATGAAGACGTGAGCAATCAGATCTCCCCTCTGCTACCGGTGGGCATGTAAAAGGGTGCATCTGCCTTGGAAAACAGTTGGCCGTTTCTTAGAAGTTAAACATAAATCTACCATATGACCAAGCCATTCCATTCCTAGGCATTTACCCAAGAGAAATGAAAGCATATGTCTACAGGAAGACTCCTAGCTTTAAGTTAAAAGAAAACAAAGCAAACTTGATGTATAGAAACCACTATCTGAAAGAGTGATTAAAGCTTTGTAACATCGACCAATCCTTCAAAGGTCATTTAAAATTCTGTAAGGAGAGAACAACACCAGCTCCTCTTCATTATCATCGCTTATTTCCTAAAATGTGGTAGAAATCAAGGGCATTAGAAATTACTGTGTAAAGGGAAGAAGTGACACAGAAACACAGAGGGAAAAAAAACAAACTTCTTAAAGACAGTCTTAAATACATAAAAGCTTTATCAAGTAGTCCTGCATGATTTTCAAAGATAAACAGTCTCTAATGTGGTGTATGCTTTAAGACTTTGCATAAGGTGTGTTAATTCAAGTTAACAATGGATATTATATAAAATGTACAAATGTAGCAAATCCTTTCACTTACTTTCAGTCATTCACGTACTATATTAAGCTGCATAATTCACATCCCAATTGACAGCTACAAAATAAATCCTTCCAGAAATATGAAAGCTTTGTCTAATAATTCTCCCCATATGTTTCTGGCAAATAAATAATTGAGGCTTAAGAGAAATGCTATCTCTGCTCTTGTTTCAAAAGAACAAAGGCCTAACATCTTTTCTAGTTTTAAAAAAATTCTTTGCATCATAGATCAAGTCACATATTTGACGGAAGCCAATATGAATATTTCCTTTTCATCTTCGTGTGCTTAAAAAGTAGTTCAAACGATTTCCACACATCTGCAACTTAGATGGAGATATATCACGTCCCCAAAAGATGTAATTCTAACACTCTCATGCTTTAAAGATTCTCCAAAGGACTGTCAACCAACTGTTTGGCCTAAATCATCTGGCTAATCAGCTGGTGACATCAGCTTGAGTCAAGGGAAAGAGAAGTAAAAAATGAGACTTTGCTGTTTAGTAACAAGTAGAGTAGAAATGACACCCCCATTATGTTCCCAGTCATTTCTTTAAAAAGCTCACTTAAGCAATCAGAGACGTAGACAAAAAAATCTTAAGCGTAGTTTCTCTTCATTAACAAAAAAAAAAATGTCCGGACATATGACATGAAATCTCAGGTAAACAGAGGTAAAAGTAGTAAGGCAGGTAAATCTCTTTTTGCCGTACATTTTTTACCCTTTGCAAGCACAACCTGTTTGCATCAAGCCACACAATTTTATATTAAACTGTCCTCCCGAGTGAAAAACAAAACAAAACTCAAACACGCATTTGTCTGAGTTTTAGTTCTCCTGTTATAAAAAAGAAAAATAAGTGTGCATTAAACACACATAGGCATATTAAGAAGAATTTTTTTCACCTACAAAGAATATGTGCTTGAATCACATGGGCAAGCCCAACAAGCATTATAAGCATTTGTTCTATTTCTTTACAAGAGGGACAAACCTCTGTTTTCTCTCCAGATACTTCCCTGAGCACTATTTGTCAGCATTCAGTAGTTCTTGTTTGGCAGTAATAATCTTTCTAAGTTTGACAGATTTATGTAATTTCAAATTGTTTTCAAGGCTCACTTTCAATTCATGTTTTAAATTGCAGTATATGAGGCATGTAAAACACTTGTTTCAATGAGAACATGATGCTTGCACTTAGTATTTACACAATATGAAATAAATCATGTCAGAATTAATAAGGTCTAATTCTATTAATGTCAGAAAAGATTAACGTAAGTTCTCTCTTCTAAGCAGACTTACTCGATACTCTTTGAATTATCCTTGACAGTGTTAAAATTAGACTAAGCCTACAAATAAAATAAGCCAGCAAATAAATTGAAGTAATAAATTAAGACATTGTGTAAACAAAGGTATCTGTGCTAGAAGAAGCCGATTTGATTGAAAACCCTTAGTAGATTTGTCATCAGCAACACACTTTATTTGTATCTCTCCTGATGCTTCTAGTTTCCTCTGAATTGAGTTTGTCTATATTGTGTTTGTTGTGAAATGTGAGTTTCTTACCAGGGATGTAAAAATGTTAATTATAATTAAGAGAGGCCATATCAAAGCAAGACAGCATTATTTTATGATGTGACACAAGATGTTTTGCTTGTCAGTTTGATTAGCTTGATCAGTCAGAGGTAGCTAAAATTTGTATCTAAACCTCATGAGTTCATACAGTTAGAGAAAATGTGAATGAGTGGTTTAATCTGATTATCTCTTTTATTTCTACATTTGTTTCCATTTGTTCCCTTGTGCAAGTTAATACTCATGAGGATGTGTTTTTCCAAGAAGTGGGAAAAATGTCTTTAATTTAACCTTTCACTGAAATTCTATCCAACCACGAAAAGGCATTGCTTTCATTAAAAAATGTTTTTATTTTAAAATAAGGTTAGCATTCCAACTGGCAGTAAATGATATTATTCCTGTATTTTATTAAGAGAAATATAGATCAGATTAGGGAGGCTGGAAAAGAAAGAGAAGAAGAGGTAAAAGGTACCCGAAATAATGAAGAAAAATGTAGGAACAATATACATCTCCATGTTCTTAATGGGTACCAAGGATATTATAGGTATGTACATATTGCTTGCGATATGTTTATATTACTAAGGATACATACTATTTAAAATTTAGTGTATATGATGTTTATTTAAGTTCTCTAAAGTATTTTATGTAAAATTCATTATAATCCAAAGAACAGAACTTAGTCAACTCAAGAAAATTTTGCCCTGATGATGAAACAGAAATAAGTCATGTTTTTATTTTCTCCCAAAGAACATGGTTTGGAGACCAACGGTTAATATTTACAAGGCTTCAAACATTCAATTGAAATGAATAAAATGGGAAATATGTAGATTATCATTACAAGGTGCACCCACTGGGAGAGGCAAACTGGAGATTCTGTGCAGGGGATTTCCTGGACCCTGCCGCACACCCCTCTAGCTTGGCTGGTCCTCATGTCTCTTTGTAATAAACCATAACTGTGGGTACTACAGCTTTCAATGTGAGTTCTGCGAGTTCTAGCAAATTACCAAATCTGACAGTGGTCTTGGGGATCCAGAACTCGCAACTGGTGTCAGAAGTGAGGATGGTCTTGGAGACCCCCTAACTCTGCAGAAATACACCAATCACATATGGAGTATTCTTGCCCAAAATACATTAAACTTGAACCTATTCATGAGAATCAACTAGACAAATCCAGAACGTGGAATGGTTAAAAAAAAAGCAACATGAACTCTTAAGTATGTCAATAATCTGAAATCAGATAAAACAAAAAAGTGGAAAGAACGCTTCCAGTATAAAGCATTATAACATTCAGAGGAAGAGAGAAAATGTTTCTCCTTACCATGGAATAAAAGTCTTTTAGTTTGGACATTTTAGGCCAAAGTAAGTTTTGTGCCCCAACACTGAACCACTAAGATGTAACAAGGGTTTGCTGTGTTTTGCCTGGTATAAGCCTGGGATTGGGAACCAGGCGTGGCAGAGCTGATGAGCTTGCTCTGGTCTGCTAAGCCTATTCAGACACTACCCCTCAAACTGAGGATGGAGTGGTATTTCCTTATCACATATGTCATATGGGGGAAAAAAGTAAGTAACAACAGTGTCCAATACACACACATAACTTGTCCAGATTTGGGGTTCAAACTACCCAAACAATAAAGGTCCACCTTCTTCTGGAGGAGACCTGTACAAGATTTGGATTCCAACCACAGAGACCTAATTTTTAAAACATATTTTTGTTTTTAATTAAAAATAAATTTTATTTTATATTGGAGTATAGTTGATTTACAATGCTGTGTTAGTTTTAGGTGTACAGTTAAGTGATTCAGTTATACATATACATATATCTATTCATTTTCAGATTCTTTTCACATATAGGTTATTACAGAGTTTTGAGTAGAGTTCCCTGTGTTATACAGTAGGCCCTTTGTTGATTATCTATTTTTATATATAGTTAGTGTGTATATGTTAATCACAAACTTGTAATTTCTCCCTCACCCCTACCTTTCTCCTTTAGCAACCATAAGTTTGTTTTCTAAGTCTGTGAGTCTGTTTCTGTTTTGTAAATAAGTTCATTTCTATCTTTTTGTTAGATTCCACCTATAAGTGATATCATATGATATTTGTCTTTCTCTGACTTAATTTCACTTAGTATGATAATCTCTAGGTCCATCCATGTTGCTGCAAATGGCATTATTTCATTCTTTTTTATGGTTGAGTAATAATATTCCATTGTATATATGTACCACATCTTCTTTATCCTTTCCTCTGTTTTAGGTTGCTTCCATGTCTTGGCTATTGCAACATAAACCAAATACCCTTGAGAGAAGAATGACAAATAGTAGCTATTTGAAAACCACTAATTAGCACAGCTTGGAATATCACTTTCTTTTCTTTTTTTTTCTTAGCATCCTTTTTGGAGTATAATTGCTTTACAATGGTGTGTTAGTTTCTGCTTTATAACAAAGTGAAACAGCTATACATATACATATATCCCCATATCTCTTCCCTCTTGTGTCTCCCTCCCTCCCACCCTCCCTATCCCACCCCTCTAGGTGGTCACAAACCACCGAGCTGATATCCCTTTGCTATGCAGCTGCTTCCCACTAGCTATCTATTTTACATTTGGTAGTGTATATATGTCCATGCCACTCTCTCACTTTGTCCCAGCTTATCCTTCCCCCTCCCTATGTCCTCAAGTCCATTCTCTAGTAGGTCTGCATCTTTATTCCCATCCTGCCCCTAGGTTCTTCATAACCATTTTTTTTTTTAGATTCCATATATATGTGTTAGCATATGGTATTTGTTTTTCTCTTTCTGACTTACTTCACTCTGTATGACAGACTCTAGGTCCATCCACCTCACTACAAATAACTCAATTTTGTTTCTTTGTATGGCTGAGTAATATTCCATTGTATACATGTGGAATATCACTTTCTTATATTCTACAAGTACTCTTATCTAAGACACCATTAATATTGATGAAAAATATCTGTAGTTACCAATACCATACCTCATCATGAAGGATGCACCCCCATCCAACTGTATTTTTTCCCCTAACATGGCTAGGAGAGAGCAAGATTCAGATGGCCCTGGAATTTAAAATCCTATGATTCTAAAAACAATAGAGAAAAATATAAGTGATTCAAGAGAGTAGAACTTTAAAAAAAATGAGTACAAGTTAATAAATTAGATGTCTCTAATAAGTTACATTGGACCTAGAAATTAAAAGCACATTTGAAATAAAAATAACATTAAAAACAAAAGTAAAATTGGGAAATAAAGAAATGTTCAATTAAAAAAAACCCAGGAATGTCTCAATGTAAATGAGCCAACTACATGATGAAACAACAACCATAGAAGAATCTGCAGATGATTAGCAAATGAATATAAAGTTTTAAATTACATGGAATCTAGGACTATAGCTAGGAATGTTGTGGTTGCCACATAGGGTGAGATGCTGAAATCAGAAATGATGGATTTGTTGCCAGCACAAACAAATCCAATAGCTTTAAAAAATCTATGATATTCACTTAATAACATAAAATTAAAATAAAATGGCCATTATTTAGAAACATTTTGTAAGAAAAGAAATCCTAATCAGTCATAGCAGTTTGGGTGATTATGTCTCTGGTTAGTCTAGAAGAAAATACACATATGAAACTGGCTTTATTTTTAATTATAGAAAATAGGCTTATTTTTCTTCGTCATGATAAAGAAAAAACTTTCAATGATCAGCCTTAAAATAGTGCCTGAAATTCAAATATGAGGACTAAGCACACAGACTAAAATCATAAAAGTGACTCATTTTCTTTTATTGGGGGATTATACATCTCTATAAATCCTCAAAATACAAGTAAATACCAATTTGAAATAGTTCATAGCTACAAAATGGAAAACTGGTTATAAAAGAGGATGAAACAGATACGTGGCATTTCCATGGGAACACTTGGGGAATCTGATGAATAATGTGAGCAAAATCCATTCTGGAAAAGGTTTCCTAACCTGATTATCTCTGTAAACATAAAACATTGACTTCTGCATCTGACAAACCCTCATATCAATGGATTAACTGCATAAAGGACTGTCAAACATTTCCCTGCTAACATGACACAAGATACAAAATATGAAAGATGTTTCGATCATTATGGGAAAGGATCAATTTTACTTTTAACCTGCTCAATCCTCTCACTCAAGTTCAATAACAATTTACCCTTTAAATGCTACTTAATTTAGCCTTAATTTATTTTCTGGCAAATGACTCTAGGCAAAATTGAATTCAGTAAGGACCCATTTTCCCTTCTTAACCTTCATCCTTTCAAAGATCTATAGCACAAATCACTGTAGCGTTTTCAACTTTATTTTTAGTGTAATTTATCTAAAGAGGACTACTAGAAAATTAAACAAAAAATTAGTATCGTCTGTTCAAACCACATCAGGCATCTGCTTAAGAGAGAAGAGTGAAGTGATCATGTGAACAATCACTAAATGAATCAATTAAAATTATATTTGAAGATGTTGGGAAGCATCCAAAAGCAAAGAGAAACAGGGAGAGTTGAAACTCGGAAAATGAAATTGGAAGAACTATAAGTTGTGACTTATCAGGTCCACGGCTCAATCAATCTCCAAAGCTAAGACAGATAAAACTGCAAAACCCCGAAAAAGGTAGGAAACACCACAGCCTCACTAGTTAAAGGTGCCAGGCTGGAAAGGTGCCAGCATTCAGGACTGGAAATGAAGTTGGAAAATGTAAGGGAAAATCCAGGGCAGGCTGAGAACCAAGGGAGTCAAACAATCTACGATTAATACGCCTGGAAGATTGAGAGGAAAGGTTGCCTCCACCAAATAAAAAACAGGAAAGTAAAAGTAAGGGGAAATCATGACACATGAAAGACGTCATGGTAGTTTAGAATAAGGGAATAAGTTTGATGCTTTGAATTGAGGGTGGGATGGTAAAAGCAGGAAAATTTCTCTGAATTAGTATAAAAATAAAGAGAAGAAAAATGGCTTTAAAATATTTGTATATAATAAAATGAGTATCAAGCAGTTATGTTCAAAGCCCTACTTATGTCTCTGTGTGTGTGTTTGTGTGTGTGTGTGTGTGTGTATGTGTGTGTAAAATGATGGAGACAAATATATTAAGAAAATAGTACAAGAAAAATTGTTAGAATGGAAGAACTCAAAATCGCCATAATGAAACTGCCCTGTACCCCACAAAATGAATGCAATGATCTAAATAAAGCCATGTTTTGTGAAATCTGAAAATACTAAGGATGAAGAAAAAACTATAATAGCTTACAGAAATAAAAAGCAAGTTTCCTACGGAGACACAGAAATCAAAACAAATTTATATTGATATTTCTCCACCTCAACATACATTGAAAGAGAAATTAAAATTGATTCCTCTCAGGCCTCCCAAACACTGGAAGCCAGGAGTAAAATAGAACGTGCCCTTCCAGCTCTGAAAGAAAATAATTTTCCTCCTAGAAGTTATGCTCATCAGATCTATCCAGTAAGGAGAGAATAGACATCTCCAGAAAGGCAGTGACTGGAAGTGCTCACCCCCTAGGGGGCCCTTCCGTCAAAGTTGTTTAGGTCTTCACTCTTGGACATCCTTACTCAGTTCTCCATATTAATCTCCACAATATATTTCTTCTCAGCAAGTCTCTGTCTCCCCTCCCCCCACCCCATCCCACGGCGCCTTCCTCTCTGTGGATGCCCCAGCAAAGTCCTCCTTTTCCCCACAGAATACCCTCAAATTCATCCCTCACATAGCACCTCACTTCTTTCTGAAATATATTCATTTCACTAGATGAACTCAAAGCTTTCAGCAGCTTCCCATGGCACTTAGGATACAGTTACATTATGTTAGCATAGCCATAAAGTGCTGGTCCTGTAGCTGGAATCTTTAGAAGAGGAACCGATTTCTCTAAAACCACTCGAATCAGTTATGCCATAGTTCCAACATGATGGCCTGTTATTATTTTCTGGATCACACGAAGCCCTCTCTTTTTGCAGGATCTTATCCCATGTTCTTCACTCTCTTGACTTATTCTTCTCCCAACTCTCATCCTGTCTAATTCTTACTCATTCAAACTTTCTATCTCCCACTGTACTGGACTTTTGACTAATGAAGGTGCCATGTTCATTTTTGACACCAACATACAGTGCCAAAATACAGATAAAATTCACCATCATAATAGCTAATGAGAGATTTAGGTTAAATTGACCAAGTATATGGTCATTCTAACATTATAGAGTCTGTAATAAAAGTATTATATTCCAACTCCCAACGCAGTGCAGAATAATAATGACAGTATTCTCTTTTTTAGGAATAGTTTCTTCCAGGGAGAGAGTGGCAATGGTAGCATGGCACAGAGGAAACAGAAATAATCCACAAGATCTTACTGTGCATAGTAGTATGAATATAAACTTTCAATTTTCATTATAATGATGAAAATATTTTTACACTCTTTATTGAAGAAATTTCAAACCTACAGACTAATTGCAAAAGTTGTTCAATGAACACCCATGTATCCTTCGTTTAGATTCACCCGTTAATTCCTCTTTGTCTCCGAAGGTACGTGTATATAGTTGTCATCCTTCCCCTCCTCCTCCTGCCCCTTCATGACATCATTCTCATTATTATTACGGTCCGCTCATAAAGAGTAAGTTGCAGACATCCCAATCCTTCAGCCCTAAAGACTTTCTCATCTATATCCTAAGAACAAAGACGTCACCTTACACATCTACTATACGATTATCAAATTCAGAAAATGTACCATGATACAACACCGGTATGCGTTATAGACTATATTCATAGTTCACTAATTGTTCTGTTAAAGTTCTTTTTCAGCATTTGTTTTTCAAGTCAACACACAATCTGGTGTCCATCGTTTCACTTAGCTATCATGTCTTCCTCTGGAACAACTTGTCAGTCTTTGTAATTTATGACATTTAGGTTTTTGAGGAATGTTTTCAAACTGTCCCTTCATTTGCGGATTTCTAACAGCTTCCTTATGTGAGACTCAGGGGTCTATGTCGTTGGTTTGTTGGCAGAGATGCTCCCTGAGCTGTGCAACACCCTCAGCTCACCACACTGGGAGACACGTATCTGTCCCACTAGTGGATATGAACTGTAGTCACGGGGCTACGGTGGCATCTGTCAGCTTTCTCTGTTGCAAAGTTACGTTTTCCCATCGTCATGAATAAGCTACCTTTGGGGACATACCTTGAGGCTGTTCAAATATCTTGATCCCAGCAAACTTTTACGAAATGGTTTTAGCATTCATTGATGGCTCCTGCCTGGATCAATTATTACTGCCGCAGTTGCAAACTGGTGATTTTAGCACCTCCATCATTCTGTCTGCATTTATTAGTTGGGATTGCACCGTAAATAAGGCTTTCCCTCTCCTACCTCCACTTTTTAAAGCTAATTTAATCATGTTCACTGAAATTAGCTTTATAAATATTGAGCTATGGCTACAATAGCACAGTAGATATATGTCTGGTGTCTAGTGTATCATGTGGACCTCTGGATGGAAAACTCAACCTGAATTTAGTCCTGATTTTATTGATAACATGCAGGGCTATTAGGAAAATCACTTCACATCTCTAAGTTTTAGTATTTGTATCTGTCCAATGAGGGTTTTGACTACTTAATATGAATGTTTTCTTTCAGTTTTGATAGTTTATAACTCTAAAAATATTTCATTCACTGTCTGTGTGGCCCTAAAATTTTTTAAGACAGGAAGTTCCCCCTTCTCAGTCTTAATGACAGCTGGCTTGATTAATTGCAATTGGCCAAAAACTGGCAAAGAATTCCTAACTCCATTAACTTATTTTGGTTCTCATTAAACTTTTAAATTCACTTACTTTCCCTTGACCTTGTCTATTTCAAGCTTATTCTCATCAGTGGTTTTTCTTTGGCAACCACATTTGGAAAACGCACAGACTGAACACCAATGTGGGAGGAATTATACAGCTAAAATACATTCCATGCAATGATCACGGGTATTTCAGTTTGCTTCAGGATTAATTATAGTCCTGCAGTTCCCACACCAAGGCAGTCTGTGGGTTAGAAGGCTGGACTAAGAGAGCTGTCATCCCAATAATGACATTCAAGGGGAGTGATTTACTAAAACAAAATCTGTACCAATTTCAACCTACACTTTGGAAAAGCCATATAAGCATTTTTTAAAAATGGTTATAGATGTGTTCCTAGCAAAATCTGCCCTATAAATTCTGAAACTATGAGAAAATCTGATGGTTGACAAAATGTATAACTCCATGAAACACTTAGAAATGATAATTTTAACATCATTACTAATACTTAACAAGAATCTAGAGTGCAGAATGAAAAATCATCCTGGGCATGATACAAAGAATGTAAAGTAGCTAAGCATATATTAAAGGTTTAAAATTTCCATTCCATAAACATTAATATATTTGCTTGCTCCTCTTGACATTGTTCAGAGAATAAATTACATATATAGAAAACAATTTGTTACTTTCATGCCTGTCATTTTTAAACTGTAAATTTTAAATTGAAAAGTATTAAGGAAGGTTTAGAATTCCACTGTGATTTTTTTAGAAACAAAATATTCGAAAAAATACATGATAAATCGTCACTCTACTTATATCTATCATCTATGTTTGATATGTATATTCATATCTGTGCATAAATATATCTCTATAAATATATAAGCATAATAGATCATTTTTACTGAGCATTTCTTTGGAAGGAGGTGCTAATCACTTCACATGAATTATGACTTTATATAAATTGTGTCATTTAGATTTCTTAATAACCCTATGAGATAACTACTACCACTGTCCCATTTTGCAGTCATAGAAATCAAGTCAAAAGCAATTAAGTCAATTGCCTATAGCCAGACTATTAATAAATGGTAGAACTCATTAGGGAAACAGACAGCTAAGTACTAAGTCTTTTATTCTTAAAATTTATTTAAACAAATAATTTATATATGAATGCATTTCTCTTTTTCTTTCAAATCGTGCTTATAATATATTATAATATAAATCCTATAATGTCTCTAATATAATATATACCTATATTATATATGTAATTTGCATCTGCTTTAATATTTACATATATATGAGTATGTATTTTATGCTAACGAAAAGCGCTGTGAACAAATACATTTCCCATCTGTTTTTCTTTTTTTTTTTTTTTCTGTACGTGGTCCTCTCACTGTTGTGGCCTCTCCCATTGTGGAGCACAGGCTCTGGACGCGCAGGATCAGCAGCCATGGCACACGGGCCCAGCCGCTCCACTGCATGTGGGATCTTCCCGGACCAGGGCATGAACCCGTGTCCTCTGCATCGGCAGTCGGACTCTCAACCACTGCACCACCAGGGAAGCCTTGTTTTTCTTTTTTTTTTTTTTAACATCTTTATTGGAGTATAATTGCTTTACAGTGTTGTGTTAGTTTCTGCTTTATAACAAAGTGAATCAGCTATATGTATACATATATACCCATATCCCCTCCCTCGTAGGCCTCCCTCCCACCCTCCCCATCCCACCCTTCTAGGTGGTCACAAAGCACTGAGCTGATCTTCCTGTGCTATGCAGCTGCTTCCAACTAACTATTTTACATTTGGTAGTGTATATATGTCAATACTACTCTCTCACTTCGTCCCAGTTTACCCTTCCCCCTCCACATGTCCTCAAGTCCAATCTCTATGTCTGTGTCTTTATTCCTGTTCTGCCCCTAGGTTCTTCAGAACCGTTTTTTTTCCCCACATATATGTTTTAGCATATGGTATTTTTTTTCTCTTTCTGACTTATTCACCCTGTATGACAGATTCTAGGTCCATCCACCTCACTACAAATAACTCAATTTCATTTCTTTTTATGCCTGAGTAACATTCCATTGTATATATGTGCTACATCTTCTTTATCCATTCATCTGGTGATGGACATTTAAATTGGTTCCATGTCCTGGCAATTGTAAATAGAGTTGCAATGAACATTGTGGTCCATGTCTCTTTTTGAATTATGGTTTGTTCAGGGTATATGCCCAGTAGTGGGATTCCTTGGTCATACGGTAGTTCTATTTTTAGTTTTTTAAGGAACCTCCATACTGTTCTCCAGAGTGGCTGTATCAATTTACATTCCCACCAACAGTGCAAGAGGGTTCCCTTTTCTCCACACCCTCTTCAGCAATTATGGTTTGTAGATATTTTGATGATGGCCATTCTGACTGGTGTGAGGGGATACCTCATTGTAGTTTTGATTTGCATTTCTCTAATGATTAGTGATGTTGAGCATTCTTTCATGTGTTTGTTGGCAATCTGTATATCTTCTTTGGAGAAATGTCTATTTAGGTCTTCTGCCCATTTGGGGATTGAGTTTTTTATTTTTTTGATATTGAGCTGCATGAGCTGCTTGCATATTTTGGAGGTTAATCTTTTGTCAGTTGCTTTGTTTGCAAATATTTTCTCCCATTCTGAGGGTTGTCTTTTTGTCTTGTTTACAGTTTCCTTTGCTGTGCAAAAGCTTTGAAGTTTCATTAGGTCCCATTTATTTTTCTTTTTATTTCCATTTCTGTAGGAGGTGGGACAAAAAGGATCTTGCTGTGATTTATGTCATAGAGTGTTCTGCCTATGTTTTCCTCTAAGAGTTTGATGGTGTCTAGCCTTACATTTAGGTCTTTAATCCATTTTGAGTTCATTTTTGTGTATGGTGTTAAGGAGTGTTCTAATTTCCTTCTTTTACATGTGGCTGTCCAGTATTCCCAGCATCACTTGTTGAAAAGGCTGTCTTTTTTCCATTGTATGTTCTTGCATCCTTTATCAAAAATAAGGTGACCATATATGTGTGGGTTTATCTTTGGGCTTTCTATCCTGTTCCATTGATCTATGTTTCTGTTTTTGTGCCAGTACCATACTGTCTTGATTACTGTAGCTTTGCAGTATAGTCTGAAGTCTGGGAGCCTGATTCCTCCAGCTCCGTTTTTCTTTCTCAAGATTGCTTTGGCTCTGTGGGGTCTTTTGTGTTTCCATACAAATTGTGAAATTGTTTGTTCTAGTTCTGTGAAAAATGCCAGTGGTAGTTTGATAGGGATTGCATTGAATCTGTAGATAGCTTTGGGTAGTATAGTCATTTTCACAAGATTGATTCTTCCAATCCAAGAACATGGTATATCTCTCTATCTGTTTGTATCATCTTTAATTTCTTTCATCAGTGTCTTATAGTTTTCTGCATACAGGTCTTTTGTCTCCTTAGGTAAGTTTATTCCTAGGTATTCTGTTCTTTTTATTACAATGGTAATTGGAAGTGTTTCCTTAATTTGTCTTTCAGATTTTTCATCATTAGTGTATAGGAATGCAAGAGATTTCTGTGCATTAATTTTGTGTCCTGCTACTCTACCAATTTCATTGTTTAGCTCTAGTAGTCTTCTGATAGCATCTTTAGGATTCTCTATGTATAGTATCATGTCATCTGCAAACAGTGACAGTTTTAATTCTTCTTTTCTGATTGGGATTCCTTTTATTTCTTTTTCTTCTCTAATTGCTGTGGCTAAAACTTCCAAAACTATGTTGAATAATAGTGGTGATATTGGGCAACCTTGTCTTATTCCTTATCTTAGAGGAAATGTTTTCAGTGTTTCACCATTGAGAATGATGTTGCCTGTGGGTTTGTCATATATGGCCTTTATTATGTTGAGGTAGGTTGCCTCTATGCCTACTTTCTGGAGAGTTTTTATCATAAAATGGAGTTGAGTTTTATCGAAAGTTTTTTCTGCATCTATTGAGATGATCATATGGTTTTTCTCCTTTAATTTGTTAATATGGTTTATCACACTGATTGACATGCGTACATTGAAGAATGCTTGCATTCCTGTGATAAACCCCACTTGAACATGGTGTATAATCCTTTTAATGTACTGTTGGATTCCGTTTGCTAGTATTTTGTTGAGGAATTTTGCATCTATGTTCATCAGAAATATTCGTCTGTAGTTCTCTTTTTTTGTGACATCTTTGTCTGCTTTTGGTATCAGGGTGATGGTGGCCTCGTGGAATGAGTTTTGGAGTGTTCCCCCCTCTGCTATATTTTGGAAGAGTTTGAGAAGGATAGGTGTTAGCTCTTCTCTGAATGTTTGATCGAATTCGCCTGTGAAGCCATTTGGTCCTGGGCTTTTGTTTGTTGGAAGATTTTTAATCACAGTTTCAATTTCAGTGCTTGAGATTGGTCTGTTTATATACTCTATTTCTTCCTGGTTCAATCTTGGAAGGTTCTGCTTTTCTAAGAATTTGTTCATTTGTTCCAGGTTGTCCATTTTATTAGCATATAGTTGCTTGTAGTAATCTCTCATAATCCTTTGTATTTCTGCCAGGTCAGTGGTTACTTCTCCTTTTTCATTTCTAATTCTCTTGATTTGATTCTTCTCCCTTTTTTCCTTTATGAGTCTGACAAATGGTTTATCAATTTTGTTTATCTTCTCAAAGAACCAGCTTTTAGTTTCATTAACCTTTGCTATTGTTTCTTTCATTTGTTTTTCATTTATTTCTGATCTGATTTTATGATTTCTTTCCTTCAGATAAATTTGGGGTTTTTTGTTCTTTCTTTAGTTGCTTTAGGTGTAAGGTTAGGTTGTTTATTTGAGATGTTTCTTGTTTCTTGAGGTAGGATTGTATTGCTATAAACTTCCTTCTTAGGGCTTCCCTGGTGGTGCAGTGGTTGAGAGTCCGCCTGCCAATGCAGGGGACACAGGTTCGTGTCCCGATCCGGGAAGATCCCACATGCCGTGGAACAGCTGGGCCTGTGAGCCATGGCCGTTGAGCCTGCACGTCCGGAGTCTGTGCTCCACAATGGGAGAGGCCACAACAGTAAGAGGCCCGTGTACCACAAAAAAAAAAAAAAGAAAAGTCTTCCTTCTTAGAACTGCTTTTGCTGCATCCCGTAGGTTTTGGGTCATCGTATTTTCATTTTGATTTGTTTCTAGGTACTTTTCTGCTTTCCTCTTTGATTTCTTCAGTGATCTCTTGGTTATTTAGTAGTGCATTGTTTAGCTTCCGTGTTTGTTCCTTTTACAGATTTTTTCCTGTAATTGATATCTAGTCTTATAGTGTTGTGGTCAGAAAAGATACTTGATATAATTTCAATTTTATTAACTTTACCAAGGCTTGATTTGTGACCCAAGATATGATCTATCCTGGAGAATGTTCCAGGAGCACTTGAGAAGAAATTGTATTCTGTTATTTTTGATGGAATGTCCTATAAATATCAATTAAGTCCGTCTTGCTTAATGTGTCATTTAAAGCTTGTGTTTCCTTATTTATTTTCCTTTTGGATGATCTGTCCATTGGTGAAAGTGGGGTGTTAAAAGTTCCCTACTATGATTGTGTTCCTGTTGATTTCCCCTTTTATGGCTGTTAGTATTTGCCTTATGTACTGTGGTGCTCCTATTTTGGGTGCATAGATACTTACAATTGTTATATCTTCTTTTTAGATTGATCCCTTGATCATTATGTAGTGTCCTTCTTTGTCTCTTGTAAGTCTTTATTTTAATGCCTATTTTGTCTGATATGAGAATTGCTACTCCAGCTTTCTTTTGATTTCCATTTGCGTGGAATATCTTTTTCCATCCCCTCACTTTCAGTCTGTATGTGTCCCTAGGTTTGAAGTGGGTCTCTTGTAGACAGCGCATATACAGGTCTTGTTTTTGTAGCCATTCATCCAGTCTATCTCTTTTGGTTGGAACAGTTAATCCATTTACATTTAAGGTAATTATCAATATGTATGTTCCTATTACCATTGCTTAATTGTTTTGGGTTTATTATTGTAGGACTTTTCCTCCTCTTGTGTTTCCTGCCTAGAGAAGTTCCTTTAGCGTTTGCTGTAACATGGTTTGTTGGTGCTGAATTCTCTTAGATTTGCTTGTCTGTAAAGGTTTTAGTTTCTCTGTTGAATCTGAATGAGATTCTTGCTGGCTAGAGTAATCTTGGTTGTAGGTTTTTCCCTTTCATCACTTTGAATATGTCCTGCCACTCCCTTCTGGCTTGCAGAGTTTCTTCTGAAAGATCAGCTGTTAACCTTATGGGAATTCCCTTTTATGTTTTGTTGCTTTTCCCTTGCTGCTTTTTTTTTTTTTTTGGTACGCAGGCCTCTCACTGTTGTGGCCTCTCCCGTTGCGGAGCACAGGCTCTGAACGCGCAGGCTCAGTGGCCATGGCTCACGTGCCCAGCCGCTCCGCAGCATGTGGGATCCTCCCAGACTGGGGCACGAACCTGTGTCCCCTGCATCGGCAGGCAGACCCTCAACCACTGCACCACCAGGGAAGCCCCTCCCTTGCTGCTTTTAATATTTTTTCTTTGTATTTAATTTTTGATAGTTTGATTAGTATGTGTCTTGGCATGTTTCTCCTTGGATTTATCGTCTATGGAACTCTCTGTGTTTCCTGGACTTGATTAAGTCTTTCCTTTCCCATATTACGGAAGTTTTCAACTATAATCTCTTCAAATATTTTCTCAGTTCTTTCTTTTTCTCTTCTTCTTCTGGGACCCCTATAATTCAAATGTTGGTGTGTTTAATGTTGTCTCAGAGGTCTCTAAGACTGTTCTCAATTCTTTTCATTCTTTTTTCTTTATTCTGCTCTGCAGTAGTTATTTCCACTATTTTATCTTCCAGGTCACTTATCCGTTCTTCTGCCTTGGTTATTCTGCTATTGAGTCCTTCTAGAGAATTTTTAATTTCATTTATTGTGTTGTTGATCATTGTTTGTTTGCTCTTTAGTTCTTCTAGGTCCTTGTTAAACGTTTCTTATATTTTCTCCATTCTATTTCCAAGATTTTGGATCATCTTTACTATCATTATTCTGAATTATTTTTCAGGTAGACTGCCTATTTCCTCTTCATTTGTTTGGTCTGGTGGGTGTTTACCTTGCTCCTTTATCTGCTGTGTGTTTCTCTGTTTTGTCATTTTGCTTAACTTACTGTGTTTGGGGTCTCCTTTTTGCAGGCTGCAGGTTCGTAGTCCCCGTTGTTTTTGGTGTCTGCCCCCAGTGGCTAAGGTTGGTTCAGTGTATTGTGTAGGCTTCCTGGTGATGGGACAAATGCCTGTGTTCCGGTGGATGAGGCTGGATCTTGTCTTTCTGGTGGGCAGGACTGCATCTGGTCCTGTGTTTTGGGGTGCCTGTGACCTTATTATGATTTTAGGCAGCCTCTCTGGTAATGGGGGAGGTTGTGTTCCTGTCTTGCTACTGTTTTGACATGGAGCATCCAGCACTGGAGCTTGCTGGCCGTTGGGTGGAGCTGGGTCTTAGCTTTTTTTTTTAAACATCTTTATTGAAGTATAATTACTTTACAATGGTGTGTTAGTTTCTGCTTTCTAACAAAGTGAATCAGCTATACATATAGATATATCCCCATATCTCCTCCTTCTTGCCTCTCCCTCCCACCCTACTTATCCCACCCCTTTAGGTGGTCACAAAGCACTGAGCTAGTCTCCCTGTGGGTCTTAGCTTTGAGAGGGAGATCTCTGGGAGAGTTCACACCAACTGATATTATTTGGGGCCAGGAGGTCTCTGGTGGTCCAATGTCCTGAACTCAGTTCTCCCACCTCAGAGGCTCAGGCCTGACACTAGGCTGGAGTGCCAAGACCCTCTCAGCCACAAGGCTCAGAAGAAAAGGGAGGAAAAAAATATTAAAATAAAAAAAAATAAAAATCCTCATAATAATAAAAAAAAGAGGAGAGCAACCAAACCAATAAACAATTCACCAATGATAAGAAGCACTAAAAGCTATACTAAGATAAACATAAAATCAGAAACAAGTCAGTCACAGACAGCAAACCCCAAGACTATTGTTGCTCCCAAAGTCCAGCGCCTCAATTTTGGGAAGATTTCTTGTCTATTCAGGTACTCCACAGATTCAGGGTACATCAGGGTGATTGTGGGGATTTAATCTGCTACTCCTGAGGCTGCATGGAGAAATTTCCCTTTCTCTTCTTTGTTCACACAGCTCCTGGGGTTCAGCTTTGGTTTTGGTCCCACCTCTGCGTGTAGGTCACCCTCAGGCCTCTGTTCCGCCCAGACAGGATGGGGTTAAAGCAGCAGCTGATTAGGGGGCTCTGGCTCATTCAGACCAGGGGGAGGGAGGGGTACTGTAGTTATAGTTGGAATGTGGGGTGAGCCTGCGGCGGCAGAGGCCGGCATGACATTGCAACAGCCTGAGGTGCACCATGTGTTGTCCTGAGGAATTTGTCCCTGAATCACGGGACCCTGACGGTGGTCGGCTGCACAGGCTCCTGGGGCGGGGGGCAGCATGTGGATAGTGACCTGTGCTTGCACACAGGATTCTTAGTGGCTGCAGCAGCAGCATTAGAGTTTCACGCCTGTCTCTGGTGTCCGAGCTGATAGCCATGGCTCGCGCCCATCTGTGGAGCTCATTTAGGCTGTGCTCTGCCTTCTGTGGGCAGACGGGGAAGGATTCCCCTCTCCTCGCGCACCCCGAAACAATGGTCTCTTGCCTTTTTGGCAGGTCCAGACTTTTTTCTGGACCCCCTCCCGGCTAGCTGTGGTGCACTAGCCCCCTTCATGCTGTGTTCACGCAGCCAGCCCCAGTCCTCTCCCTGGGATCTGACCTCCGAAGCCGAGCCTCAGCTCCTAGCCCCCGCCCGCCCCAGCAGGTGAGAAGACAAGCCTCTCGGGCTGGTGAGTGCTGGTTGGCACTGGTCCTCTGCTTTGGGAAGCTAGTGTTCAGCAGGTGTTCTGTAGGAACTGTTCCACATGTAGATGTAATTTTGATGTATTTGTGGAGAGGAAGGTGATCTCCACGTCTTACTCTTCCACCATCTTGAAGGTTCCCCCTCATCTGTTTTCCAACAGTACCAGGAGCCCTAGACTTCCCTGGTGGTGCAGTGGTTAAGAATCTGCCTGCCAAAGCAGTGGACATGGGTTCGAGCCCTGGTCTGGGAAGATCCCACATGCTGCAGAGGAAATAAACCCATGTGCCACAACTACTGAGCCCATTCTCCACAACAAGAGAAGCCACCTCAATGAGAAGTCTGTGCACCGCAGCAAAGAGTAGTCCCTGCTCTCTGCAACTAGAGAAAAGCCGAAGTGCAGCAACGAAGACCCAACACAGCCATAAATAAATAAATCTTTAAAAAAAAACGCAACAAAAAAACAGTACCAGGAGTCCTGATTGGCTATGTGGGCTGTCCTGGTTACAATTTGATAGGACTGTATATGTGTTCTCTGGTGAAATATTGTTCTCTTGGCTAATGTTAACCTTTAAACCTTGTTAAGACCCAAGATTGTAGGAATGGAAAGCAAAACACTTACTAGTGGTCTATTACAGTAACAGTGAGGGGGCTGCTCTCACCTCTTTCTCACTGTTCCCTATGGCATCCACAACACAATACACTGACTGTGGATTTGAGAGTCAAACAGAATATTTTAGGGCCACAACCCCAACTCAAAGGGTGTTGTCCCTTGGCCAAGCCTTCAGCAGTTCGGTCTACCATTCTGTTACCTGTTTTAGGATAAGAGGCAGCTGGCAATGCTAGTCAATGTCTTGGGTGTGAGCCCCTGTCTCCTTTCTTTGCTATAAAATGAGGTGTTTATTGTTAGTGATTAACAAGTCTTTCTGAAAGTCCACAAATGGTGATTCTGGCAGAAGTGTTGCAGCAAGTGAAGGAAAATTCATATGAATATTATAAAATAAAGAGTTTCCCTCTACATTATCAACAGTCTAATGTAATCAGCCTGCCATTGGATAAAGGGCTAGTCCTTCCTGGGATGGTGCAGTCCAAGGATGCTTGGAATTGGTCTCTCCTTTAGAACTGGGCTCTCAGCAGGAGCAATAGCCTGTCAACCTTGGTGAATAGAACTGAACACATTTATGACCAATAATTATTTTAGAAATGTGTAGGAGTGAATTGCTTCTCTGTTTTGTACACTTGCCCCCATTTCCCCACTCCCACCACCTCTCTCTCTCTCGTTCAGTTGTTGAGGCACATCTCTGGAACTTGTCTAACCTTGTCTTGGCTGAATTAAAGGGCCAGGAACGTTTCCATAGCAAGCTAGGAGTTAGTAGAAAAATCAGAGCTCCTGGATTCTCGATCTGGTGATGGTAGCACCAGCTTTTCCTTAGTCCAGCATCCCCCCCAGGAGTTAGGAACTGCTTCAAGGTTAAGGGGTAAAAATTTGGGAAGGAAGAGTTGAGGACAACCAAGGTGGATGACCTCCTCCTCCTTATTTTAGAGCTTTTGTTCACTGGAGGCCTTATTCTTTTTTTTGTTTGTTTGTTTTGAGTTTTTTTTTTTTTTGCGGTACGCGGGCCTCTCACGGTTGTGGCCTCTCCCGTTGTGGAGCACAGACTCCGGACGCGCAGGCTCAGCGGCCATGGCTCACGGGCGCATCTGCTCCGCGGCATGTGGGATCTTCCCGGACCGGGGCACAAACCTGCGTCCCCTGCATCGGCAGGCGGACTCTCAACCACTGCGCCACCAAGGAAGCCCTGGAGGCCTTATTTTATATTGCAATTTAAGACACTTGAAAAGCACCTCATCAAACAAGCATGCAAAGATGAAAGCAGTGTGGAGCCAATTGGGCGCAGTTAATTTTTAATTGTACTCTCTCTCTGCTCTGACTTTATTTATTGCCAAGTAGCTAGAAGGCTAGAACCCACCAGAGGGGAAATCACCAGTGCTGTGTGGATGGGAATGTCGTTACAGTACATGGTTCAAAAATAGACTACAAGTGAGACTGACGTTTTTCAGGACAGCTTGTTTTTTCCTCCTTAAATGTCATCGTAACACAGCCCTGTCTCAACAAAGCCAAGGGGCACAGAAATGTACAAAAGCCACAGCTCTCACAGTCCCCTGGCTCCTACTGAAGGGAAAGTTCTGTTCCAATTACAAGAAAAACATAAAGGCCCGAATTAAGAAGGAAACATCAGTTATAAAAACAATCTACTGATCTCTTTAGAGTCAGCTGAATGACCAATCTTTATCATTTGGAGACTTAAAAAATAAAAGGAAAATTGGAGCTGTTATGAAAGATTACATTGGTTTTAAATTATCCACGTACTCAAAGTTTCATTGCTCTTCACCGAAACACGGTAATGTGGCCCTGGAACTGCACCAGTCTGTGACGGCTGATGAAATCCACCAGGCTGGCTGCACTGCTTCTGAAATGATGCCTTGTGAGGTGAGTAAAGCCCAGAGTTTGTCAAAGATGCTATCATACAATTGGGGTGCCAATGTCAAGATGTGGAGTGAGAATTGGGACATACTATTATGGATTGCATAACTTCTTTAACTTTTTTCAGAACTACTGATCACAGATAAAATTACACACAAAAATAAAATCAAGAGAACGATAGCTATTGTCACTCTAAATCCTGTGAAAATACAGATTTTTAAGGTAAATCTCTTGGGAATACATGCATTCTCAATTACTAATGAAAACGACTACAGTCAGCTCCCAATAACAGAAATAAATCAGAGTGTGAACTTCTTGGGAGATGTGCTGATGAGTTGATAAGTGTTGATGTTTAAATACAACAGTGTTATAAGTTCTTATTGTGTTTGTACCGTGGTATACCCTACTTATCAAGTGTAGATCAATTTAGTATCTCTAAGACAAACATCAAATCCTGATAACCATTTACTTCTAATATACAGAATATCTCATTCTATCTCACCTTGCAGATAAACCTAAATGGAAGTGCCTATA
Organism: Lagenorhynchus albirostris; assembly: GCF_949774975.1. Taxonomy (NCBI): domain Eukaryota; kingdom Metazoa; phylum Chordata; class Mammalia; order Artiodactyla; family Delphinidae; genus Lagenorhynchus; species Lagenorhynchus albirostris. The sequence goes on along the minus strand of NC_083095.1, from coordinate 166,476,599 downwards.
TGAAAAGTAGGATTTTTTTGATATTTTCGAGTTGTTTTGTTTTTCCCATTTTGCAGTGGTTTTGCTGCTTCGAAGAACTGCCACAAGGGAATGTTTTATCTTAACTTGTACTGACTTGGTTTTACAAAAATCAGTAACATGAGCACTAAGTATTCTAATTGGTGAACACAAGTAACATATACTCCATAAGGGTGTTAAGTTAGTTTTTAGCCCATTTTATATGTACTCAAATCCCCAGATTGGTGCATTTATCATGATAGCCTTTGAGTGTTTCCTTTGTAACCCTTAGATCCAGGGACAATATAGTACATGTGTTTCTAATTGACTTGCACTTAGCTCATGGAAGTGTGGTTTTGTGCAGGCAATGTGATGTCCAAGAAACTGTTGGGAGGTACTTTTCTTGGAAAAAGGAAGTAATGTTCTTTTATTTTATAGTTCACCAGCTGACTTCTAAAGATTGGAATTTATTTCTAATGTACGAAATCACAAAGTTCAAGTATGTTCTAAATTTGGCATGGCGTCCTTCCATTTCTGATTAGAATGATGTCATGGTATAAAGCTAAAAGCAAAGAAACAACACCTCAGGACCAAGGAAGCGGATATTGCATTTGTAGGATTTCTTTCTCTTGAAATTCCCTTTGTTGAAGCCAAAATGCTTGTGTACAGACATGGTCAATCCGTGATGTCATATTTCCCAGTAATTCTAGAACAGTTATAGCTCCTTGAGCAAATTTGTTTAATATCTTTAAAATTCGCTTTAATGGTGTCTAAAGATTTTGTTGCTCTGTAGAATCCTTCCGACCTGCAACAAATAGTATGTTTAAATTTTGATAGTTCCATTTTAGAAAGTAAACCATGCATTTCTTTCAGCATTATTGGAGAAAGCAAACAGTGTGGAGTAAACGTCAAGCTTTCAGAGCCTTGGATCTTTCTGCTTTCTTGGCTATGTGATCCCGTACAAAATATTCTGTGCATCAACTTCTTCACATATAAAATGGATAGTAATGCTCACCTGCAATTATGGCAAAAAGAAGCAAGTGGTATCATGCCTGAAAAACAAGTAATTGTGGTTGACATTACTAGCCACTCAACAAATGCCAATTTCCTTCCTTCTCACTGCCTCAAACAGGAAACCTCTCTACCATTATTGACAACTAATCCATATAATGAGTTTTGCTAGATAACAAAAAACTGCTTTTAATCACATTTCAGGGAGTGAAATTCCTATGGCAACAGAGATTTATTATCTTCTTGGAGACTTCAAAGAGTTCAATGGATAGTGAAACTACATTTTGAACTCGAATTTAAACATATTTAATTAAAATTTTCATCATTCCTGGTAGACTTTTTGACCTCCCTACAAAGAAGAGAAAGATTGGAGAGCTTCTGGCCACACTCCTCTTTCTCTCACCCTCAGCCTTTCTTTTATCACTGCTCTGTCTTCCTGAGCATCTCATCAGCTCTGACAACATCTATCAGGTCTGTGAGCTGATCCACCGGAGCACTGTTGGGAACAAATGCCATTATGAGGATGTTTAGTCCATCACAAAGCTTTTATTTATTTATTTTTTTGGAAACAAAGTGAGATTAAAAATATATGCGTGTGTGCCCATAAGTTAAAATAATTGTTAAAATCCTTCTCTAATGTTTGCATTTTGAAAATACTCATGGTTTACTATTTCACCAAAGCATGTCCATAGTCTATGTGATACTTTGTTATTCCAAAATATAGGATGGGGCAGGTACACATAATCTACAAACCCCATGTAACCCATCCTGTATACAAGTTGTTATATCTGTTCCCTCACCTGCTCTCTGACGGAGACCTTGCTGGCGCCCACCACCATGAACATAAACTTTTACAAATTATTTCAAGTTGTTTTTCACTTAAGTGTCTCTGCTCTCTTCTTGGTTCTTGTACACCCATCATCTCCAAATTCATGAGAAGCATTGATTAAAAATATTTTTTGTCTGTAGCTAATAACACTCAGCTTTACAAATGAGTGTGAAAAAACTAGCCAAGAGAGTTGTCTGTACACACAACCTGGAACAGACGTTGCAAATGTAGCATTCTTTAGAGAGTGCTTTTTCTAGCATGTTTCGAATCATGTTGGTTGGCAAAACCATCATGTGGTACCCACATGGCTGAGAATTATCTCTAACAGTACTGATATGAGTTTGTTGACAGAGCAGAAAAATGGAGAATTACTGAACACTCAGTGAGGAAATTTACAATCTAGGATAAAGTAATTATATAAATAATAATATACAGAAAGTTTCTGGAATTAATGTCTGCTTTTTCTTTATTATGGCATTGATCATGGTGCTTGCTATGGACTGAATGTAGTGCCCCCCCCCCCACTTCATGTGTTGAAACCTAATCCTTAGTGTGAAGGTGTTAGGAGGTGACGAGGTCATGAGGATGGAGCCCCCATGATGGAAATAGTGCCCTTACAAGAGGCATGAGAGACATGAGCTCCCTCCACCATGTGAGGACACAAGAGGTATCCTTCTGCAGTATAAGTGTGGGTCCTCACCAGACCCTGGATCTGCGGGTACTTTGATCTCGAACTTCCAGCCTCCAGAAGAGTGAGAAATCAATGTCTGTTGTTTAACCACCCAGTCTGTGGTATTTTGTTATAGCAGTCAGAACAGACTAAGTCAGTACATGCAGGCAGTAGTATTTAAAAAATAATCACCTTTGTGTTCCAATTTGGATTTCCATATGCATAATTTCTAGGTTACATTTCTGTGCATTCCATATTCCCATAGGCCTTCAGGGCCAATGTTGGGTTACCGTGTTTGTGAATCCTGGTTAGATTTCTGAATTTTTGCTTTCTAAATGTTTACATTCACTTTTAGTCCATTGTGTCACAATGGTAATTTGGAGGAAGAAGCATTAATTAATTTTCTTGGCAAATCAACTCATTTGTTCATTTGCTTCTCCCCTCTTCTCTTAAAGTAGTTCCTCTTTTATTACATCCTCTGACTCAGCTTTCCTGTAGCATTGATGAGGGGAAGGGAGAAAAACTGAAATGATATTCTCAAGTTTTCATTATGACTTTTCCCAGTTGCCACAGCAGCTACGGAAAGAGAAGAAATCCCATGCATGATTTAGAGCAGGGTTTCTCAGTCTTGGCACGATTGACACTTTGGGCTGGGTCACTCGTCATTGCCGGGCTGCCCTGGGCACTGCAGGATGTTTGGCAGGCTCCCTGGCCTCCACCCATTAGATTCTTGTGACAACCTCCTCCCTCAACAAGAAAATCAAAACTGTCTCCAGACATTGTCAAATATCATCTTTACAGAGACAAAAATCATCCTCAGTCGAGGACCACTGGTTTAGAGCCAGTACCTTTTAATAAAGAAATTACATTCAGAAGGATATTTCATATGTAGTTACTTGAATAGCTTGGCATTAAATGGTATGCAAAGTAATTTATTAATAGTAACTACAATACAATAATACCTTTCTTATCCTGAGCACCCAGTACGCACAAAACACTGTGTTAAATTCTGCACGTGCATAGTCCAATTTTACCCTTAACACGGAATGTCTTCTCGAGGTATATATAGACCTGGGCAGGATGTACAAACAAACTGAGAACTTCAACTTCTAATGCCTTAAAGGCTGTAGAAGGTATCCATTAGCATAGCTTAATACATCTTCCTCAAGTTATTCAGCATCAGTTGATCTGTTTTATTTTAAAAAATATTTTCAGCCATTGATTTCTATTAGAACGAGGAGTCATTAAAAGGTACTTACCTCAAATTCCTCCTTTGAAATAAATCCTGTCATTCTATTTTATTTTTCTGTGTTCTCATCAGTGTCGGACAATACATTTAATTGATTTTCCTTTCTGTCTTCTACAGCAATCACATCAAATTGTGTATTTAAATGCATTCTTGCCATTTATACTGTCACTTTGGGGAGTAAACTGGCAGTGGTGTCTGCCTTTGGCCTATGGGAATTATTAGTAGAATGATATTACTTTGCTACACAGGTTTTCTTCTCCACTGATGAAAATTGATTTTTAGTATGCAGTGCAAGATTTTTCAACAGAGAGAAATGCACAGTGAATACAGCTCCTATGCTATGTCATATAACTAATTTTATACACACGATTTTCACATAGTACAGAAGAGAGATTTTTATGTTCATTAAAACAATCACATTCATCTATGATAATTTCTCCAGCATATGGTCCTATTATCAGAAAATCTGTGGGCAGCTTGTCCAGCTGAGGGAGTGGAAATTCATAACTCACTGTCAAGTTACTGATGCACTGGTAGAGGCTGAAATTAAAACTGTGTCTCAAGACAGATTGACATTCAAGGCTAAGGTTCTTCCATCTCCTACAATTGATGATAGAATTTCACCGGATGGGCTCGTCTGGGCAACTTGAAAAATTATTTCATATCCTGAATTCCAATGATTAATACGTATTTTATTCCTCTCATAAATCACAGACTTATGGAAGATAAATGAACATTTTCTATGTCCAGAGTGCATCAATAAAGAATTTTGTATGTTAAAGAAAAAGTGACTCCCAAGTTATAAATGTTAAACTTGCTACTGAATTCCAAAAGAAAAGTACTAGAACGATCTGCCCTATTGAAGCTGCTGGGCTTCCTTGTGTTGTAATCATTGATCACAATCAGGACCTATTTCCAACGTGCTCCATTTCTCCTGCTCCCCCGTCCCTGTCTAGAAAGAAAGAAAACTTTTGAAGAAACAACAAAAATTGTCAGACATGAGTTTCACGGATCATTTCAATCTACATGTGGCAGCCAAGAGGGCGCCTGGCAGTTTGGGTCTTCACATGATCCAAGAGAGAAGAAAGGGTGCTATGGACATAGTTCAGCTTTGAATTTGACAAACATCAGATAGTGTTGCATCATTTAATAGCAGATGAAGTAACAGCAAATACAGGGCTGGAGAATATGACAAGCAATATTAAACAAGAAAGTTGTTCATCAGAAGAACAGAACTTCATGAGCAACTACAGGGAAGTTTCTAAAAATCCCTGGTTGTACTTCTGAACAAATACAATTTGAAGTGATTGCTGGTCATGAATTCTATATTAAATTGAAAAAATAATGTTTAGACTTGTTTCCAAGGGGGAGAGGGGGTTGGGGAGAGATGGATGGGGAGTTTGGGATTAGCAGATGCAAACTATTATATATAGAATGGATAAACAACAAGGTCCTACTATATAGCACAGGGAACTATATTCAATATCCTGTGATAAACCATAATGGAAAAGAATAGGAAAAAGGATATATATATATATATATATATACATATATATGTATATATATGTATGTATAACTGAGTCACTGTGCTGTACAGCAGAAATTAACACAACATTGTAAATCAACTATACTTCAATAAAATAAAAAAAGAATGTTTAATAATTTATAATTTATCTCATATTTATTCACATGATATTTTGATCGCCTCCTATTCCAGATATCATGGGAAGCACTTAGGGATAAACTATTACATAAGACAGTCACAGTATTTCATTTCTTACCAGCTCTTCACTACTTAGTGTAATAGATACCCCAAATATTGGATATTTTTGCTGTCCCAGAAAATAAGATAGATAATATGAAGAATAAATCCTGGTCATCATTAAATATATTGAAAAGATAGTGAAAAGCTGCTTTCACAGAAGTTCTAAGTAATTAAGTATCACCTATTCATTCAACAAAAAATATTTTAATAAGACTTTGAGACTATCTATGTGGTATTTCCTGTGGCTGGCCCCGGTTTTAGAATGATAAAGACCCATTCTTCTCTGCTCTTATGGATTATCTATTCTAGATTGTAAAAAACAGCTCAAGCACGTAAACAAGCAAGTGAGCAGGGTCACTGCCATGTAACCTGGATGTAGCGCAAGGAAGGGGCTGGCTGGACTGTGATATTATCACAGAGCGTCCTCATGGAAAAGCCAGATATAGTATAGTTTCCAGAGTACTCTCTTGGAAAAGTTAGCAATTGATCAGATACTAAGTCTGGCTTCTATTATAAGAAGCCAGACACGTGAATATCTGGGGGAGAACATTCCAGAGAGAAGTTCAGTTTCAGAGAAAGTGCAAAGGCCTCCAAAGCAGAACGTTGCTAAGAGTTTTGAGAAACTGATAGTATGTCTAGATTGTACTCAACCAGGGGGTGTAGATTCAAGACATTCAAGTCCTTGAAGATTGTATTCTCAATGCACTTGAGACCACAGAACAATACAAAGGAAGGAAGTGGAATGATCACAATTTTCTTTTAGAAAAGTTACACTGTCTGTGGTGTCAAAAGTGAATTGTAAGGAGTCAGAGCCTGAACAGGTGCATCATTGGGCAGCTATTTGATGTTGCACAGGTAAGAAATGATCATGGCTACATCTAGCCGGCGTGGAGATTCACAGAGAAGTGAATTTATTTGGAATTATTACTGATAGGAGTTACTGAGGCAACTTAATAGTTAAGGAGTCTATTTTAATGTTTTAAAATATTTCTTTTATTAAAATGAGTTACCTTCAGGCATCCAGTATTTGCCTAGTTTTGGTCTTTGGCTATTAATTTTAAAGAACATGCTGATACACTGATCAGGTTTCAAGCAAAAGTTATAAATATTTATAAGATTAGAGACTAGTGCTTATGAATTAAGGAGCTGAATCTACCTGGTGCTTATGCATTAACAAAAGTAAACTTACAGCTTAGTTTAACAATCGTTCAAGTTTAACAATATCTAAAAACTAAGCAAGAAAGTTATGCTAGTGTTCTTTCCATGTTCTCACCACGTCAAGAAAGTAAAACATAATTCTATTACTCTAAGAGGCGATATTTCACAGAATGAACAATTTGACTTTAATCTTAAAAACTGAGTATAATTTTGCCAAATAAAAAGAGAGACAGAGAATGGAATATTGTAAATTACAGATAGCACTTGAAAAGGCGTGAGGATGTGACAGACTGTGGCCTATCAGGGAATGCCAGAAAATGTGGGTGACCAGATCACACAGTAAATGGCAGAGAACAGCAGATTGTAAAGCTCAAAATTGGCTGAGTCGAGCTTATAAAAATCCTGCCCAGAAGTTTGGATTCACTGGGAAAGGACCATATTTGGATGTTTTCAAACAGAAGAATAAAACAATGGAATCTGTATTTCAAGGAGATAAAACCAGGACAAAATGGTGAATTAGCACAGGCTGCTAGACTAGTTCTCTCCCCAAATCAACCTTGAGGAAGCTACAAAATTTGGAGGAAAACATGATCTGAGCAGCATGCACGCGTGTGTGCATGCACACACACACACACACACACACACACACACACACTCACACACAGTGAAATACCCAGGGAGACAGCAAGGCCTGAGGTAAGCTGTTGTGTGTATGGGTTGCAGGGAACAGGGTGTGACATTTGTTGTCTGGAAACAGCAGTGGAAAAAGACAAATTGCAGGAGAAAAAAAAATCTGCTCTTGCTTGTCCCCAGTTCTACGTCAGGATGATTATTTGATTATTGCTGTCCAATTATTACATAAACTGGAAAGAAGTCTTCTTAGGGTAAGCTGCTGATGAGAACAGGTTGACCAGCTGCCTTTGGGAGTTCACTGCTGAAGAACACCCCCTTCAAAAGAAAAAAAGCTGGAGGAACACAAACTAAAGAAATTTGCCTGTCGATTCTGTACCCCCTGAAAAGTTTAAAAATGAAACAGTGGCTGGACGGGTCCACCATAATGGAGGTATGTTATCAGCAGTGGTTCTGCACATCCTACTTTGGCCCTTCCTCTCCATTCTACTTAATCTCACCTGGAGGGTCATAGACAACCACCTGCCTTTGGTCTCTCCCTGACACACCTTACACGCGTCTCGCATGGTGGTGAGATCCCCAGAGAGAACAAGCTCAAATGCCAACGACTAAAATCCTGAGGATTGCAACTATGACCAAAGTGACAACGGATGAACCAACATAGACCATAGGAGCCTGAATGTTTGTAAAAGACAAGGAGTTTATGATAAAAAATTCTCAAGAAGATGAAGGTTATTTTTCATCTGAAATAGAAATAAGAATTTACAAAATATTGGACAGAAGTATTAGGTAGGAGTTGAAATAAAGGAAGCAAGCACTGGGGGGGGAAGTAAGATGGGTAAAACTGCAGAATGATTGGGGTGAAAGATGCAGGTGAGGAAGCCTAGCAAAAATAGCGGAAATGGATAAACATTCACAAGTGGAAACATTGATGTCTGAATCATAGGAGTCCTGTTAGAAAAGAAAAACTAAAGGAGAAGAGGAACTTTTAAGATCCACTTTCTTAGCAAATTTCTGGTATACAATAGAGTATTGTTAACTATAGTCACCAAGGTGCACATTTGATCCCCAGAACTTACTCGTTTTATAACTGGAAGTTTGTGCCCTTTGACCAACATCTCTATTGGTAATAATTGTGTTTTCCAAATAAAAATTAAAATTTAACTATCTTGGGCTATTTTTGATATTTAATATTATTTATTAATAATAAATTATTAAATTTATTATTTAATAATAATTAAATTATTTAAATAATAATAATTTATTATTATTATTAAATAAATTATTAAAATATATAAAACTTCTAACAAATTATCTTTTATTATTTATTCTGATATTAATGAAGAGAGAATCTATGAAAAGTAGAACTATTTTATTTAAGGTTATCTAATGCTTTTAAGCATAATGCTAAATGCTTAATGTAGTTTAGAAAATTTTGAATTATCCATGCAGTTATTTTTTAAGAGGTTTGGGAGAATTGATGCCAAATAAGACGCTTTTTGAGCAGTAATAGTGACATGTCTGTTTGCTCATTGAAATGTGTCTCTCAGTCAAGACTAAGTTCCTTGAGAGCAGAAATTTGAATGCAGCAGCCTGTTCATCTTTGCTTACTTATGCTTGAACCTAGTAGGTGTTCAAGAAAACTTTGCTGAAACAAGATGACATCTTATCATTGGCCACTGCTCCATTTCTGGAGAACTTGACATGGGGAAACATACAGCAGTTGATGTGAATCAGGATGCTCTGAAAATCTGCTGATTCACCTCTGCCAAGTAAGAACTATTCTGTAATGTAAAATCATCAGTTGCATACCTACTGTGTACTTAACATCATTAAATTTCACATCTACTCAATAATCATGAACAGATGGAATCAGCTAATATAAAAGAGCATGTTTTTCCGTCTCCACCCACAAACACAAAGTAGAAAAATAGAATTCTCCATCATTTATTTTTTCTAACAAGGACATCTTCGGATGTATTAGTCAAACTTGGAGTCACTCCAACACTAACACTTATGTCTAAATTTAGAACTAATGAACTGTCTGCATGGACCAAACTAGAAAGCCCACATTCTCTCCGTTAGCATCAAGGGTCTTTTAGTCAACATACATCTATTGCCAAAGAGAATATTAATGTTTCTTTAGTGTTACTGGCTCACAAACCAAGACTTCCTTAAAGTGCTTGGGAAAAGCACAAACATCTTCACCAGGAAAAACGAAAAGTTTGTAGAGAAAGCTGACTTCAGAAAATCATAGATCTCTCCATCTAAATGGGTCTTTAAGGGTCCTTCAGCCCAATACTGCTTGTCTGCTCATTTCCTTTTAAAATGACTTTCCTGGCTGATTATCCAACCCTCTAAATACCTTCCCTGACCAGCCCCTCCCATCCACATTTTGCTAGCTCTGATTGGCAGCCCCCATCACAAAACCAAAATCCTTTCGCTATTGTCCTCCCCAAGCACTTCAGATTTGCTCCTTTGGACCCACAGGTTGATAACTCGTTCAGAGGACCCTTTTTTAATGCTTGATGACAACCACCACGTCTCCTCCCTCTCCATCATCCTATGCCCCTGCATCCCAGCCCACTCTCCTCCAGGCTAAAACGCCAGCTCACGTGCCCTTCCTGTGTTATCCTGGCCACAATTTTGTTATGCTCCAAATAACGCAACTTTCCTAACAAGGGCATTGTGACTTTTAAAAGAAGTTAAATGTGCAAGAGACATGAAGAACTGATTGCTAGGGGGTGTAATCAGACCCCCTAACTAATGGTTATGGCTGAAATGAGTGATCATTAAAATAGTACAGTTGACATGGAGAGAAGAGAGTAAATCCTTGACTATTTACAGAATCAAAGGAAGTAATGATCGCTTTACGGAATGACACCACGGCGATGAAAAACTCAAGGACACCTTCAAGATCTACTTTGAAAGGTTAGTAGATGGTACCATTAATTTTATTTAAAAAAATTTTTTTTTTTTTGGCTCCGCCATGCATCGTGCTGGATCTCAGTTCCCCAACCAGGGATTGAACCCGCACCCCCTGCAGCGGAAGTGCGGAGTCCTAAACTGCCAGGGAAGTCCTGATACCTTAATTTTAAATCAGAACATAAAGGGTAGAGTAAATTTACTTATAGAAGGACATTCATAGTACATTGAATATGTTTTCTTAGAGATGTTTATTAGAATTGCTAGAGAGAGAAGTTTTTCCTAGTAATTAAAATATCTCTATGCTGGTTATACGTTAAGGCATCTCATAGCTGAGTCCTCTTTCCCAAGCCTAGACCATCATATGTAGTGCTTAAAAAATTTAAGATGTTGAAAATAAAACCGACCACCCTTCTTTCCTAAATTTTTGCCCCGTTTTCACAATCACAGTCACCACCATCCAGTCAATCTTTCACATTAAAAACATATACTGTAGTATTGCCCTGTGCTTTGTCTTTTTTCTTTATTCTAATATGCAATCAATTACCAAACTTTATCTATTAGTTTTAGCAAACTTTATCAAACTCAAAAGTGTTTATCAACTCTAGATGTTTTTCCCCCATTCTAATGCCATTCCATTAGCTTTGTCACTTACCACTAGTCCTCAATATCTTGTGTTATTTCATAGCTTCTTACCTGTCCTCCTGGCTAGGAGCTTTGTCCAGTGGAGTCCTGGCGACAGCTTGGGCTGTCGTGGAGGAGCCCAATGCTGAATGTTCATGAATTTTGTGAGCTGGGTGTCAAATAATTGCTAGCTTGAAATTAACTATAGTGGAATAATTTACATATGGAAATCCACAAACACTACAAATTGAGGCTTCGTCTTTTGTTTCTGATTTTTGTTCTTTGCTTTATCAGAATACTAGCACTCTTGCATTTCCAGTCTATCTACCACACTGGTATCAGAATCCTCTTCCTCCAAAAGCAAAGATAGTACTGCCACAACCCAATAAAATGGGAAAAAATGATTTCTATAAATGCAAGAATCTGCCTGAAATACTGGTGAATACAGAAATCTGAGTCCGAGGTATTTATAAGTCAGAGCATTAAAGATTCTTACACAGAAAAGCACACTCACACATAGGTTTCTCTGTAGATAGTTAAAAATGGTGGCCACTCTTGTCCTGATGAAGAAACAGGTGGCAGATTCATCCTCAAGCAGGCTGGAAGGTCTTCTGCCAGACCCATTCAATGGCTCTTTTACACTCGACCAGGCATCTTGGTTAAATGTTTCCATGTGTCCTGTGTTCTATTAGTCAATCGATGTACCCAGAGATGAAGGTGATTCCTGAGTTCTTTCATCTTTGTCTTCTCCAAAACCACTTTATTCTTCTCAAGTAAATGTCCTTGTTATATTCAGGATCTCTGACGTGGGGAAGGAGAAAGTATCTCTGACAAATTGATTTTCTCAAATATTACCAGAAAGTAATGTTGATTATTTTCAAACCTGCAAAGGTGATTCTCATGTTTCTGAGATGAACACATGAGGTCAGCTCATATTCTGTGCCTTCGCCCAGTTTCCTTCAGGTGACCACATATCATAGAAAAGACCACATATCTCTAGAACTTTTCTGTGTACAAGACAGTTTCTATTTGAACTCTCTGCTGGTTTTAACTATTGGCCCATTGTTCTTTTTACTTATAAAAGTATCATTTCTTAACAATTGATATTATAATTTGATCTGGTCAGCTCAAAATGTCTTTCTATTATTCTCTCTCAGGTCATAGAACTTATTTTTGTTTATGTTCTGCTCGAGGTAAATCTTTGGTCTTTCTCTTACAGCTTATCATTATATTAGCACTATTACATTTTGGCTTATAGCATTTTACATATTTCACTGCTTTAAAACTGGCTTAAAAACTGCCGGTACTGGCTTTCTCCTGCCCAAAGGAATATTTGCTTCAAAATCTTCTTAAAACAAAATGTATGAGAAGCTCTGGGGTGAACACAAGGTCCCCCACATTATTTTACACCCTAGAGCCTGAAAACCATGGTCCTATAGATCAGGACAATAGCCAAACTCTCTCGTATGAGACACAATTCTCTTTCATTATCCAACTCTTATCATCTTAACTACCTTCAAAATCTCATTTCCAGCCATATTCACCCTACAGTTTTTGAAACATCGAGCTTCTCAATTTATTCACTGCTCTCTAATCTCTGGGCATATGAGGTGTTTTAACATTTTCATAAATTCTCATTCTGCATGAGAGGCTTTTCTCTGTATTACTGCAAAGTGTGGTTCGCAAATATCATCTCCTCAGAAAATAATAACAGCTAACACTTATCGAGTGCTTTCAGCATGTTGCCAAGTCCTTCCTTGGATCATCTCATTCAATCATTCTGCATTTCAAAGAGGAGGCTGTAAGAGAACGAATATGTAGCCTTGACCCATCAAGTCATCTGTGTACGTTTATACAAATACAAATCCAGTCCTGGGGACCCAAGTGGTGGATATACTGCCTCTATCGCTCTCCATTGCTTTCTGCTGATTTAGTTTAGTTATGGCAATCATCAAATTCTAAAATGATCTTTTTCATGTATTTATTTAGGTATTTATGTTCTATTTTTCCCTATCAGAAGCTACGGTTCACTATGATATGGACTTTGATGCCTGGACCCAGAACAGTCCCTTGTACATGGAAGATACTCAATAAATATTTCTTGGATGAATGGATGAATGAGTGGATGGAAGGAAGGATGGATTGGTGGATGGGTGGTAAATGGAAATATGGATGGATGAATGGGTGAATAAATGGGTGGATAGGAGGATGAATGGGTAGGTAGCTGGATAAAAGGATGAATGGATAGATGGGTGGATGGTGGACAGATTGATGATACTCTTATCTGGGTCTTTACTTTTAGTGGGTGAGGGGAAACAAATGTCTGAACAGGTACATAAGCTTTCTCCTATTTTCTCTCCAGAGGGTAACCAGTTTGAGGTAATATTATACTTCTTAATGTGTGGTCTGCAGAACAATAGCATCAGAATAATCTGGGGGCTTATTAGAAATCCAGAACCCTAGGCTTCACCCCAGGCCCACCAAATCAGAATCTTCATTTTCACAAAATTCCCAGTTACTCCCATGTACACTAAAATTTGAGCATTTTTTTGGCCATCATTTTTTTTAAATGAGAGGTAAACAGGAAAGAGCTCAGACTTACAATAAGCTTGTTATACACCTGAGAACACTTTTGAATTAAGAAGCTAAAATTCTTTTGGTTTCAATTTAGAAAAGGGATTAATATTTTCCCTATGTTCAGAATGTAAAAATAACATAACATTAAATACCATGTAATGTGGAAAAAATTCTAAGAAAGTCATACAAAACTAAGCTAAATTAAATCCTTTTTAATGCTCTACAAAGATGATTTCAAAAAAAAGGATACAATTCATTGACATTTCTAACAAAGTATTATTTAAAAATTAAAATCATTTTTACAAATCTCCTTAAATACTAAAAATGTGATTTACTAAACATAATTTTCAAATCCAATAGAAAAATATGAAAAGAAATGGGACTGCATTATTTCATGCAATTTCTGCATTTATTATCCATATATTTGTTCATATTATGTGTATAAAGGATAACAAATGTAAGAATTAAAAGCGAATCATTCAGGGAGGGTTCTGGGAAGATGGCAGAGTAGGAAGCGTCGGGAATCTATTTCCCCATCCAGATAATAATTGCTCTGGCAGAATCTGTCTGATGTAACTATTTGGAACTCTGGACTCTATTGAAGGCTTGCAACTTCCAGGGGAAGAACTGGATGGCGAATTGCAGTCACTTGTGGTCAATTTCAGCTCTTAGCACAGTAGCAGCTACCCGTCCTCCACCCTCAGCTCCTTAGTAGACACCTGTCCAGGTGTTCCAGGAGAAATTGCACTCAGCAAGCAGGAGCCAGGATGGACAAAAAAGGACCCTGTACTCTAAATATCAGGGATCTTGCTGGGATTGCTGCTTCTGATCACAGAGGTACAAAGAGGCAGTGCCATTGTTGCTGCTGCCCCCCCAGACCAGCTGACCTGACTTCCAGCGGATTTAAAGCACCAGCATCCTGTTTTTCCATCCTTCATTTTTCTCTTTTGCCCCTTTTGGAGGCAGACGTTAAAGACTAGGACATTTAAAAGAACTCAGGATGTACTCCTAACTAGAGGCCCATCCTAACTATCTTGTTATCAGTTGCTTATCCTTGTGTCTTTACTTGGCCATTGTTTATGGAGAATAGGGTCATAAAATGCCATTTCTCTAATGTATGGTTATTTTATTCATGGTAATGAAATATTAATACAAACATTAAGCACACGTTTATTGAGTAATTACTTTATAGGCTTATTTTATTTAATCCTGACCATAGCTAGAGAGATGGATTATGTGGTCCAATTATTTGTATGGATGAGGTTCCTGATGCTTAAAAGAGTATGCAGTTTACCCAAGGTCACATTTAATTAAGACCAGAGTTAGATCGGACCCAGTCTGGCTGGCTCCAAAGTTCTTGGTCATAAACTCTGAAATCCGGTTAAGGAGAAGGAAGGGCCTTCGAAGAACAACTTTTCACCAAAAGGACCATTTTAATGCTGAGAAATCTGAAGTTTTGGCAAGCCAATGAATGCAAGTATGTGGTCACTCATTCTATTTCTGTGAACTAAACACCTAAGGTATTTTCAAGAAAGGAAGGGCAGTAGTGGAATGGGTTTGAATTGGGTCGGGGGGGGGGAAGTTTATCATTTTTGAGCAGTAAAAATAATTATAATCTTCAGGAGTAGATTTCATGAAAAAATGCTCCTCTCATTACAAGTCCATTGTGAGTTAGCATACATGCCTAGAATGATGTTTGTTAATAAGAAATAGGTTATTTAAGATAGGCTTTGATTATAATCACACTCTTGGTAATGTTCTCTGATTTATAAAAATTTTCAAAGTAATGATTTCTTTCATTCTTTCCTTGAATTTTTAGAAATCACTGCTTTACTGTTTTATAATTAATGAAAAATGTCATAAAATTATGCATAACTCAATACTTTAAAAATCATTGTTCGCCTAGACTTTGAAATGTTATTCAGTACTGTCATTTAAAAAATGGCTTTATGTTTAAATATGAAAATTTGCAAGCAATTAGTTCTTTTAGTGGACTAATTGCTGTTGCTATTTAAAACTAAAATTAGACAGTACAGCTATATCTGTATGAAGAGACAGTCTTCTGCTCTAACATAAACAAATTCATAGAAAGTTTCCTAGGGCATTTCTAGCTGTTTTTCTCTAGGTACATATTACTTTGGTCAGCTTCTATTCAGGGATATTGGGCTAATGATTAATAATCTGAAAATTTTCTAATACAGCTTCAATGCCATTGATGCAGAAGACACAGTGCTGTCGATTGGGTCATTGATTTTTAAACTTCACATTCTCTTTGTGTACCAAGTTATTAATCAGTCCCAATGGCTCCACTGGAGATGTGCTGATTAATAAACCCTTCTGATTAACTCCGTGATTTATCCTTGACCCAATTATCATTACTGCAAAATTGTTAAAGTCTTTCATCTTATCGTACAAGTAATCTATAAGGAGTTCGATAGCCACCAAGACATACGCAACACCATTATTTTTCAGACATAAGGGGAATGACCTCCATTTGCATAATATTCGACTCCATCTTGGAGGTTAGTAAAATGAACAAGGGAAAGTCACTTCTGGTTGTGTGTTTGCAGAGATACAGAAGCATCACAGGAGTCAGGGGGCCGAGAGTGGTCTGGCTTGGACACTGGGAGACGTGGCTTCTTTTACTAAGAAGACCAGGCGCACTCATGAAAATGCCAGCAAACTATACTTCCAGGAGACTCATCCCTTAATGTGCAAAATAAGGGCGGTAGAAAATATGATTTCTAAAATACCAGTAACATCAGACCAATCTTGGGACAGCTCTTATTCCTGCATCCCCTGGGAAC
Organism: Lagenorhynchus albirostris; assembly: GCF_949774975.1. Lineage (NCBI taxonomy): Eukaryota > Metazoa > Chordata > Mammalia > Artiodactyla > Delphinidae > Lagenorhynchus > Lagenorhynchus albirostris. The sequence goes on along the minus strand of NC_083095.1, from coordinate 166,460,357 downwards.
TTTCCTAGCAAAGGACTGGATCATCGTTACCATTGCTCAATGTTTGAATTCTTTGTGACAAGCAGCAGACACAAGCTCTGATGGCCTAGGCTTGTAAAGGAATTTGTTGTACAAATATTGTACAGTCCATAGAATTTCAAGAGGTGCTCAGAGCCATGCTTAGAATCTTCAGAGCCAGGAACACAGAGAAACATGCCATGTTTCTTTAAAACAATGATTTTTAAAGTATTGAGTTATGCATAATTTTGTGATGTTTTTCATTAATTATGAAACAGTAAAACAGTGGTTTCTAAAAATTCAAACATGCCATAAGGACACTGCCGCCAGACTTGCTGCCATCAGGTGCTACAGCTCTTAACCCTGCCAGCCCAGGACAGGGCATCGAAAGTCTCTGCTGGCACCACTTCCTCTATCACACTCAGAAATCACAGCTTCTCCACTGCAGGATGTCAGCTAGGCTTCAGGACTCTAGAGGTCTACACTGCGATGCTCTAACTGAGGCTGAGCAGAGGTCTACACAGCATGCGTATGGACCACAGGTCCCTCCCAACAATGGGATCTGCTGTTTCATTGGCTCAAGCTGGTGTGTGTGGGGGATTTCTTTAACTGCATGTTGAACATGCTTCAATGTTAACTCTTATTCTAGGCCCTTATCAAAAAGGCATCCTTCCCAGGCACCTGATAATGGGTTGGCATAGTATTTCCAGGTTCAGATTATACTGGCTCCAAACCCAAAGGGCTCTACAAAAGCAGTGTGCTTCATTCCTTGTGATAAGAGGTGCAAGGTGTAAACTTGTTCTTTACCTTCAAGAGGATGTCACTGCCCATTCCCACGCACAGGTCCCTACACTCTTGACTAACACCTGGGACTCCTTACTTCATTCTGTGGGACAGCAGAATGCACCCTCCCAGAATATGCCACTGTGGCAGAGGGATTATTCTGAGCTGAAGGCAAGTGAGAAGAAACAGATACAAGAAAAGCTGTCCTCCCCCATTTGCCTAAAAACAGGACATAAATGTATAAAGGTGTCCCCCTCCCAGCTCTACCAGGAAGGACAGAAGTTAACCACCAGGGACAACTCTAGACCCTGATCAGCCCAGAGCCGGCACTAGAGGAATCCACACAGCAAACCTTACTAACTAGCCATTATCTCCCATTAACTCCCCCATATATTTACCTTCCCATCACTTGCTACCCTAGAAACTCAAAGTCCTTTTCTTTTGTTTTGTCACTTCTCTAAAAATGTATTATTCCTTTGTTAAGATGCTATATAAGCCCAAGTTCTAACCACCCTTTTGAGTTACTCGTTGCTGAATTCTCCTGTGGATATGAGCTCTGCATATGTTAATAAATATCTTTGTTTTTCTCTTGTTAATCTGTCTTTTGTCAGTCTCATCTATAGACTCCCCAGACAGAGAACCAAGGAGGGTAGGGGAAACAAGATTTTCTTCCTTCCTTGCGTCATGATTTTTCTTTGAGGTAACTAACATAAGTCTTTGGCTCACCCACTCTTGACCTGTTTTTTTCTGTTGGCCAAGCAGTTCCCTAATTGGCTGCCCATCTATTTCACACCTATGGAAACCCTGTCCCTCAGCCCTGGCCACAGATCCACTAGTTGCCATTCTATTGCCAGGGCTACCACCTGGCCTCTGTCATTTCAGAATCCTGCCACTCCCATGGATGCTGGGGGGTCTCTGGTCCACAGTATCCCACTCCACTGCCATGCTGACCACATGGCAGTGATGGTGAACTGGTCATCAAACAAATAGCCTCTGGGTTCCTTTACTGCTTGTGGGGCTGGAACGCTCTCTGGGTCCTCCCAGGACACAGTCAGCTGGTGCGTCCTCTGGCTCTGTGTAGCAGATCTGTTCTAACACATCTAGCTCCCAGAGCTGTCCTCTCCCTGCTCTTACTCTATCAAGGCATTGCTAGCATCTCCACAACAATACTATATAATGGAGGTTTAATTGACAAAAATTCTGTATATTCAAAGTGTACAATGTTATGTTTTAACATATATATATTGTGAAATGATGATATAATCAAGCTATAATATAATATAATATTATATTATATATTCATCACCACCCAATTAGCATTTTCTTTCTGTGTGAGAACCCTTAAGGTCTACCCTCTTAGCAAATTTCAAGAACAGAAAACAGTATTGTTAAATATAGTCACCATGCTGAACGTTAGATTCCCAGAGCTTATTCATCTTATAACTGAAACTTTGTACCCTTTGACCAGCATCTTCCATTTCCCCACCCCCAGCAACCACCATTCTATGTGGTATGTGTATATATACATATATATACACACTCAGGACAGAATATTAATCAGCCTTAAAAAGGAAGGAAATCCTGCCATTTGGATGACATGGATGAACCTGGAGGACCTTAAGCTGAGGGAATCAAGACAGACACAGAAAGACAAGCATGGCATGATCTCATTTATATGTGGAATCTAAAGAATTCAAACTCATGGAAGTCACTGTTTCTTCAAGGAGACCGACAGTGGCATATTAGCTGTTTATCCCCACAGTGCACACTGTTGAGATTAAACCTCCCTTGCAAAGCTGAGCTGAGGCTTAGGAGAGACACTATATTTAATAATATATTGGTTGTCACTACCATCATTATTTTAATGCTTTAGTGTCCTTTTAACTTTCCCATTTTTTTCCCTTTAAACTCTGTGTTCCAACGGGCGAGTCATATAATTCTCGATTGCACCTATTTTCAAGTGAGTAACACACACACATACACACACACCAAAATGTGTTTGCTTAGAATTTCCGTCTGAGTTGACATAATGCGTTGAGAATTGATTCCATGTATATAGTCACCGCGCTGTACATTACGTCCTAGAACTGATTCCTTCCTACAAGAAAGCAGCCAAGTGACCTCGATTGTAACCTGATCAACAGAGGCAGAAGACAATCTGGTTTTCTTCGCTCTCTAGGATGCGAGCCTCCCTTACAGTCCAGGTTCTGTGCTTTTAGAGAGGACTCCTTCACTCCTGCACACGTGGAGCTGTAGTTCCTGGGCTCTATTTAGGTCCCGAGAGCTATTATTACAAAAGTGAATACAGAAGAAGGAATATACATGATTGTTGAAATGTCATTGAGGGAGTAAAAACTAATCTGAAAATGGCACTTGGGTGAGAAAATGGAGACAGAAGGATGGCAGGCTCTTTAGAAATGAAGGACAATTAGTCAAGAGTGAACTGTTACGATAAAGGTGACTCCATTTGGCCAACAGAAAGATCTTTTATCCAAAAGATGGTCTTTTTCCTTCCACAAAGTGCTTTCCTATCATCCAGGCAGGACCTGTGAGTGCTGTGCATCCATTACGCAGGTCTTGCTTTTATCCCCTCTGCAATCTCCTTTGTCTGAATCGGTGGCCAGGTGGTCAGCTACCTGAAGTAAGTGGTGCTGAGGCCATTAGACTCAGACTCAAAGCCTGGGCCTCCACTGTTCCATTGTGGGAGCTTTCTTTCACTCACATGACCTTGGGCACCCAATTTACAGGACAACACGTGATTTATCTACACCTGACAAAGAGAACACAGTGGACAACAGCTCTGAGAGTGTTCTGCATGTGCTTTCAGGTAATCCTGCTGCTCCGTGGGTTTCCAATTCCTATCCTCATCCTTTCAAAAATCGAAGAAGCTGAGGATCCTTGGAAAAACAAAACGGAATTCACAAGGCAAATACAAAGATAAACCCAGAGAGCATTCATTGACCTTGTTTTCTGGAATATTAGAAACATCTAAAATTTATTATCTCTTTGCAGCTCTGCGATACACTGTTTCTCTGGATGTCTGCTACACAGGAAGCAGAAATGAGTTGTCTGCAAACATAGATAATTCATATCACATTTACTGCAGGCGTGTGGTACTATATGACCTTGCTGTAGAAGGACATGACCCCTGGCATGGGCAGCCCCAGCTCAGCCACCAGGGAGAAGTCTTTCTTCAAGTACATAGTACCCTTACCCAGTGCTTTTAGACATGCTGGCCCCCAGCCTTTGTCACAGCAAGTCCCCTCTTTGAATGCAGAAACTTTACGTTAATAACCACATGGGGCTGGATACACAGCCTTACACTTGTGGGTATGGCTTTTCTACTTTATGACCATTTTGTAAGAGTCACACTTTATTTTGCAAATGTTTATTAAATCAATCTCAACATGCCACAAGCAAATCCCATGCCTCTTGTGAAGGTAGAACCTGAGACACCAAGTAGTTTTTCTGACTCACATGAGGAAATGCCCTTGTACAGGGAATTTGTCCTGATAATAATTTATAGAACCTGTAATTCATTGCCTTTTCTTCTTCCCACCAAAGGACTCTGGCAAAGTTAATATTAAAACACACATGTGCACACACGCACACACACAAATTTGTAAGACAGAAAAGATTATTCATTATTAATAAAACCTGAAAACCAACAGTCCACGTGTTAACCTTTTTGTAAACAGCAACTGTTTCAATGCACACATTTATGCACAGTAAGTGCTTTGATTTTTGGCAAACGTTATAGAAGAGATGGGAACATAAAAGAATCAGGATAACAGGAATATAGAGACTTTTGGAGAAAAAGTGTGGTGTTTTAGTGTGCCATCCTCTTTTGCAGTAAATGTTGATGTTTGCTTAGCTGATAGTTATATTTGACTGAAACATTACCCTAAACAACTTACTTGTGTCAAGAATATTTTATAGAGGAGACTTCAAGAAGGCGGAGAGTAAGACATGGAGATCACCTTCCTCCCCACAGATACAGCAGAAGTACATATACATGTGGAACAACTCCTACAGAACACCTACTGAAAGTTGGCAGAAGACCTTAGACCTCCCAAAAGGCAAAGAAACTCCCCACGTACCTGGGTAGGGGAAAAGAAAAAAGAATAAACAGAGACAAAAGAATAGGGATGGGACATGCACCTCTGGGAGGGAGCTGTGAAGGAGGAAAGGTTTCCACACACTAGGAAGCCCCTTCGTGGGCGGAGACTGCTGGTGGCAGAGGGGGGAAGCTTCGGGGCCGTGGAGGAGACCACAGTCACAGGGGTGCGGAGGGCAAAGTGGAGAGATTCTCGCACAGAGGATCGGTGCCGACCAGCACTCACCAGCCCGAGAGGCTTGTCTGTTCACCCACTGGGGCAGGCGGTGGGTGAACAAATGCTAAAGGAACTTCTCCAGGCAGGAAACACAAGAGAAGGAAAAGACCTACAATAACAAACCCCCAAAATTAAGAAAATGGTAATAGCAACATACGTATTGATAATTACCTGAAATGTAAATAGATTAAATGCTCCAACCAAAAGACATAGACTGGCTGAATGGATACAAAAACAAGGCCCGTATATATGCTGTCAGACCTAGGGACACATACAGACTGAAAGTGAGGGGATGGAAAAAGATATTCCATGCCAATGGAAATCAGAAGCAAGCTGGAGTAGCAGTTCTCATATCAGACAAAATAGACTTAAATAAAGACTACTACAAAAGACAAAGAAGGACACTACATAATGATCAAGGGATCAATCCAAGAAAAGATATAACAATTGTAAATATTTATACACCTAACATAGGAGCACTTCAATACATAAGACAAATGCTAACAGCCATAAAAGGGGAAATTGACGATAACACAGTCATAGTAGGGGACTTTAACACCCCACTTTCACCAATGGACAGAACATCCAAAAGGAAAATAAATAAGGAAACACAAGCTTTAAATGATACATTAAACAAAATGGACTTAATTGATATTTATAGGACGTTCCATCCAAAAACAACAGAATACATTTTCTTCTCAAGTGCTCATGGAACATTCTCCAGGATAGATCATATCTTGGGTCACAAATCAAGCCTTGGTAAATTTAAGAAAATGGAAATTGTATCAAGTATCTTTTTCGAACACAATGCTTTGTGACTAGATATCAATTACAGGAAAAAATCTGTAAAAGGAACAAATATGGAGGCTAAACAATGCACTACTAAATAACCAAGAGATCACTGAAGAAATCAAAGAGGAAAGCAGAAAAGTACCTAGAAACAAATGACAGTGAAAACATGACGAGGATGCAGCAAAAGCAGTTCTAAGAAGGAAGTTTATAGCAATACAATCCTACCTGAAGAAACAAGAAAACATCTCAAATAAACAACCTAACCTTACAACTAAAGCAATTAGGGAAAGAAGAACAAAAACCCCCAAAGTTAGCAGAAGGAAAGAAATCATAAAGATCAGATCAGAAATAAATGAAAAAGGAATGAAGGAAACAATAGCAAAGATCAATAAAACTAAAAGCTGGTTCTTTGAGAAGATAAACAAAATTGATAAACCATTAGCCAGACTCATCAAGAAAAAAAGGGAGAAGACTCAAATCAAAAAAATTAGAAATGAAAAAGGAGAAGTAACAACTGACACTGCAAAAATACAAAGGATCATGAGAGATTACTGCAAGCAACTATATGCCAATAAAATGGACAACCTGGAAGAAATGGACACATTCTTAGAAAAACGCAACCTTCTGAGACTGAACCAGGAAGAAGTAGGAAGTATAAACAGACCAATCACAAGCACTGAAATTGAAAGTGTGATTAAAAATCTTCCAACAAACAAAAGCCCAGGACCAGATGGCTTCACAGGCGAATTCTATCAAACATTTAGAGAAGAGCTAACAACTATCCTTCTCATACTCTTCCAAAATCTAGCAGAGGGAGGAACACTCCAAAATTCATTCCACGAGGCCACCATCACCGTGATACCAAAACCAGACAAAGATGTCACAAAGAAAGAAAACTACAGGCCAATATCACTGATGAACATAGATGCAAAAATCCTCAACAAAATACTAGCAAACAGAATCCAACAGCACATTAAAAGGATCATACACCATGATCAAGTGGGGTTTATCCCAGGAATGCAAGCATTCTTCAATATATGCAAATCAATCAATGTGATACACCATATTAACAAAGTGAAGGAGAAAAACCGTATGAGCATCTCAATAGATGCAGAGAAAGCTTTTGACAAAATTCAACACCCATTTGTGATTAAAAACCCTCCAGAAAGTAGGCATAGAAGGAACTTTCCTCAACATAATAAAGGCCATATATGACAAACCCACAGCCAACCTTGTCCTCAGTGGTGAAAAACTGAAACCGTTTCCACTAGGATCAGGAACAAGACAAGGTTGCCCACTCTCACCATTATAATTCAACATAGTTTTGGAAGTTTTAGAACAGCAATCAGAGAAGGAAAAGAAATAAAAGGACTCCAAGTTGGAAAAGAAGTAAAGTTGTCACTGTTTACAGATGACATGATACTATACAGAGAGGATCCTAAAGATGGTACCAGAAAACTACTAGAGGTAATCAACAAATTTGGTTAAGTAGCAGTATACAAAATTAATGCACAGAAATCTCTTGCATTCCTATACACTAATGATGAAATATCTGAAAGAGAAATTAAGGAAACACTCCCATTTACCACTGCAACAAAAAGAATAAAATACCTAGGAATAAACCTATCTAAAGGAGACAAAAGACCTGTATGCAGAAAACCATAAGACACTGATGAAGGAAATTAAAAATGATATAAACAAATGGAGAGATATACCATGCTTTTGGATTGGAAGAATCAACATTGTGAAAATGACTATACTACCCAAAACTATCTACAGATTCAATGCAATCCCTATCAAACTACCACTGGCATTTTTCACAGCACTAGAACAAATAATTTCACAGTTTGTATGGAAACACAAAAGACCCCGAATAGCCAAAGCAATCTTGAGAAAGAAAAACGGAACTGGAGGAATCAGGCTCCCAAACTTCAGACTATACTACAAAGCTACAGTAATCAAGACAGTATGGTACTGGCACAAAAACAAAAATATAGATCATTGGAACAGGATTGAAAGCCCAGAGATAAACCCACGCTTATATGGTCACCTTATTTTTGATAAAGGATGCAAGAATATACAATGGAGGGCTTCTCTGGTGGCGCAGTGGTTGAGAATCTGCCTGCCAATGCAGGATACACGGGTTCGAGCCCTGGTCTGGGAAGATCCCACATGCCGCGGAGCAACTAGGCCTGTGAGCCACAATTACTGAGCCTGTGTGTCTGGAGCCTGTGCTCCACAACGAGAGGCCGCAATAGTGAGAGGCCCATGCACCGTGATGAAGAGTGGCCCCACTTGCCGCAACTAGAGAAAGCCCTCACAGAGAAACGAAGACCCAACACAGAAACGAAGACCCAACAGCCAAAAGTAAATTAATTAATTAATTAATTAAAAAAAAAAAGAATATACAATGGAGAAGACAGCCTCTTCAATAAGTGATACTGGGAAAACTGGACAGCTACATGTAAAAGAAGGAAATTAGAACACTCCCTAACACCATACACAAAAATAAACTCAAAATGGATTAAAGACCTAAATATAAGGCCAGACACTATAAAACTCTTAGCATAAAACATAGGCAGAACACTCTATGACATACATCACAGCAAGATCCTTTTTGACCCACCTCCTAGAGAAATGGAAATAAAAACACAAATAAACAAATGGGACCTAATGAAACTTAAAAGCTTTTGCACAGCAAAGGACACCATAAACAAGGTGAAAAGACAACCCTTAGAATGGGAGAAAATATTTGCAAACGAAGCAACTGACAAAAGGTTAACCTCCAAAATATACAAGCAGCTCATGCAGCTCAATATCAAAAACACAAACAACCCAATCCCAAAATGGGCAGAAGACCTAAATAGACATTTCTCCAAAGAACATATACAGATTGCCAACAAACACACGAAAGAGTGTTCAACATCACTAATCATTAGAGAAATGCAAAACAAAACTACAATGAGGTATCCCCTCACACCAGTCAGAATGGCCATCATCAAAAAATCAACAAACAATAAATGCTGGAGGTGTGGTGAAAAGGGAACTCTCTTGCACTGTTGGTGGGAATGTAAATTGATACAGCCACTATAGAGAACAGCATGGAGGTTCCTTAAAAAACTAAAAACAGAACTACCATATGACCCAGTAATCCCACTATTGGGCTCATACCCTGAGAAAACCATAATTCAAAAAGAGTCATGTACCACAATGTTCATTGCAGCTCTATTTACAATAGCCAGGACATGGAAGCAACCTAAGTGTCCATTGACAGATGAATGGATGAAGAAGATGTGGCACACATGTACAATGGAATATTACTTAGCCATAAAAAGAAACAAAATTATTTGTAGTGAGGTGGATGGACCTAGAGTCTGTCATACGGAGTGAAGTAAGTCAGAAAGGGCAAAACAAATACCGTATGCTAACACATATATATGGAATCTAAAAAAAAAGAAAAAGAAAAAGGTTCTGAAGAATCTAAAGGCAAGACAGGAATAAAGATGCAGATGTAGAGAATGGACTTGAGGACACGGGGAGGGGGAAGGGTAAGCTGGGATGAAACGAGAGAGTGGCATGGACTTATAAATACTACCAAATGTAAAATAGATAGTTAGTGGGAAGCCGCTGCATAGCACAGGGAGATCAGCTTGGTCCTTTGTGACCACCTAGAGGGGTTGGATAGGGAGGGTGGGAGGGAGACACAAGAGGGAGGAGTTATGGGGATATATGTATATGTATAGCTGATTCACTTTGTTATAAAGCAGAAACTAACACACCACTGTAAAGCGATTATACTCCAATAAAGATGTTTAAAAAATTAATTAATTAAAAATAAAGAATATACAATTTAAAAAAATCTTCAGTTAAAAAAAAGAATATTTTATAATCTGACGTAGCAAACTGGCTGATTATCCATCTACTTAAGGACATTAAATAGAGCTCAACAATATTAGAACTGGATTTTTCAAGGCTTTAAGAAATCAATTCTTCATTTTCATTTGTATAGAAGCAAGTCTCTTTTTATTCACAAACTTAGATATGTAGACACTCAGAGAATCACACCAGAGACTTAAATATAGCCAGACATTGAATTAAAGTTCAAGAGCCCTGAGCAAGATTTCAAATCCCTGGAAACTATATGGTTAAATGTAAGTGGATTTCATTCATTTAATTAGATAGTCATGCGAAATTAAAGGAGAGTTTCTGCATAAGCACGTATACTGTCCCAAGAGTTCACATGAAAGTAGGATTCTTCTGGCTTGCAAGGGAAAGTTTTCCTGACCTAAAAGTTCAAAATGAATGTCATATGGGCTTTAGAGCAACTGGTAACTAAATAGCTTTAGATCATCACTGAGGATAAATGATGGGTAGATGGAAAAATGGCTAAATAGTTTTGTATTTTTACTTCATGTTGTACATGTTAGAATCTGTTTCCTTTAAATTTCGTAAATGCTTTTTCCCCGGGGTTAATTCCATAAGAGTGATTCCCCACGTTTTCCTGTTTCACAACAAATTCTAAAATGCCTTTTTTTCTTAGAAAACCATATGTATTTCACTCATAATGTCTTCTTCTAGCTTATTTAGAAACACTCTTAAAACCGTGAAAGTTACCTTTTAAAGGAAAAATGTTGACCACTATGCATTCAACTATCCCACCCACAGGACAAAATAATAGAAACATAATATTAAGAATAAAAATGGTAAATATAAAAAATGCAAAATCCAATAACTCTGGGCAACATACAGCTGATGATTATCTCACCGACGAGGGAATCTCCCATTTTAATCTTGGCTCGTATAAGCCATCTGAGAAATGATACCTTTTAGTTATTTACTTGCTCAAAGTTTCCTGCTAGGGTCACAGCTGATAGCAAAATGTGACAAAGAATTATGACCTGTCTGGATTCTACAAAATTTTCTGGCTCAAAACATTTAACTACAAATTGATTGATGTAGAGGCTGCTTTCGTCTTTCCTCATAAGCTACAAACATTTAAACAGACATTAGTACAACTTCTTTTTAAATCATCACGCTTTCATTTTAAGAGTGAATCCAAAGCTACATTTTAATGATTATACTTTGCCCTTTTTTGGCTGTGGTATGGACTCGGGCTGAGATTCTCAGTTGAAGTCTCAATAGAAGCAAACAGGGTAATTCTATGATCACTTAAAAATGAGTGCAGTAATTCTTAGCTGATTACTTCCTACAAGCGTAACTAATCTAACGTTTCGCTTCCCACGCGATGGTGGTTACGATGCTAATTGTTAAGGCCTTATTGAAACTTCATTATTTGTCTCCGCTGAAGTCAGAAATTATCGGCCACATCGCTCCCCACTTTATTTAAGGAGGCTGAGGAGACTCTGACTCCAATGCTCTGCCCCCTCCCCTAGCTTCTCTCTATTTCTTACAGAGACTCAGACCTCAGAGTGGGAGGACAGGCGAGAGAGGATACGAGTGAAAAAAAGAAAGGAACCTTATGTCAGTTCATTAATACTACGCCTCACGCCCTTGGGTCAGAGGAGTGAGCGTTGCAAAAACAAGTAACCTTATACAAGGCTGCTTGCTTAGCAGAGCTGTTCTCTGTGCTTCTTTAAGGGAGTCCAGAGAGAAGTGCAGGTACACGAGGCAGAATCAAGACCCAGAAGTTCTCAGTCCCTGCTTGTTTTCCCGCAGGAGAGAGAAGAAAACGTGGATCCAGCGTGACTGCATCGTGAGCACGATCGCCCGGCTCCTCTCTCTCCCGGCAGAGACATCAACCGCCTTCCCCACTCACTTGCACACGTTGTTACAATATATTTCCGCAGCCTTGACTGTGTCTAGTCTGAGAGCTTCTAATCGCGGTATCGAGCTTCTTCATTGATGGACAATTTTCAGGAGAAGAAAATGACTACAATTTCTTTTTGTGGAAACTCTCCCCATTCCATCTCATTATTCCTTATCACATTCCTCTGCATCCTCATCTATCTCCCTTTTCAGGGTTTACACCCAGCAGATTTTTGCAGACATTTATTCTGTCTTTCCCCAGTCGTCATTGAGGACATTTATTCATATTGCAGTCACTTAACGTGTCTTCATAAATCAATGCAAACAGCCCCTTCATCATTTTCATTGCTTTTCCCTAAACTGCTGTCAGGTTTTTCCATGTCTTGCACACACAATTAGGAATCCAAAGGCCAAATAAATACTCTAATAGACGGGCAGGCTGGCTTCTTTGGGAAGCTGCTTCCATTCTTCCTAGCTCAAATTGATGGTCTTATGGTTGCAGTTTTAAATTTCATGAACTCCCTAAAAAGAATCTACCATCTTGCCACATGGGAGACTTCTAATTCCCACAATCACATGGTTGGTTAGACAGGCAAGAGTTCTTATTCGCAGTGTAGAGACAGAGGTCTCAAGTATCAGCCGACACTTGTGTATTATGGCAGATGCATCTGTTGGAGACAATTTCTATGAAACTTGAGTTCATTTCGATTTATTAAAATGTATACATTAGTGCTTTTGTGGTCAATTGGATCATTTGAAGATATCTAGGTAAATTTAACAGAACCAAAATATTATGAAAATGACAAGTTTTTATATTACTTTCTTGGAGCCTGTAATATTTATTTATCACAGCTTTCTCACCGTTTCTTGACGTGTGCTATTCCTTTTGTTCTGAAGCACATTTTAACCCTTAAAGGTCTTGTCCCCACCTGCTGTAGAATGTTTCTGTCTCTCAAAATTCATGTGTTAAAACCTAACCCCCAAGGTGATGGTACTAGGAGGTGAGGTCTTTGAGGGGTGAGGGCCTTCACCAGAACCCAAGAATGCGGGTGCCCTGATCTAGGACTCCCAGCCTCCAGAACTGTAAGAAATAAATGTCTGCTGTTGATAAGACACCCAGTCTATGGTACTTTGCCTGAGCTGACTAAGATGCAACCCCACACCGTTCCCATCCCCAGGCTCGCGCGCACACACACACACACACACACACACACAGCCTGAAATATATCACACCCCAGTTTAGGATGCATTTGGCAGCACTGGAGAGACTGACCCCTCACTAAGTGGGCGAAGACTTGGGTTTGAGTCTCAGCTTTGCCACCCATCCCACCGTGCCAACACTCATTCTTAAACATGAGAGTCAGACTGAGGCATTATCGTCCAAGGATCTTGATTCCATTCCAAAACCTGAACTATGGAGAGAGCCCACTAGCACAGAACCAGAAATGACAAGCAAGTTGGGGACCCAGTGAAACTTCCCCCAGCTGATATGAACAATATGACATTATTATTGATCAGGCCCAAACATCCTTACTTTTCTTACTTGGAAAATGCTCTTCAACTGAATGTGTATGTATCCAGAGAGCATTTATCTTTCCCTTAACTCTAAGGTTGAGCTGCCCTCAGGTAAGGATATTGACCTGTTCCTGGACATTCTGATGGCCCTTCAGGCTCAGGCTGGACAGGTCCTGGATGGTCAAAAGAGGCAGTCCAAAAAAAAAGCCCTGTGTTTATTTACCTTGAATAATACCAATGGCTATCGATCTTCTAAACAATGACAAAAATACCTGTCTCAGAGAGAAAAATTATTTTCTACATATTTGTGATGCAGAAAAAGCCAACCTATTTGACATTTCCATTCAAAAGTATCATAAGTATATTTTAATTCCTCTAGGATGAAACATTTTCAAACTAATATATAAATGCTAAATTTATCTACTGAAATTTTAGCTCAATATAGTTACTCTATACAAATAACTCTACTTCTTCAAAATGGGGACCTAAAACTCCCTCTAGTGAAATGTTAGTTGTTCTGAAATGTCTCAAATTTAAAATTTTTAATCCACAGTTTCAGATGTGATGAAAATTCCACATTGATATTTTGACAAATTCATTTATGTTAAGTTAGAATTCAATTTTATTTTCTCTTTAAGAAAATACAAACAATAACTTAAAACCCCTTTTATTTAAAAGTTGTGTGTGTGTTTGTGTGTGTGTGCTTATGTAGGAAGGAAGGTCATAGAAGGAATTTAAAAATATGTAATATTTACACTACAAGTTTAGGGTGTTTAAAAGTTATTAAAACATCAACTTAGGCAAGGACATATTAGCTAAAATAAAATAAAATAAATAAAATACTAGTAGCTAATTCCTATTAAGCCCCAGGCATGGTTCTAAGTTTGTGATAGGGTAGCCACTAGCCATGTTTGGCTACAGAGGAGTTGAAATGTGTCTAGTTCAAACTGAAATGTGTTGTAAAATACACACTGGATTTGGAAAACATTGTATGAAAAACACAGAATGTAAAATATAGCAATAATTTTAATTTTCATTATGTGTTGAATGGTAGCATATATTGAGTTAAGCAAAGCAAACGTTAAAATTAATTTCACCTGGATGTCTTTTTCTCTGCTCTTAAAAAGGTTCCTACAAAGTTTAAATTTCGTATGTGGCTGTCATTTCTATCGTCAGTGCTGTCTGCTGCCGTGTTTTCCTCATTGTCTCAGACCTGATGACGATCTCATGAGGGAGGTGCCATCATTGCCTCATTTTACAGATGGTCAAGTTGTGGACACGGGGAGTGAGGGACCCGGCTAAGGTCACCCCTGTCCTGAGGACTGGCATCCAGTCATCTATTGGTTTCCAACACTAAAAGTTCGGAAAGAAATGCAAATGTGCTATAATCAACACTCATTCCTTTAATCATATAATTATTTATAGCAGCGTATTACTGATCTTAGAATAATTGCAGTGTGTTTGCTGAACTCTGATCAGACAAAATGGACTTAGTCATGCTTTGCATTAAATATTGGTGTGTTTTATATCCTAAATCCAATGGCAACACTTTACACTGGCGATACCGTTACAAATTTAATTCCATCCACCCAACTGAATCCTTAAAAGCAGCTCCCACTCTCCCCCAGATTAACCCACCAACGTCTAACCAGTAAGCTTACTTGGGCTGCATCTCACCTCAACTGAAGGCTAATGGGGCTTTCAAATGCTCCCTCCTTTCCCCTAATCAAAATCAGAGATTAACTTTCCAAATATCTACTAATGAGGAAAATCGGCAGCTTGGTTTCTACTTGTGTTTTGACACATGCCTGCAAAGATGCACATGCCGATCCCACTAAATTCACAGCTTTCAGGGTCCTGAATTTTTTTTCTTTTTAGTTTCACTTCATCTCCTAGGAATTTGGTCCTCTGAGGAATGTTTAAGGTGGTTCTCGACAGGGAAAGAAGATAGAAAACTGGAACATTTAGTGCAGCACAGACGGGGAGATTCCCATAAAACCCATTCATTCCAGCAAGTTCCTCTGATCCTGGCCTGATGGGCTTTAGTGTTGCGACTTATGCAATTGCTTTCAGTGTGTTCCAAAGGTTTTTAGACACATCTGCATACACTAACCATCTTCTCTGACCATTAAGCCATCAAAGGTCCACAAGATCCTAGAGTCTGGTTGGTCAAGGCCCGGCCATCAGCTAAGGGCAATCCCTACATCAGCAGCTCCACCCTTCATCCTGGTCCATAGGCTAGAAATCTGGAAGCATCCTAGACCTGAAATCATCCTTTCCCTTGCACACCACATGTACAAAACCTCTCTGGATTTACTTCTCCTACGCATTTCTCAAATCTGTCAACTTTTCTCCATTCCCTCCACTGCTCCCTGAGTTTGAACTGTTAATATCTCCACCTTAGGTTATAGGTTTCACCCTCTTAATTCATTACCTTCTCCAAAACATTCATCACTCTTCAATCAGAGCATCTATCCAAAAGGCAAGTTTGAGACACTCCAGTCCACCACTAATAGACTTTGATGGCCAGTCATTACTCTTAGAGAAAAATAAAGCAAAATTCCCAACTCTGGCCCCTGTTTGCCCTTTAGCTCCATCTGGTATCTCTGCCCCCTCACCCCTGCACTACAGCAGTGCTGAGCCTCTTAGGGTTTAGAGCACACCAGGCTCGCTTCTGCCATGAGGCCATCGTCTCTCTGCAGTTGCCATCCTAAAACTCTTAGCTATTTATTACCCTTTTTTCCATGAGACTTTAAGGCAGATCTATATCCAGGGAAGCTTTTCCTGTCTTGTGAAGTTTTCTTCATTACTGTACAATTTCATATAACAATTGTTCTTTCCCTTCCAAGCATTATGCACCCTTGACAGAAACTATATGATTAATGTCAATCTTCTCTATTAGAATGTATTCTTCATAAGAGCAGGTAACAAGTCTGCCCTTGTAAAATAAGTGTAACTGTTGCATTTCTTTCTTCTCCAAAATTCTATGTTTCTACCTTAACCAAATGTTTAAACACCCATGATGTCTACAGTATACCTCCCTAAAGACAAAATAAAGAAGAATAATTATTGGTCATGAGTGGTACCAGTAGACGGATTTCTCTTACACTCATGGAACTTGAGTGTAGTGGAAATTGAAAGCATGAATACTTGCACAATGTTTCTTAGATGTCATTTAAAATTCAGTTGTCTGATCTAGCTTCCTAATCAAATTTTTATTTTTGAAAATTAAATTTTGTTGTTGTTCTGGTTTCCATAGCTTTCTAATGGGGTTCTCAGTAGACTGCATACAATATAAATGTGGTTACAATAACTCGTACAATTTATGTTACATGCATTTGGTCCTCTGCCTTCGCCTCAAGACACCCAATTGGCAAATCCCACACCTTTTCAAGGCTTTGCTCAAATCTCACCTTCTCAATAAGACCATTCTCTTCAACATCATAACTACCATAGAAATACTAATCTCCCTATCATGCTTTACTAGTTTTTCTTTAACTTATAATATAGTACATAATTTACTCATTTTCATATTTATTATTTATCATCTGTCTCCCTCAGCTATATCTTTGTATTTTGTTTAACGATAAATCCAGACACTGAAACAGTGCCTTGTGCATAACTGGTGCTTAATAAATATGTATTAAGTGAATGATGACTCCTTTTCAAAGATGTCTACAATTAATATCTAAAATAAAACTATTTTTTTAAACATGCATTCTCCCCTCCTAATTTATTCCAAACATTCCCTGAAACTCATCCAACTTTTGTTATTTAAATCAAGCCACACTAATGGATCAATTTTTTTAAATGTTAACCACGTATCTATAAAGCAGGCACCAGCTCTCATAGGCTGCTTTCCTTAATCAGTAGCTTCTCTTTCATTAGGATTGAAACTTCGAGCCCACCCTGAAGGATGCTTCTCTTTTATATGCTTGTGTAGAAAGTCGCATACACTTGCTTGGCTAACATTTAGTGGCACACTTGTTGACTAAAGGAACAAGAGCAACCACAAAAAAAAGCTTCCCAAACAAACCGTGATGGTCTTTGCATGTCTCATTAGAGACTATCTAACCCAGCCTATATTAGCAGCTGGGGCTACTATCACACACCACAGACTGGATGGCTTAAAGCAACAGAAATTTATTTCTTACAGTTCTGGAAGCTGATGTCCAAGATAAGGTGTGGGCACTAATCCTACCCTGAGGGCCCCACACTCATTAATCTCATCTAACTCCTCCTAAAGTCCCTACCTTAAAATACCATCACATTGAGGGTTAGGTCTTCAACATATGAATTTTGGGAGGATACATTCAGTCCATAATACAGTCGAATGTTGTTCTTAGCATCTGCTTTTCTGATAGCTTTGCTAACTTGTTCTAAGTTTTCTGTATTCCTTTATAAATAACTAAGCAATATATACTACTGGTGAAGAAGTTGAGATGTAGTCAGAGAGTCAGAAAAACTGAGATGAAGTCTGAAACCTGCACCCGAAATTGCCAATTTTGCAGTTTTGCTTTTGAGTAGAAAAACTGAACGTGAATCTTGGGTCACCAAGGTGTTGACTCAGTCATGTAGCTTGTACTCCTGCTTTGTACTTAAAGCCACACATCTAATCCTACAGTTAACATTCTCAACTTCCTCCCAGACACTAATGCAGGGTCATGAATAATTCATTTTCCCACGTTGGCCTCTATGGGATCTCCATGTGTAAGCCCTCAGTGTCACTACTTTGAACCAAAGAAAGCAAGGTCCTCACAGACCCCTAAGCTGAGAAAGCTTCCAAGGGTCATCTAGGTAAGGCTACAGACAGCCTTGTGGCTGGCACGTGGTAGATCCTAAACACATATTTGAATGAATAAAATAATTATTTTCACCATGCCTGTGCAAACTGTTTCTAAACGTTTCAGTTACCAGGTGGCTGAGAGACTTGATGCTGGTCCTAAAAAGGAATAGAAATTTACTGGAAAAAGCATTGCTTCTCTTGCTTTGCCCATATAATGTGGAGACGAGGCTGGCAAAGTTCTCCACCTCTTCCTGCTTTGAACACAGAGGTGATGCCTGAAGGTGTCACAGCTCTGATGGGACCAGGAAGTAGTGACATCCAGAGAGCTGAGGGTGTCACCAAGACGTGGGATTTCACATCGTTGAGCTGCTGGGTCAGTGGTGACCATCACATCCTCTCAGCTTCTTGTGAGCTGCTCTTAGGAAGAAATTCACTCATAGTGATAGTTTTTTATTCAGATCTAAAACCGTATAAGGAAAAAGCTGGTATAATTTAAAACCTTCTTAGTAACCTTGTTTACAAACAATATTACAAGAAATGTATAAAAAAATCAATTGATACTCTGAAGTGACTGCTGGAGGAAAAAAATAGATAATCAAATACAAAGGGACAGTATGGAAATTTTAATAGACACAGTAGCAATCTATTTTTAATGACTCTGTCACATCTAAAGTGATTTATCATTTGTTGGCAAAGCAAGGCTGAGGTTTATCACAAAGTTAATTCATGTGTGAATCATTAATTATTAGCAGTGATTAATTCTCTATAAAAACTTTTCCTGCTTGCCTAAATGAGTATGTCCATCCTGATCCTTACGCAGCCCTTGCTTTTTTTGACCTGATATTTAAAGAAATAGTTAACCTTAAAGTCGTGTGACAGCCCTGTGCTATGTTCTGAATTATGGCCAAAGGGGCATGGCCACAAATTGTTAGAATGGCTGTGATTCATTTGAAGTCGTTTTATTGGAGAAATTATAGGTGGAAATCTCTGTAATGGAATAGTTCAGGCTCCCATCAAAGCAACTTTCTAAAACTAGGTTTGAAAACTAGAATCAAGGTCAGAGTGACAAGATGACCTTGCACTTTATAGCACAAACTCCAAATAGGAGCCAAGCCATTAAAAACGTGAGTGATGAGAGTGGCTGCATTCTTTTTGGCCCGTGGGCAAATACAAGTTTCAAAATGCCTGTACTGTAGATTTCCTACGTTCTAGCTTCCCCAATACTGTTGCTCGGGTCTACATAAAGATACATAAATACAAATAAGTGAAATATAGATTTTTAATGTTAGCCCGGACCATCTTGATTGTGGAATATCTGGATTGCTAAGTTGGAAATGGAAGAAAAAATTTCTGCTCCTTTGAGAACCATTTTCCTTTGACAATAATTCAAGCCAGCATCTTCTAAATGACTTACAAGGATATACATGGTAGGAAGGCCACCCTGAGGAGGTAAAATAAATACTGGCCTTGCAGGATCTGGGAGTAAACTGCTACCATTGCTATTGGCTGTTTGGTGTTTGACATCCCTGAACCTATTTGCTATTCCAGGAGGTAGCGAAACTCAGTGGAGTAGAATTTAAGCTTTAGATCAGACATCCCTGCTTCCCTGCTGAGGAGCTCTGTGTCAGTGGCAATTTCACTTAATGTGCTAATCTTCCAGCTCATCTGTGAAATGGGGATATTGACACTTGTCAGAGTGTTGATGTGATGGGTGAACCGGACGTTGCACAGAGAGCACGTACCATGGTGAGTAAGAAAGGGCCCACGAGAGTGATTGAAATGAAAGTGAATACAATTATACTGTGTGAGTATAGAATTATACTATTATAATTATGGCAACTTATATATTATAGTATATTTATATACAGTTGATCCTCGAACAACTTGAGTGTTGGGGCACTGATTCTCCACACAATCGGATACCCGCATATACTCTCCACATCCCTGGCTCCTCTGCATCCCTGGTTCTGCATCTGCAGATTCAACCAACCGCGGATCGCATAGCACTGCAAGATTTACTATGGAAACAAGTCCCCGTGTGAGCAGACCGGAGCAGTTCACACTGTTCTGCAGTGTAACTACAATATTAGAATACAGTACGTTACTGTCCAACTGAAATTTGAGGTCTCTAGTTCTTAGTCCTACATTTATTTTTCCTGGGGGCACTAAGTCACTATCACATGCCCTGAGAGGAACTTCATAAACACCTTGAGACCTGGTCACTGTCCTCAAGATGCCTAATTGTCATGTCAGCAGCGAGAACAAAGAGCTGTGGATAAATAATTTGGACCCTTTCTGAAGGAGAAGATGAGAGAGGCTGGTGGTCAGGTGAGATGTGTGGGTGGCATTTCCATTGCCCAGCAGCTCGGGAGATGAGGCGGAAGTGAGGCTCAGAGGTCTGTGGGGGGAGACGTGGTGCAGGAGGCTGAGCAGGTAAACTGTGACCAGCACAGGTGCAAAACTGGAAAGTGTAGGCTGGAGTAAGAGGCCCATGAGTCTTGCCATTGAAAATTCTATTCTGTGAGGCTTTCTTGCCTCAGTCATAAAAGAACTGAAGAGCAAATGTCACTATAGTCCCAGCACGTAATAGAAAGAAAGCAATCTGGTGGTAAGTGGCTGCTGGCATTTGTTTAGCTGCTTAATGATGCAGTCAAGGATCCAGACTCTTTATATCTTCTTCACTACCATCCTCTGCATATCGGCTTTTCATTCTCATGCTTATTGTATGGTCACATGAAGGCTGCCACAAATCCAAGCATTATATGTGCACTCAAGGAAAGAATAAAAGGGAAAGTTTCGATTTAAAAAAAGAGAGAGAGAGAGAGAAAGAAAGAAAGCAGACTCCTGGATTAGGCAGATCTGGTTGAAAACCTAGTACTACTTCCTATTGGCTGTGTTTTGATAGACCAATAATTTGGACTCTCCAGTCTGCAGTTTCCTCATCTGCAAAAAGAGGAGTACCCTAGAATTATAATGATAATTAAATGAATTAGTAGATGTAAAGAATTGAGCAG
The DNA here is from genome assembly GCF_949774975.1 of Lagenorhynchus albirostris. Lineage (NCBI taxonomy): Eukaryota > Metazoa > Chordata > Mammalia > Artiodactyla > Delphinidae > Lagenorhynchus > Lagenorhynchus albirostris. The sequence goes on along the minus strand of NC_083095.1, from coordinate 166,439,370 downwards.
AATGCAGTAATGTGTAACACAAGTTCACTAAACATTAGTTTCAGTTTAGTCCATGTATCAGGATTATACCTCATTCAATTGCAATGCAAATCTAATATCTGGAATGGGATATAAACCACGGCTCTGCAAACAGTGAATTAAGGAACTTTTGTTCAGGTTCAATATAGCACATGTCTATCAGTATGAATTCTAGGAAAGGTCTAATGAGATGACTATATGTTAAAAGTATCCCTTACTCTATTTCTGCCTGATCGGATTAATTAGTATCTGAGCACTGGTGCTCAAAGTAAATTGAAATACCTTAAAAGTAACCACTTAATCACTCAACTTTGCTTTTGTTATTGGTTGGGGGAAGGGGGGATACTGGGAATGCAAAGCCACTGAGTATTAAGTGACCTCACTGAAATATCACCAACACAATATCTTCTGAAGTGAAAGAAAATTATTACGTGTTTCTGAAGAGGTTTCTATGAAAGGAGTTATCCTTATGTTTAGCAGTTTTATAGCAAAACTCCTTTGTATTAATTTTTGCCAGGCAAATGGTTATGTTCAACCCTTTAAGAAAATTAAACGGTAGAAGAAAATCAGCCTATCTATACAAAATTCTTATTAATTTCTCTAGTCAGGTGAAAGTTTATTAGTAATTTTTTAAAATAAGGAATCTTTTTTTATAATGTAACCATCTATGTATGTCTTCTCAAATTACCTGAAAAATGTAATATAGCAAAAAAAAAAATACAATGATCCGTGCTTTTTAAAAATTTAACGTATGAAATTTAAGTGGCAAATAGAGACTCCTGAAATAATGAGTAGGACCATATATACTTGGAACTCTGGAGAAGGAGTTTGGGAAGAAAACATGCCTGTGATGCCAATTAGGTTTTTGAAAAATGAAAGCAATTTCAAAAAGAGCAACTTGGTATCATATATGTTGGCTGTAGTTAGCATCCATCAGAAATAAAATAAAAATAAAGACAGCAAATTATCATTTGGGTGGGCAAAGGTCAGCACAGCCACATGAAGCACAGTTTACCGGCAGCTCAAGCTAGACATTTTGATGTGCCTCCCGAACCTGACTAGCTCATGGGTACAGAGCAAGATTCATTTAAGTCATTACTTTTGAAGCAACGGGTGGAGTGGAGCCAAAACGACCCTTGGTAAGTAATACAATAAATTTGTGTTACTTCAGAAAATCTTTGAAGGGAGAGTTTTAAAAATTATTATTAAAATGTTACTTAAATGCTTAGGCTAAAAGCTATCATCTTTACTTGAATTTGTCAACTTAGCAGAAAAATAAAATGTCATTTTATCGAGAGAGAGAGAGACAGAGATAGACACGGACAGAAAGATGAAGAGAGAGAAAAAGAAGAAGAAGAAGAAAGAGAAGGGGGGGAGGGGGAAGGGGAACGGGAGGGGGAAGAGGGAACAGCAGGGAGAGAATGACAGGCTGAGGAGAAACAGTCAAGCTTGTTCTCTTGCATTTCTGCCACTGCCCTGCAAAGATTCTCATGAGACTAGCTTACTGACTCCAGAAGAAAAATGAGAGACACCTGGAAGGGAGCTAGAACACCGCAGTCCAGCCCAACCTTGACCAGTCCATCTGCAGCTAAGTACCAGATGCGTGATAGAGCCCGGTCAAGACCAGCAGCTCCACCTGGCCAAGCCTGGCGTGTCTTCCGAGCCTTGGCTATAACCATGCATGACTGTTGTAAGCAGTTAAATTTAGGGATGGTTTCTTAAATGACATTTTATGGCAATAGCTAACTGACACATAGGCAAAAATCCATGTGATTAATTAATATTTTGGATGCATCTGTAAGTTGCATAAGATAAATGCATAAATAAAATGCATTTATTTAATTTGAAAATTGAGATGAATATATAATAACATTTGAGAAGTAAACAGTATATATAATATATATTTAAACATCTGGTATAACATATAAAAGTTATAAAGTATTTCAAAATAACAAGGTAATTTTATTTTGATGTTCTAAAATACATATATATCGTATATATATAAGAAGATATATATACATATATATAAAAGGTGAAATTATTAAATGTGTTCAACACCAATAAAAATCATTAAAATAGAGCTCCTTGATCAGTATCACATCATCATTTTCTTAAAAAATGGTGTATTGCCTACAAAAAAAAGCACAAAAATTAAAAATTTTTAATTTGTCTTAAACACTTTTATTTCCTATGAGGATACCAACATGGTATCCTTGAATATAATTTATTAAAAATTCCATTCCTGGAGCTATTCAATAATTTATATAGATGCATGATGGAATGTTACATTTGATGATATATTGAATAATTTCTTTCTTGCTTAATTATTAAAATCTGCATTGTGGTTTATAAGCTTACTAGGTAAAATATATCATAATCAATGATCCAGCTAGATTAGCTGATATACCTTCTAGTTCTAACACTCTAAAATTTATTCAGCGATTTCAAATACTTTTTTTTTTAGATTGACCATGAGAAATGACCTCTGTTCTTCCATGGAGAAGGCATTCATCCACCTCATGCTAGAAGTAAGAGGACTGGAGAGGAAGGAATTTCGAGACACTGAGTTGACTCTTACAAAATGTACATATTTATATTCCCCTGCACTATCAATTTGGATTATCTTACGATAAAGCATATAATAGACATGCCATCCATTTTCAAACAGTGGCCCAGGGAGTTCTTATTTTAAGACAAAATTGTCATCTATACAAACTGGTATAAAAGACCCAAAAGAAACGTTATTAAATAAATTATTCAAGCAGGTATTATAGAAATAATTACTGACATCTGCATTTTTAAGATCTTCAATTCTTTATTAAAATGAAAAGTTCTCTTAACCTAGAAGAGATTTTTTTGCAAACATATCAATAAATAACATTATTATTCATTAATTCCCTCTTGGAATCTAAATGCTGGTCTCACAGCACCTTTGGAGAGTTCAAGGAAACTGTTCAAACTTTTCAGATTACAGGATTCCTTAAAAGTCATGATGTGATCACCTAGGAACTGATGTGTACAAATGAAAGTGCCTGGGGGTATATACGGAAAAATTGAGAAAAAAAATCATAGCAACTGAGGACTTCCACTTCCAGCCAAGATGGAGTAACAGGGACTAGATTGACCCTCCCTCTTGAAGCAATTTTAAAAATAGGCAAAACATGAGAAGCAACAGTTTTTAAGAACAGGGCAGGAGGCATCACGGTAGAGCTATCCTAAAGAGAAAGGAAGAAGATGAGGTAAGCTCCGGGATTGCTGTCCTTTATTGCTTAGAGACAGTTACCAGACTGAAGCTCGAGATGGGAAGGCAGAGGGATGCGACCTACTGCCCGAGTTAAGGAAACAAAACCTGGAGAGGCCAAGGCAGCTCAAGTACACAGGACTGAGCACCAGAGGACAGGTGGACAGAGAGACAGCTCTGGTGCTTTGCAGAGGGTCCATCCTGAACTTCCGCTGAGTATTATCATCAGTGCAAGTGGTGAGGAAAGGACTCATGGCTGGGGAAAGAACCACCTGCGAGGTCTAGAAAAAGCAATCTCTGAAAACACACAGAGTCAGAAATATTTCCTATTCCCCAAAACCAAAGTAGAAAATCTTATTATTCACAAGGCTTTGGGTAGAATAATCATCAGGGTTTTCCCGCAAGGAGTGGGAGAAAATTAGACCTAGAAAAAAAATGCTACACTGGTCCTACCTAACAAGGATCAAAAGTGAGATTCCAAAAGATTGAACTATGACCAAGTAATGAAATTGCATCTTGGGACACAGCTCAAAAATATTTACAGGAATACAAAAATTATTCATGACCAAGGCACTACTGAGTCAAAGACAGCTGAAATGGCTATAATTTCAAGCAACATATATTTCAGAGCAAAGAATATTCTCAGGGATAAAGATGGTCATTTAACAATAAAGGATGGTTCAGTGCATCATCATTCTGGCTTCATCTGCTAATCAGTAAGGGTTAAATAAATATTAAATAAGTATAATGAAGATCAAAGTTTTCTTTACCATTCTGGGCACTCTCTAAAGAGCAGCAGTGGGCATGCATTTGTGTTCTTGCAAGCCTACCATATATCCTTCCTTCAGTTTCACTTTGGGAAATGTCCTTTCCTCCATTCTGTGCAGTCTTGTAGACTGTGACTCAACATGTATACTAAACGACAATCCGATTGTTTTCCAAGGAATTAGAATCCTATGAAGGGACAGGAAGGGGGATACATACAGACCGATACATATCAATGCCCCAGGAAGACTGCCCATTAGTTCTGGTTGACCTGGTTCTGATTCTTACAGGTTATTCAGGTTTGTCTCCAGTTTGATGAGCTACATAAGCTGACATCTGTCTATCTCTCAAAACTTAAGTATAATGTTTTCTCAGTTTCTCATTAAACTCCAGTCATCCCAGCCTCCTCTCTCTTCATTAAATGTTCCAAGTTCTTTCCCTCCAAGGCCTTTACCATGTCACTCCTTCTGGTGAGCAATTCCTGCAGTCCTACCTATAACTGGTTCCTTCTCACCTTTTGTAAAGTAGCTCAAATATTACTTCTTCAGAGAGGTCTCTTTTTATACTATCTAGAGCCACCATCACTCTGTTATTCTCTATGACATAGGGTCAGCACATTATGGCCCTCAGGCTAAATTGCACTCACTGCCTGTTTTCGTAAACAAAATTTTCTTGGAATGCAGCCACACTCATTTTTTAATATTGCCTACGGCTACTTTCACCCTGCAATGACCAAGTGGAGTAGCAGACACAGTGAGAATATGTCTTGCAACGCCTAGAATCTTTGCTACCTGGCCCTTTAAAGAAAAAGTTTGCTGACCCTGCTTCATAATATGATTGTTTATTTCCTTATACATCTTATCACCATCTGCAATTATCTTGATCATATTTTAGTTGATTCATATCTGCCTCTACTCAACACTGTAGGAGTGAGGAAAGTAGGTGGCTTGCCTGCTTTTAATCCAATGCCTGCTGAGAGCAGAACTCAACAAATATTTGTGGAATAGATGAGTGAATAAAATGGGTATATCTCATCAACAAGTACTCAACAAGTACTAGCCACGCCACCTCTAGTATTCAATATACATGACAGTGAAGTGTTCTTCTCACATTCTTCTCTAAGGCCAACCTGCTAAGGCCATCTACTTTAAATGTATGCCATGAGAATTAAATTCAGCACCTGTTCTTGTTTTCCAGCTATAGTTTATGCATCAGGAATGAACTCACCCTCGGTTCAGTGGATCGCACTAGGAGTGGGCATCCAACAAGCAGACCAGCCGGAACGCTATGACCATGGGTAGAAAGATGAACTGGACCACACGATTCATTAGCTATGTTTTTCAAGACTGAAATTGGAAATGTAGCTCAGGAGTTGGATTTGTCTCTGTTGAGAGATGCCTGAATGAGACTGAATTTCTCAGTCTTCAGGCATTCTTACATTAAACCCACTTTGTACTTGGGTTAGTGTGAGTTATATCTGTTATGTGCATCCAAAGCAAAAAATATAACATCTAAGTTAGAACGAGCAAAAATTACATAAATAAATAAACATACAGTAACTCTCTCACAGAAGAACAGAATATGTGCTTTAAGATTTAACTAAAGCATCCCTCGAAGACACGTGGGGCAAGTGTGGGCAACCCCGGGCAACAGTAAACTACTGTCCAGTTCAACATGCCCTTACGAAGAACAGACTGTCTTTCTGAAGTGATTGGTACTAATCAATTTCTTAAAGGTACAATGCCTTGTCACTGATGTGACTCATGACAGGAAAATCTCCTGGGCATGCTTAGAGTAGTGTTTTTGTTTCATCACACAGAAATAAAATTACCTGACCATCTTATCTCTTTTCAGGAAAGAAGTAAAAAGAAGTGTGGTTTTGTTACTTTATTTTTCTGGGAGTTGCCTTTACTACTGTTAATGTCAAAGATTAAATGAGTATGACCATAAAATAAAATTCACTCAATAAAAATATATTAATTAAGCACTCAATTTGTGTCCCATTTTCTTCTTGTCTCCAGAGATTTATCAGTTAATAACACTTTGAAAAATATATGTGATCATGGGTGTTAAATGGGGTCATATACAATTCATATATGGGAACATTAAGAGACACTTAGATATTCTGGAAAGATATAAATTACAAAACACCTAAAGTTAACAATAAATTGCCATTTATCCCTGACCATGAATGCTAGATATCCTGGAAAACAATTAAGAGAAGAAATTTGTCACATCTTATTCAAACTAAAAATAAGCCAAAACGAAATTCTGTTCTATTTCCCACTCTCTATTACTAAGAAAATATCTTCTAAATATTTTATATATTATCCTGTGAGAGAACAGAATTTTGTCACTGTTACATTAACAATGTTTTCCATTTTCTAAGTTTTCTCATTGCATACAGTTTGCTTTTATTTCAGATTTTTTCTTCATATCAAATATATGGCTCTGTGTTTTTTCCTAGTTATTTTAGATTTTTCCCTATTTCTTGCATAACCCTGCTGATTATTTCACCAACTTTCTTTGTTTTCTTTTGTTTATGTACTCTTGGACATCTATTGCTTTGATCGCCTTCTTTTTCATCTTTTTTCCCAAATTAATCTAAACAACTAATTTATTTATTTTAGATTGTTTAAACACACTCCTCACTGATGTGCAGTCAAATTAATGAGAAGGAAAGAAAAAGAAGACAAAAATTCAATTTAGACTTGTTATACTGAAACAAATGCTCATCTAGATTTTGTTCAGATATAGTCCTTCAAAGAAAAATAATTTCTTTCTTGGTACTATATTACAATCATGTATAACAGTGAAAACATCACAACAAAGTATTTCTAAATCTATAACATAATTGTGAGGTGAAACCAGAGGCTTAAAAAATAGACCATGAATCAACTTTGAACACAGTCATCATAAAACCACAAAACTCCATCTTCTTGTCTGCATCTGAACCCACCTGATTCTAACACCGTGATTTGTCAGTTGTAGACTGTAATGCTGATATGGATAAACTTGCATATACACGCACATAAGCCCATTAAAAGAGGTGTTCAAACGAACAGACAGCACAAACCCCCTTTTTGAATGTGTGACTCATGAACTGAGTCTTAACCTTGGAGTTACCTGGAAAAAGAAGGAGAGTAAACATTAAGTGGGAGGAGATAGGGATGTGAAATGAAGATAGACTCAGTGAGAAGTAATTAGTTCAGTAAGGCTGGAGAATGTGGTCTCCACCTAGAGTGGCAGGAATTCCAGGAATCAGATGATGAAAATCCTCATAAGCCACCCAGAGGGGATGGGTTCCATCCCGGAGGAAGGGGGTCTGTTTAAGTGTTTTAAATAGTGATGAGTCATTTTTTAAAAAGTAATGGGAAAAAAAGACATTCATTGTCTAGTTAGAAGGTTGACGAAATGGTGCGATTAGAGGCAAAGAGGAAGAGTGATGTTCTGAACTAAGCAGCAGAGGAAAGGGGTGTGCAGGCTCCTTGCAGGGCTTGCAAGTATTTGGCTGTGGAGGATGAGAGACAACTCCAGGCACCTACCTTTCTGCCTGCTCATGCACTCTTTCTTTTGACATTTGTTTTAATATTCTGAAAGTGTTTATTTCATCCAGTATATTTATTTTATCTGTTTAATTAATTATTATGACAAGGACTGCTATGGACCTTTTGTCAGTCTTCTACTTGCCCATGGAGGAACCATTTGCTAATGAGAATCTATTGCTTTTTTTTTTTTCCACTTTATTTTATAACAATGATACTCTCTATGCATCCTCATTGCCAAACCTGAATGTACTGGCCATCTACTTTATTTTATTTTACTTTTATTTTTATTTTTTTTGCGGTACGCGGGCCTCTCACTGTTGTGGCCTCTCCTGTTGCGGAGCACAGGCTCCAGACGCGCTGGCTCAGTGGCCATGGCTCATGGCTCAGCCGCTCCGCGGCATGTGGGATCTTCCCGGACCGGGGCACGAACCCGTGTCCCCTGCATCGGCAGGCGGACTCCCAACCACTGCACCACCAGGGAAGCCCTGGCCATCTACTTTAAATGTATGCCATGAGAATTAAATTCAGAGAAATAAAAGAAGAACAGTAGGAGCAAATACAATGAAGACTAAATCACATTTAAACATCTGTCTAGAATTCATTTAAACATATTCAGGGTGTTCTCCACCCCTCAACGCATGAGGTTGAATTTAACCTTATATATGACAGGAAGGAGAGGCCTGACTAGCATCACACAACAGGTGAGGGTAACAGCTGAGGGATCCAGGTATCAGTTTTCCTACTTCTAAATAGTGAAGAGTGTGAATTGGGAAACCGAGAGGAAAATAAATGCTTGAATGTCCTTGGATGTGTATCTATGAGGTGGTTGCCAAGGGTTTGTTTTTTCTGCATGCAAGTCTTGATAGATAGGTGATAGATAGATAGAGAGAGAGAGAGAGAGAGAGATGATAGATGATAGATAGATGATAGATAGATGATAGATAGATAGTTAGATGATAGGTAGATGATAGATAGATAGATGATAGATAGATAGATGGAAGATAAATATAGAAAATATATTTTTCCATAAAAATATCGCTACTTTTATCACTAAATTATTTTTAGAAACTAGATTGTCAATAAGTTCCTCAATTTGTCTCATATGTCCATCTCATTTTCTCATTTTCTACATTGCCTTGAGAAACTTTTTCTCTGTATCCATAACCAACTGCATCTAAATGATTTCCTACACTCATCATATTAAAAAAAGTATATTAAACATACATGAATATATTTATATCTCATTAATTGATCTTCGTCTAATTTAAATAATGTTAGGAAGAGCATGAATGGTTCCCCATTATCCCTTTTACATTTATTAAATTTCCCATAGGAAAAAAGTAACAGTAAGGTTAATATGAATTTATTATTTTTTATTACATTGCACATTTCCAATGCCTTAAATGAGAATCTAGATGTTCTTTAAAATACACAGAATGTGAAATATTTTTCAAACATAAATTTCCTCTTGACATGCTATGTAGTGAACAGAATTATTTCCTATTACAATAGTGAAAAAATCTTTATTGTAGGTCCTGAAATAGGAAACATATTTCATGGTTCTACTGTCTAAAAAAGATCACAGTTGGCTGACTGTATAGCATCTCGATTATTAGTTCTTGGCAAATTTCTCTCGAGGGTACTATTCTGAGGTTGTAAATGTCTACATCTTGAGTACTGTGGCATTGAACAGAGATTTTACATGAAGTTTCTCTGAATCAATAAAACATCAATGCTTAAAACTGACTTAGAGAACCACAAGCTTTTACTGATGTTATTAGCAGTCAAAGCATTTAATGATGAACTATGTATAAGACTTCGTGTTAGGTAATATATACAATTATTAAAGCTGGTGACCTTTATTCTCAACCATATTCATTCCATGAGTCCAGACCCAAATACTCAACTCTCTCCTATCTCCATGTTTCTCTTGCCTATATGACAAAGCTCAAAATTTCCAATTCTGAACTCATTAATATTCCCCTTAAAACTTATGCTGTGGCATCAAGGTTCCAAGTGATCATTCCCAATCAGGACATTTATCTTCCTTTGATCATTTATTTGGGAGAACCAGCATATACACACATCAAAAGCTACTAAGCATAAAATGTGAATTGCAGTACAAGGAAACAACAGTAAACTGTTTCTAAAGGGGTGGTGTGCATATCACCAATGGTCTGTGAAAGATGTTAGGTGAAACATAGTCTGATATTTCATTTTATTTCAGGTGCTATGCTCTCATTCTGAGTGTACACTATCTCTAGGAAGGACTGTTGAGAAATATCAAAACTAGAAATATTTTTACATTTGTGACTCCCTCGATCTCTGTTCCAGCCAAGAAAACACGAGTAACAAATCGCTGTGGGTTTCAAACCCATTCTAATCGAAACCTTCTTCTTATCAGTTCCAGGGCCCTCCCATAGGCATCATTTTAACCTCACTGAGTTCCATAGCCTTGGCCCCCAACTCAGGTACTCTGATCGCCTTTCCTACTGCATTTAAGTGCTTAAATATTTCAGGACTTTTCATGCCTCAAAAACAGTCAATGGATCCCCACTGCACACACGATACTGGTGTTTGTGTCATTCTACAATTTGGAAACAGCCTTTCATTTCTGCATTGTCTTCTGCCATAACCTCGCACATCCTATATCCTGCCACACTGGACTCCACTCTTCTTCCTGAATATTCCTGACATTTGGCACCACTTTGCTTTTGCTCCCTCATCCTCGAAGTGCCATCTTCTCTCTGTGTCTATTGAGATCTGACTTAACCATCACACCTGGTTTAGGTCTCATCTTCCATGAGTGTTCTCAAAGTCTCTCCTGTGGCATTCTCCAGCACCGTACTCATCACTTTATGAGAGTGTTTTTCTCTTTGCATTATATTTGCTGATAATACCTTCTCAACTAAGTTGTAATTTTAGGCAAGGACCCTGGATTATTGTCATTTGTATTTCCCATAGTTCGTACTGAATACTGGATGAATATATGAATGAATGAATGAAAGATTGCATTGTTATTGAGTATAGTGGAGGGCACACAAGCAATTGAGAAAACCCTGAGCCAATTTATACTTTTGGAAATTGTGTGATGTAGCATTTGGGAAATAAACGGTCAAATTACAGGTTAAATTGATAAATTCTAGACTACATTGATAATAGTAAAATTGTGGTCAGAAACAGAGTTATGAAATACTCTGAAATATCCTAACTCTCTTAAATATGGAAACTTCTAATTTCTACAATGAGGAAGAGGTTGCATTCTGGAATTAATGGAGATGGATAGACACAATTCCAGAATATTTCTCTAACAGTTTCCTGCAGAACCTGACAGGCATCACAGTGGATTTGCTCACTAGGACTGGGGCTTCCTCCTGTCAAGGCTCCAATGTCACTGAAGTGCATGGGAGAATATTATAGTATGTATATAATATATTATCAGTGTGTAAATATTATATAACAATAGTATATAAATTATATAAATGTTATTATTATATTGACATGTACACACTGTTATATTTAAAATAGATAACCAACAAGGACCTACTGTATAGCTCAGGGAACTCTGCTCAATACTCTGTAATAACCTAAATGGGAAAAGAATTTGAAAAAGAATAGATACATGTATATGTATAACTGAATTACTTTGCTGTACACCTGAAACTAATAAATAAATAAATAAATAATAAGAATCTGAAAGAATACTGATTCAGATGTGAATTTGAAGGTAGGTTTGTCCTTCATGATTTCACCTTAATCCATGTGAGACGATGACAAAGCTAATGTGTGTGTGTGTGTGTGTATTTCCAGAAAGATGAAGTTACTAGGGTCCCTTTTAATTTATGCATATAGGTATGGATCCAGAGACAGACTGTGGAGGGAAAATGCCACTCTGTCCGTTTCCAGAATGAAAGTAGAGGCTTCGATGACCAACTTTGACCTAGATAAGGAATTACAACCAGGATTTTCCTTGCATTTTACTTCTATGAAAACACTGTGGGGATAAGCTATTTTTGGCTCTCATTTGCAAATAAAATATTATGTTCTAGCACTGCCAAAAATGAATCTTTCTGAAAGCTATAGCATAATCTTAAGGAGCATCAACAACCAGTTTTCTTGTCAAATACAGTGAAATTAAGCTGAAGAAAAAGATCATTACTTCAAAGGAAAGTAATGGAGAAATGCAGCAGGCTAATAGTGTCACTGCCCCGAGCTCTACTGTCAAGGGGACGTCATTCATTGACCTCCTCCTACGAGATATGGAACATCCCTCCCCTGCTATCCTGGGCCGCCTCACTAGTGAGAGAAGGGAATCTCACTGAATATTTCATGGCAATCTGACTTTCCTTTAGGGCTTGAGCCTATTTTTCTTCTGGCTTATTTACAGCTTGTGCTGGTGCTAAAATATGTTATGGTTGGACATGTAATAGGTAGTCCGTCCCCTCTCCTGGCAGTTTGATAAAATGAGTTCAATTTTCTTACTGGTTCCTCTCTAGAGACGGGCAAAATAATTGGTACCCAAAGACTAGTTCAGTCATGCTAATGCTTAAAAAATGAGAATAAATAGTGATAGATACATATTTACTGTGTAGATATAAAATGTTAGAACACATCATCATCTCATTTAATGAAAATTTGGAAATTTAAAATACTTTTCCATTGTTAGATAATGAAAAAAACAAAGAAAAAATTCTACTCACACAACTAACAGTAAGATATATTAAAGATTTGTATGGATTTTTCCTAATATGGCAGAGTTTCAAGGCAAAAAAATAAAAAAGACCCATATGGTGCTGAAGATGGAAGGTCGAATTCCTAAGTTATCATTTAAAAGATAAGCTATGTGAGGCCCATGGGAGCTTTATCCCCTTTAACCACATATATGTGAGTGGTTATTATAGTGTGGTTTTGTCAAGGGAACTTAGCAACGAGATAAAATAACAGCTGTATATTTTGTCGAGAAGTTTGCTTAGGAAGGCAGTTGCCATGGGAACGCCTGGCAATAGAGATTTGATTTTGTGTTGTATGAAAGTGATGAGTTTACTTTGTCTAGATTATTTTCCTTGCACTGGCAACTTCTGGAGGAAAAAAAGAAACTAAACAGTCTTTTCCAGACATTTGCATATTAAAAAACAATCCACTTCATTTTTGAATAGACGTGAAGAAGACATTATTGAGAAACTTCTTCACCAAATGAATCACGTACTTATACCAACAAATACGTATTGTGTCCATTTACTGTATTTCAAAAGAGCTCAGACTGCCTCAGTTTTGCACTGCAGCTCTGCTTCACTCAAACGACTCACATTCAATTATGTCTTCAGAAATGTGCCTAAAATAGTTGCAGCTGGGAGATATATAAAAAAAAATCTTATGAATGAGCAAAAACGAAGTGAATTATACTCCACGGGGAAGTCTCTCAATGAAAAATCTGGTAAACAGGCTCTTGGAAAAAAAAAAAAGGGAAACAGATGCTGACTGATAAGAATTTGCTTATTTTAACAGGGAGACACCAGCCTGTATGTACTGGAGCTCCAATGAGGATTTGGTGAGATGTTTTCTCTCTGCAGGTGGCAGGGCTTCAGTGAACTGAAATATTTGGATCAAAAGATGAAATGCACTTCACCTCTGAGACTTGCAACATGCATTTCAAATGGAGGAATTCAAGATGGTCTGGAGCTGTGGGCACCTACAGAGTATGAATTTACTGCATGGCCCTGGGAAGTCTATCTTCCAAAGCCAAGTTCGCATATCACCAAGGAGGGAACAAAAGGCAAGTTTACACACCCTCCCTAACCCTCCTTTCCCCCTCAGCTTCCACATCAGGCCTTACAGAGAAAGACAAAAGAAGGAGCAGATACTTTTTTTAAGTCAAGTCACTACAAGGACTAAGAAACTTTCGACATCTGACCTTTATTATTTTAGCACAATCTACCTTCTGGGATATGACTGTTTTCAAAAGCAGTAGGGCCTTACTCTTGTCATCTGAGCTTGGTTTTTTTTTCTGAGATTGGAAGAATGACCCACACATTTATCCCTTGACCTTTCTTTACTGTTGACTAAGTCGACAATCTGGGGGAAGAATACAGGGAACTCCCTGAATTCATCTGGTGGAAGCTGAGTCCTGATGTTTTTCAGGGCTGCTTTGACAATGTAAGGTCATTTTATAGGAAAGTGCATCCTATTTTGACCCGGGGTGTTAGCCTGATGGTGTATTGCTTCTGGCCTATCTCTGAGGAGCTCTGAGCCAGCCAGCCGAGGAGATGAGAATGGGACTTTCAAAATAATTACAACAGTGAACATTTATTTCACATGCATTATGTGTCTAACACTGTGATTTCCCAGCATTACTTCATTATAACTTCGAAATGACACTGGGTGGTCAGTACAATTACTGTTTCCACATTAGAGGCAGGGAGGCCGTACAACCTGCCCAAGTTCTCAAAGTGGATTCATTTAGAACTGCGGCCGGGTCAGGCTGGCTCACTCTAAAAGTGGAGTCCTGAGACGGTTACTACACTGCAAGGTGCCCTCACCTCCCATGGCTGGGAAGTCACCGAGCCTCGTCCACCTCCTTCTGCTTCAGAAGACGGAAGCTGCGGTGGACAGCCAGAGACTTCTGGAGCTTATCATAGCTCACTGTCCAATCCACATTTTCTCATACACGTCTCATTTAATTTTACTGTTGATCTGGAACCTACTCAGCTGTCTGAAAATGTCTTGAAAGTCCTAATGCATTCATGATGCTGACTTAATTTGACCGTCGACAACCTCGTTTTAAAATTGTTCCCATTTGAGCTCCTTAATATATATTTGAAATAAAATTAGGGGCATATAAAAATGGAATATAGGGCCTACAATAATATAATCATAGAAATTAAAGTTTAACCAGAGTCCCCTTAGTTTCAGAAAGTTTGTCTATGGATATGGGCATGGTAACAAGCTATTATCTTCACTTTGGACTTGAAAAGATACATTTATCCTGGAGTAGAAATCACACAAGCTACACACGGAAGTGATGCTCTGCTGATGCTTGGGAAGCCCAGAGTTTTGCCAGGAATTCAGTAATAGAAAGGTCTTCCATGAAGAATCTTCCAAAAACAGCTCTTGCTTTGAATACACAGCTCAAATGCAAGGCTAAAAGTAAAAGGATCTGGATGGATGACTCTGTGATTTTATGAATTGGGGGATCTGCAAATCTATTTCAACATCTCAAGGTACTATATTATGACACTTTTTTTGCATTTCCTCTTAATTAATAGGTTTTTAGTCAAACCTGAAAATAGTTTGACACTTCCAGAAATCCAATATTGCTTCTTAATACTGTATTAAAGTTTAAAAATTCTAACTTAAATTCTACTGTACTGAAATATTTGCTCCAATTTGAAATAAAAAATATATAAATGAGAATACATGTAGAGTACTGATTTTAGCAAAAATAAGTAGCATTATTTTAAAGAGAGGTTCTTTTTTCTCATTTATTTTATCTTGTTATCACCTTACTTCCCCACTTCACTGAGTATAAAAAAAAAAAGGAAATTGGCAGCAGATTTAGTAGGATTTCAAAGCCCGTGAGGAGAGAGGAAACAGGTGCTGATTTTGGAAGTTGTATCCATTCGTGATGGCAAGCACGCCCAGTAAAGGCATGTAACTTTTCTGTGTAGAAACAGCACCGACAGAAACATCACAGAAGTATTAGTACCAGTGTTACACCTGCTTAGGTGCTATTGCATGAGACCCATTCTGCTCTGAATCTGCTTTCTAATACAGTGGAGAAGAGTTGTCCCCATAAACACTCTAAATGTATTTTCCTGTTGAAAGCGTGGTATGTACTTCAAAATCCTCACTCACAATTGAGGTCATCCTTGTACAAGGGTCTTTTTAGAAATCATGCCAGGCTTACTTCATGAGGGGGCAGCTGAACTCTGGAATGAATTACAAAGACTGTTAGGAAGGTACATGCTGTAATTTTAGGAAACTCAGATCTCTAGCTCTGCTTGTCAAATCCAGACCAGTTCTGACATTTATTATATTCCAAGCCTCTATACATATATATATATATAAAACTATATATAAATATATATATATATACACACAAAAATTCAATCCAGATGTTGCTCTCTGTTAGGATGGAGAGGAATGGAAAGACAAAATTGACTGTGCTTTGTGGTATGAATTTCCGGGTCATCAAATCCAACATTTGGTCTCTTGCAGATTTTTGAGGTGGTACCATATATATACTCAAATAAGCATTGAAATTAACTTTGACTTTGAAGAAATGTGGAATTGGAGATGTTCTGTCCTGATAGGAATCTACTTTTAATACAAATAGAGCTTTGGGTATGCTATTAAATTGGTGTTTTAGTTAATCAGATGTGTTTCCATAATTATTAATGTTGTTTTCCATCATAATTATAACAAGCAATTGCTGGATTACTTGCCCACTCCCCTCCCCCAATCCTTTTACTGAGAACTGACCCTTCTGAAAACTCACATGGTCACATGGGTGACTCCCAGCATGTGTAATGGTCTTGCATTTTGGCTGCAATGAACTGACTTAGACTAGGCTAATCACAGCTCATTCCCAAGGACTTTAGAACTGGGCTAAGAGACCGATGCAATTTCTTTCTCAAGGTTGTATCCTTACCATGCTGGAAGCTTTTGACAGCCTTAAGTGAGACAGGCAAAGCCAGCTGCAGAGAGAAGTGTGAAGCAGACATATAGAGGTTGTCTTTGCTAAGACCCTTCATTCCAGATGGGTCTCTGAAATCACTCAAAGCATCTGCTCTTCGGGTTTGCTTTCTTCTTCTCCAAGTGTTTCATTCTGAAAATAAATAAACATGTTTTTTTAAAAAAACTTGTAAGTAAAATACAAAAGGGTTCTGTGCACAAAGAATTATCGTGGAATCATGAGTGCAAATGACCATGAGAATAATCAATAAGTAATCTCACGTTTTAAATTATCCTCAAAAAACTCACATCCGTCACAATGAACAGCACAGAAACAAATGTTCAGGAAAGCAAATTTATAAGCGACTAAAACATCTGAATAGCTTCAAAGTAATTCAAAACGTGACGTAAATACACCAACACGGGAGAAGCTGGAAAAGGCTCAAGGGATTTATTCTCTCAAAGCACTAACAGCTTTAGAAAATTGAGTAACACATTTCTGATGGGCTAAGCAATGTCTTCATCAAATAATTTTTGCTGTCTAATAGTGACTGTGAATTAGTATTTGGTGGTAAGTAAGAATGAAAGCGTGCATTTGTCATGAAAGGTTTTATCATGCTCACCCCAAGCTATGGAAAATTACTAATTTACTATAATCTGAATCACCTATTTTAAGCACCACACTTTTTTTCCTATTATCTACGACAGACTATAGCATTCCTCTGATGCTCACAACACTTCTAAATGTATTTATATATATATATATATATATATATATTTATTTATTTATTTATTTTTGGCGGTACGTGGGCCTCTCACTGTTGTGGCCTCTCCCATTGCGGAGCACAGGCTTCGGACGCGCAGGCTCAGCGGCCATGGCTCACGGGCCCAGCCGCTCCGCGGCATGTGGGATCTTCCCAGACCAGGGCACGAACCCGTGTCCCCTGCATCGGCAGGCGGACTCTCAACCACTGCGCCACCAGGGAAGCCCAATATTCTTTTTGGTATCTCTCTTCCAAGGTTCATTTGAACTTTGTGTGATAAAGCTTTAATACAAGATGTTCTTAAGGAACAAGAATTACACAGATATTATATCAAGATTTCTGTTAAGTAACTTCTAACAGAATAGTCAACCTTTTTATCATCTTTCAACATGGAATAAATACCTAATAAATGTCTTTCCTTTATCAGACAATTCTGACCTAGACATCTGCAGACTTTATAAAATACAAAGTCAAAATAAAGGTATGTAATAATACTACTTCAGGTTAGTTGCCTTGGAATGAAATAAATCACCTTCCCTTTTTTAATTAAAAGTTTTGATAAACAAAAGTTTCCACTGTTTTTGCAAATTGTTCTTTTGTTTGTCTAATAAAATAACTTTAGTTTATCTTTTTTTGTCTAATTTGTGGCTTGGAAATAATTTTAAATGTAAAGTTATTTGCAAGGCTAGAGCAAAGAATCTCTTTTTATTTTCCCCTGAATCATTTGGAAATAAATTGCCAACATAATGCCCCATCCCGCTTAAACACTTTAGTGGGTATTTCTTACAAACAAAGACATTCTCCTACATAACCAAAATACATCAAAATCAGGAAATTAACATTACACATTATCACCATCTAATCTAGAGAGCCATCCAAGTTTTGACAACTGTTCCAATATCCCCTGGGAAAGTAGAAGATCCAATTCAGATGACATGCTGCATTAAATTGCTCTATCTCTTTAGTCTCTTTCTGTGTGAAATATTTCTCAGACTTTCTTTGTCTTTCATGACCTTGAAACTTTTTAAGATTACAGTTGTTTTCACAAATCTTGAATTACAAGGCTCTACTGGAATTGTGAAAGAAAGTTACCTTCTCCCTTACTGCTTTCCTTCTTTCCTCTTCCTGCTTCCAAAATGAAAAAATATATACAGTAATTTTAGATTAAAATATTTAAATGTTACCTCAATTTTCTACCAAATAGGAAGAAAACTCACACATGGACATATAATAGAAATATGCATTTGTAAAATGGCAATCTGGAATTGAAAATTCTCAAGGAAATCATGTCAGCCCTAAAATCCTCCAGGACAGGAGTGCACACTGGATTTCCCTATGACCAGAGAACCTCAGACCTTGGCATCCCCTCATTTTCGAAACTGACATGAAACCGAAAACAATGAGACATGATCTGTTTCAATTATCACCAAACATTCCTATTCTCATCCTCTTCAAAATTGTCATGAGACTCAGAACTGCTTAAACTGCCATGGGAAGAAAAATTTGTTCATAATTTCATTGGTTCCAGCTTCTATACTCAGCAAAATGTATTGTGTGTACCATTTTTAAAAGACATAGACATTTATTAAAAATATTATAGCTATTACAAATGTTTCCACATCCAATTGGGTAGTTTTACAAAGTATTAATGGTATGGATGAATTATATTTTGAATACCTGGAAATAACATGGGATTTCTGCATGTTGAAAAGAGAAAAATCTCTTTAGAAGACAAGGATGGCTATGAAAGATCTGATGTTTGGGATTTGCTTTAAATTACTGAGTAACTTGGGCTTCCCTGGTGGCGCAGTGGTTGAGAGTCTGCCTGCCGATGCAGGGGACATGGGTTCGTGCCCCCGTCCGGGAAGATCCCACATGCCGCGGAGCGGCTGGGCCCGTGAGCCATGGTCTCTGAGCCTGCGCGTCCGGAGACTGTAAAAAACAAAACAGAAAACAAGTGTTAGTGAGAATGTGGAGAAATTGGAACCCTTGTATTATTGGCAGGAATGTAAATATGGTGCAACCATTATGGAAAACAATAGGGTAGTTTTCAGAAATTATAAATAGAATTACTATATGATCCAACCACCCCACCAGTCTTGAGAGTAGCCGCACAATATTGCATTCCCACCGGCAGTGAATTTGAGTTCTTTTTGCTCCACATCTTTGCCAGCATTTGCTGTTTGTCAGTATTTTGGATTTTGGCCATTCTAATAGTTATGTAGTGTTATCTCTTTGTTGTTTTAATTTTCAGTTCCTTGATGATATATGATGTGGAGCATCTTTTCAAGTGCTCATCTGCCATCTGTATATCTTCCTTGTTGAGGTGACTACTCAGGTCTTTTGCCCACTTTTAATCCTTTTTTTTTTCCTACTGTTGAGTTTTAAGAGTTCTTTTTATATTTTGGGTAACAGTACTTTTTCAGATGTGTCTTTTGCAAATATTTTCTCCCAGTTTGTGGCTTGTCTTCTTACTAGTTTTTTTTAAATAAACAAATTTAACATATTATGCTAACTTAATACTAAAAAAGGGCCATAAGCACTAAAATTAAATCCATCTTATGGTACTGCTGATATTTTGTAAGTATGTGCTTTTGCTTCTTCTGTTAACATGAGTTAAAAATTAAAGTGTGTTTCTGAATTTTTTTTATTCTACATTTGTGGAATTAGACTAAACTTGTAAACAATGATCACAGGTGGTTTATTAACAGACAATCGTTGATGAGCACTCACTTGTCCCAGTTCTCTGGAATCTGCCATTGGGTCCCCCTTCCCTGGCTTACCTTCTATTCAACTGAAAGACACGGAACAGAATAGGTATCTCATTGCCTTTATTTAATTTAATTATTTATTTATTTATTTATTTATTTTTTTGCAGTACGTGGGCCTCTGACTGTTGTGGCCTCTCCCATTGCGGAGCGCAGGCTCCAGACGCGCAGGCTTAGCAGCCATGGCTCACGGGCCCAGCCGCTCCGCGGCATGTGGGATCTTCCCGGACTGGGGCACGAACCTGTGTCCCTTGCATCGGCAGGTGGACTCTCAACCACTGTGCCACCAGGGAAGCCCTCATTGCCTTTATTTTAAATTGAGAGACCAGATCTGCAAAGAGGTCATTTCATTTGAATCATGTAGTGTAAAGGATGTGGATTAAAGAGAATTTTCAGTTTAATATTTTACTTGGCTTTCAACGCACTAACCACAGGAAAGGGAAGAAACATTATTCAGTCTCTTCAGTCTAAATGAAATGTTAGGAATTCCTAACTATTCCTATGGGTCTGTCTAAATACAACAGTAATAATTAGTCATCTAACCAGTCAATTCAGTTAGACAACTTGCTTAACTTTTTTTTCTTCTGATAGGATGGGATAATTGCCTGTATTACTTCCATCCATTGTAGTAGCATTACCATGACCTTCCCTGAAGAAGTTAATAAACCTGCATTTGCAATTATTTTCTTTTTTGTTTGTTTTGTTTTGCTTTGGGAGTTATGGATATTTACGTATTTTGTATTTCACCAATGAGCCAAACGGTGAGTTGTACTGTTTCCATTTTCTAACCCATGAGTTTAGCCAGTCCATGTAATGCAGTATTTCATTGTATAAAAGAGCAATTTTGATCATTTTATGGTAGGTTTATGGTGGTAGAATTAGTAAATGGCATTATGGGAAAGCAAAATGCTACTTAGAGAAACCTCTCTGTCCGGGGGTGGGGGATGGGACGGGTGTCTAGAATTTTGTGGAGGGAACTAGATGGACAGGAGCAGCCAGCTGATATGTATTTAAGTTTTAGGCTTCTCGTTCATTGTTTGAAAATGTTATGCTTACACTGATAAGAAAATAATTAAGATAAGGCTTCCTGAAATAGAGATATTTTCAAATTCTCCTCCAGACTTGTGATATAACTCCTAAAACCTCTGTTGTACTTCAGGTTAATTTAGATTTGTGATGTCCAGGGAAGAGTTCAGTAGTCCCCTGTAAAGCATCAGTTTAAAGGGAAGGACTTGACAGGAGACATACAATTAACTGGGAGTCCAATTCTCCAGTCTCCACAGTTATGAAAAGGAAGAGGTGCTCCCCTTTCATCACTGATTTTTTGGTAAGGACTGATTATTACTTTGTATTTTAACTTAACGGTTTTGCAAGAAATTCTCTTTCCTATTTCTTTATTTTATAGCACCGTGAATATATAATAAGCAAAGAAAATTATGATATAAAATTCATTGCTGAATTTATTTAAGTTTTTTTTTTTATGTGGACCATTTTTTAAAGTCTTTATTGAATTTGGTACAATATTGCTTCTGTTTTATGTTTCGGGTTTTTGGCCCTGAGGCATGTGGAATTTTAGCTCCCCAACCAGGCAAGATTGAACCCGCACCCCCTGCATTGTAAGGTGAGGTCTTAACCACTGGACCACCAGAGAAGTCCCCATTGCTGAATTTAAGTCATCACACAGGAAAGAAAGTTTTGATCTTTTGCTCAGTAAGAGGGAATTTGTAGAACTGAGAATCTGAGAGATACTGAGAAGCAGATTTAATAGACACAACACGTTTTGAGAGAAATAGAATGAGAAAAAAATACCCTGAGGCTACCAATGCCTATTAAGAAGTGGATCAAAGGAAATAAATGATTATATCCTTAAAAGTAAATTTCTACCTGCATAATGAAAATAGTGAATATCATACTTCACAGGAGAAACTGAATAAAAAAAGATGAGTATTGAATAGTAATTTACCTCATCATAACTAGGATCTTAATAGCTGAAAATTAGTATTATATATAGAAAAAGTGATCATAATCTAACAAATTTGGTATTTGGCCAAGGAGAAAGGAAATTATAAAGAATAATTGTAGCTGAAACTTTTATCTTCAACAATAAGCAGAAATGTTGCATAAGGAGTTGTACACAATCAAAAAGATATGAATAATTTTTCATTTAAAAAGGGGAAAAATGTATTAGTCTCAATGTTTTATCCATAAATAGCATTCTCTCAAAATAAATTGTGTTCTGTTCACTAATGGAGAGGACAAAGAAATACATGCAAATATAAAATTTGAAAAACAAAAGAGTTTAAGTATTGGAAAATAAAATGAAACAAATCAGGCAAAGTAAATTATTTTGAATTGAGAAGTACTATTCTACTAAAATACATTGAGCTATAATCCAAGGCAGAATATCTTGAGACACTCCCTCATTTTTACAGTGATCAGCTAGGAGCAGATAATAATGGATTTGAAGACCATCATACTCACAGGGATAGAGCTTTATTGACTACATGTATTCCAGAGGTACTGTGCTAGGGAATGTGGACATAGATAAAACTTGGAACCTTCAAGATCTTTAGGCAGCAGGTGCCAGTCTCCCCAGTCCATTCTCAAGGAGACTGAGATCATGGATATTAAATAACTTGTCTAAATTCACACAGCCAGTAAATATGTCAAAATGAACACTAAATAGAAATTGAATTATGATCTGCCAAACCTTAGGAATTGACTGAAATGACCCCGAAGCCATTAGCAAGAACTATTTTGCGTATATGCACAGACAACATCCATTTACAATCAGTAATATCACGTTATTTATTTTCCTAAAAAGTCTGCTTACCTTAAAAGTTCTGTGATTAATTTCAAACAAATTTTCCAGTCCAGGTATGGCTACATGGCCTTTTATCCTACCTGCCGTAATATGATCAATCTCCAAACTATTGCTCTGGAGTCTAAAAATTGTAGCACTAATATGCATATTGCCAACAGAAAGTACAGAAACAGAGATCTAGGAATCAGAACAGACTAGGGAAGTCAGTTTTCCATCCCTCCAAGCGGATGTTTACTTCTCTTCACTGAAGCTCTTATAGTCACTGTTTAAACTCCCCCCATAGCAAGAAATACACCTCCATCAGTGCATGAAGTATTCCTTCCATTTCCTAAGAGATATATTTTTAAAAAACAAAAACCAAAACCCCAAAATACCAATTTGAAGAGATACATGCACCCCAATGTTCACAGCAACATTATTCACATTAGCCAAGATATGGAAGCAACCTAAGTGTCTATCAACAGGTGAATGGGTAAAGAAGCTACACACACACACACACACACACACACACACACACACACACACACACACAGAATGGAATATTACTCAGCCATAAAAAAGAATGAAATTTTGCGATTTGCAACAACATGGATGGACTTGGAGGGCATTATGCTAAGTGAAATATGTCAGACAGAGAAAGACAAATACTGTATGATATCACTTATATGTGAAATCTAAAAAAATACAACAAACAAGTGAATATAACAAAAAAGAAGCAGACTCATAGACTCATAGATATAAAGAACAAACTAGTGGTTACCAGTGGGGAGCGGGGAAGGGCAATATAGGGGTGGAGGACTTAAGAGGTACAAACTATTAGATATAAAATAAGCTACAAGGATATATAGTATAACATAGGGAATATAGCCAATATTTTATAATAACTATAAATGTAGTATAACATTTAAAAATTGTGAATCACTATATTGTGTACCAGCAACTTATATAATATTACTGTACATCAACTATACTTCAATTAAAAAACAATGCTACAAAACAGATCTACTGTATAACAGGGGACCATTGTAGATAACACTGTATAGTAAAATTAAAATTTGCTGATAGTAGAACTTAAATGTTCTCAACAAAATAAGGGATAAATATATGAAGTGATGGATGTGTTAATTAACCGGATGGTGGGAATCCCTTCATGTATACATATATCAAATCACTATGATGTACACTATAAATGTATTACAATTTTGTCACTTCTACCCCAGTAAAGCTGAAAAACTAAAAATGCAAACAAACAGCTAAAAAAACCAAACCCACACACAGTGGTTGTAACCATGTGCTTGGTGACCACAAGAGGTCGTCACACAGGTGGTGGCAGCAACACCACATGGGGGGCAGCATGGCAGTCCTTCTGGCCTGTGGCTCTGTCTCTAAGGACTTACAGCCCGGAGGGCCGGGGCACAATTCATCCTGATGTTCACAGTGCACCCAGACTCAGTATAGGGACGCATCTACCATTAAACAGACACACACACACACACACACACACACACACACACACACCCCTCAAGTAAGCAAATAACTTCTTATTGCTTGCTCTACAGAGAAGTGAAATAATTTAGCAAAGCGATTGAACAGATTATTAAAGACGGGGCTCAAAATAACCCGTCTTTGAGTCAAAGGCAGACTTTTTCAACTTGATTGCGCAGATAATCACCCCATGTCTGTGCTCTGCTTTGTTAGCAGAGATAGTTCCTGAAATTGATGTGCTTTTTGTTCATACACCAAAGAAGTAAAGGTCGCCCTGGCAAACACCTACTGCTTCTCCTGGAGTAAACCCTGTGCGCTGCCACTGCCTCAGGAGCGCCAGGACTGAACTGTCTACACCATCTGGAACCAATGGGCTCACTTCCAGCTGAGTTCACGCAGCTCTTCATCTCATCTAAGTGGAGAAGCTGAGTGTCTCAGCGAGTGCTGCTTTGGACGGAGCAATAGGCGGTGTAATCTGTCCTTTGTGTATACACGAAATACTTTGGCCAAAGGCATTTCCCCTGTGCCCAGTGTAATCATTTCTCATTTTTTCCCAGCGGGGTTGCTTGAATTTTCAGGCTGTCCCTGGCCATCCCTCTCCTAGGAGATTACATTGCTATGGGGCTTCAGAATTTCTGAAATGCTTTGATCTTTCAGAATCCACTGCATGATACTAACTGGAAAGCAATGTTGCCTGGATTAGTACAAAAGGAACCACAACGGAATGGTGAACTGTCGAGAAGGAAACACTGATCCTGATTCTCATGATTTTCCTCAACATTTTGAAACAGTGATACTTTCCTTATCTTGGACGTCCAGCCAGTATCGAGATGAGGAGGTGCTGCATCCATGGCCCTGCCTCCAGGCCCCTTGGTTCGAATCCAGTTCTGTGGCTTCGGGCCCGTCTTTTCTCTTTGTCCCTCGTTTGTCTCTTCTGTAAAATGGGACAGTGTTAATATCTATCTCATAGGGAGGCTCTGAAGACTAAAAAGGCATTTAAGGTAAACCATTCTGAACAATGACTGGTTAAAATAATACGCACTCTACTGATGTTCATTAATATTAGGGAAGCTCATTTTTTCTTGTTTTTTCATATGATGCTATTCTAGAAAGACTTCATCTGCACTGATTTCCAATATACATCCTTCAACTAAAAAAGTAAGGGAGTGAGAAATCGAATTCTTTTTTAAACAGTCAGCTGTTTTATCTTTTTAAAATTTGTCTCTCTACATCCAGTGACATAGGTGTTTTTAGTCCCATTTCTACATAAAGCAACTAAAGAATATGCAACTCATGAGAGATACTGTTTGCTGTATAAGGTTAAACAGTATAAAAACACTATATAAAGGGAGCCATAATTCTGCAATTCCAGAGGAAAAAACTCAGAAGTTGTAATGTGTGTTGGTCAAAATTAAATTAAAAGAATATTACTGATCATCCATTTTACTACCAGAAACACATTACATTTGCCCATTTTTAATAAAAAAAATGAAATAAATACAAATTTAAAAATTAAACTATTCAAAATAATTGACTTTAGAATCTTGTGACTTTCACCAGTGAAAATTTGGAGATTTTTTAAAAACACAGGTGTTTCCCATTTTAAAAAGGTAAAATTTAAGATCAGCACATAAGGCAAAAATAGTTCAGAGTCAAAAGTACTTTTTGCAAAGCCATTAAGTGACCCCTAAAACATAGGCAGAATATCTCATTTTAGGGCATTCCATTCTGTGAAGTACTCTTTTGGGATGCTGAAGTTTGAGCTGGTGAGAGGGATAAAGAGAAATTCTACACGTGGATAATTGGCCATTCAAACCATTGTGCCTTTAGGATAGCATTGAGATTTTGAGTCATGATTATAAGTGGTTGTGAAATCTAAGGTGTTTCTTCCTGCCATGAGGATAAAACTTATTATAATATCGTCTGAATAATTCATACAAGGTAACAGATTTGCTTGTTTTTTAGAAAGCATTAACAGAGATGCTAATACTACTTTGGAATTAAGGGCATTATATTCTACATTCTGGGCATATATTAAATGCTCATATGATGGATTCATTGTTTTTCCTCACATCTCATGCGTGTTTGCATTTATTCATTCATTTAATGTAAGCTTAACGTTTCCAAAGAATTTTTGTTTTAAAATTGTTATTTGAGTTTCAATCTGCTAATTTTACTTTGTTAATGCTTGATATTTATTTAACAATAGTAAATGTTACCTTTTAAATTGTGTGTCTACTTGACAGGCAATGGACTGTATTTAGATTTCAGAGCTAATATTGCATTGTTATTACTGTTTCATGATTCTACGCTATGCTTTGATGAGACCCACATGATTTGGGTCTAGGGACATGTCTCCTGCTTGTTGTGGCTCTTCAGGAAATTTCATGTTTTATTTGCCAGCATCCATTTGTGCTGGCTCAGCTTCTGGGGGGACAGGTGGCTGATTGAAGTGGCAATTAGCTGATGGCAGCGCTGGTGGAGGTTGTGCACGACTATTTTATGGCCACATCTGAATGCAGACACCAAGCATGTGCCAAACAAAGTCTGACTGAAGACTTCATGAAGATCTAGAAATGAGTTTTTCAAAACTCTGATGCTTACAAATAAATGGAATTTACACATCGTGCATACATTTTTACAGCATGCTTTACCAAAAAATGTGATCTTTAAAAGATTTTTGGAATATTTTATCATGCTTTTAGGAAAAAAAAAACATTTTAGTGTATTTAAAATGCATTTTATTCCTGGAATCACCAAGTATTGAGTACCTACTGGCTACCAGATCCTGTATTAGCAGCTAAGGAGCCACAGGTTAACTGGGGATGGTTTCTTCCTCCAAATCTGTCTCAATTTAGTGGAAGTGTATTAGGAAAATCTAAAAACTAAAAATCAAATTATTTCAAGAGAGCAAACATAAATAAAAACTATGCGGCCAGTCAAATCAGAGATGTTATCCACGAGTGCAAATGTCTGCAGTGTTCTGAGCTCTGTGGTTGCCCTCATTCCCTAACATCTGTATCGCGCTTAACACCACATCCTTCTAAGGCAGCACACTTATTTTATACAAGATCAAAAAATGCTTTGTTTTCAACAACTAATCCTAGGTAAACAGTTTTGCCCATGATGTAAGGAATGTACTCTAATTGTGCTTCCTTTGTAAAACAGCATCTGGGAATTTCCTGCCATATGTAAACTGATGACTATTACGAACACTAGAGTTTTTACTGGCGTATTCCTGAGCTGGAGTAAAGGTGGAGTAAAGTTCAAGAACCAATCTATATGGATTTTGACTCTAATATGTACAGTGAGTTGTGTGAGATCACCACAACTTTCTCCAGTACCTTCTAGTTCTAGTCCCATAGACAAAACTAAGAGGGGCTATGAGGCTTGCATTTGATTCCCAAGTTCTTGAGGTAATACAATGCGAAATAGTTCTTCAGTGTGTGGTTGGAGGCATTTATTCAAAGGGAGGATATTTGGGGAAGACTCTTAGGTTTTGGACAATGCTAGAAATATAGAGAAACTTCGAGTGGACGCCAGAGGGGAAAAGCCTGGCAGAAAAAAAAGGAGGGGAACAAAAAGATGCTTCAATATGGAGAGGCTGGTAGATTTTACTATTGAAAATAATTGTTCAGATGAAACAGATTTTTTATTTCCTTTTGTTTATTGAGAACTAAACTGAGCAACATGCTCAATTTTCAAGAAAGTATTACATTGGTTGGTGTAAAAATCTTTCAAAACTATGTTAACTATTAGTTCAAAACACTAACAAATGTTTCTCTTTTTTCACAAAAAGCATAAAGAACATAACCATCTTTGCGGTAATTTGGCTCTGCCCTTGTTTGGAAGCAGATAGTTAAATATGCTATTTTTAATAGTACTTCCTGTCACATGACTCTTGCCTGAAGTTGGACTGGAGATTGACAATATTGACCATCAACTACTCTGATGCTCTGATAAGAAAAATACTCAATTGTGATTCATGATTCCAACAGAGTTTCTAAAAAGAAGCCCATTTAGGGCTTCCCTGGTGGTGCAGTGGTTGAGGGTCCGCCTGCCGATGCGGGGGACCTGGGTTCGTGCCCCGGTCCGGGGGGATCCCACATGCCGCGGAGCGGCTGGGCCCGTGAGCCATGGCCGCTGAGCCTGCGCGTCCGGAGCCTGTGCTCCACAACGGGAGAGGCCACAACAGTGAGAGGCCCGCGTACCGAAAAAAAAAAAAGGAAGCCCATTTAAATACAAGTGTTATCAATTCATAACAAACAGGATGAAGCATGGAATTGGAGATGATATATATTAAATTATGTATTAGACATTATGTCCAAATTTCACATGATTTTATGTGCTGTGGCATTTAATCGGCTATGGAAAGCCTGCCAGTGTGTTGATTTTCTCAATGAATCAACTACAAAATGAACAGTTAAATTGTTTCATTACTTTCTTGTCAAAACATGATAGTGGCTTTCTCCACACAGTACAGATTTTTAAAACTCATACTTGGTTCATTATAAAGATAGTTTAAAATAGGATGACTACAGAAATTTACATTTTAAAAATATGGTGTATGACTTGAATATTGAGTCACAAGTCAAGAAAAGGTCAGGACAATTAAAGATGGAATTTGCCACTGGAAACAGGAGCAAATGTTGGACTTTTCCTCCAATCTCACAATTCAGTGACTGAATTTTAATTGGAGTTTCAAGATTTCATCCATGGCCAGAACGAGCAGGCTATTCCAGGGAAGCCAGAGAATAGTATTTCCTTACAGTAAAAGAGAAATTTAAAATGAAAATTGATTTCTAATGAAAAAAAATGTTAAATTATGTATTAGCCATTATGTCCAAATTTCACATGATTTTATGTGCTGTGGCATTTTTAACTCACACAGAGAAAATTAAGAACTTGGTAAGACTTGTGTCAGTTTTACTTGAAAAACAAGGCACACTTTGATTTCAATGTCTGTTTTCTAGGCATAATAACACAAGAGACATTTAAATTGTTTTTAAGTATTGATATGTAAATAGATGAAGTAGGAACATAGATATGCTTTGCCCAGATTACTAAGGTTGTAATTGTATTAGAAGCTCACGATAAAAACTCTTAAAGAATAAAAAAATGGAAATCTAAAAAATGCCATAGTTGAAATACCTAGATCTAGTATGGTGAATCTTTATTTTTGTGTAAAGTTCCCAGCTATCAAATAATCCTCTGTGATAATCTTATTAACAAATGTGAAGTTCATACTTTCTACATTTTTCCTATAAATGTGGAATAAAAAGGTGTTCTTGCCTTAAAAGAATGTATAAACTAATAGAAAAAAATCAAGATTAAAAGTTTTTAAAATTATATGTTCTTAGTGAGTTTACTAATGTCAATGTGTACTATTCTCAACATCTCTTCTTATGGAATATTTTCCTGGCTGCAGTCCATGAAAAATTATTGCTCAATTGAAATTAAACATGATTAACCATGTAATTTATTTGTTTATTCCATTTGCTTATGTATTTGAAAAATATATATTGAGCACTGAAAATGTGTCTTGCATTTGTTCTAGATTCTCTCATTCACTCCAAATGTCTTAATTGGGCTTCTACTATAAAAATGGTAAGACTATTTTTTACTATCTGTATCATTAACATATAAAAATTTTTAAACCTAATTAGTATATCAGTTTTGTTGTAATGTGAATATACATGTTTTATGTGTCCATCCATATTATGAAGGAGTTCAACATACCTTAAATAGCAATATTCAAATTGCAAATTCTAATATGGGATTACATGCGATTGCGGAATTAACATAAAGCCCAAAAGATAAACGCTTTTTAACTACAGTTCATTCTGAAAATATAGTATTGAAATATCTTGATCAACCAGAGTAAAGATAAGGAAAACAAGATGTCTAAACACCAACAGAGCAAATTCAGTGGGAGCTGTTTTAAATTCAGTTTGAAAGTTGTGACTTCAGTGAAGCAGAAACATTTGTCCTGAGAAACAGGAAGATGAATGGAATAATTGGATTGAAACATACTTTTTTTTTCATTCTCTCTAATATGTTCTCTCATTACAACTGAAATAAAATATGAAAATAAATTTCTCATGCAATATACAATAGAAGAGTATGTGTCTGTGACTGATATGTGAAAGAATGAAATTTCTACATAAATGTGAAATAAAACCTAGAAGAAAAAAGCAGTAGCTCTCATATTTACATGTAAGGAATGCTTTCCCAGTTCTTTACATAAAGTATCTTATCCAACAAGAAAAACCTATGTGACGTGTTTACATTCATGCACTGAGCAAAACTCAGTACCATTTCTTTGGTGTTCCTGCCAAAAGCCTATACGTAAATTGAATCTAACCACGAGAAAACATCAGATAAACCCAAATTGAGGGGCGTGTTACAAATAAGTGCCTAATATCCTTGTAAAACATCAGTATATTGAAATATATAAAGACTTGGCAACTTTTCCAAATTAAGTGATGCATAAGAGACGTGACAACTGAATGAAACCAATCATCTTGGATTTTATTTGTTTATAAAGGACTTTACAGGGACAATTAGCCAAAGCTGGACTAGTCTGTGTATTAGTAGTATTACTGTATCAATGCTAATTTCCTGAATTTGATGACTATACTGTGGTTTTGAGAAAGAATCTCTTGTGTTCAGGTGATATATAGTGAATTATTTAGGGAAGAAGGATCATCATATATGCCACTTCCTCTTAGACAGTTCAGAAAAATAATATGCACACATATGTGTACAGAGAGAAGGGGAAATGGATGAAGCAATTGTAGTAATATGTTAACATTTGGAGACTTGGAGTGAAAGGTGTTTGGAAATTCTTTGTACTATTCTTTTTTTGTTTGTTTGTTTGTTTGTAATTCTTTGTACTCTTCTTAAAATGTTTCTATAAGTCTGAAATTAAATGTATATATTATAGCATTTAAGGTGTCATTGAATATAAATAACTAAAAATCATGACTGTCTGCAATGTGGTGAGAAATCATTGTTCTTAAAATTCATGCTGGTCAAGTTCAAGTGGAACAACTGACAGAAAAACTCAGTGTTACAAACCTAGTATGCCAATTGCATTATAATCACTACTGATACACATGTCTTAAGACCTTGCTAATCACTTCTACAAGGTTCATCCTTTCTTTCCTGAAATCTCAAGGGTGGGGGAACATATTAAAAGAAATACTCCTGATAATATATTACTACTAATAATAACACATTTTACTGACTATGTACTAAAATAAGAGATGTGTCAAACGTTTTATATGTCATTTAATCTTCAAATGTCTCTAAGAGCAACTACTACGACTATCCCCCTTGTATGGATAAGAAACTGAGTCTCAGAGATTTTGAACAATTTTCAAATCTACTTCGTAAACTGTGGTATGAGAAAGGAATCCAGCACTTCTATTCCCAAACTCGCACTCACTGCTCCTGTAACTACTTCCAGTGAGAAGTTCATCCTGGTTCTTTCTCACTTGAGATATACTTCTATTTTCTGAATGTTTAACTGCATCTTCTGATATAGTTACTGCTTAAATTAGTAGTATTAATTATTCCTTACATTTCCACACTGAGATTTTATTTCAAAATCTGACAAATCCTTTAGAGTCCTGTGAAGCGTATAGTTTTTTTCTCTTTATTTAACTGCAGCTAATTTTTACTTAAAATTTTTGTACGGCTCCTATCCATCTTTGTTCTAGTTTCTTTTAAACTCTATATATCAACCTTTCCATATTCCTGTCCCCCGCCCACCCCCCTCACCAAAAAGCCTGTGATTATTAAGAAATAGTGTAAAAATGTTACTGAGAGAAGAGCTATACAGAATTGGTAAAAGTTTATTCAGTCATTATTCATTTTTTTTCAAGTGTTTACATCACCTTTTTTTTGTAGTAAAATTTTAAAAGCATAAAATGCACCCATTTAAGGGTAGAGTTCAATGAGTATTTTAAAAAGACTATTTTCTAGAGCAGTTTTAGCAGAAAAACTGTACAGAAAACAAAATGAGTTCCCATATAATCTCCCCCATCCCTGACAAAGTCTCTCTGATTATTACATCTTGTATGAGTGCAGTGCCTTTGCTAAAACTGAGGAAGTAATACTGATACTTTCTCATTGACCAAAGTCCATAAATAGTTAAGGTTCACTTTTTGTGTCGTAGAGTTGTAGGAGTTTTGACAAATGCCATATATCCACCTTTATAGCATCATACAGGATAGATTTACTCCCCTAAAGCTGCCTCTGTTTAGCCTACTCATCCCTTCTTCCCCCAGCCCCTGACAACCCCTGATCTTCATGGTTACGCCTTTCCAGATTGTCATATAGTTGGAATCCTACCACATATGGATCTTCATACTGTATTCTTAGACTAGCAATGTGGATTTAAGGTTTTTCTGTGTCTTCTCATGGCTTGATAGCTCATTTATTTTATTACTGAATAATATTCCATTGCATAGATGTACCACATTCTGTTTATCCAACTACCCATTCACGAACATCTTATTTGCTTCCAATTTTTTAATTATAAAGCTGTTATAAATGAATAAAGCTGTTTTCAGTTCCATTTATTTCTGCTGTAATTTTTCTTCATTTTTCTTCTGCTTGTGTTGTATTTAGTTTGCTCTTCTATTTCTAGTTTCCTAAGGTAGAAGCTTAGATTATTGAATTTTAGATCTTCTTTTCTAATATATGCACTCAATACCATAAATTTCCTTCTAAGTTCTGCTTTTTTGCTGTATCCCATATATTTTCATAAGCTGTATTTTCAATTACATTTAATTCAGAACATTACAAATTTCTCTTGGGATTTCTTCTTTGACCCATGTGTTATTTACAAACGTGTTTTTTAATCTCCAAATGTTTTGGTATTCTCTAGCTATCTTTTTGTCACTGTTTTCTAGTTTAATTCCACATTGGTCTGAGAACATTCTTTGTATAATTAATACTCTTCTAATTTGTTAAGGCCTGTTTTATAGTCTAGTATCTGGTCTATTTTGGTACATGCTCCATGTGAGTTTTGGAAGAATATGTCATCTGCTATTGCTGGATGAAGTATTCTAACAATGTTGATTAGAACCAGTTGATTCATGATGTTGTTGAGTTCAGCTATGTCCTCACTGATATGCTGGCTGCCGGAGTTGCCGATTACTGACAGAGGGGTATCGAGGTCTCCACCTAGGATAGTGGATTCCTGTATTTCTTCTTGCAGTTCAATCAGTTTTTGCCTCACGTAGTTTGATGTCTCTCAAATGCACATACACGTTAATGATGGTTATGTCTTCTTAGAGAACTGACTCCTTGATCATTATGTAATTCCCATCTTTATCCCTGATAATTTTCCTTGCTCTGAAATCTGCTTTTCCTGGACATCAATTCATTTTTCCATTCATTCACTCATTGATTCATTTGCCTATTTATTTAAATAGTTCTGTCCTGGGCACAGAGCCCATGGCCAGGCCTCCTTCACTGGACTTTTGATTGGCTAGGCCGGGCAGCAGGGACTGAAACAAAGAGGAGCTGGATTTGAAATAGCTGAAAGTGACGTGTAAGTAGATTGGTAATGACAGAAATTATAATCACATATCCTCAATTGCATAATTTAAGTGGAAAACTTTTACGGTGACACTATAAACACTCATGTCCTCTCCCTGCCTCATGCCTTCAAAGGAATAAAAGAAGCTCAGAGCAGACCAACCTCCAAACTGTGGGCATACTCTGTAAGGAAGAAGGGAAATATGAGAAAAATGCTGAATTTACCAACATGTAAACTCCACATCGCATATCTACTTTATATTTCAATCAGAAAAAAACAAAGTAAAAATAGTGTTCTTCTGGTTGTTTTGGTCATTGATAGTATGTATATATTAAATACACACAAAAAAACTTTTCAAAGGAGATTTGGAGCCACTTTAGAACCAAGAAAATGACTAGGGAACCAATGTCAGAATTGTTTTTATTTTTTAATTGAAATAATTACATTTGTCATTAATGCATTATTTATAAGAATTTGGAGATATCTGAATAATTGCTAATGAGTAAGCACTTAATTAGGTAAAATACTTTATATAAGTAAAATATCTAAACGGTAGTGTGAGTGGTTCCCTTCTAAAGAAAATGCTAATCATTCTCAGTTTATGAATGTTAAGGGTTAATATCTGAAATTGAAGGGAAGCATTGACAGATTATTAAAAATTTAAATAAATGAGCTTTAAAAGAATAATTTTTCTTGTAGTTTACATTTAATGATTCAAATCAACTAATGGAAACTCAATTGAAGTATTCATAAGGTAATGTACTTAATGAGAAAAATAAATCATATTCTTTGATCATACTGATGTCGTCATGAAAAAATAGGCCACTTTTGCTCTAAGACCTTTAACATGTCCTTGAATGATACTGAGAAGGTGTCTCTGCTCACCTCTCTACAGGAAGCCACCTGGTGACAAGGTCACTGTGCCAGAGATGAAAGTACGGAGAATGGAATTCCCTGATGTTAATATAATATAAGTGACCCTGAAAGTTACCTAGTAGCCAAAAGCTTTGTACAAATTTGAAATAAGGGTTCATTATATACTTGTTTGCAAGGAGGAACCACTCGCTTTATCTTTGCAAATTTGACTCTAAATTACGAAGAGTTTAACCTGATGAAAGTAAGGCTCAGAAACACCTGGAATTTAAGAAGACAAGATTCTACGCATTGTCATCTGCAGAATAATTATTTGTATTACCAATGAATTTGCACACTTTAATTTTATGAAAGGATTTAATTATTTTCAGCTGTAGAAAAACTTTTAAGAAGCTTTTTATTAAAAAAAGATGAATACACGAACTGAAATGTTCACTCTAAAAATTCAAAGCACAAAACTTTTAAATTCATGTAATAATGCTGACATCCAAAGAAAAATGTAACATTATACATATTAAAAGTATAATAAAAATTGCATGATGAGATGAATCTATTCATAAAATTATAGTGCTCACTTACAATGCCCTCTTTAGGGAGTAAATTTATGTCACAGTATAAACCCCTCAGTTCTGAACCATTGCCCTGAAAATCTACCAGCATAAATACATATTTTGGCTTTGGTAGGTTTCCTTGAAATTCTTCTGTTATGAAAATGTTCTAAATGACACAAAGATGTAAAGGATAGCACACAGCTTAAAAGTGACACTTCAATAATAGTTTGTATAACATTTGTCCCACTTTTTGGAACTTCTTCTAAGGAAAGGCTTTAAACTGAGAGGGGACAAAACTATATGCATGACTATGTTTTTCAAAACCAGCTATATAAAAGAGTGAACTTCTATAAACAACCAAAATAAATAATAGTAGAAGAAAATTAGAAAAAATATAGTACATCCTCTGGAAGAAAAATGTTATGCTCTCATTCAAAATGATGGTTATGAAGAAATGTAGCATTGTGCAAATGTTTACACTATACCAATGATAGTTTTTAAAGAATTACAGTTACATTTTGCCTTCAATTACAATTATGTAAAACTTAAATTCATAGGAGAAAGGCTGGAATGAAATATACAAAATTATTAACCCAATTTTTGGTACAATAGTAGAATTTTGATAATTTTAAACTTTTATTTTAACTAAAATATACATATATAATATTATATAAACATTATTTCACATATATGCATATACACTATATTATATTACACATATATTTTATTCCATAGTCTAAATGATGCTATAATTCAGAGCTTGGTAGACACAGAATCCCCTTTCTCTCAATCACACACAACATTTTCCTTTTGTGCCCCAGTCTCCATGCCATTATTCAATCTTGTGTATGTTTTTATGTATCTGCTGATTTTCACAATGAATCTTTAATCTCTCTTGAGGGTAAGGTTTAGGTTTTACTCATTTCCTAGGGCACACTTCTGCAGGGCTTTGCACAAGATGAGTACTCAATAAATACTTGTTAAACAAATAAACTGTGTCAAAACCATACATTAATATAAAATATTTTGATCAAAAAACTACAATCCTCTTAGTGAACACCCAGCATGTACTACATTTAAATTATCATCAAGTTTCAATCTCAGGCCAGTTTGTTTAGAAATGAAAATAATTAAATCAATAAATTGGAAAATGTGACCAATCCATGGTAACATAATATAAATCATGGTTATTTGCCCTATGCAGAACTAGTGATTACATTTTTTAACAGAGCTGTAAGGAATTTTTTAATTTAAAAACCATGAGAAAAAATTTTCACCTAGAGAGTATGGAGGAAGAAAAATGATAAATATTTGTGTTTTCATGCTGAACTACAAATCCATCTTGAGTGCATGTTAGAAAATGTGTTCCTTACACATGACTTAAATTACATGAGTCGCACAGTATTCTGACAACGCAACCCTGAGACATTTTAAAGAATTAAGCAATATAGTCACAAGATGAAAACAAATATGCGTAGCTGCCTATGTAAGAAAGATGTTTCACAGACTATTGCAATGATTAGACATTAAATGGATATCTAAAATATATACCAGTCTACATAAATGGAAACAGTTCTACAAGAACAGATATATTTATGTCTTCATAAATGTTCGTATAGCCTTTGCCTTCCCCTCCCTCAGGACACACAATGTGAATTACACAAGTAGCATAAGAGCCCAATAAGCAAAGCCAACATTCTTCAGATCTGAGTGTCATTAATCATGAGTGATCTCGGGTCGGTGAATATCTGGCTCCCACAATATGGGGATAATACGTTTCACCACCAGACAATGGAGTTTCTAAAGAAAAATAACCTCTCTGAAGAATACACAGACTACAAGAACACATAATGGAGCAGATGATAAGCAAACTGGCAAAAAATTCTAGATGACAAGATTTGTTAACATACAAAATGAAAACATATATGTGTGTGTATGTGTGTATATATATATATATTTTTTAATAACAGAGAATCATAAAACATTTTGATAAGTTTGGCAAAGAGAAGATACTTAACTGGTATTTTCCCTTGGTAGATCTCCCTGGGACTCAATACATATTTTAACAGGTAATGCTCTAGGAACCATGCTGAGCAAATACCTCTTAATATTAATATTTTAATTTGTATTACAATTGAAACGTTAATTTTATGGGATGGAGTGTTATTGGGCTAAGACACGTTTACCAAATTCTACACTACATTACATAATGTTACATTCAGTTAAGAGGATTTTAGTTGATACCTTTGACGGAGGTTAAGGCTCAATTAGCGACAACTCAGTAGGCACATTTAACCCCACGGCCGCAGTGGAAACGCTGCTTTGGAATCAAAGCCTTAAGGCTGAATTGTGGTCATGTGACTCATTATATATCATCTTGGCCTTTTTGTTTTACTTTTAGTGACACGATTTTTCTTATGTTTAAAATAATGCAGCAGAATTGATAAGGTTCAAAAGTACACAGACTGCTATACTTTAAATCATATTTTATAATAAAAATATGTGGCTAATATTGTGAGTTTTACATAAAAATAGGTCTCCTGATAACAAAAACTTTAATTTAGGAAATTAAAAGTACATATAAAACAACTAAAGGAAAAAACAACACATACGAAGTGCTAATATGATAATTAAGCTCTTGAGGACTGCAAAGGTCAAGAACACACTAGCTACAGCAGATCTGTGTGTTGGGAGGAGTTAGTATAAGGATGTAAAGATTTATAAAGAAACATAAGAAGACACTTTCATGGTCTGGACCTGGGGCATCATCTGTCCACACACAGAGTAAAAGGACAGCTGTAATGAAGCAGCTTACACAGGCTGCTCCTAGGGGTCAGTCTTTGCCTGTCTCTCCCTGTCCCTGACTGGTCTGCCCCACTGTGGAATGGCCAGCTCCTTCCTTTTTTGGTGCTCAGTCCTGAAGGTGGGTTAGTTACAGGCAGGGCTACAGTCCAAACACTTGCTGCCTCCTGCTTCTCCACCATGTTTTCTGACCCCACTCTATCCCAAGGCAATTCCACTACGGGGTCCTCATCTGTGCATTTCATGTGGACTCTCCTATGGAGAGCAGACCTGCTGGGGTTGATTGGTTTCAGCAGCTCTCTCCACTGTTGGACTGTGATCTCATAGCAGATCCACTGCGGACTGCTGGCCAGAGAGCCACAGTTGGCTTCAGTCTGGGTCCCTAGTCTAAAAACACAGGGCAGAGATCCTCAAGCTTGGTCAATCCACACATTGCCTTGGTGTCTCTGTCTGCATTATCCTATTCCAAAATAAACACGGCTCCGTTTACTAAGTAGCTGAGTCCAAAAAACTTATTAAGTGTTTATGTCTTAACAACTTAGTGGCCATTAGAAAAAATAATACACGTAAGTTGAAAGATAAATAATAGTTTTATTTTATAGTTAAATAACTACCATTACTCAGTACTAGAAAATGTACACCTGTTGGGCATTGCACAATTTCTTAATCCTCATTTCTCGATCTGCATTGATTTTCACTGCACATGCTTTTTTTCACAGCAAGCACCCAAACCTCTGCTTTGCAAAGATGTGACATTACTGAAAGTAATATAGTGTGATCTCATGTTGAAACCACTAATTATTGAAGCTAGTATCTTAGCAGTGTTTGACAGATGTCAGGTATCTCTGCGTTTCCTTCAAAAGTTTAAAATATATTGCGGTGCCCACACAAGTTGGCTTGCTCCCCGGGGGCACCTTGATGCAGTTTCTGAACCGTGTTAACAAGAAAGATGGTAGGTTGCCTGACACAGAAGAACTTAAGGATGACTAAAGAAACATGGTGTGTTTTTTCTCAGAAGGGATTAGTGGGCACAGCAGAAATGCAGTACATTAGGGATAGTTCACTCTAGTTGATTATGAAGTACGGGTAACAGTTACAATAAGAGTCGTGAGAAAAATTCATCATTTAGGAAGAGTCTTTGGAAGGGCTCAGTGTGAAGGATGGATAAAAATTATGCTGTGATGAGGAAAGTAGAGACGTAAAGAGTCAAGGGAGCCAGTTAGTGCCATGACAGAGGAGTCACCACCGAATGTGGCTTTGGATGAGGCCGCTCTGTCAGAGATGTACATATGGGCTAATGCTGGGGAGATGCTAGTGGGATCCCCTCCTGTAATCTAGGTCCAAGGGGATGAGGACTCTCTGCCTTGTTTCCTGGGAACTTGCTCCATCATCGTTCCCTTCCCTTCCTCTTCTGTAATTCTAACATTGCCCTCTCTAATCTCTTCCTTTCCTTCAGCATAGCCACGAACCCACTGAAACCTGACTTCTTCCTTATTACTCCTATAATTATGTCCACTCTTGTTCAGTATCCTCCATATGGCAAGCCCAAATTCTCAAGTGAGACCAAATTCATTTGTCTCACTTCACCAATTCTCCACTTCCTATTCCTTCCCTTCTCTCTGGACACACTTCCTTTATCTCCTCTGCAGATGTCTCTACCTCTGTTATCTCTTTACACGGAAATTCTCTCTGGAGCTTAGTGCAGCCCTCTTCTCACTCCGTAAGTGTGGCCCGCCCTCACCTTAGCTTCTCCTCTTATTCACCAAACTTTTGCCCAGTCAGGCCCCCCCCCACACCTCCCTGCAGTCACACTGAACCCACTGCCACGCCTCAGCTTACCATGCTCTTTGATGCCTCTGTGCCTTTCCATGTGTATTCCCTCGTTCCTGAACTAGACACATAATCTGTAGAGCCGAATGCAAAATGAAAATGTGGGGCCTCTTGGCCAAAAATGACTAAGAATTTCAAGATGATGACATCAGAGCATTAAGTCAAGCAGGGGTCCTTTCTAAGTGCGGGCCCTGAGTGCATACGCAGGTCCCTCTCCTTGCAGCTGGCTCTGCCTCATCCTTTACTGACCCTTTAACGCTCATCTCAGCTGCCTCTCCTCCAGGAAACCTGCCTGACCACACGTTCCCACCATCTAAGTAACGCTCCACTCCTATGTACACCTTGACCCCGTTCTTCTTCTCTGTAGGTGCTGCTTTCCTTGCCTACCTTCCTGCCTGAACTGTGATACTATGAATAGCAGGGATTGTGTATCTTTGTATCTCCAGCACTTTGGACCATGCTTGGTAAAATTTAGTCCCCAGTGAATGTAAGTAACGCAGTGGAGGCGAAGAGTAGGAAGAAGAATGTACATAGGACCTAGATTTGGACCATGAGAAAGAGAAAAAACAAATCCAAAGATATGATTCTCTGTGAACTGGATGACCGTTCAAGGAGGCAGAATGGAGAGGAAAATCACAAGTTGAGGGGAGTTGATATTGCAATCTAGAACTGGTTGAAAAATCCAACAAATCTGACCTCTATGTAAATGAACATTTTTGAAGTTGTTTCAAAGTTTACATACAAAATCCCAAATGAGGAACAGGAACATAAGCTTACATCTAGGTTAATCCTACCAAAAACCAAACTAAGGCCAGCTTTTCAGATGGGTCCTGTTAAGTACCTGCTGTTTGTCCTGTCTATGGAGGGGATGCTCTGTGCTAGGAGGAGGCTGTAATGTTGGAGAAAGATTCGTGAAGTCTTCTTCTACCATAGATTCCCACCAATTGCCCATCTCCTGCCATAGTGACCTTTCCAGATAAGACATCTTGTGGGGGAAGAGTGATAACTGGCATGCCAAGCCACATGGTGCCTCCACAGACCATTGCATATATTTACATGCACAGGGTGGTACTGTCAAGCCAACAGAATGGCACAACCAGAGCCAGGATAATCTACACCACGCTCAGAGCATCATAGTGATTTTCTTATTATTTGGTCTTAATGTAATTCCATAAAATACATGTCTCATAAAAACCTGTGTTTAAAATATCTTACTTTCGATCTTCTGGCTATGAGAGTGGCTGCAAGTGAGCTCTACATTTTTTAATAAAGGAGCATCCTGCTGGCCGTGGTACCACAGCAAGAGTCCAGAACACTATGCCAGCATCATCAGATTTCTCGGAGGTATAGTTTTACGGGAAAAATTTGTCTTTAGAAACTGCGGGGGGAAACAACCACAGGCAAATGAAAGATTAAATATTTTTAATGTGAGAACAGTTAAAAATTGTGTGCATTATTTGATGCTCTACGTAGGATTGTTAGTAGACTTAATTGTAGAAAATAGTCAAAGATCAAAATAAAGGAAGGAAAAGGAAGTATGTGACTATTGAAGGAGCACATTGGTTTTCTCTGGTTGGTCCTGAGATGGTGGCAAAAACATGATGGATGGCAGCCGTCGTCCCTGTCTGGGAGTCCTGGAGTGATTTCTGCAGAGGTTGTGGGTCAGACTTCTGTTGTCATGTGTGGTCTGGCCATTGTTCATTTGCATATTCAGTCTCTCAATAATAATTGACTGTCAAGAAGATCTCATAAGCGGTTGTAGTTAAAATTGAGGTATCAGGATTTACAATATAATAAATAGGAGAAAAAATGAAGAGCCTACCAGCTTTTTTTTTTTTTTTTTTTTCCGGCACGTGAGCTTCTCACTGTTGTGGCCTCTCCCGTTGCGGAGCACAGGCTCCGGACGCGCAGGTTCAGTGGCCATGGCTCACGGGCCCAGCCACTCTGCGGCATGTGGGATCTTCCCGGACCGGGGCACGAACCTGCGTCCCCTGCATCGGCAGGCGGACTCTGAACAACTGCACCACCAGGGAAGCCTCCTACTATCATTTTTGAGTGCTACTGTGTTACAAGAACTTCCTATGGCACTTATTTTTATATATTTGAAACTGAAAACAAGAAATTTATGTTATTGATCCCATATTGAGGTGGAGAAACAGACCCACAAGACTTGAACTTGTCCAAGAACAGGAGTAAGGTTTTTCAATGTATTGGTTTCTCTTGTGGAAGAGGGCTTAAAATTACTTCTAATGCTACATCTGTGTATCATATGATTATATTATGAGAATATCGGCATGAATGTATGAGGTTGCTTTAATTATGAGTAACACATCAATAAGATGCTATCCACTAATCTACAGACCTTATTTGAATTTGTCAGTTATCAAACTGTTGCTCTTTTTTTGTTGTTACTCCAGGAGATGATCCCAGACCCCTGTTCCTATTAGTTGTTTGGGTCTTTAATCTCCTCCAGTCGGGGAAAGCTGATCAGCCTTCATTTGTGTTTCAGGACTTGGACACTTTGAAGTGTACTGGCCAGTTATATTCTAGAATGCCCCTCTGGTTAGGTTTGTCTGATGTTTCATTCTGATTAAATTCAGGTTAGGCATGTTTTTGCCAGAATATCACAGACTGTATACCCTTCTCAGTGCCTCACATCACGAGGTATGGGCATTGATATCTCTCATTTCTTATAATGTTCACTATGGTAACTTGGATAAAATACGACTTTAATTTCTCCCTTTGTTATTAAAACGTATCTTGTGTAGTGACATTTTTAGAGCATGGAAATACTCTGTGTCTCTTCAGACTTTTGCCCACTAATTTTAGCATCTATGATCATCTTTGCTTGAAACAAATTTGATTGTGTGGTGTTTGTAAATGGTGATTTTCCATTTTCACATTCCTTCTCTATTTATATGTTGGAATTATACTGTAAGGCACAGTTTTCCCTTCTCTCCTATTTATTTATTTATGGGATTATTTATATCAGGAGAGACTCATGGATAGTTGTTTTATTTTATTAGTTATAATTCATCACTATCATTAATTATTTTGTAGCTTAAATTGTCCTATATTATCCTTGTATTTATAAATATTTTGCCCTACATTTTTTATTACATGCTCTTTAGCACAACAATTTATGATTTTCTCAGATTTTTCCAATTTTATTGACCCAATAAAGTTTGCTAGTAACAATTAATAGATTTCTGTATGCATTTATGTAATACAGTTTAACAAAACCCATTGTTCTGTACCTGTGAAGGGGTGTAGTAAATGACTAACATGTACATAGTTCCTTTAGTTCAATGGTCTTACTCACTACCACCACCTTCTGCACCTGTAAAAAATAATATTACCCATTCCTCCAAAAAAGGGGGCATTAAAGCACCAGAATTTTCCACATAAAACTCATTTTAGCTGAATATTACACATAAAACGTATTCAGGTCAGCATTTATTCTAATTAATCAGAATTATAAAATCGGCAATATAGGAAAGATAAAATCTAGTTATACCAAGAAAACCCCACATTTCATGTGCATTGTAACATTTATCAAGAGAAAATAGTCCTCATTATTCCTTTCAAGTTTATTGCCTTGAACACTACTATGTCTGGCAATAATATTATGAGCCCTGCTTTGTTTCTATTTTTATTTGCTTATGTTAGGGAACTTCATTTTTCTATGCTGATGCAATTTCCCCCATCACTGTTATATTCCTCTGGTCATTTTAATAACAGGAAATATACACATCCACACTTGTGTCACCATCTGACTAAGAGCCCCTTATGTTTGTTTCTGACAAATTATTATCAGTTAATATATATACAATTTATGGTGGTGATGAGAACAAACCTGGGAAGGATACGGTTTGAGGTTTATAAACTAAACTCGGCTAACGCTGGTCCTGACTAATAAATCAACATCTAATGCTCTGCTATCATGTACTAATTAATTCCTCCTTTCCTCCCTCTTATTAATTTAGTGTCATTCCAAGTCTTTTGGGGAGAGTGCTTGCAGCTTTCATCAGGAACACTCTTATGCCTTGCCAGAGATTTTTTATTAATTGCAGTAAATGCAGTGATTTTGAACAACCAAATTTAGAAAAGAAAGATGAGTTTGGAAGATGGTTCTCCCCTTTGGCAAGTCTGATATTTCAGGATCTCAATAAATCTTTTTGAACCTAATAGAACTGGAAGCAATTTTTTCACATCTTTTTAAATACTCAGATAGTCTGGTAATCCAATTACAAGGACTCTTATATTCCAACATTCATATTAACATGAACTTCAAAATACAAAATAAAATAAATGTAACAAATTAGTTCAGTACTCCTAGTCATAATAAGCTATTTCATTCTGATGACAAAGACTATGTTTGCATGTAATTTATATTCACACATGGCCAAAAATATCCAAGTAAGCATTTAAAACTCTGGTAGCCAGTTGAATCTCCTGTGTACAATTACAAGTATTTTTTTTGGATATTTTAATTTTTTTCTGAGTTTAATGATTTGAAAACCATATGATAGAGTCTTTTTTAACAATATGGTCTAGTGAGGAATTAAATAGAAAGTCAAGACACCGTATACCTTGAATGGCTGATAACTATTATGTGAACTTAAATACCTCAGCCATTCATCATACTTTGCTATGTGTAAAATGTGAAAACAGATACTCTCCTCCAACTTTCTTCCATGTACGTTATAGAAGAACAGAAAAACTAAATGTTATAAGGGAGGGAAGACCCAGCGAGTGGTAACTTCTGCCTCAGAGGCCTGTGTGTGTCTGCAGTAATGGAGTCTCTCTGAGTCCATGACCAAAGCCGTATATAACTCAAGCTGTATATAACTCAAGACTAGGAGCTGGAGAGGGTGGGAGCAAGGCAAAGAAAAATTACTCCCATGACGAGGCATAGATTTCCCAATAACTGGAGTCAGAAACAGGACA
The DNA here is from genome assembly GCF_949774975.1 of Lagenorhynchus albirostris. Taxonomy (NCBI): domain Eukaryota; kingdom Metazoa; phylum Chordata; class Mammalia; order Artiodactyla; family Delphinidae; genus Lagenorhynchus; species Lagenorhynchus albirostris. The sequence continues at coordinate 166,394,728 of NC_083095.1, read as the reverse complement.
GCCCTGGAATGTTCTGTCTTTCCAAACTAATGCTAGCTTTTGTGTGTATAGATTTTTCATTCTTTATTGAGCCTTTTCAAACAGTTCAACATTTTAGGAATGCACAAAAGTTTTTGGACATCATGGCATGCTTGGAAAGAACCCCTTACTTTAGTCTCTGTCAAGAACTAGAGTGAATGCAGGAGTTCCCAGGCCCTGCTGTTGCAGTGAGGAATGAATCAGAGGTCCTGCAATCAGCGGTGACCTTGGGCCCAGGTGCTTTGGTGTGCGATTTGCAACCTGCCTAAGGCTGGCTCAGCTATGCAGCTCAAACTCAGGATGGTAAACTAGGATGGGAAAAAGGACTTGAAATAATGCGATGTAAACTATGTGATGAAAATAATATAGTTGTTTGGGGAAACTCTATTATTTTAACACCACGAAGGCAAAATGTGTTAAAAACATGGACAAGGGAAAAACACACCTACTCAGCAAATTGGGTTCAATGTGTGTAAGGTTCAAAGAAAGATAAACAGTTGTAAAATCTGTTGGTCAAGGGTTACCATGCCTTTTAAATGACAAACTGCCAAAGGTTACTATAGGCATAAGCTTTGCTAGAAACTGTTCTTTTAAAAACTAGATGCTCAAATAAATCAATTCTGTTAGGGACATTGAGAAAGGTGGGGGAAGAATATAAAGCACAGATCAATCTTTCCTTTAGGTTTTATTTAGACTGTTGGACATGAAATTATGTGAAACTGTTTCACCTTTTAGCTTCTACTTTATTAGCAAAACAGAACTTAAGAGTTCCCTTGATGTTATACAGGATTATATAAATTGGGTCCGTGTCATTATCTCTAAACCTATAGAATTTTGTACCTACTCAGCAACATTTTTATGTTCCTCTGAAATTCCTACAACTAAATAATTATATATCAAAACAATTCTCCTTGTAAGGGAATTCTCTTCATATCTAAATTTATTAGGAAGGTGTTAATATTTCTAGCACGTAGGTTATATTAAAAACAGAGACTACCAGGGGAAATTTTAGCTCAGAAGGCCTCATTCTTGTGTCTTTAAACTGCATTTAAGAAGGGACATGGGAGATACATTGTTAAAATTTCTAGCACATTTAAAAAATCTTTTTATAGCACTTAGCACTAAATGTGATAGAGATATTTGTATTCCTGCTCTATCTTCTACAAGGGAGTAAGGGGCTTACACTTAGTTTCCTTGGTTTGTTATTTTTCTATCCCCCTACAGTAGCATTTCACAAAATATGTTCCTTGATGCTAACAGGTTTTAAGAATAATGAAAAGAATCTCTATCGTTTAAGCAAAGGCAACCTGGGTTAAGAACATTTAAACAAATTTTTAAATTTAATATCCTATAACTCGTCAACAGTTGAGTAAGTTCTGATGCTAACCCTACATATTTTCGACTGCCTATTAAAATATTTTGCTGTTGCCAAAATTAAGACACAACACTGGGCTTCCCTGGTGGCGCAGTGGTTGAGAGTCTGCCTGCCGATGCAGGGAACACGGGTTCGTGCCCCGGTCCGGGCAGATCCTACATGCCGCGGAGCGGCTAGGCCCGTGAGCCGTGGCCGCTGAGCCTGCGCGTCCAGAGCCTGTGCTCCGCAACGGAAGAGGCCACAACAGTGAGAGGCCCGCGTACCGCAAAAAAAAAAAAGACACAACACTGCTTCATCCCACAAAGACCCTTTGTGCTTCACAACATTATTAGCTCCTCCATCCCAAACCCACGTAGACATTGCTTTGCAGTCTGTAAGTACAAAACAGTTTAGCCAGTTTCAGAATGTGATACTAAAGGAATTATAACGTATCTTCTTTTGTATCTGTCTTCCTTCAGTCATTAAAGTGTTTTTGATATACATGTTATTTTTTTTGATATACATGTTATTAATAAAAGTAAGACATTCACTTTTTTTTTTTAGCCGCTCCGTGGCATATGAGATCCTCCCAGACCGGGGCACAAACCCGTGTCCCCTGAATTGCCAGGCGGACTCTCAACCACTGAGCCACCAGGGAAGCCCAACACTCACTTTTGTTGCTGCGTACTATTATAATTGTGAGGAGACCAAGTTTGTGGATCTGTTCCGTTAGTGGGCATTGGAGTTGGCTTTAGTTTAGGCTGTTAAGTATAAAGCTGCTATGTACCAGTCTTTGTTGACATAGTTTAATTTCTTTTTGGTAAATACCGAGGAATAGAATTATTGAGTCACTTGTTAAATATACGTTTAACTTTTGAGAAACTTCCAGAACATTTTTCATTCCCACCAGTGATGTATGAGATGTCCTGATCCACATCCTCCTCAGCACTTAGTGTTAACTGCTTTTTAATTTTAGCAATTTTATTGTGTGTGAATATTTTATTCCATAAATTCTATTTTTCTTTGCAGAATTGACATTTGAAATGAAAATAAAACTGCGTTATTTTTACTTCTTTCTTAATACTTATTCTTTCTCATTCGTTGAAAATATGTTTTATTTATTAAAAATACATATAACTGCTGCTTTAAAATTTCTGTCTATTAGTTGAAACATCTGGGTCATCTCAGGATCAGACTCCATTGATTTTCTTCTGAGAATGTGTTCTATTTTCCTGATTCTTCATATGTCTATTAATCTTGGATTATACCCTAGGTATTATGAATATTAACTTAAGGAGATTCTGAATCCTGTAAGATTTCTCTGATGAATATTGTTTCATATGTTTTAGCAAATAATTTTCTTCACTGAGTTTGAGCTGTAAATGTATTCCTTAGGATGCAGCTGGGTCTTAGTCCAGATCATTTGTCTTTAGCCGAGATGTTTTCAGTCCATCCTATACATGTGGTTTCAGGGGTCAGTCGGAGATGTGGGTAGAAATATTTGGGGGATTCTTCCCCTCTCTTCAGCTTTCAGTGTTTCCCAACCCCACTTTCCAGGTATCTCTGGCCAGAAAGACGGTACATGCCACAGAGACTGAACTTGGCCCAAGGCTACAAGCAAAAGAACCTTGATAGCTCCCAGGCTCTAATCCTCTCAAAGCGTGCATTCCTCACCAGAGTCTTTCTGTTGCTGTTCACTCTTCAGGTAGTTGCTTTTCCTATTATGTCCAAGATTTTCAGTTGCATTTTGCAGAGGGTTATCTGGTAGAGACTTAGTTTGTCACGTTTAGAAGCAAAATCCATCCATGTTGTAGCTTATATTTTCATGCTCCTGGCATGATTTAATAAAAAGAATTTCTTAGTTTGAATGGAGACCAATGCATCTTTTTCTTTAAACTTTATGATTATTGCTTAATGTGTTATACTTACCTAACCCAGGCAATGGAGATTTCCTCCTATATTTTCCCAGGAAGAGTCAGTGTTTTAACTTTCTCATTCAGAACTACAATTAGTCAAATAGTATTTTACAAAGCTAAGCTTTTTATAGAAATATTAATAAATATGAAGTTTAAATTTTACTTGGGAGATCATGTTTTTGTTTATTCTTTGTAACATATCTATTATATGTTATTATCTAACATATCTATTATTACTCTTTTTAGAAACAAAAATAAAAATATCAGTTGTCACCAATTAATCAGTCTATGAGTGAAAGTACCATGTTGGTCTGTGGAAATTACATCAACAAAAATATTTTATCAAACTAACTTTTCTCAGGCAACTAAATTAAGTTCCTCAAGTCAAGCATGTAATTAGAATTCTTTCCTCTCTGTTATATACACTTTACACATTAAGTTTGCTTGAAATAATTTCTATTTTATGAATTAAAAGAGTAATCTTTAATCCTTTCCTTTTATGAATGAAGCTCTAACCATACAAAATTTAGCAACCAAACTAGAATCTTTCATTGACTATATCTTAAATAAAAGATTAAGTCCACAATCCTAAGATATATTTTTGCAATACTCTATAGTTTGTATTAACTCTTTAATTATATTGTAAACAGAAAAAAATGGAGAAGAGTGAAAATAAACAGCTGAAAATAAACAGCTGAGACATAGAACTAATAACCAAAAAGTTAGAGAGTAATAATAGATATATTACAAAGATTAAACAAAAACATGATTTCCCAAGTAAAATTTAAACTTCATACTTATTAATATTTCTATAAAAAGCTTAGCTTTGTAAAATATTATTTTCCATAGCACTTAACATGTGTATGATATGCACAGGTGGTATCCTTAGCATTACCTGTATTCGATTTTAAGCTTTCTTAAAAGTAGGTCTCCTGTCCTACTCATCTCGCTATCCCCAACTGTAATATTTTCAAAATGGTGTAAATTGTATTGTAAAAAGAATCTCACAGGTGGTCAAGATTAAAAACGTTATATAAAGACCCCTAGATATATAGAGTACTTTGATAAAATAAACCAGGTAGTTTACACATGTCCATTATGTCTGCTGAACTTCATCTTGACAATTTTGATTAATATAAAAATTTCAAATTAGAGCATATTTCAGTACTGAAACCACAATTTCAACAGTTGTCGATACCTGCACATTGTCATTGCTCATTGAATAGCATGACAAGTGGGATTAAGAAAATAAACCCAGTAAAATGTGGCTAAATATAGTTGAATAAGCAAGAAATGAATAAGAAGCCATCGTCTAGAAACCTATTTGATATTGGACTGCATATGCATTTCCTCCTCTTCTTTTTCATTTGTATTTCTTTTTCCAATTTAATTTTTTTAAAAAGATGATGTAATGGTTAATTTTTCATGTCAATTTGACTGGGTCACAAGGTGCCCAGACGGTCAAATATAATTCTGGGTTTGTCTGTGAAGGTGATTGTGGATGAGATTAACATTTGAATCAGCAGAATGAACAAAGCAGAGGGTGCTCCCCAATGTGGGTGGGCCTCCTCAAATCAGTTGAAGGCCTGAATAGAACAAAAAAAGCAGACCCTTCCCTGGGTAAGATAGAATTCTATTGGCAGTCTTGAAACTGGGACACTGCCTTTTGCACCTACTTGGGACTCCAAGTGAAACAAGCCTTTTCTTGGGTCTGGAGCTTGAGGGCCTTCCTACTTGGAGCCACACCATCTGCTCTCCCAGATCTCCAGCTTGTTGACCATCCTGCAGATTGTGGACCTCATCAGTCTCCATAACCACGTGAACCAATTCCATACAGTAAATCTCATCTATATTACCAGCGATAACCAAGCCTGCCTGGCTGGGGAGCAGAACCTGAGCGCAGGGACCCAGCACGCCGGGCCCCAGTACGCAGGGCGGACCGGAAGTCGGGGATCGGAAGTCAGTCCGCTGCCTTTCCTGCCCTGGGTTTTGTGAGGGGCTCGCCGTGTGGCAGCCGTGCAGTCTGCGCCTCCGGCTGGGCCGTTGCCCCAGGGCAGCGGGCGGCGTGCCGGGCACGAAGGTGAAGGGAGCTCCCGGGTTGAGCAGGCTGCTTCGGGAAGAGGACTGATTTGTGCTCCCCGGATTTATAACCCTCAGTCATCGGGTCAGAAGCCGAAGCCCGCTACTCCTCTCAGACCGCCGGCCGCCTGGCGTTTCTCAACATCTTCCTGTGGTTCCTTAGAACAGTTCAGGCCACGCGGCCACTTCAATTTGGTCAGATTTCATTTTGGGAAGAAACAGTGCAGCGTGTGGTAAAAGCTCAGGGTTTCCGCGGTGTCCGGCGCTCCAGCATCTCTTCTGCAGGATGTCGTTCTTCTCAGCGCAAACACGAGGTTCTGCGCCCAGCCCGGTGCGGTCGCAGGGGAGAAGAGAAGGAGGAGAAGATGCTCTGATGATGCAGAAGTTGGTTTCAGGTAAGCTGGTTTCCAGTTATGCCGGTTTTGAGATCTCTGATGCCACGAATGGTTTCCAATGCCCGACTGAGGTTTCACAGGCTGAGCAACGCCTGGTCTCCCGTTGCCCCGGGGCCCCTTTGCAGCCAGACTTTCATTCGAGGAAAATGGGCTTAGCCAGGAGTTTAGTGGCAGGTTTTTCATGACGGAAGAAAGGCTGCTGGCGGGGTTCGTCCCAGGAGCCCAACACCGTTAATGAACTGTTGAACAGTGGGCTGGCCTGACCTCCGAGCAGCTTGCGACCTGTCTTGGCCCATCACCGAGTTTGCCGGGTTGGGACTGGTGGGTGGGCAGGTGGCTGCTTCTTCACCTTCACCAGCAGTCCCCAGAGCACCCGGCCTGGCCGGGGCGGGCTGTAGTTGGCTTCTATGGATGGCCCTGCCGCCCTGCGGCTTCCTGGGCCCCCCTGCGCTCCTTGGTCGTCCAGTCCATTGTGCCTCCAGAGCCTCAGCTCTCGCCAGATGCAGCCCGTCCTCCAGTCACAGGTCAGAACCCGCTTTGCAGAGTGTAAGTCTGGAAAAAAATGCACTGCCCTTCCCCCAAACTCCTCCCTGCCAGGCCTCCCTCTTGGCTCAGGCAGGGTCCTCGGTTGCCAGATCCCACAGGAGGAGGTCATTGCCTTGTGCATCAACCACAGGCTGGGGCACTGGACGGCCCTCTGGCTTTTTGTTGTATCGGAGGCACTGAGTGAAGATGGTCAGATATGTGTATAGTCTGTTAAAAAATCGCTTGAAAAACTATGACGTTCCTTTGTCCTGGGTACCAGCCAGACACAGAAGGCGCAACAGCTAAGTCAGGGGAGTTTGGGGATAAAGTCTTGTCATCCTTCTGCAAACAGTTTTCAGGGAAGATGAGTGTGGAGCCTGGCCAAGAAGGGAGGCTTCCCAGTGCTGAAAATGTGGTGTGTGGAGCCTCTGGCCAGGAGCTCCCGCCCAGCGTCTGTCCAGAATCTGCTGTTGGAGAAAGAGGTTTGAAGATCAACTTCAGCAGTGGTTGTCTGAAAACTCAGGAGCATTTACAGATTCAACTTCCCTTCCCCTTGACCTTCCTCAGATTCTGGCCATCTCTGCCTTAGACTATTGGAGCTTGCAAATGAAAACATTTGCAACTACTAGCCCTCAGGATGAAAGGACAGGAGCCACTGCAGCTGTCAGAGGCAACAGGCACATCTCTGAAGCACTTGGAAAGGCTGATCCCAAGTTCAGGGGAAGTGGAGGTTGCCTCTGAGCTCCATGTCTCTGCACTGCTAGACATGGTGGACATTTGAGCTGCCTGACCTGAAAGAGGGAGGGTCTCTCCAGAAGGTTTTGTTTTTATTAAAAATAATGTTATTCTCAGATACTTGATGCACTGTTGGAAAATGCTTTTTATATCATGTAAATAAACCATTTGGATGTCAAAAGAAAAGGGACATTATATAACAATAAAGGGGTCAGTTCTTCCAGAAGACATAACAATCCATAACGTATATGCATTTACCAACAGAATATCAAAATAAATGAAAAAAAAGGTGATAAAACTATAAGGAAAAATAGATAAATTTACTATTATAGCAGGGGATTTCAAGACACCTCGGTCAGTAATGGACAGATAAATCAGGCACAAAATCAGTAAGGATATAGTTTAACAGCACCATCAATCCACTGGATTTCAAGAACATCAGATTACCCATTTTTTTTCAAGCTCACATGGAACAGTCACAAAGATAGACCATATTTTGTGGCATAAAACATACCTTAACAAATATAAAAGAATAGACATAGTATAAAGTAGACTCTTATAGTGAGATTAAACTGGAAATTAATATCAGACAGATGACTGGAAAACGTAGGATACTGGTGATCAAACAACACACTTCTAAAACACATGGGTCAAAGAAGAAGTCTCAAGAGAAATTAAAAATATTTTAAACCAAATAAATAAAAATTAAACTTTTTCAAAGTCAAATTGAAATTTGAATTTAAAAATAAAACATCAAAATTTGTGAGATGCAGCAAAAGCAATATTTACAAGAAAACTCATAGCATTGAATTCACGTATCAGAAAGAAGGTAGAGCTAAAATCCATAACGTAATCTTCCTTTATGAAACAAGAGAAAGAAGAGGAATACAAATTTAAAAAGCATAGAAGTAAAGAATTAAAATTAGAGCAGAAATGAATGAAATTGAAAACAGGAAAACATAGAAAAATCAATGACATCAAAACCTGATTATTTGAAAAGATAATAAAACGGTAATCCACTAGCCAGGCTAAACAAGAAGAAAAAGTTACTAATGTTGGAAATGAAATTAGGGCCATCACTAATGATCCTATGGACATTAAGGATAATAAAAGAATATTATAAACAACTCTATGACCTAAAGTTAGATAACTTAAATGAAATGTATTAATTCCTTGAAAGACACAATGTAATAAACTTCCCATGAAGAGATGAAGATAATCTGAATAGGGCCATATCTGTTAAAGAAATTGAATTAATAATAACCTTCCAAAATGAAAGCAGCAGATCTAGATGGTTTCACTGGTGACTTCCACCAAATATTTAAAGAAAAAAATACCATTTCTCAACAATCTCTTTCAGAAAATAGAAGCAGAATTAATAATTCCTACTCATTCTATGAGGCCAGCATTACCCTAACACCAAACAGGAGAACACATTCTTTTGTGTGTACCATAAACCTAGGGCAAGAATACATTTCTTTGGGAGATGTTTTGTTTTCCACATAGATGGTGTAAATTCAGAACTTAGTTTCATATGTTGGTTGGCTTGTCTTATGAATTCTAAGAGGTTATTTTATTTTTCCTCTAACCTGGGCCAAGGCCTTTTCCTGTTTTAATCTGTGGGTCAGGTTTGTCTCCAGAGCACCATTATACTGAGATGTAGATTCTAGGGTACTCTCAGACTCTGTCCCTTGGTCATGCCCCTTCTTTGTCTTCAGCTTTTAAATCAAAACTCATTTCACCAGGTTTTATCAGATATCTAAGAGTGAAATGCAGATTCAATGTTTTGCTTTCTCTTGGATTCACATTTTTACATTTGTTTTCATTTTTCAGAATGCCTCACTTTCTTGACAACTGAGTAATGCAATGTGTGTGTGTGTGTGTGTGTGTGTGTGTGTGTGTGTGTGTGTGAGTGTGCATGTTTAAATTTTCTTCCAGCATTTTTAGTTGTTTTAAGTGGAATTATTTTGTTCAGGGTATTTGAAAGATGTCCTTTCTCCTCTACTTTTTGTCACCTTGTCTCTTTTCCTGAGCTTCCCATTCAAACTGGCCTGTCTTTCTTGGCATGGATCAGTGCTTTGCATTATTTCCTTTTTCCCTCCATCAAAATGAACCTTCCTAGCTTTTCCAGATAAGACACATTAATATATACAATGAAATATGAGTAAAGATATCATTGTCATCATAAAAGAGAGAGCAGCCTAGATTAAAATCCTTGGGTTCAGTCATGTGCTTTTCAGGGCCCATTCATCTCCACGGAACTCTCTTCCACCCTTGTCTTTATAAAACTAAGGTATGAGGATCATAAGAGAGAATAGGTATGAAACTGCTTCATTATATGCAATTCACCCTACAAATATAAGCTGTTATATTTTTTAAACTAAAGATCTCATAGGCCCTAAAATGATATGAGCCAAAGCTGTAAGTAATAGGGGCAATTTTAAGGAGTTATGTGAATTTGTGAGAAAACATTGGTTTTTCAAGGTCTTTTAGTCCCTCTCATAGGCAGTCTGTGGAATCTAAATGCCTTATTCTGCTTACTTATGTGTGTGTAGAGAACATGTTTTACACCATCAACGCATTGTCCTCCTGGGTATTTGTAAATGGCAGCAATGGAAATCTCCTTTATAATGTGTCTTCTTCATCATCAGGACTGAAACGGAATCATAAACTGTAGTTAATTTCATTCTCATAATTTTTATGTAAGCAGGACAGCTGCTCAGCATGATTTTTCCTGTTGCTTTTCAATTTATGGTACATATGATAAAACAAATTTGGAAGTAGAGGCCAAGAGGCTAGTGGATGAACTTTATGAAATTTAATTTAACTGTGTCAGGGGATAATATTTCATTGGAACATTTTATGTCTCAAAGACATCCCCTTCAAGCCAGGTATGAGTTTCCCAACCTGGTTTATGATCAATATTTAAAATAAACTGTAAAAAAAAATTATTTGGAAAGCTTGTGTGTAGATCCTCTTTATGTTCTTATAGGTAACATGTGTTTGGGAAGAGGATGGATTCTGTTTTTATAAACCCATTACTTAGGTTGCCCATTTTGATACTGAAGTTTAATTTTTCAAAGAAAATATTCTACTGTTAAGAAATAGAATATTCAAATGTACCAACATTAATATTTTGCAGAAAAACTAATCTCTTTTACTACTAGGTTGCATGTTAAAATATAGGAAAGTCTACAACCCAGAATATTGAAGCTAAAGAAACAAAGTCATTTGTTCAGGTGTACAAATGAAATTTCATCTAACAATGGAATTAATTATATTTTGGCTTGACAAATTATAAATACGTGACTTCCATTTCTTGTATCTGTAAATAGTGAATGAAAATGGGAAGGATGTAGTGGTTAGAGATCAGATTAGACCACTAATTCTTTTCCTTGAAGCATTTTCAGAAAACAGAGTTTACATCATTCATAGTATTTAAAATGCCAAGGAACAGCCAAACTTCGATGTCAGCTGGCCTCTTAACACCTGGTTTTTAACCACATCTCTTTTTTGTTTTTCTGGTAGAATAATAAGCATTTTGAAATTCAGAAAGCTTCATTCCATGAATTTTAGCTGTGGGTAGATCTCAGAATACTGATGATAAAGTGTGCTGAGAAATTACATTAACTTCAGGGTTCTGTGACTTATCTTCCTTTCCAAAAGAATTGCATCTTTAATTACTATTTGTTCAGAACACTTTAAACATTTTAGTAGTAGAGCAAGAAGGCCAATTGATAGGGAAAATATCTCAATCTATGTCCCATTTCCAGGAGACATAAGATCATCATTCAGATTTAAAGTGAGAAAACATTCTTTAACCAGGAGCCAACAGCAACATCTGTGCACAGCTAATCCTGAACCTGCACCAGCTCTTTTCCATATTTTAGAGTGTGCACATTTCCTCTCATCTTGTTTTTCATTTCATAGTCTCCTGCAGCCAAGCACAGTCAGAAGGACTACTTTGTAATCATTCTGATTTATCTGTAAGTAGGATGTTTGGAAAATCCCTTAAGAACTCATCCTCATAGATTTGTAGCTCAATTAAGCGGATTCAATTAGTCTAGATAGACTGGCTGAAGAGCATATAAGCTCAAATCCCAAAAGATACTAGGATCTCATGCAGTTTATTATTTTAAAATGGCTCATTTCCTTACACTGATACATTTTCTTCAAAACATTTGGAAAGGAAACGACATATGTAAGGAATGCTATAACTACAGTTGAATTTTGCAGCCTCCAATTTTCTCTACATACTGTCTTTCAGGACCATGGGTGTAGTTTAATACACATTTAATATCATCATTATTTGATGCCTAAAAGACTGAAACTTTTTAAACTCATTCTAGTCATATGACAAAGAGAGAAACTCAGGTGTCTGGACCCACTTTGGTTACCACCACCCCAAAGATTTCCAGGGTACATAAAAATAATGGGAAGTAATGAGTCCTTGAGAGCATGTCTGGTCCTAGACACAGTGGTGATTTTTATATGCTTTACTGAATATAATTCTCAACACTACCCTATGAGGAAGGTCCCAAAAGAAAAAATGGCTGAGATATTTTTTTAAAAAATGAAAGTGGGAGAGAGAGAGAAGGCAAAGAGGAGTGGACAGCTATTATGTAGCATATCAAACAAGTCATCCAAGGTCACGTGGCTAGTAGAATAGCCAGATATGTGGTTTGTCTGACAGCAAAACCTATACACGCTCTTACTATATCCTAGGGCCTGTGAAAGAGACTGATGAGATTACCTTTTGGAAACACAGCAAGAACTATTTCCCCACCACCCTCGAAGTCAGAGATGGTCATCCACCTGAGCTCTGGCCTGGGGAATGTTCGCATTTCATGTTCAGGCCACCAAACCTTTCTCACGGAGTCGTCACCCTCTCTTTCCCTATCTGAAGGCTGAAGGAAGGACTCGGGGTCACAGGAGAGAGCAGCAGCACACAGTAGAGGGGTCTGGGTCTCTGGAACATCACAAGGGAGGCTGTCCTGGAGACACTGCCTGAAGAGCCACATGAGCAGGAAGGAAACGTGTATTGGGTGAAGCTTCCAGGAGCGTCTGTTAGAGCAGTTGGCTCGTGTGGCCCTTGCAGACCCACGTAGGTGGAGCAGCTTTGTACCTCCCCACCTCCTCTGGCCGTATTGCCACCCCAACAGACCCTACCAGTGTGTGAGCCTTTCTCACAGAACAGTGCTTCCATCCCTGAAGACTGAATCCTGAAAATGTCATACCAGAAGGCATGTCAAGGAAAGGCTATAGGGCTTTAGCCTTCAGCAAATCCTGCTGCCTACAGATGGGTCGATCCTGTGTGCATTCCATTACAATTTCTGTCACTGTTTTAAAAGACAAATACTAAGAAAAATAAGGTGACCAGTCTATTTTATCCTAAAAAGTGTATTATGCGTGGACGCAAGCAGGATGTACCATCATTTGTTATTAAATGTAAGGCTGTGAGAGAGAATAAACTCTTTCCCCACCTTCCCAAATGCAGAAAAAAATTTCTAATCTCTGTGGAAAAGCTAGAGAAACAGACGTCTCCAAAGAGAGTGCCAATGAAAACTTCACCTCCTCGTAGATTTCTGTAATTGCAGACCTCGAGTTGAGTTCCCAGGCCAATAAATTATAATACCCACAGCATAATAACGTCTCCTTGCTGCTGTCATGGTTATTAATACAGTTACTATTGAGAATTCTATTAGCTGCGTGCTTGACTAAAGATGTGAGTTTATCTTCACAACATCCCTGGAAGGCAGACAGGTGATGACTTTTATTAACACCATTTTAGTGATGGAGGAACCAGAAAAGAGAAATGCAAAGGCATTTCCCAGCATAATACAACAAATCTAAAGCAGATTGAAGTTTGGAACTCAAAGTATTTCGATTGTTAGTATATACTTAAGCAATGATTCACACTCATTTTACAACAGGGACTGAATCCCTGTTGTGGAGAAAGATTTTCTCCAAGGTCAAAAGAGAAAGATCTTAATGGCCTTGGTGGTAGACTTTAAAGACTTTATGATTTATTTATGTGTATAGGCATGTCCTAATAGGGCTGTTACTGTGATTGATAAGAAGGATCAGCTTGACACAGATTTCCTACAACGGACATTTCAATATTGATCTATTAAGGATAGATAGAAATAGAAATGTTCCCCGATCTTCACAGCATATCCTTGTGAGTTTATTTCTGTTTATTTCTGCACTGGAAAGACTTAGCATAGTAAGTTGGAATTGTTCAAGGCAAGGAAGCACTGCCAGAGGTACACTTAACACCTCACTGTCCCCTGACCCTGTGCTGTTTCAGAAGCTTGCTGTGCATATCATGTAAAAGTCATCCTCTTTAGTTAGCAATTCCTTCCCTGTCTTTTCTGATGCGTGCTCCTGCCATGTACAAATGTTCTAAACTCTAAGTGGATCACCCTATGTCTTAACCCACAAGCTCCTTGAAACTACTCTCGTCTTCACACATTTAATTATGTTTATTCCATCCACTGGGAAAAACTTTGCCTTCCTGTTAGCCTGTATGTCAGAGTCCCTTTTCATCCTTAAAATGCTTGCTTTGAAATACTTCAGCTTCTCTTGAATCCCAAAATTACCTTTGTGGAGGTCATTCGCTTCCTCTCTTGCTTCTCATGGATTTATCAATGGCTTGTGAAGCCTTGGAACATAAAACCTGTCACGTTCAGTGTTTTGTTTGTTCATTTTTATTGTCCATAAGAACTAGCATTGTGTTTTTTATGTAGCAAATGTTCAATAAGCACTTCTCTTATTCAGCCAGTTTTTAATGTAGCTTCTTCAAATGGTTCTTACAGAGAAGAGGTAGAATTAGATTTGGAATGAGACATGAATTCTTTATAAGACACACGAGAGTACCAGGGTCTAGAAAAAACAGCATCTATTTGGTGGCACTAGTCCCTTTGGACTAAGGAGTTTTGTTTGTTTGACTATTAATGCTTATTTATTTTATTTGATCCTCCTTCCATTATATGCATGTTAGAATTTCAAGTTTTCCAAACAAGTTGTTAACAAATCTGATGTTATTTTTTCTAGGTCTTTATGCTGTGTTCTCTAGCTGACTATTTAAAATTACATCCACACCAATAATGCCTGGAATTTTCCTGAAGAGTCCCTTTTAGAAAGGTTGAAAGATACATTCTTGCTCCTAGAGGTATAGTTACACTAAAAAATAGAGCAAAAATTTAAAAAAATGATTTCTAAGCTGAGCTCTCCTAGGGAAAAAATGTAAGCCGTTAGGATTGGAAGAAAACGATCATTATAAGTTACTGGGGTTAGAAGAACTATCACTCCAAAAAGCATTTTGTAAAAGTGGAGGTGATTTCAGGAGTTTTTCCAGTTTATTATGTATTCAGCATACCACTGCAGTGGATTATTGCCAAACCTTTACACTCTCAGGACATTCTGTCCTTTGAAATTTACATAAAAGTACTCAAATCTCCATCCCATATTTGATGGAAAATTCAATTACCTCTCATATTTCCAAGAATTCTTTGGAAAGTTGGGGTGGGATGGGATAAGGCTCTAATGAAGACCACGGTATATCATGCATACTTATAATTTCCTTTATTCAGTATATTTACAGCTATTAGAAGTTCAGTGTAATCCATCCATATTCAAAGTTACAAAAGTTTATCAGAGAATGAAGAGATCGCAGAAATAAAGTTTGCTATTGTTGTGTTGCATTCAAAAGACTCTACTGTAGTTAATATAATCAAAAAAAATTAGTATAGGGAAAGGGTTTTTGATGAGATTTGGGAAATTTAAAAAGCCAATCCTTAAGTGTAGGGGCACCAGCCTACCTTATAAGTCTTCACTTCAGGGTTTTGTCATTGCCATGGTAGTGCGGCCAAGAAATCTGTACCTATTGTTTTTCAGTGTAAATTCCAAATTCCTGGGAGGAACATAGATGGCCCAAATTAGAACAAGGGTCCTATTACTAGAAAGCCTATTTCTGTTTTCTGAGTAGGAACAGAAGGGGCTACTCAAATTCTACTTTTGTACAGTTAGAGTCTTTCTTGGAGAAAGTGAACTGCTGGGTCTTGAGAGCCACCAAAGGAGGTGTCGAATATAAAGATGATTAAGTTTACTTCTTCATTTGTCAGATGAGAACCCTGGCTCTCCTGGGGATGAGTGGTGTATGCAAGGCCACGAGCTGGAGGCCGAGATTTAAGTGGAAGAGATGTCTCCTAATTCCCATTCCTTTACTGAGTTTATCCCACCTGGAGATGAATTAGACTACTTCTATTACAAAATTAGAAGACTGAATAAAATATTAAATCATCAGGATTTTCAGGGGAAAGAGTTCTATTTCTTGAGCTTAAAATCTGAAAAGGTAGTTCAAGTCTATATAATACAAAGGAAGTCCTTCTGTTTCCTTGTCATATTTCTTGTCCTATACCACCACTGTGCATTAGAAGCCGTAAGGCTAAAAACTGTTAGAGGAATAAAAAGCATGACACAGCATAATTTTCTCAGCTGCCTAGACTTTAAACTATACCATTATACAGAGTTTAAGATCTTTTCCACTTATGTATTTAATCCATTTCCCGGCCCTGATCCAACATGCACTCAAGTTTGAGACCCAGGGTCCCAGCCCACTTGCTCATAAAGTTGGGCCTCTAGACAAGCAGCATCAGCATCAGTGGAGAATTCATTAGAAATGCCATTTTTCAAGTGCATCCTGAGATCTACTGAGTCAGAAACCCTGGAGTGAGACCCAGTCACCTCTCTCTCACAAGCCTCCCTGCCTCCAGCCTTAGATACTGCCTTTTTAAAAAACACCCCTGATAATTACTTCTTTATAGCCCCAGCTTTATTTTTATTTGAGAAAACTAACAGAGTACATTCTGTATGCCCAGCACTGTTCTCAGTATTTTAGAAATATTAATCGTTTAATCCTCGTGACAGCCCTATAACATAAAAGTGACATTGCCTCAATTTTCCAGGGGAAGCTACCGAGGCCCAGAGAAGCGAGGTCACTGCTGCTATGAGTGGCAGCCCTGGCTCCACGGCAGGCAGGCAGCTGGCTCTCCAGCCCATGCTGTGGAGGGGACGCTGCCTAGAAGCACTCTGGGCATCTTTACTCTAAGCTCTCCTTCTTCTCAACTCACTCAGCTCTTAGACTGAACACATTTTGTTATTCTTACCACTCACCATCCATCCCCACTTCTTGGAGCAGGAATCTCCCAGTTGTTCCTTGGGAATACTTCCTCACTCTTTTGCTCTAGGACCGAGGGTGGCCACCAGCCAGCAGTATCACATCATCCGCACCTGTTAGAAATGCAGAATCTCAGGCCCTGCCTTCGATCTGCTGAATCTGGATCCACATTTTAATAAGCTCCTCAAGTGAATATAAAGCACATGAGAGTCCTTGAAACACCAGCCTACCATATTCTCACTAACATTCACAGGTGGTGTGGAGTCCGGTGGCAGGATCCAGAAATGAGCACAAGTCTAAAGGAAACCAGTCAGCAGTGGTCCAGCCCCCGAGCTAGAGTGGTTGGTTCAGGATAAGAACATATGCAAGGCAAGGCCATAGGGCAGGTGAAACCTGAGACCTGTAGTTTTATGTGTGTTTTTTGAGTAGAGAAGTTCTCTGTTCCTCTGGACTAGCTGTCATAGAGATAGGAGACTAATGATACCAAAATCTGCCGTATGGAGCCAGGAAAGGAGCCAAACTGGAGAAGTGGGTCAGAGACATGAACGGGTGCTAAACCCGGGTATGCCTGCCGTGGCTCTTCTCCCTAAACTTCTCATTTTGTGAGCCAAGGGCTGTCCTGTTCTCGCCCGACACAGTAAGTTCCTTGAGAGGGTAAGAGCTACCTTCCAACATTTTTGTAACTGCTAGGCACCTTGTATGGTACAGGATAATGAATACACAATCTGTGCTGATTAGGGAAGAATGGGTGTGAGAGCATTGATAGACAATGTTCTTAAGATGGTCAGAGGAGGGAGAGTATTTGTTCAACTAATAGTCAATGAAAACTATCTTGTGCCATAGATTAGGGTACATTGGTGGAGAACAGTCAGACAAGATATATGTGCTGACATCGAAGACACAGTCTCATGGGGAAAATGGTAGTAATTTTAATTTTCAATACATGTAGGCTAATCCTTGTCTCAGTGCATTCGGGCAGCTGTAACAGAATGGACTAAGACACATTGATAAAAGACTTGCCCTGGGAACTGGGGGTGCTAATGGTCACACACTGGTGTCATTCATAACCAGGAGAGGGCAGATGGTGATGGCAAAGGGTATCATCCTCAGATAGGAGAGCCTTTGGAGGAGGACAGGGAGACCCCCATCTGCCAAGTGTCGTGTCTGTAGTGAATCTAAGTCACGTCACGGTCTGACCCATGTCACACCTGAACAGAACGTGTGACTACAGACTGCAGGGTTCGAAGCTGTAACCTGAGATTAGAAAAATACAATAGAACATTCAGGTCTAATAGAGTATATTATCAGACTACAAATGTATTTCCTCCATTAAAATATAATCCTGGAATAAGTCACTGGATGAGTTTAACAACAGATTGGACATGACAGAAGAAAAATCAATACACTTAGTTATGGATCAATTTGTATTGCTCAACTGAGGAAAAATGAGAAAAATTAAATATATATAGTATGTAATTGCAAAATTACATGAGAAATAGGCAATTCATAGTCAGATAAAAGCTTTAACAGAAAAATCAAATAAAAATTTAACAACGTGAGCAATAAATTCAGCTTTGTGAGTATTTATAAAATTGCACACCCAGTTTCTGCAGTTAAGTTAAAGGGTTAGATGGGAAAAGATTGGAGTAGTTAGGTGTATACCCATGCTAACTAACACCAGGCTCCTGACTTCTAGGAAAGGGAACTCTTTACCAGCCTGCTAGCTGGGCAGGCTGTATTCTAACAAGATTGGCTTGAGTTGTGCGTTTACTTCTTTATGGTCATTAAGCAGCCCAAGTCTTAGTCCCCATTGATACTGGAAATGTGTTGCCCCAAACTGCTTCATGTGACGTGGGTAGGAAAGCCCGTTGAATGAAATGACCATGGACATCCAGAGTCTGACACCATGACGTTGCCTTACCTTGACACAGGGACAAGCAGGTGTGAACTTGGCATCATTACTTCTCCATCCTGTTGGTCTGTCCTTGATGACAAATTCACATCTAAAGAGTGTTTTCATGATTCTTCCCTCAGTAATCTCTGCCAAATTAACCCAAAGGGAGCTAGTTCTAGGACATACTGAAGACAAGCGGTTCTGAGACACATTCTCGTGTGAATTAATAGCAAAAACTAAAGAAGGGAAGGAAAAAAAGAAACTTTCCTGGAGTCTTGCCTTCATTTATATCTTCGCATATTTTTCCTGAGGACTTCAATATACTAGTGTTAGAAATACAAACAAAGATTGATGAATTCCGTGGGATGAATACTGGAAGTAATAGCATTTGCCACTGTGAAGTGGTATCAGATTTCTTCCCCACAGGAGCTCTGCAAGAGAGAACACTGGTGCCCTGGCAGCAAGTCAGTTCATTGTGCGGCTCTGCTAGCACGACCCTAATGAGAGCCCAGACTCCAGTTTTGGTTTAGGATTCACTGACAGTTTGAGTGTGGGCTCAGTCTCTCTGCTACTACTGGAATGTGAGTTGCATGCTGAATTAATTAGCAAAAAGGAGGTTTGAGCCTATTTTGGCTATTTCTAGTTCTCTCCATTCATTTTATTTTCATTGGCGTATTTTATTTTCATATCTTCATCCAAAGCTCATTTGCATATGATTTATTTGCATACTGAGATCATTTTGAGGAATAAAAGACTTGTAAAACACTAGGAATCGGTTACTCCAAGTAATTCTTGATTAAGGTGTGTCCTTTAGAATCGGACAGAATTCCCGCATTTTAATTTTTAAATCCCACCTGGCTAGCTTTCCCTTGCTTACAGCTCATCTTTTGCCTCTCTGCAAACATGAAGAATTTCTTGCTGTAAATTAATGCTATTTATATTTTAGAAATTCCACATCCTTTCACAAGTCACTTGAGACCCAGTGGCGAGAATGAATTACCCTCAGCTGTCTGTCTCTCTCCTGACAGGTTGGCCTGGAAAGCAGCTCGCCTGGAGCAGAATTCATTGTTATTTCACTATCTGAGAAGTAGCAAAAGACAGTTTTACAAATTTCTAAAATAAGGCATGAAAGGAAATTCAACAGAAACTGATTTTTCCCTTTTTTAAAAATCCTTGACTTTGACCAAATTAGTAGGGATTGACATATTTGAACTGCTTAGTGTCCATACCGTTGTATTCCCTCGAAATGGAATCTTATAATCATTGCTCTAGGGAGAAATATATTAAGGGTTATTGGCAAACACGTTTCCCCTGATTTCTTTTTATCCTAAAATAAAAAGATGAATTAAGACATAGCACATATATTAGCATCAAGTATTTGGTATAGCTCTCACTTTGCAAGCTCAAGTAGTGATTGGTACCCCATAGTGACCAATTACAATACTTGGGCTGAAATTGTACAATTTTAAATTAGTAGGATGACTAAACTGAGGATTTAAAACAACAAAAAATGTTTAATTTCTAGACTAATGAAATAACAGGAAGATATCTGAAGTGAATATTAGTATATGTTATCTGTAGTAAATGTTACCAATTAATATGGAAATCCATGTTCTTCTATTCATCCTAGAAATAAATCTGCTATGTTCTGATTATCTCTATAATAATTATGCAACTCAATACAGTGTTAATCCAAGAAATCGAAACAGCATCTCTTCACGATTTCCTTGTTCCTTGAGTAAGCCAAAGGCAAACGAGTGAACAGTTGAGATGCTCAGAGTTGCCCAAGTGCCCTGGGGAATGTCAAAGATAAACAGATTTCCCTACCATTAGCCCTCAAAATCCTCCATTTACATTGCATGTTCATGTTTAAGGAGAGGGAATTTCCAACCCCGGTAATAACATTTGAATCAATAGAAACTGCAATCTTGCCTCTATTTGTATTTTTAAAATTAACTTTTATCACAGTGCTTTCCCCAGTTAATAATGGTAGTAATGGAATAATTTCAATAATAACGAATATTTATCTAGCTCATTGGGATGTGCCAAATGTCTATGAAGCACTTTTTTTCATTACTTAATTCTCACAACAACCACGTGAGGTTGGCAGCTCCATTGTACAGGCAAAAAGAGATATGGAGGTTTGAGAGAGTAAATGGTGAATCTGGGATCCAAATGAAGACATCCTTAACCCGGTGCCTGAAGTCTTAGACACCTAATGCTTTCATTAATCATCAGTTTCATAGTAACAGATAGTAATTTAATTAAAAGATTTTTGTTTAAGTTCTCCTTTTAAGTGATTAATGTAACAAGTTTCTTAGTAATCACTTGTAGCCTAGAACTTGGATCTCATCCTGGAGCCAAATTTACCTTCTACTAAAACAAGTTCTGTTGATTTCATTGTATAGTTTTTCTCTAATACATTCTTTTCTCTCACTCTCCATCCTTACAGCACAGGTCAACCTACAAACATTTCTTACTGTATTACTAAAAAAAGTCTTCTAAGTGATATACAGGGCCACTGGGCAGCACACTTCACAATCTACTCTCTATTCCATAGTCAGAGGCAGCTTTTTAGAACACAAGTTTGATATTAAATACCCAATCAGAACAGTCCATTGATGTCCCATTGATCTTAGGATAACACCACAACACTTAAAATGGCTTTAGGGTTTTGTGTGGTCAGCCCACTGAGGAACAAGCAGCCTTCTTCACACCTCACCCCCGAAGGTCCAGCCCCGCTGCCCTTCTTCTCATCCCCTGGTGCCCACACTGCTTTGACTGACCTCAAGTGTGTGTATATGCTCTTCCTCCTACCTAAACTGCTTCTCCTCTTCCACCGCTAACCCCTATTCACTCCCAGATATCAGCTAAATTGTAATTTTCCCCACAAAGCTTTCCCTGACCTCCCTGAATACTTCAAACTCCCCATGATAATCTGGTATAATCCCATGTCTCTCTTATTAGCATTTTTCTCAGATATGTAAAATCTGCCCCTGCACTGTGTGCCCCATGAGGGCATGTACACAATACACACAACAGAGAAAATATTAGCATCAAGAATATGTAAATACTTCAAACTAATACAAAAAGCACAAAAATATAATAGAAAAGTGGGCCAAAGATATGTAGTGACATTTCACAAAAAATAAAACCCAGATAGGCAATAAAAATATAAAGAGTTTTCAACATCAGTGGTGGTTAGGAACATAAAACCAACACCACAATGAGATCTCATTCATTTGGCATCTAACTTAATCTGAAAATAACAGGAGAGTATGGATAAACAGGATATTTTATATATTGCTATCGGGAATAAATTTGTACATACAGTATGGAACAAAATGTGCCATTTCTATTTAAGTACAATATTTGTATTCCATACGAAACGGCAATTCCACTCCTGGTAATATTTTTAATAAAAACCACCTCACATGTTAAGAGAAGAAATTTGCAAGACTATTCACAGGTGCAAGTAGCAAAATTTCTGAAAATCCTTTGATAGGATAGTGTATTAAAAGGTGATTTTTTTTTAAAACAGGGAACAATTAGTAAAACAATTTTGATCAATCCATACTGTAGAATATTATGTAACCATTAAAAAATGGTTATGCCTAGATTTATGCATATGATAGATACACATGTATGTCTACATATATAGATGTAGACATAAACATAGGTATAGATTTTTCTATTATGAATATTGATTAGATGTAAGAAAGGAGGTCAGATTAAAATATATATATATGTAGATATATATTATGTACATGGTATATATATGAATATATGTAAGGCTATAGAACATAATATAATAGTTCTTTCTATTTTAACAAAACCTAATCTTCTTTAAAGTAATTAATGCCTAGTAATAAATGAATTTAGATTCATTTTAGTGTGTCTGAATTTCCTAACTCTATTACATCTCATTTGCCTGAAACATCTTTTAAATCAATTTGATCTCTCCAGAATTTAGCTAAACCAGAAATTTGTTAAATCTATACTTGCTTTCTTATATGCTTCATTTCTTTTAAAATTAGGGCATTAGTTTTTGCTTGATATTAAATAATTATATCCTCCAGCTTATAAAATATTAAATTATGGCTATATTTAAATTAAAAATGACTAAGCAAACATTTTTGGATGTCTGAGTTTTAGTCCTAGATGTAGCTCCATAAATCTGGATATGAGACATTTCAAGCAAGACCACTGCTTAAGAATTATCTCGGATTTACTGATAATACATTTACATGTTAAAATCTCATTTTTTGTACATATAATTTCTACTGCTTTTTCCCGGGTCCCTTTCTACCTTTCAACTATAATTTTGGTTAGACATTATTTCCATATTATGTTCTACAGGAACTTAAAAATGTATATTCTTACATACAGTGAATAAACCAGGAAGATCATCTACAGAAACAAGAAAAATGAATGTGTATATTTTCTTAATACAGACTATAATTTAGAAATATAATATTAGGGGAAAATTTTCCAAGAATAATTCACTATCTAAACTTTGGTTTAAATATTCCAAACCAATATCTTGAACCATTTTTTCTCACTAGTTTCTTCAGAGTAAAACCTATCCCGAAATTTTTGGGTTGGGAACTTATTATAAGACCTCAAAAGGTTTTGGGCAATAAATATTATTTACAAAGCAAGTGTTTTGATGAGTTAAACGTTTCAGAGTCAGAAACACATGGACTGACTTTCCCTACAATTCAAAAGAATATAAAATTCAAGGAAGAATGATCTGCTAAAACTTCTTTTGTTTTGCCAAATTCAGACTGTTTGAAAATCATATAAAATATTTATTGGACCCAGTTGAGCACTACTTAGGTATTCTTTATATATAGATGTCTATATATCTATATCTGTGTCTATATTTATATCTAAACATGTAAGGATGACTAAGAAGAATGGTGTCAGTTCTCAGATATATTGTTGCCATCATGGGTCCATTCTTTCCTATTTGTTTCAATGTTTTGATTTCCCCTTATTGATTCAATGCAAATCATTTGATGACCCAATATTGCATGCTTAAATTAATTTAAAAGGATTAAATAATGGACTGCAACTTACAGTATTTTTATGCTTATTTATTATTTTCTTGAATAACCAAGGTAGTTATCAATCAAAAATGATAGAAAATTCTTGAATTCCACATCTCTTTGAAGTCTTTATCAGTATTTTTTGATTATTTTGAGAAGTTTGCCCTTTGACATATCTAATAATTGACATATTATAATCAAATTACACAATATATAGCTATATATTATATAATTCAGTTTTCTCATGGAGATTGAAAATCACTTAAAAGACAGTGTCATTTTTAGAAGACTTATTATGATAATCCTGACCACTGGTATGAAAAAAAAAATGCTATCCTATCATGACATACTAAGTTGTTTGCTTATTCTCCTTTGTTAAAAAAATTAAACTGTCTACAGAAAAGTAAGCAAGATAACATAAATTTAAAGTATCTGAGATAGAAGGAATTTTAAAATTTAGGGAGAAGTATAAACTAAGATACAGTATCAAACAGCATTCCCTAGTTTGCTAAATATGTTCCATGAGGCAGTACCCATGCAGGTGCATCACGCGCGCGCCCGCGCGCACGCGCGCACACACACACACACACACACACACACACACACACACACACGGACACTTTCTGAGACAAGAAAGCCTGGAAAATACTGCAAACTCTACTTTTCAGCCTTTTAAAGGCTCTGAAAACTCCGGAAGTAAAAATAAAAAGCCAGAAGACCCAGACTTGATATTCAACTCCATTTCATCCACAGTTTCCCAAACTTGGAACACATCAGAGAATCTTTTCTTGACCAATACCTAAAGTTATACCCCAGAATTAGATTTTTGTCAACCTGCTGTGGTAAATAGAGCCAGAGAATCCTATGGATATTAATTAATTGACCCTGTACTTTGTAGCAGCTAGCATAAAAAGGAGATCTGATTGATTAAATATTTTCTGATGTCAGTATGTAAAAAGGGAAGTATAGGAAAGTAAGGTTTTATAAAATAGGAGCTATGTCACTGTGGTTTCATGCCATAGCTCCTAAAAGAGGCTGGGGCCTGTTGAAACATTGGCCCTCTGAATATTTAGACTTGAATGAGTACTATAAGGTATAAACATAGAGTTAGGTTATTGCAGTCAGTTATTTCACCAATAACATAGTCAATTTAACTTACAGAATATTTTTCTTGTTTCTTTGCCTTAGTGAGCAAGCAGTACATGCTCATTCATAATGTGCAAAAATGCATAAAACTACAAGAAATAGAGTGAAACTATCTTAAATTTTATCACATAGATGGATATGTGAATGCATCATTGAAGGTGGTCTGTATGCATGTAAATATATTATGTCATTGACCAATGCTTTACATTCAAATGCTTCCAGACATTTCTCTGTGCACATGTACATAGAAAGATATATAGATATTATCCATCTAGGCAGTATGATATTTATGTATATAATCATGTGTGTATCTATGCATGTGTGTATACATACACACACGCATTGATATATATACATAAAAATATGCACAACATTATATTACAAATGGATTTGTAATATACTCTTTTTTAAATTCAACTGAAACCATGACACTGCCACGTATTCATACTCTATTTCCCTAAGCAAATTACTCTCCCAAACTCCAAAATTACTTGTTAATACCTTCTACACATTTTTTCAACTATCTCCCAACAAAAACAAACTCAACAGATGATCTCATCCTCAGTTTCACAGAAAAGAAAACATAAATGCATCTGCCAGTAAACCTCACTGCTTTCTTTGAAGTCTACAAAATGCTTGCATTGGTGTCCATGCTTCCCTCTTTCTTTTTTGTATGAAAGAGGTAGGTGAGCTCTCTGATGTCTAAATCAGAGCCCTCTCCCTGAATCTCACTTTCCCCCACTCTTTTTGCACTATTCTCTGTCTCCTGAACTTTCCAGTTATACTATTAAAAAGCAAACTCAAGAAGCAGTACTACCTTTAAAAAAGTTGAATTCCCCTTAACCCATAGCATCTCCAGATAGCATTCTTTGTCTTCTCTCATCTCCAAAGTCAAATTCCTTGAAAGTTTTATCTATTCTGTTTCCACTTCCTCCCTTTCCAGTCTCCTTGAATCTACCCAAGTCAGGCCTATTGAGAATTTTTTTCAAAAGGGTGGAGGGAGGTGAGGTGCTTTTTTAACCAGCCCTTTCAGCACTATTCAGAACAGTCTCTTGTTTTATAGTTTCTTTTAAACAGTTCCCGTGCTCAGCATCTGTAATTTCACACTCTCCTGACGGCATCCTACTGCAGGGTCCTATTTATATCCCTTCCTGGCTCCTCACCATCCTCCTGACTCAGAATGAAGAAGTCTTTAAGACCATCCAAGCCCTCCTCTTCTGTCTCCCTGCATGCTCCCCCCAAACAAACAGTTCTTTCTAGTCTCTGGTTTCAATTACCCCCAGCATGCCAGCACTCCCTGCCCTGACTTCTCTTCTGGGGGCCATCTCACAGATCA
The DNA here is from genome assembly GCF_949774975.1 of Lagenorhynchus albirostris. Classification (NCBI taxonomy): domain Eukaryota; kingdom Metazoa; phylum Chordata; class Mammalia; order Artiodactyla; family Delphinidae; genus Lagenorhynchus; species Lagenorhynchus albirostris. Next base: position 166,369,098 of record NC_083095.1, on the reverse strand, counting down.
CAATGCTCACTTGACGTCTCCACTCGGATGTCTCAGAGGCTCCTCAAAAGCAACACGATCAAAATAGAATTTATGAAAATCCCCACTAAACTGCTTGTCTCCCGTTGTTCCTCATATTTACTGAAATGTCCCCATCTCCCCCAGGCCTCTCCTTTGCCTTCAGCACTCATGTCCACTCAACCAGTAAGGTCTGTTGACTCTTCCCCTTAAATAATTACAGGTTTGTTTTAAAAAAAAAGAGAAACAAATAAAATCTCTCTTTTTCTTAGCACATAAGGTTGGAAGGCAAATCGAAAAATAGGTGTAAGTCTGTAGAGAAATGTTATCAATTGTCCACTTGTCTGGCTTGCCAAGGAAAAGTATTTCAAGTTTCTTTTTTAAATTTCTTAATGGGTCTCTCAAAACTAAGGGAAAATATATGATGTCTGTGAAATATATTAATTATCAGATGTTTCAGCTCTCAGCAGATTCCTTTTCTATTTACTCCCTTCACCATTCTATGAAGCAGCCATTGTGAGTGGAAGGTACAATACACTCTTATGTACTGAGTGTATTGGCACAGTACAGCTCTTACACCATGAGGTTGTCATGCTAAGGAATGATAATTTTCCATCACGGTAGCCATTTCTCTCAAAAAATTCCAATTATGTTATGGCGAATGTAAATCTTGCCTAAGTAGATCAAAAATAGTTCTGTAGAAATCATTCTTTTAAAATGTTCTTGTTGATAATATCATGTTTTATAATTGTCTTCATTTGAAGTTTTTTGAGCAATATAATTATGGACAGTATTTCATAACCAGTCATGTGCCATGACAGCAACTGTGTCATATTGAAATGAGTTTAAACGAAATTAATAGGAATATGATTACATGAAATTTGAAAACTATTCCTATCTACCATAATACGCTCATTTTCAAGTAATAATAGTTGTCTCAAAACTGTGTATTTTCACACAGAATCCATCTTAGTTTCCAAAACACTTTTGAGAACTCAGTAAAAATACTTGCAGTAAATTATAGCCCAGTTAAATCTGTCAAAGCATTCATAAAAGGTCACAACTCTGCATATCAAGCGGCACAGACTTGATGAGGGCAGAGGTTGCATCTATCTTCTTTATGACTGTATTGGATGCCTAGAACAGTGCTTTGACCATAGTAGTCCACAATAAATACTTGCTAAATGACTATATACATATGAAAAAGTATGATGTCCACATGTCTGTATGGACTAAACATTAAAGCTCTAATGGCATATTTCACTTTCCTCTGCAGATATCACACATCTTTAATTCTAGAAATAATCTGCTAGGAGAATAGCCTCACCTAAATAATAAGCTTATTTGATGATTTCTTTTTAAAAATAAAATATTACTAAATTTGAAAATTAGGTTTGAATAATGTCTAGGGTAGTGGTTCTTAAACTTTAGCATCATCAAAATCAACTAGAGATACTGTTAAAACATTGGGTGGTGGACCATGCATCACACAATTTCTGATTCTGGGATGGAATTGAGAATTTGAATTTCTAACAAATGTCCAGGTGATACTGATGCTGCTGATCCAGGAAGCACACCTTGACAACCACTGATCCAGGGCATTTTCATTTACATAGGATTCAGTATCGTATTTAATATATGAAGAAGGATGTGAGAAGGAGCAGCAGCAACAAAATAAACTCATTTCCATTTCTTTTGCATTTTATGTGCATTACACCCAGCACTCAAATAAGTGAAAAGTAAGTTGTGTAAAATAGAAGAAAAAACACTTCAAAAGTCAAGGTTTTTGGATTTTGAAAAGGAGCATCATGGTTTCTTTACTGTATATGTTAAGTACTGAGACCACACTTTTTTATTAGCATTTTGTGGTAGCGCATGAAATAACATCAATAGATATTGGATTTTTCTCAGTATATATAAACTATCAATTATCTTTCAAAAACAAACAACTAGGACTTTCAGTCTGAACAGGATGACATAGACTTGTTTCACCTTGCTTCTTCACACTAAGTACAACTGTAATTCCTGGAAATTATGCAAAAGACAACTGAAAGGGAACTCTGAAAGGTGGTAAGAGGAAGTTGAACTAACGTGGAACCCCAGGGCTGAAGGAACAACACGGTAGCATCAGATTAACCAATTCTACCAAAATGACACACCAAAAGCTCTGAAAATTAAACTGTCATTGGAACCACAACACACAAAAGTAGGTCAGTACCAGTGTAATAAATCTAAATAGGGTAATCACCTGCTAAAATAAAAGATTTAAATAGGACATGGAATCTCCTAACATAAGACAATGTCCAGAGTACAATGAAAAATAACCCATCATGCCAAAAACCTAAGAACCAAGAAAACCACAACTTGAATGAGAAAGACAAGCAACTGATTCCAGCATCAAGATACATCAGATGTTGGTATTACCTGACAATGATTTTAAAGCAGTCATCATAAAATGCTTAGATAATCAATTACTAATTTTCTTGAAACAGATGGAAAAGAGAATTTCAGCAAAGAAATAGAAACTGAAAAATTAACTAAATGGAAATTATGGAACCAGAAGTTACAATAACAGCAAAAAACCCAAAACAAACAACAAAAAAGAAAACCTTGCTGGATAGGCTTGATAGTAGAGTGCAGATGACAGAGGGTAGGAGTGAAGAACTTGAGCAATGATCAAGAGAATTCACCCAAGTTGAACAACAAAAGAAATAGACTGAAAAAGAAAAAAGGAACAGAGACTCAGAGACCTACAGGACACTAGCAAAAGATCCAATGATTGTATTATTACAGAAAGAGAGTAGGACTGAAAGATTATTCAATGAAATAATGGCTGAAATGTATGTAAAACTATAAAACTTTTAGAACAAATAGTAAAAAATTTTCAGGATTGAGGAAGGTTAGACAAAGAGTTCTTACAATTGACACCGAAAGCATGATCCTCAAAGGAAGAATTAATAAATTGGACTTAAAAATTAAAAACTATTCCTCCATGAAAGCCCATGTGAAGAGTATCAAAAGACAAGATACAGCCTGGAAGAAAGTGTTTGCAAGCCACATCTGAAAAAAGACTGGTAACTAGAGTATATAAAGAACTCTCAAAATTCAACAGTAAAGAGAGAATCCAGGGCTTCCCTGGTGGCGCAGTGGTTGAGAGTCCGACTGCCGGTGCAGGGGACACGGGTCCGTGCCCCGGTCCGGGGGGATCCCACGTGCCGTGGAGCGGCTGGGCCCGTGAGCCGTGACCACTGGGCCTGCACGTCCGGAGCCTGTGCTCCGCAACGGGAGAGGCCACAGCAGTGAGAGGCCCACGTACTGCGAAACAAAACAAAACAAAACAAAAACAAAAACAACAAAAAAAGAAAGAATCCAGTTCAAAAAACGGCAAAAGACACAAAGAGACATTTCACTGAGAAAGGTATATAGATGGCAAATAAACACATGAAAATATTTTTGATGTCACTATCCATTAGGAATATGCCAATTAAGACCACCATGAGAGGTCACTCACTATACACCTATGGGAACAGCTAAAACAAACAAAAATAGTGACAATACCAAAGGTTGGTGAGGAAGTATGGAAATTGGATCACTCCCACATTGCTGGTGGCAATGTGAAATGCCACAACCACTCTGAAGTAATTTGGCAATTTCGTATAAGCCTAAACATGCAATTAACATAAAACCCAGTGAACACACTCAGGCATTTATCCCAGAGAAATGAAAACTTATTTTCATAGGTAAAACAGTATACAAAAGTGAAGAGCAATTTTCTTTGTAACAGCCAAGTAACTGGAAATGACTCAGATGTATTTAATCAAGTGGATGGTTAAATAGTCTACAACTGGGGCCCCCAACCCCTGGGGCTTCAGACCCCTAGCGGTCAGAGGCCTGTTAGGAGCCAGGCCGCACAGCAGGAGGTAAGCGGAGGGAGTGAAGCTTCATCTGCCGCTCCCCCATTGCTCCCCATTGCTCGCATTACCGCCTGAACCATCCCCCGACCACTGCGTCCATAGAAAAATTGTCTTCCACAAAACCAGTCCCTGGTGCCAAAAAGGTTGGAGACTGCTGGTCTACAACACACATTCCATGGAGTATTTACTCAGCACTACAAAGTAATGAGCTATTGATATATGGAACAACTTGATGACTCCCCAGGAAGTTATGATGAGTTAGTGGAGAAAGTCAATCCCACAATGTTACATACACATTATTCCATTTACGTAACAGTTTTGAAATAACAAAATTTGGGAAATGAACATATTAGTGGTTGTCAAGGTTTAAGGATGGGGGGTGGGTGGGTATAGTTACCAAAGGGCAATATGATGGATCCTTATGTTCAGTTCTTGACTGTGGTGGAGGACACACAAAGCTATACATGGGATAAAATTGTCACACACACACAAGTACAGATAAAATGTGGATAATCTGAATAAGATGGACGGGTTGTATTAATGTCGAGATCCTGGCTATAATATTGTACTGTAGTTTTACAAAATGTTAACAATGAGGAAAGTATTTCTTACAACTGCATGTGAATCTACACTTATCTCAGTAAAACATCTCAATTTAAAAGTACAAGTAACATAACAGGTGAGGCAACACTTTTTCAAGAGGCGTATCTGGATAAAAGTCCATTGTTCTGAACCCAAGGAGTCCACAGTGGGTGGAAACAGATGTGTGCTCAACATCAGCCCATAGACACAAAACTTATCCTGAAGTCTTGGAACTTGGTTCAAGAGCTATTCAATCACCCTTCCCACCTCCCTCGGCTTGCTTCACACATTGTTCTAATTAGAGAGCCATTTCCTCTGCACAGCTGTTTTCAATTTGAACAAACCACAGTGACGTTCAGAGAGACAACACGGCCCTTCTCATCTTCAGTAAAGACCTCTCCCCGAAGCCATATGAGTTAAATCTTTGGGGCAGTTTTTATGAATGCATTGAAAAAAACAAAAGGCCTCCAGGAAACAGATAACATGTTGTTCTAGAAAAAAGAAAAAATCTATTCTGTAAACTAAATAGTAAGCCACTCTTTATACATGTTCCTTCCCATAAATTAAAACTTAGGAATGACAAGTACAAAATGAGCAAAAAACATGCTGACCTGGACTTTGAACAGGATGAATCAATTTTATAAAATATATAAAATGCAAGTTTTATTCTTGCCTTAATTTCTCTCATTATGGCAACTTCTCTGTTATAAAAAATGTTTATGGCTTGGTTCTGATGATAAAAGTAGGATAGTATGTGTTCATTTTAAAAGTTGAGAGAAGAAAAAGAGTATAGGGAAGGAAACCAGCCCCAGTCACAGTCCTACCACACGAAATTAACCTTGATTATTGTTTTGTTTTAATTCCTTCAGGCATTTACTCCTGTGTTTGTGTATTTAACTGAGTTACAACTACATGCAGATCTTAAGGTCCCTCCCAATGCACTTTTACAGGCGTGTACATCCTGGATCCATAACCCTGATCCTGATCCGGGACACTCCTCGGCTTCCAACCGGCTTCCTACCCTACTTCCCAACAATAACTCCCACCTCAAGGTAACCTCTATCCCGATCTCTAGACAAAAGAATGATTTTGCCTGTTTTGGAATTTCATAGAAATGGAATGTGTGCTTTTGTGTCTGACTACAATGTCTCAACATGACGTTAGTCAGGCTTGCCCTGTTGCAAGCCACAGTGGTTTGTGGGGTGTTCTCCTGTGTTAATATTCAAAGGTTCATGTATCCCTCTCCTGAGATGAGTATGGAGGTTGATCTCACTGTGGGGCTTTTGTGAGCAGGGCTGCTTTTGGCAGACAAAAGGTATCCCATCTATTGCATATGTATCTGGGAGTAAAATGAATGAACCAGAAGGGGATATTTGTTCAGTTTTAGTTGATACTGCTAATTTTTGAGAGTTCCAGTGCTTCCCATTCTTGTTGACATTGTGTATCCTTTTAATTTTAGTCAGTGGTGATAACATAATTGTAAACCAAAATAAGAACATAGTTAATCTAGAATTTTGTATCTTGTGCATGACGTCATGATCATTCACACAGATTTTTTTCGTATCCTCATGAAATGCTTAGTTTTGACTTTTGGTTATTATAATCTCTGATAGCTTGATTAGCTGTCAGAACAAAAGCAAGAACATCTTATAGAAAGGGCTCACAAAAATGTCTAAAGTAATCACATGTAATGGGATTTTAAAGTTACTTTCAATATCACAGTATGTTTGGGGGGGGTAGGGTGTGCATCTTCGTGTATTTAAAATAACCACTGTATTCTGTAAGGAAGTACATTTTATCAAAACGATTACCATGATTTGGTGGGCCTAAACTTATAAAACAGTTTTCAAACCAATGATATTTTAAAGGTATTTTGAATTAGAATATGATTCATATGATATGATATATAAGGTATGTTAGATATAACACAGACTTGGTGTAGAACACATTTTAAATCATTTTTAATTGGTTTTTGTTTTGTTTTTTCTCTAGTTTTATGTAAATATCTATGATTGAGAATAGAATTAGTATTCTACCATGAAATTAATAAAAATAATTTTAAAAATCTTCATGTAAAACCTGCCAGAAACTAAAATTTAATTACCAATATGCTATATTAAGAACCCTATTTATACCATTTTAATTATGTATGCAACACTGTATTGTTATTGTTTTATTTCTCTTCTTCTTCCTGCCTTTATTTTTTTCTAGCTTAGAGATTTCTCCTTTTTTTCCTTTTTGTGGTTTTGTTTTTGTACACATAGCACATTTTCTCTGCTGCTAAATAGTTCTTATATATTAAAGAGAATACAAAGGGAGCTTTACAAAGATTGTCTCTAATCTACAAGGATATGCTTCTTCAAATCTTCCTCTTGGGGAAAGGTATAGATATAAACACACATTTTTATTAACTTGCAAATTTCAAAACTCTCTGATTCAATTATGTACTCTAAGCAGGGGAGTAACCCTGAGCAATAAATACTGAAGTTTACTAATTCATGCTAGATTTCTACTTGTAACGAAGGGTTAGGTGATTACCTTTAAAGCCTTCGATGGTCTGGGACCTATTTGGAATGTGTATTTCATTTCATATCTTCTCTGTAGTTATGACTGAGTGAATTGGATCTCGGGTTCTGTTGCTGACACTGGGCATTGCAGAATTTGTCACAGTCGCTTGCTTTCCTTTTGATATTCACTTGATTTAGAGATGAGGCCAAATCTACATTTTTACTTGTCTGGGGATATTGCAAAAAGCACCACTGTATTTTATTCCAGAAGAGTCTTGTTAATAACCTCTTATGGCTGGTAAAATTGCTCATCGTCTATGTGCCTTATGAAATACTTCTGAATTATGTCAACCCATCACTTCTTCTTCACTTCTCTTTTGGATGCCCCCCTCCCTGCCCCGCCTCTCATCATTCCCTCCCCAGTAAAGACAGACTGCAGTAAAAAAAGAAAACAAACTGTAGCTTTTAAAGGTGAAAATGCAGTCAATCATTTTGCATCCTGGAGATTTTGTAAATGATTTTTTTAGGAATTCAATTGTTTGGTACCTCTAAGATCAATCAAATAGAATATTTTAGTCTGAACGAAAAGAAACGTTTCAGTCAGTCATCCCGATATTTTGTCTACACGATACCCAAAATAAAACTTCAAATAATGTCTTAAGGTGCAGAAAACATATTTTATGTGTTCTCACGTATACAACTCCCAAGGAAACTGAGACAAGAAAAATAAGCAGAATTAGGTCAGTTTCTCTCAGGCACATGGTGCTATAGTGTAACAAGCTTTGTGGGCTCTCAGACACTTGGCTAAGATGGTATTTTCATAGCTGTTAAGATGAATATTCATAATATATCAAACTCAAAAGACCCACTACTGAGTGAGTCATCCTCTCCCCCAAACCCGTTTACCCTTGGATTATTTCCATTTCTGTCAAGGCGTTTCCTGTGGAGCAGACCCTTGGCTGGCAGCGGCAGCTGGCGTGCACTCACCCCTGACAGGGCCCGAAGCTCGTAGGAATGGACTCCCCTTTAGTCCAGCAGAAAGTTGAGGGCATTATTCCATGAAGAACATTTTGTCTGGAGAATGTGCTAAAAGGCAACCAGTGTTTCAGGCAAACTGCAGACTAGTTGGAATCAGATGTCTTCCCTGCCCTCCACTGTGGCCAGAGACAGTTTGTCACACTCTTCTTTCTGGAGGGGGAACTGACAAAATTGATACAGGGCTGTAGTCCTGCCATCCTGTGATATTAAACATGTTTCCAGGACAGAGACTTTCACTCAGGAAACCAGAAAGTTCCAAGTGGACTACAGGTGGGGGCTGAATATCTAGAAGGAAACAGAGGCCCATTCATTAGTAGGAGTGTAGAGAGATGCTAGAAAAGACAGTGTTATATCTGAAAAGGATAGAAGGACTTACCTATCTTTCTTGAAATAAGGATTGGTTTTCAGTGCTTGGGAAAGATGGCCAAGTTTAGGACAAAGGCAGAAAAAATGAAGGAGGATGGAGTTAAGAATATTTAGATTGAAAAAATAGAGGTTGGTAGTTGGTTAAGCACTGTGCTATAGGAGCATTATAGGTTATCTGAATTTTCTAACGGGTAAAAACGGAATTGTATGCTACTTTACACATACCTTTGTATTCTCCACTACCTTTTATCAGAAGGAAAATAAATACCTAAGGATTATGATAACAGTGGTTTGAGTAATGAAGCCAATTTTTAGAAGCAAGTTGGTTCTTTTCATGCATTCATCACACAATTTGAGAATTGATAAAATTCCATCTGTACAGGGGGCCACGTGGTCCTGTTGTGTGGAAACACAGCCTGAGATAAAGGCAAATATGGAGGCACTGCTGTGCGTGGCCAGCAAGGTGGAAAGTTTGAAGTCATGCAGAACCCTTCTTCTCTTCCCCAAGAAGGAACATCTGAAGAGTTCCCCAGCCTGATGGCTAATTTCTTAAATGGTTCTGGCATCTGTCCTTCCTTTCCACCATCACCAGGGTGATTCGCTTTTAATTACCTTTTTCCAGGGTTAATGTGTCCACTGTAACTCATCCCTCCCCTTGGACCTATCATATATGTCATTGTCAGCTTCATGTTCTGAAAATACTCCTGATACATTGGTTACCGAATAGCCACTACTCTTCTGTTTAGAAAAGTTTAATCCATATTAGCAATACATGTCACTATATTTATGTTTTGCAAATATTTCATATTTTGACATGTATCTCAATGATCTAACCACCAAAAGAGATACAGAAAGTGGTTTTTATCCTATGAACAAGGGTTTTTACCTGGACCTTTCTAAGTAATGACTCTTGCCTCCCTCTGCCTTTTGAGCAGAGGGCTGACGGCCTTGGTAGAAAAATCAATTTAACCAAAAGACTAACTCAATTGCTTGGAATCCAGGCTAACTTAGGCATCACAAATCATGAGACTGGTTAGCAGAAGAACTGACTGTTTAGTAAGACAAGAAAACGTGACTATACAGCTATGCAACGTGTATTGATATTAACTACACTGAACTAATCAGAGTCCGTGAGAGAGGCTGCTCTCCTGCAAGGCCCCGAGTTCTCAAGGAGGCTTACTTGGATCAATGTATGTATGGATATTCACACAAGACTAAACAGTTCTCTTTCTTTATATCCTCTTGTGAAAACATCTGGGTCTCGATCCAGGACATCTGTCAGTGGAGACAATATCATCCTCCATAGAGTCTCACAGATCTGCCTTGTTCTGTAACTAAAGTAGATTATTACAACAGGGTTATAATGCAAGTTCCCCACAATACTGGAAGTGGTCTGGTCTCAGCTGCCTTGTGTGGCAGCAATTCAGTCCGTCTTTCCTGCATGAAAATTCTAATACTAGGTTATTGAATACTACAGAGAAGGTGTCAGCTGTATGTTTCTGTATCAAAATTATGCAAAGAACCACTTCTAATTTTTTTTATTACATCTCGGTGTACTATATGCAGCAGTTGGTGTAAAACTGACTAGTCAGTGTGTTATATTAAACAATGTTTAATACTGTTATAATTTTAGTTCTTTTTTTTTAAATGGAACTTTTATTTCTTCAGATTTTTAAGTTGAATTAATTCTGAAGTGCTTTTTTTCTTTCTTTATTTTTTAATTGAGGTATAGTTGATTTACAAAAAGTACTGTTTTTTTACTTGAACATAGTAATATGTTGTAATGCTTGGATGAAGGGCAATGTACATTTTTTTGACGGAATTTAGTCTTTCAGTTGAATTTGGTCTTAATACAGAATCACTTTCTTGAATGGTCAAATTGGTGTTGAATTGTAGTCTGAATTTCGCAATTGTTGCCATGAATGTTATGAGGTCAAATAAAGAAGTTACCAGTAGTATGAAGATGTTTACCCTTGTAGGCACATCTTCAGTGGGAAAGTGTGAGCTTTATATAAGTGTTTTAAACATTATAACGTTTTATGATTTTAGCGTATGCTTTATCAGAGTGTAAGATCAGCAAGGTATTTTTAAGATAAGTTTGTATCTATTTCCAGTGAAATGATAAAGAATTATTGCTGGTAGAAAGGGGCATATACATTTTAGCATCATGTAGGGGTTTAAAACATAAGGCAAGTCACCTCATCAAAGAATATACAGTTGGCAAATAAGCACATGAAAGATGCTCCACATCCTATGTCATGAGAGAATTGCAAATTAAGACAAACCACTACACACCTATGGGAATGGACAAAATCTGGAACACTGACAACACCAAATGCTGGTGAGGTCGTGGAGCAACAGGAACTCTCATTCATTGCGGCTGGAAATGCAAAATGGTGCAACCACATTGGAAGACAGTTTGGCAGTTTTTTACAAAAGTAAAAATAATCTCACCATATGATCCAGCAATTGTGCTCCTTAGTATTTACTCAAAGGAGCTGAAAACATGTCTACACAAAAACCTGTACATGGATTCATAATTTATTCATAATTGGTAAAATTTGGAAGCAACCAAGATGTCCTTCAGTAGGTGAATGGATAAATAAACTGTGGCACATCCAGACAATGGGCTATTATTCTGAGCTAAAAATGAATGAGCTCTCAAGCCATGACAAGACATGGAGGAAATATAAATACATATTACTAAGTGAAAGAAGCCAATCTGAAAAGGCTACAGACTGTAGGATTCCAATGCTATGACATTCTAGAAAAGTCAAAACTATGGAGACAGGAAAAAGATCAGTGGTTGCCAGGTAGGAGGGACAGATGGAGAGGTAAATACTTGGAGCACAGAGGGATTTTAGGGCAATAAAGTTATTCTGTATGATATGATAATGGTGGATACATGTCATTATATGTTTGTGAAAACCTGTGGAATGCACAACACCAAGAGTGAACCCTAATGTGAACTATGGATTTTGAGTAATAATGATGTTGCAGTGTTGGGTCATTTATTTAACGAGCATACCATCTGTTGGGGAGTGTTGATAGCGGGGAAGGCCGGGCCTGTATGGGTGCAGGGGGTATACCTGTTTCTGTACCTTAACCTCACTTGGCTGTGAACCTAAAACTGCTCTAAAAATCAAGTCTATTTAACAAATAGCACAAGTTAAATCAAAATAACCTTGTTTTTGTTAAATAATAGTACATGAAATGCTTGTTTTTTATCCACTGACTGCATACCCTCCTTGCATCCAAATATCCCATTACACACTTAAAAAAAATTGAACTGGTAAACTATTTTAAAGTATTTGTTAAAATAATTTTATTCCCAAATTATTAAAGAGTTTGTCCAGTTTGCATTGCATGGCTAAAAAGGCTTTTGGTTTGTTTTATTTTCAGAAGACACCACTGGTTCTTAAGGGCTCAGGCAGTATAATCTCAAAGGTCTGTTTTCCGTGTGACATCAAAACATAACTCTCATTAGTGATTATAGGGGCTTGGGGCACATGCTGAAGATTAAATACACACACAAATTGTTAAATTTCATAAAAATGATTTCCTTTTATTATGTCATAAATCATTATTATTTCTAATGTCATCTGTAATTTTGTGGACTAGTATGATACATGATGCTCTGATGCCTTTTGAAAGCTGCACAGAAGAGGAATAGAGTTGCCAGCTGTGGGTGACTGGAGCCTTCAATCTGTATTCCTGGCGTTTCCAGCAAAGGGCTACAGAGTTTCATGTGCAGCTGTCTTCTAAGAATTCTTGATTGCCCAGCACCCATGATATAATAATACTTGTACCTATCTGGTTAATTAACTATTTGAATGAGCAGAGCATATTTGTCATAGGCCAAATATGAATTTCCAAGTTTGCACATATACATACCCACACAAACTTGGAGGGTACCATTGAATATGTTTTCAATGCCATTTTCAATGTCCAGGTTTTTCTATTTCATCTTTGTAATTTAGAAATGACCTAAGTTCTCATCCTCAAAAGATATTAGAAGGATGATTTGGCAACGGATATAGAGCTTCATGAATCTCAGATCCCTCCTATGGAATGGATAGTGTTGAATTTTAAATTCTTTATTTCCTTCATATCTCTATGTGTTGTAAAAGCAGCCCTGAACACCAGGCCACATCAGGTGTCTGTCTGCAGACGCGATAATAACCCACTCTACCCCAGTTGCTATTCCTCTTGTGTGATCAGAGGAAGAAATCTCACACATACTTGCTCTCACCTGATGGCGTATGATGTTAGTGTTGTAACAAGTGACAAGAATTATTGTCAAGAATAAGAATTATTCTGTCGACTCAGCTCTATGTTACAGGAAGATATCAAATAATAAGATCTAGACCTGATTCCCTAGCAGAAGAGCAAGAGTTAGGAGAGGCGGTCTGTGGTTTTCCATAGCAACGCTTTTTGAGATACAAATGATGATTTTTTTTTTAATATTTTTTTTCTAAAAGCTTAAATATTTGTTCTTCATGGTCATATCTTTAATACATCTAAAATATATTTTTTGGCATGGTGTAAAATAGACGTCTAATATTTTTCACACTTATATAAGCAATGATCAGCACGTTATTGAGTGGCTCAGATTTTTCCTGGTGATCTGCAGTGGCACCTGGCCTAGGTTTCTCTTTAGGCCTTGGTCTGTTTCTGACCTCTGTACTGTTTTCATGGTGTATTTTAGTGTTCTTGAATTCTTCTCATCATTATAGCTTGCTGTCAATTCTTGATACCTGTTGAAGGGAGATCCCCACTACCACCCCAGCCTAGTTCCTCTTCAGAAATGTATTGGATATCTTTGGCCCTTTGTTTTCTCATATAAATTGACAAACAGAATATACAATTCATGAAACAATGGCTGGAATTTTGGTAGAATTACACTGATTTAGGGAACAGTTTGGAGATAACTGAATTTTTTACGGGATTAAATATGTAAGATCATGGCAAAACTCTTCATGTATTAGATATTTTCAAGGGTTTTTTTTTGTATTAAAATGATTTTATAGTATTCTCCATAATTATTTCACATCTTCTAAAGTAATTCACTTTTAGATATCTAATACATATACATTTTCCTAAAAAAATGTATTCTTAAAAATCTCATTGTGTATTGGTTTTTGCTGACATTTTGTGTTGTTTATTTCTATGTCTTAAAACACTGCTAGTGTGTCTTATTAATCCCAGTTATATGTGTGTATTTTGGGCTAAAACCATCATGTGATTTCTAAACAATAGCTTATGTGTAGCTTCTTTTTTAATCCCCATAATTTTGATTTTTCTAATCACACTGTAATGGCTAACAATGGTGCAGAGAAAAGCAAACATGCTTGTTTTGGGCACAGATGACCTGATAGTAAAGGGAATATTTACATTCCACCATGAAACAGGATGGTTGTTACAGGGATTTTTGTAGAAAATGTCTATTGGATTAAAGAAATCTTCTATTCTCAATTTGCTAACATTTTTATCATGAGTGATTGTTCAAGTTTATCACATATTTTTTCTGCATTAATAAGGTGATCACTTGGCTTATTTCTGTTAATTTGTTGATGTGGTAAATTACCTAAATTATTTTTCTTATGTTAAAAAACTTGCAGGGGTGATCCTACATTTTTTTTGACCTACTTGTGAGATTGGACACCACATTTCCTCACTTCTATTGCATTATTCTGGTTGTGATAGTAAGGCATCATTTGTCTCATAAAATACTTTAAGAACATTTCCTCTTTTCATGTATTCTGGAAAGATTTCTTTAAAAGGAATTAGATTTTCTGTATGTTTGGTAGATCTCAAAAATATTCTCTGAGATTATTATTTTCTTGGTGGAAATGTTGTGAATTACTGAGTTAATTTCTTTAATGATACAGGATAACTTACACTTTTATTTCTTCTTGAGATAGCATTTTGTCAGAATGATTTTAGATATCTAATTGTTTGCTTATTTATATTTTTATAAGCACACTAGCTGGATTGCTTTCCGTGTTTTGTACGATGCAAATTTTTCAAATTTATTTTAGGTGTGTCTTTTGTAAAGAGCATATGGCTGGATATTTTTAATCGAGCCTGACAATCTTTGTTTTTAACTGGATGACTCAGTTCTTTGCCATTTATGGTGATTACCTTATAGTTAGATTTATTTCTACTATCTCATTCCTGCTTTTTCTATGTTTTACTTTTCTTCCTGCAGCCATTGTGTGGATTAGTTGGGGAGTTTATCCCTATTTTTCCTCTACCCTTTAAAAAACTATAAATTCAAATTTCTGTTTGTTTAAGGGTATCATAGGAATTTTAGCATGTGCATTTTACTTCATGAAGTCAAAATTTGAGCCCTGTTAATACCACACTCTCAAATAACTCAAGAACCTTAAATTACTTTAACTGTGATCAGCTTTTTCAACTCATACAATGTTTTCAAATAGTTTGGTCATATTCTAATGTCACAAATTAGACACTCTTTTATTGCTTTGTACTAGTGATGCCTTTGTAAACTATTTACACACATTCTTCACTTCTTTGCTCACCACACCTCCTGTACAGTATTCACACTGTCCATATGGAATCATTTTGCTTTTTTTCTAAACGTTTCTATAATGAGAGTTTGTTGGTGATAAACTCTCAGTTTTTGTTTAAAAGAACATATTATTTATTTTGTTCTCATTCTTGAGTTCACTGAGTATAAAATACCAGATTGACAGATTTTTTTTCTCAGCATTTTGAGGAGACTGTTCCGCTGCCTTCTGGCATTAGCTGTCGCTGATGAGAAGTCCTCTATCTGTTTCATTGTCGTTACTCTGTGGAACTTGTCTTTCATGTTATTTATTCTGAAGTATAAAATATCTTCACTGCCTTTGGTGCCCTATGGCTTGTCTACAGTATTCACAGATAGGGAGTTCACTGGGCTTACTGGCTTTGCATCTCAAGATGCTCAGCAATTGTGTCTTGGAACCTTGTCTCCCCCACCATTTTCTTGGTGTTCTCTTTCTCAAGTCCAATTTGATATATGTTGGACATTCTCAGTCTGTCATGTGTGCTTCTGCTCCTTCCCCTTTTTATAAAATGCTCCTTGTTCATGTTTCTGGCCTACATTCAGAGAATTCTTTTTTTTTTTTCAAGTATACTTACCAAGTCACTAAGATTTTTGCTTGGATTACACACATACTTGGTTTTAAAGTCAATTACAATCAGTTTTTAATCTCAGTTATTTTTTTATTTGTAAAATTTGTAGGTTATTTTTCAAGTCTGTTTCATTTTAGCAGCCTTTTACACTTCGCTAATATTTTCATTTATATTTTTATACCTTCTAGACTGACTTCTTTTATGTATTTATGTCGGAAAATTTAAATATTTTCAGTGCTTGGAGTTTGACATTTCCTATTTCTTCATGGAGCTTTAGGGTACCTTCCTTAAGAGAGAATTTCTGGTTGCTTCTTCCAGGTGCCTGCGCTACATACACAGTTTTAACCCAGGATTACTTTACATTAAAATCCCATTTTCCTTTTAGCCTGACACAAGGTGGGAATTCTAGCTCCTATTACTGAGACAGGCTGGGACCTGGGACCCTTTGCTGCAGTGCTGCAATGCTTGCAGCTGAACACACCTCTCCTCGAGCTACAAAATACAAAGAAACTGTATGGGACTAAAAATAACTGTGTGCATGCTCAGATGGGGCAAATTCTGGACTCAAAAGGTACAAAAGGACAAAAAAGCTCAACTGCCATTTCTGAAGAACCAGGAGCAAAGACTGGGTGTCAGAACAACAGCAGAGTACTACACGTGCCCCTCTGCACTCAACACCACAAAGGGGTGGGCACACCACCTAAGCCACCACTCCGGCGTGACCCCTGGACACACACTTACCCTCACCCCATATAGGGAACGAGCTCGCCCCTCCTTGAGGAGCAAGCAAGGGAACCTGTTACTTGTTTTCGCTCCCTCCTGCAGCCAGCACGGGAGCCCCAATAAAGCCTTGCCTGAGTTTCTTGTCTGGCCTCCAGTCAATTTCTGTTGACTGAGGAAGGCCAAGCAACCTGGTTGGTATTGCTACCAAAAGCCAGCCTGAGGTTATAGGGTTTCCAAGATCTAGAGAAGCAGCTTTCCCTGAAGCCTCCATTTTCATTTTGTGTTTTGTTTATCCACTAAAGGTGTCACTCTCCAGGTACCCAGGAGGTGACTGCCCTGGGGAGCTAGAGGAAGGGGTGCCGAGCTCACTTCTCAGTTTGCAGAATCCCCAGGCTATCTCCTGACCCCATGCCTTCCCCGTGCTTGCTGCAGACCACAGGTTCTGATGATAACTGAAGCAGCTTTTGGTTTGGGCTTCCCCATCTCTTGGAATTCCTGCTCTGTTGTCGTTGAGGAGCCTCTGAAGACTGTCCTTACTTCCTGCCCAATATGTGATGCATTCAAAGAGGTTTTAAAAATATATAATCTAGCACATTTAATTTTCCAAATCATCCTCTCTCTGAATCTCTGTCTCTCTTTCTCTCTCCTTCCCTTCATCCCTCCCTCCCTGTCTCCCTTCCTCCCCATTCTCACTTTCTCATGTATATCTATACATTATATATACCTATAAACTTAATATTTTAAGTACTTTCTCAGAATGTTTCAGTGAATCTTCCATCATGATAAATTCAGCACTTTTCAATAAAATTCAGTAGTATTTTTTATTAAATTATATTAAATATTATTTTTGCAGGCTGTACTTATTTTTTAAAATTATTTGCACATTATATACATCTGGATTTCATATTTCTCTCTTTATACATTTTTCAAAAATAAATCTTGCCCAGGCATACCATGGAAATGACAGCAGCAATTGCATGTGTTAAAACTGTTACACTAATACTCCAAGATCTTTGCAATTGCTATAAAATCAGATTATTATTTTACATTAAACTTAGATCAAAATAATGTAGAAACTCTGTTCTAGATTTAAGGAACATTTGGTATAATCAGCACTATTGTATATATTCTATTGCACTTGTTTCCCACATACATCCACATACAACCTCACATTTTTTCTAAAGTACTTATATAATTCTAGAGTATATTGATATAAACCATTCACATATTTTTTTATAATTACTGATGCATTCTAAAGATGCCCCAAAATACAGAAAATAGTATCAGACATACTTATGTATCCCCCACCGAGATTAAAAAATCATTAATAATTTGCTTCATTTCACACACACATAGACCTTCTCCTTTTCTCTTTATCCCTTTGAGTTTTTATATCTCTGTATCGTTCTTAAAAAATGAAACAAAATCCTCACATGATCTTTTCACTCCCCATCACAGTTCAGAATTAACCACCGTTTGGAATTATAGTTTTACCTTTCCTATATTTGCATCTGTACTTCTAGTACCTAGAAAAAGCATCTGTAAATAATATACACTGCAGAAATTTTTAAAAGTTATATATATTTTATTCTTATATCTTTTTGCAACTTTGCTTTCTGCTCTATACTTCATAATTGTGGGATTTACCTAAGCAAATATAGATTCAGTTCATTTAGTTTAGCTGCTGTATGAAATGCCACTGTATGAATAAATCAGGTTATTATGTGCTCACCTTCTAAGTGATGGTTACGTTGTTTCCACTTTTGCCCTCTCTCAAACACCGCTACAAAGAGTAGTTCTGTGCATGTAGTGAACATGGATGGGACTATTCTCTAAGGTCCACCATTAACTTAAAGGATGGCTGGTTAGCATATGTGCATTTCAGCTTTCCCACATGTTGCCAAGTTGCTGCCTGAGACCATTGTACCAATTTACACCCCCTCAAACAAGGTACAATCCTGTTTCCTCCCTTTGAGACAAAACTCTGTTATCAGACATTAATCTGTTCCTGTGTTTTGGGTATTTAATTGTATTTACTTTGTGGCTTATTTATATATCTCTGATTACTAATGAAGCCAACCATCACCTTTTATGAGTTTATTAGCAATTCCACTTTTTGTTCTGTTACTCTCCTTTTCATCTCTTTTCCTATGTAGTTTTCTCTATGGATTTGTAGGAGTTCAGTCTATTCTTATAGTAATCTTTTCTTGCTTAAATAGACGGTAGACATCTTTTTCTAGTGTGTGGTCTATTTTATTCAGCTTGTTTATTATATCTTTTTCTTGGAGATGTTTTGAATTTTAATAAAATCAAATTTATCAATCTTTTATTTTTCTCCATAGCATTTGGTTTCTAAGATTTCCCTAAAAAAATTCTTCTTTCCCAAGTGTCACAAAGATACTTTCCTACTTTTACTTCAAAATCATTATAATTTGTATGTTTATATTGAGACCTTTAGTCTATTTTGGTTTTATTTTTCTGCACCTTGCAAGGTAGGGATCTAATCTAATGTGGATTTCTAATGAATAGACGGTATTCCCAGACAACTTGTGAATAACGCCTCCTTTAAATTCTCACATGTAGTTCAGTCTTTATCATGTGTGGAGTCCTGGTGTATAAATGAGTCCCTTTCATGGCTTTCGTTTCTATCCCATTGGTCTATTTTTCTATCCCTCCACTAGGATGTCTCTTTTCCATTGCATTTAACTAAGTATAGATACTTTGTGAAATGAGTCTTCCTTTGTTCTTCTTTAAATTGTTCTTAGCTGCATATTTTTGTTTGTTTACTGGAGAAGCAAAGTGATAAAGAGTTCAGACTCTTGCTCTGACACTGATTCTCCGATCTTGGCCAAGTTGCTTAACCAATCAGCTCCTCTGAATGTAGTTGATATCATTATCTCCTAGGGGTTTTACAGATTCAAAAGAGTTACTATATTTAAAGTACTTAGGAAAGTGTCTGACACTCAGTAAGTTCCCCACAGATGTAGATTTCTAAAAATTATTTTGCCCTGTATTTTTCATATGCATATTAATACACATTTCATGTGTTTATTGGTACATGTCTAATAAAACCAACCTACTAGATTCTGGTTGTAATAGCATTGAAATTATAGCTAATTTGGGAGAGAGTTAGAATCTCTACAAAATTATTCTTCCAGGACACATATGGAATTCACTCTCTATTCACTTAGATCTTCTTTTAAACCTCTTAATATGTTTACTTATTCTATATAAAATTCTTTGAATTAGTTATATGTATTCTCATATATAGTTTTTGGTATTACATTATATCTTTTAAAATCATGTCTTCCAATTTTTATTAGTGTTTGCAGATGCCATTGACAATGTACATTGATTTTGTATGCTGCCACAATGGATGAAATTCTCTTATTAGCTTTAATATTTTTCTGTAACTTATTTTAATTTTTTTAAGTAGAAAATGAGACATTTTGTAAAGTATTAAGATTTTACTATTCTTTTCCAAGCTGTATAACTGTTATTTCATTTTCGTGTATTGTTGCATTGTCTAGCACCTCCAGATGATGTTAAATAGAAAATCTGGTATTGAACTTGATGACTGATATTGCTCCCAACTCATAGTGGAAATGATTCTAAGATTTCACCACTGCGTATTGGGGTTACTGTGGACTTTTGAGATATACTGTCTATGAGTGAAGAAGAACAATTTTTTCTAGTGCTCCTTCCCTAAAGCTTCTGAGAACATCCCCCCACATCATATCATATATAGGGGTTAAATTTTATGAAAGATTTTTTGAATCATAAATTATTACCATATTTTAAATTCTGAATCTGCTAGTGAACTTGTTGATGCGAAAGGTGGTTTCTTGTTAAGTTTGTTTCTGGGACGGGGATTGAGGGGTTGTCTACAAGGATAGATTTTTGGCCAAAGTAAAAGTCATTCCAGTATTACATTAGTTTAAATACTAAATCAATCAAATTACTGAAATAAAAAACTCAAGTTCTTAACCATAATCTAAAGCTTGTAGATTAATTAAATACCTTTAAGCATTTCAAACTGTGTCTATAAAAGTAATGTATTCAAATTATTTTTCTTTTTTTTAACATCTTTATTGGAGTATAATTGCTTTACAATGGTGTTAGTTTCTGCTTTATAACAAAGTGAATCAGTTATACATATACATATGTTCCCATACCTCTTCCTTCTTGCGTCTCCCTTCTTCCCACCCTCCCTATCCCACCCCTCTAGGTGGTCACAAACCACCTAGCTGATCTCCCTGTGCTATGCGGCTGCTTCCCACTAGCTATATACTTTACATTTGGTAGTGTGTATATGTCCATGCCACTGTCTCACTTTGTCACAGCTTACCCGTCCCCCTCCCCATATCCTCAAGTCCATGCTCTAGTAGGTCTGTGTCTTTATTCCCATCTTACCCCTAGGTACTTCATGACCTTTTTTTTTTTTTCTTAGATTCCATATATATGTGTTAGCATACAGTATTTGTTTTTCTCTTTGTGACTTACTTCACTCTGTATGACAGACTCTAGGTCCATCCACCTCACTACAAATAACTCAATTTCGTTTATTTTTATGGCTGAGTAATATTCCATTGTATATATGTGCCACATCTTCTTTATCCATTCATCTGTTGATGGACACTTAGGTTGCTTCCATGTCCTGGCTATTGTAAATAGAGCTGCAATGAACATTTTGGTACATGACTCTTTTTGAATTATAGTTTGGGCTATTGGGATTGACATGTATACACTAATATGTATAAAATGGATATCTAATAAGAACCTGCTGTATAAAAAGATAAATAAAATTCTAAAATTCATAAAAAAGAAAACTAAACCATACACAAAAATAAACTCAAAATGGATTTTTTTTCCTTTTTGTCTTATAGTTTTCTGCATACAGGTCTTTTGTCTCCCTAGGTAGATTTATTCCTAGGTATTTTATTCTTTTTGTTGCAGTGGTAAATGGGGAAATGGGAATGTTTCCTTAATTTCTCTTTCAGATTTTTCATCATTAGTGTATAGGAATGCAAGAGATTTCTGTGCATTAATTTTGTATCCTGCAACTTTACCAAATTCATTGATTAGCTCTAGTAGTTTTCTGGTGGCATCTTTAGGATTCTCTATGTATAGTATCATGTCATCTGCAAACAGTGACAGTTTTACTTCTTCTTTTCCAATTTGTATTCCTTTTATTTCTTTTTCTTCTCTGATTGCTGTTGTTAAGACTTCCAAAACTATGTTGAATAATAGTGGTGAGAGTGGACATCCTTGTCTTGTTCCTGATCTTAGAGGAAATGCTTTCAGTTTTTCACCATTGAGAATGATGTTTGCTGTGGGTTTGTCGTATATGGCCTTTATTATGTTGAGGTAGATTCCCTCTCTGCCCACTTTCTGGAGAGTTTTTATCATAAATGGGTGTTGAATTTTGTCAAAAGCTTTTTCTGCATCTATTGAGATGATCCTATGGTTTTTATTCTTCAGTTTGTTAATATGGTGTATCACATTGATTGATTTACATATATTGAAGAATCCTTGCATCTCTGGGATAAATCCCACTTGATCATGGTGTATGATACTTTTAATGTGTTGTTGGATTCTATTTGCTAGTATTTTGTTGAGGATTTTTGCATCTATATTCATCAGTGATATTGGTCTGTAATTTTCTTTTTTTGTAGTATCTTTGTCTGGTTTTGGTATCAGGGTGATGGTGGCCTCATAGAATGAGTTTGGGAGTGTTCCTTCCTCTGCAATTTTTTGAAAGAGTTTGAGAAGGATGAGTGTTAGCTCTTCTCTAAATGTTTGATAGAATTCACCTGTGAAGCCATCTGGTCCTGGACTGTTGTTTGTTGGAAAATTTTTAATCACAGTTTCAATTTCATTACTTGTGATTGGTCTGTCCCTATTTTCTATTTCTTCCTGGTTCAGTCTTGGAAGGTTATACCTCTCTAAAAATTTGTCCATTTCTTCCAAGTTGTCCATTTTATTGGCATAGAGTTGCTTGTAGTAGTCTCTTAGGATGCTTTGTATTTCTGCAGTGTCTTTTGTAACTTCTTTTTCATTTCTAATTTTATTGATTTGAGTCCTCTCCCTCTTTTTCTTGATGAGTCTGGCTAATGGTTTATCAATTTTTTTTATCTTCTCAAAGAACAAGCTTTTGTTTTATTGATCTTTGCTATTGTTTTCTTTGTTTCTTTTTCATTTATTTCTGCTTTGATCTTTATGATTTCTTTCCTTCTACTAACTTTGAGTTTTGTTTGTTCTTTTTTCTTTAGTTTCTTAGGGTTTAAGCTTAGATTGTTAAGGTTAGGCTGGCATTGCTATAAACTTCCCTCTTAGAACTGCTTTTGCTGCATCCCATAGGTTTTGGATCGTCATGTTTTCATTGTAATTTGTCTCTAGGTATTTTTTGATTTCGTCATTGATCTCTTGGTTATTTAGTAATGTATTGTTTAGCCCCCATGTGTTCGTATTTTTTACATTTTTTCCCCTGTAGTTTATTTCTAATCTTATAGTACTGTGGTCAGAAAAGATGCTTGATATAATTTAAATTTTCTTAAATTTAGTGACACTTTATTTGTGACCCAAGATGTGATCTATCCTGGTGAATGTTCTGTGTGCACTTGAGAAGAAAGGATAATCTGCTGTTTTGGATGGTATGTCCTATAAATATCAATTAAATCTATCTGGTCTATTGTGTCATTTAAAGCTTGTGTTTCCTTATTAATTTCCTGTTTGGATGATCTGTCCATTGGTGTAAGTGAGGTGTTAAAGTCCTCCACTATTATTGTGTTACTGTTGATTTCCTCTTTTAGAGCTGTTAGCAGTTGCCTTATGTATTGAGGTCCTCCTATGTTGGGTGCATATATATTTATAATTGTTATATCTTCTTCTTGGATTGATCCCTAATCATTATGTAGTGTCCTTCCTTGTCTCTTGTAACATTCTTTATTTTAAAGTCTATTTTATCTGATATGAGTATTGCTACTCCAGCTTTCTTTTGATTTCCATTTGCATGGAATATCTTTTTCCATCCCCTCACTTTCAGTCTCTATGTGTCCCTAGGTCTGAAGTGCGTCTCTTGTAGACAGCATATATATGGGTCTTGTTTTTGTATCCATTCAGCCAGCCTGTGTCTTTTGGTTGGAGCATTTAATCCATTGACATTTAAGGTAATTATCGATAGGTATGTTCCTATTACCATTTTCTTAATTGTTATGGGGTTTTTTTTGTAGGTCCTTTTCTTCTCTTGTGTTTTCCACTTAGAGAAGTTCCTTTAGCATTTTTTTGTAGAGCTGGTTTGGTGGTGCTGAATTCTCTTAGCTTTTGCTTGTCTGTAAAGCTTTTGATTTCTGTCGAATCTGAATGAGATTCTTGCCGGGTACAGTAATCTTTGTTGTTGGTTCTTGCCTTTCATCACTTTAAATATATCATGCCACTCCCTTCTGGCTTGTAGAATTTCTGCTGAGAAATCAGCTGTTAACCTTATGGGAGTTTCCTTGTATATTATTTGTCATTTTTCCCTTGTTGCTTTCAATAATTTTTCTTTTTCTTTAAGTTTTGTCAATTTGATTACTATGCGTCTTGGCATGCCGAGATAAATGTGGGTTTATCCTGCCTCAGACTCTCTGCGCTTCCTGGACTTGGGTGGTTATTTCCTTTCCCATGTTAGGGAAGTTTTCAACTATAATCTCTTCAAATATTCTCTTGGGTCCTATCTCTCTCTCTTCTCCTTCTGGAACCCGTATAATGTGAATGTTGTTGCATTTAATGTTGTCCCAGAGGTCTCTTAGGCTGTCTTCATTTCTTTTCATTCTTTTTTTTTTATTCTGTTCTGCAGTAGTGAATTCCACCATTCTATCTTCCAGGTCACTTATCTGTTCTTCTACCTCAGTTATTCTGCTATTGATTCCTTTTAGTGTGTTTTTCATTTCAGTTATTGTATTGTTCATCTCTGTTTGTTTGTTCTTTAATTCTTCTAGGTCTTTGTTAAACATTTCTTACATCTTCTCGATCTTTTCCTCCATTCTTTTTCTGAGGTCTGGATCATCTTCATTATCATTATTCTGAATTCTTTTTCTGGAAGGTGTCCTATCTCCCATTTATTTAGTTGTTTTTCTGGGGTTTTATCTTGTTCCTTCACCTGGTACATAGCCCTCTGCCTTTCATCTTGTCTGTCTTTCTGTGAATGTGGTTTTTGTTCCACAGGCTGCAGGATTATAGTTCTTCTTGCTTCTGTTGTCTACCCTCTGGTGGATGAGGCTATATTAGAGGCTTGTGCAAGTTTCCTGATGTGAGGGACTGGTGGTGGGTAGACCTGGGTGTTGCTCTGGTGGGCAGAGCTCAGAAAAACTTTAATTTGCTTGTCTGCTGATGCGTGGGGCTTGGTTCCTTCCCTGTTGGTTGTTTGGCCTGAGGCGACCCAATACTGGAGCCTACCCAGTCTTTGTTGGGGCTAATGGCGGACTCTGGGAGGGCTCACACCAAGGAGTACTTCCCAGAACTTCTGCTGCCAGTGTCCTTGTCCTCATGGTGAGCCACAGTCACCTCCAGCCTCTGTGGAGACCCTCCAACACTAGCTGGTAGGACTGATTCAGTCTCCTATGGGGTCACTGCTCCTTGCCCTGGGTCCCACTTGGCACACTACTTTGTGTGTGCCCTCCAAGAGTGGAGTCTCTGTTTCCCCCAGTCCTGTTGAAGTCCTGCAATCAAATCCCACTAGCCTTTAAAGTCTGATTCTCTAGGAATTTCTCCCGTTTCCGGACCCACAGGTTGGGAAGCCTGACGTGGGGCTCAGAACCTTCACTCCAGTGGGTGGACTTCTGTGGTATAAGTGTTCTCCAGTTTGTGAGTCACCCACCCAGCAGTTATGGGAATTGATTTTATTGTATTGCGCCCCTCCTACCATCTCATTGTGGCTCCTCCTTTGTCTTTTGATGTGGGGTATGTTTTTTGGTGAGTTCCAGTGTCTTCCTGTTGATGATTGTTCAGCAGTTAGTTGTGATTCCAGTGCTCTCGTAAGAGGGAGTGAGCGCATGTCCTTCTACTCCACCATCTTGAACCAATCTCTCAAATTATTTTTAATCACCTCAATTACCTGATAGATTTGCATTCCCAAGCTCACAAGTAGATATTAAATATCTAATAACCTAATAAAGATGGCAATTTTAATTTCTTTGCTCTGTTTCAGTACCATTTACAAATTTAAGAAGATTTCAAAACTCAACAAATTAACATTTTTCACTTACATAATTTTAAATTGGAATTAAAATGACAGCATATTATATATTCTAATATGATAACAGATGAATATAAATACTTAATATATGTATTTTTCTATATTTGTCAAAATTATTGATTCCACAAGTTTAATTCATATTGTCTCTATATTTAATCCCATTATTTCTGAGTATATAGAGATTCTTAACCTTTAAGTAAACTCTTATGTCATCTTAAAGAACCATGAGGTTATTTCCCCAGGGAAACTGTGAGAATTGCCCATGACTGAGCTGTTCAGTGCCAGGTCTGGGGCTATAGGTATCCAGGGCTGTCCTTCTCAAGCACCCCCTTCTCCCTTCCCCACTGCCCCAGCCTTACCTTCTAACACTAAGCTTTTTTCATGGTCACCATGGCACATATCTCAGGCAAGGGCTGTCATTTAGCCCAAGCTCCAAATCTGAGTTATAACATTTCAAAATTTTAAGTTGCCAGATGATAAGATAATTGCTTCAGTCTAAGTTTTCCATATAATTTCTGCCTACTGGGACCACAAACATTATAAATAAAGAAACAAATGTTATTTGATAAATGTGGTCTATATCATGAGGCTCTGATTTGTGCTATTTAGTAAGGTCATTCTGTGGGAGCAGAGAATTAAACCAAGAGCATTTCTGCTGTTGACCCATACTTAGTTTGATGTTATCCAAATCAATCATGTTGTATAATCATTTTTAAACATTCTGGAATCAGTGTGCTAACACTTTGTTTTAGAAATTTTATATTCATAGTCAAAAGAGATTGGTCTAGAAATTTCCTTGCACCTAACCATTCTTCCTGGTTTAAAATCAAGGAAATTTCAGTCTTATTTTATGAGTTGGGGGGACTTTCAATGTTTTTTTCTCTTTCACTTGGACAGTTTGTGTAAAATAGGACTGTATTCCTTGAAGGTTTGGAAAATATTGCTTAGACCCATCTGGTCCTAGTGTTTTATTCATGGGTACATTTTAATCTACTCATTTAATTACATTGATTTGAAATCCTATTTCAATTTTCTATTGCTTCTCTTATAGTTTTTGTGCTTTATGTATTTTTGAATACAATTTTATGTAAAATCTTAAATTTATCAGTATAACTTATTCATATATTTTTATCTTAAAATATGTGTTACATGACAGTACTTAATTTCTTGTTATTTACATACATCTTTATTTTTATTCAAAGGTTTGTCTTTTTTTCACCTTTAAAAGAATAAACTCTTAGTTTTCTGACTGTAATAATACTCTGTTTTCTATTTCATTAATTGTGCCTTCATACTATGTTAAACATTCTGGACTTGGGGATTTATTTATGGTAAGTTAAATACTTCTTTCTGTTGAAAAGTCTGCTTAATAATTTTGCTATTCTTGTTTTCTAATATATGCATTTATGGCAACCTATTTTTTTCCAAATACAAATTTAGCTATATTATACAATTTTTTTTAGGTATTGCTTACATTGTTTTGCAATTATTACCTTATTTTTACTAATAGTATTCCTTGGTCAGTGGAATATTCTTTAAAAAATGTTGTACCTTCTAAATTATTATTGTTGCTGTTATTATTTTGAATTTCTTCTATTAAGAAGTGTATTGATATACTTAAACAAAGAATTGTCCCTCTCTGGGTAATATCTTTTTTTTCTTTGCATTTTACTTTCTGTGAAGAAATTCTCTTTGGCTCTGATGTTTGTTCTTATCCCCACTCTCTCTGTCCTCTTTTTCAGGACTTCCATTGGCACACATGTTGGATATTTTTATTCTACCCACATGTGTGTTGAGTTCCTTTACTTGTGTTCCTACTAGTAGTGTTTCTTGGAAGGTTCTGCATTGTTTCCCTGGCTGTCTTCCTCTAAGTCTCTCCTTGACTGTATTATACCTGCTTTTAGATCCATCCATCAACTTTCAATTTAAAAGACTGTATTTTTAAAAAATTTCTTTAATTTCTTGTGGGTTTCATTTATTCTTTTTTCATGGTGTCTTATCTTTTCTTCAGGGCTTTGATACTGTTTATGCTGTGAGAAATTTTAATTGTATTCTTTTAAAAATACTCTTTGTTTCAGATT
Organism: Lagenorhynchus albirostris; assembly: GCF_949774975.1. Lineage (NCBI taxonomy): Eukaryota > Metazoa > Chordata > Mammalia > Artiodactyla > Delphinidae > Lagenorhynchus > Lagenorhynchus albirostris. The sequence continues at coordinate 166,341,515 of NC_083095.1, read as the reverse complement.
TACATTTCATCCTTTCAAATCACTGAGTTTAAGACTTGATTTTAGTTTTGTGCTTTGAGTCTCACTGATGTTGTGTGGTGTAACTCATGAATGCGAGGCTAGTTTTCTTAGTGAGGGTTCCTTGTGACCTGGATTGTGAGCATCTTCCATAGTGTATTCTATTTACTTTTGCCAAGAGCCCCAGGCAAGTAGCTGGCCTGCAGTTTACATCTCAGTTAGGTGGTTCCTGGACCTTATGAGTGGTGTAAATCCAAGCTTTCAAAACGCATTCCAGGTGAATGCTCATGGTTTCAAATTCTACCAACTTTTTTCTTCTTCCCCAGATTTCAGGCTGAGAAATATTTTAGTGTCTTCTATGCATACATTTCATATTATTTTTAATAAATTAAATGTATTTGATACTTTTGTCCATAATTTCATAATGTTTCTTGTAAGAGGCTTTTCCACTTTTTATTATATCCACTGTGCTGGCCCTAGAAACCTATACATATGTCCTAACCCAACGAGAAGCTAAAATTTTTAAAACTACTAGAATATCTGAAATGTTAACTATTTGCTTATATCTGCCATACTCCTAACAACTAATGAAATTCTAAAATCTTTTGTATTATTCCATTCCTATTTCATCTATACCAGCACAATTGGTTAGCAAAATCTGTTTATTGCCCTAACAATAATAGAACGTTTGGGCTGCCTCAATTATGCAATTATCTATGTACTTTAAAAGCAATAAGAACAAGTGAAGTAGTTGTCTACTCTGTAGTTACAAAAGGTCATCTTATATTCAGTTATTCATGCAATACTAAGATGCCCAAAATCATTATTAGCATACGTTAGGATAATATGAATGTGTTATCACATATTTTAATTATTATATATGAGAGATGTGAAAGTCAGCCTATATAACCATCAAATACTGCAAAGATTGAATTTAGAAAATTACTCATTTCCCATCTTGAGAAAGCTGCATTTTCACAGTAACTTCATAACAATACAGCAATATATAAAATAATGTGTTAGTTCCCATAACTGAGAATACATTAAATAGTTTTTTTTTTTAATTCTAAAACACGTTTATTTTGGTAAGTGATGAATTCTTACTCATCAAGAAGTGGACAACCTTCTAAATAAATATTTCCTTTCATCACCCTAAGATATTATTTCTTGCCTTAGGCCAAACCCATCCTTATAATTTCTCCTTCAAATCTTTCTAAGTGTCAAAACCACACTGGGAAGCATGTCTCAGAACTGGTGAAAGCCTAGCTTACATACCAGATTAAGCCTTAAGTTGGAATATGATGACATACAGAGGAACTAAGCAGTGTGTGAGAAAAACCACAGGGCACACTGCTCAGCTCTCTGTGCCTGGAAGATGCCTCAGGGGCAGCTTTGCCTCGTTGTCACTTGTATTTGCTGGCTTATCCCTTCGTTCTTTTATTCTATGCTCTTCTATGATCAAGAAAGCCATTAATAGTAGGTCTGCTAAGAGCTGGGGTCACTGAATTGTCGACCATCTTGTATCTAGGAAGGGAATGCACAGGAAGACAGCCTCGAGCGTGTGCTGAGATCGGACTGTTCTCTTTCATAGTCTCCCTTTCAGAGGCTCTGTTGTCCTTCTTACTAGGTTTCCCTACTTTTTCAATAGTCCATGTCCCTCCTGGGTCTTGATTCTGCTTCCTATTCAAACCCACCATTGCAGCCTCCCATGACTCCAAGAGCCAACACCTTCAAGGGCTTCAAGTCTTAAATTACATTTCCTCTCTCACCATAAAAAACAATAATAAATAAATGAAGTACTTTGTCCTGTGTAAGTAATTTGATAACCCTATAAGTTTATTCAAGCCTTTTCCAACTTCTGTTAACTCCAGTGACCCCATATCATTAAAATATAACAGAAAGATATTCTTCCTGACTCCTAATCATGGGAACCCATGAAAGACATTCACCAAGATGGGCATTGGTCCCTCAAGGGCCAGGATGGGTACCAACTCCAAGCACTCTGAGAAAGAAGAAATGTGACAAAAATAATGCTGACATCTAATGAGTCAGCATTAGAGAGTAAATGCAGGCTGAGTAAATACGAACTTGGAGCCAACAAGATAAGAGCAATGAGGAGTGCGATTAAGATCAGTCAGGAGGTATTGTTGGTAGTGAGGAGTTGCTGGGGAAAGGGAACGTTTGCCTCCAATAGTTTTGAGACAAAATGAACAACATACAGAGAAAAATCAGCCTATTGTGGGGACAAGTAAAGTTGAGCCAATTCCTGTTTTTAGACAGCCCCAAATAAAAGGAATCTCACACTTAGCCAATACTGAAAATAAGTTAAAATTATGCAATTTCCACAAATGGTTAATTTTAATTACCTACAGAATGAGATGTTGACCAGATTTTCCATCTGCTTTGATGCAGATGCATATGATTTACTCACAGTCCTTTTGTTCATACATTTTCAGTTATGGTTTATTTTTCATTGCAGTATCAGGGTTTCCTCTTTTTCCAAGTTAGAGAGTCTCTGTCCCACCCAATTTCCTTTTCATGGACTATATCTTCCCCTCCTATCCCAAAAGCAAAGTTTACCAGAATTGACAGTTTAATTACAGTAAAAAAGAAAATTGCATGCCCTCAAGTATGTAGTCAAACCATACTTGAAGAATTACAACAAAATAAAGACTACAGACTTGTTTTTACTACATCACTAGCCTGGTAAAATTTGTGAACTAGAGTAATACAGGCAAATTCCTTTGGCCCTCCTGTTGGCCCTCTTGTGTTTGGTGAATGAGGCAGCACACACACATGTGCACACACACAAAGTCACAAAAATAACCATGGCTGCTTATTCTAGTCCGAGATAGAAGTCAGATTAATAAAATGGATTTAACTCTTGATCATCCAGGCTAACAGAGTTGACACTGCAAACTTTCAGATGGCACAGAAATTGAAAACCTACGTTTGCAATCTTCTCTACCAGTTACAGGGAGCGTAACCTTGACCTCACTTCCTCTCACTTGCCTGGTGTACAAAATGGGAATAATAATGATATCTTCCTCATTGGTTGTTGAGAGACCTTCCCCAGATCAATGGACCGAGAGCTGAACCGAGGCAGCCGGAAGCCACAGCACACATACTTAATTTTACTTCACTGCAGACCTTGTCACAAGAGTGATAGTTTTTTGGTTCCTAAGAATTGTGTCACCCATTAAGTAAGCTACCAAAAATCTTTGTTGTAATTTCTAACTCATTTAAATATAACAGCATCTAGTGTTCCTTGAATTCATGCTCCTTTAAAAAATGGATAGTGCAAAGAATTAACAAATGTAGGGGGAAAAGTGTTCATTGTCTTAATTTGGGGTCCCCAGAAGCAGACTCTGAGACGAGGGTTTTAGTATAACCTAAGATAGGAGCTGTCCTGTATTCGTTTGGTTCATTCTTTCCTTGGAAAGCGGAGGCACGAAACCCCTCCATTTCGGATCAACTTCCATCATGTCATGCTGTAGTTGGAATAGGAACGTAATGGCAAACAGAGAGCTAATGCTGTTATCTACAGATTACTTCCTCAGACAGAGAAAGCATGCATGTTACTGAGAATTTAAAACTATAATTTGCCTGGATGGTATACAATTCATAGAATGGGGACCTAAGTGTAAAAGCTACTACACAGGAAAAGATCTTGTAAAAATAGCCATCGCTAACACATGTGAATGCTGCCATGCACCAGGATCCTCTGTGGGCATTTACATGTGTCATAACAAGTACTCAACAATGTCAAGAGGTAGTAGGACAACTCCTATTTCACACATGGGAGCTCAGGTTTAGAGGGGTATATCCTGTCAGTGGTGGAACCAGAATTAGAAGGGGAGCACACTGAGCTCATCTCCATGCACGCAGCCACCGCTCCATGTGGTCTTTATGCCTCTTCTGGAGCAATACAGTCCTTGCTTTCATGCCCTCCAAGGAACGAGCTCACTGAGGGCAGAGCTCTTGCCTGCCTTGCTCATGACTTGCACAGCACCAGACACAAATAAGACAGAGAAGAGACACATGTCTGCTGATCATTCATAGCACAGAGCTGCTTGTTCTCTGCTGCATTTCTGCCCAAAGAAAAGTTGGGGTCAGTTTTACTGGCCATGAAATGTTTAATCCTCCCTGCAAAGCTGACTCAGTCACCCGGCAGCCTGTATTTTTGAATTACCATGTTTTGTCAGTGTGAGCTGGGGCTACTCTTTATAATTCCACTCTGCTCACAGGAAATATAGTTTTAGTCCTAAATAAATGACGACTTTTATATTTGAAATGTATATTCTAGTTTCTAGTATATTTCATTGTCCTGGGCAGCTTGGTATTTATGGCAATCTGAATTTCCTTGATGTGTACTGGGTTCCACTCCAGATTACATTTGGAACTCCCATTAAACAGGATGCTTCGGCAGATGTTTTCATGGG